>NC_062560.1:87788857-88388857 GCF_016906955.1 Phacochoerus africanus | reverse complement strand
ACAAATAATTATAAAAATATTCATTTAAAAAATTCCTCATAGAAACTTTTAAAACATGACAGTATAAAGAAATAAACCACTCACAAAGGCCCAATGTTAATTGTTGTTATATTTTAGGTAAATTATTATTGCTAAAATCTTTAATAATATTAATTAGATGCATTATTATGTTATTAAATATCTACTATATGAGACACTGCTAGAAATTGAGCTCCAGGGTGATTAGGACAAAATTGTTGTAAAAGGTCACAGGCTTGCATAGAACTGATAATGCCTAATTTATTCAATAATTCTATAGTTATTTTAAATTTATTATTAATAGATTCATAATTCATTAATTTAACAGGATATTTGGAAAAATTAAAAAACAATCTGATTTAAATATAGACATACATTGCTTAATGCAATCCAATTTTACAAATATTAAAATTTGGAAGTGTATATTCATTGTGAAATCAAACAAGGAAGGCCATTTTTTGTCTGTTTATTTTTTAGGACCGCACCCTCAGCATATGGAAGATCCCAGGCTAGGGGTCAAATTGGAGCTACAGCTGCTGGTCTACACTCCAGCCACAGCAGTGATGGACCTGAGCTGTATCTGCAATGCACACCACAGCTCATGGCGAAGCAGGATTCCCAACCCACCGAGCAAGGCCCGGGATCAAACCTGCATCTTCATGGATACTAGTTGGATTTGTTTCTGCTTCGCCACAATGGGAACTCCCAAGTAAGGTAATTTAGATCACAATATTTGTAAATGGTGTAATCACTGTCAGTGTTTCTCCATGCCATTGCCGGCAAAATTCTGATGCATCGGAGTCACCTGAGGAACTGTCAAAACAGTAATTCCTGATCAGGTGATTCAAGGGGTGACAAGGGCAACTGAGAGTGGGAAGGGCACCCAAGTGTCAGCACTTTTAACATTTTCCCCTGGTGATTATGATGCTAGTAAGGGGTCTGTGTTTACGTAAAACAGTGGCACACAAGGCTTTTTTAAAAAGATTCGATTTTAGATTAGATATTTTCCTTGCTATTTTCCTTTGGAAATTAATACTTTCCAGGCAAACAGTTACTTGCTTAAGCCACTTAATTAAGAATAGTCAGGAGTTCCCTTGTGGCACAGCAGGTTAAGGATCTGGGTCACTGAAGTGGTAAGGGTTTGATCCCTGGCCAGGGGAACTTCCACATGCCACTGGGTATGGCCAAAAAAAAAGAAACCAGTCAGTTAGGAACTGTACTGAGTTGGGTTCTGAACTGATTAATCAATCAAAATAATAATTAAATATCTACTGTGTTAAGACACCATACTAGAAACTGAGCTCCAGGATTACTAAGACAAGATCATTGTCTTGAGAGGGTCACACTCACATAAAAATGGTAAGTGAATATCTAACAAAGTTTTTAAGAACTTACAGTTTCATGTTTTAGGTATGGAAGGGATAGAAACGACAAAGTACGTTTCAGCTTTAAAATGTGCTCCTCTAACATCAATCACAGGTCTTTTGGGTCTGTTAAACTGGTTGGCTAGTCCTGCCCAGACTCTTTTTCGAGAAAAGCCCCCGCATAGGGTAGAAACACAGACAAAACAAAGCTTTCAGAGGTGTGAAGTAGCACGATTCTGGGCACACCGCGGTAAGACATCTAGATGTGTCTCCTGGGCTAGATCCCAGTGCATTTGTGTCTGAGATCTTTCAAAAGGAGGGGCATAGGGGAGTTCTGTCCTGGCTCAGCAGTAATGAACCCGACTAGGATTCACGAGGATGCAGGTTTGATCCCTGGCCTTGCTCAGTGGGTTAAGGATCTGGCTTGCCGTGAGCTGTGGTGTAGGTCACAGATGCAGCTCAGATTTAGCATTGCTGTGGTTGTGGCATAGGCCGGCAGCTACAGCTCCAATTAGCCCCCTAGTCGGGGAACTTCCAAATGCCACAGGTGTGGCCCTAAAAAGCAAATTTTTAAAAAGGGGAGCATAAAAATAAAACCCAAAGGAGTATTTTGTTCAGAATCAACATAGGAACAAGAACCACGGGTGTGGTACTCACTCAGGTAAATATAACTCCAAAGTGGGGATAAAGGCACTCTCCACACTTCTATAGAGGTCAAGGAGGGGTGGGGGATGGGATTTAGCTCACCAGGAATTGCACTGCAGAAGTCAATTCTGTCTTGTTACCTTGTGGACTCAAGCAAGCACATCGGCAACAGGAACAGAAACAGGATCCAACAGAAGGGAAAGTATGCTCAACTGACATGGCAGTAATCAGGGGAGCATGGGGTGTTGTAAATATGAGAGGAATGACAGGGTGGAACCCACCTATTTTGCCCTCTGAACTTGAGAGCCTGGGTGAAAACTCCCTTTAGTACTTCCCAAGTATCTGATGAGGGCCAGGGTCCTGTTAAATGCTAGGGAGCTGCATAGGAGGCAGGCCAACACAATTCCACACTTCATATATTCCACTCAGCAGCCCTGCAAGGCAAGTTATTATTCCTTACTTCACAGAAGACTGACTCTTTAAAGAAATGTATCTGTAATAAAGGGAGGATTTATTTCCAGTTACAACTGGAAGATAAAGTTCACTTTGTTTGCTGAACCAGTAATTATTATGTACATGTACAGATTCACTGAAAAACTATTTTCATTGCTTTTGAAACTCCGGATAATAAAAGGAAAAAAGTCACATATCCAACCACAGAGAGATGTGCCCCAAATAACACCCTAAAGGGTATCTGATTTCAGAATTTTGGAAGGTTCTATTTTTAATAAGACAATATAAACGTATAGATTGCTTTTTAATTGCTTTATTGACTTTACATTTTTCCATGCAAATGGGTGAAACTCTACTGTTGACAGAAACTTTGGGTGCCAAGGCAATCTCCAATTAGAAGCTGGTAACACAGAACCCACCTGACACATGGAAATTACATAAGGTTCACAGCAAATGGATCAGTAAAGGCATATCAGGAAAATGTAAGGAAAAAGAGAACAACAGTGGGAATCACAGTATTAACCTCATGGAAAATGGCCGGAGTCAAGGCATAAGGCAAAATTCATCATGATGGTCATGGTGATTAGAGAGCTCCCCCATAAGGATACGCAGACAATTCCTCAACTGCAGCTCCCTAAGTTTTCTCCTGATTTCTCTCATCTCCTCCATGAACATTTCCATATCATCTCCATCTCCACCCATCCCATCATTGATCTGCCTATTGGGTATGGCCCATCGGAAATTAGGGGCAAGTCGGCGAGCTTGTCCCCGTCTATTATTTGCTGCTGGCTGGTGGCCTTCGACCCCTCCCAAAGGGCGGTCTTCCTCTCCGTTCTGCACGGGCTGCTCCATTTCTTCGTTTTCCTGGTGAATATTTGCCATGATGAGATTTTTTTTTTCCTGGTTGTTTTTCTTTGAACAAGTAAGACAAAGGCAAGGAAAGAGACTGAATGCTTAGTGCACTGACCAACAGGATTCAGAGCCCGGAGAGCAAAGATTTTTAAAATTTATTTTTTCCCACCTCAGGAGCTTCGTGCTCTACAGAGCCTCCAATCTGAGCCCCTTCCCCAGCTCTCTCCTTTTCCCTCCCTTCTCCAAACCCAAGGCCCACCATTTTTCTTTTCCCAGGATGCTTTCCCAGAGCGCGGCGGGCATCAAAATGGAGGCTGGGGCACGGGGCACGGGGGAGCTAGAAAGGGGTCTCAGAGTGGGCTTTGCACCCCGCCCCCCTCTGTCCCCCGCACCGACCTGGGCCTATCCTTGCGGTCTCCTGCTCCTGCTGATTGTTGCCACGAGTGAGCCGCCGCGTCACTTCGACCAGCAGACCTGCAGAGGGCCGGGGTAGGGGCAGAGGGCTGCTGCAGCCGCGAGCTCGGCCCCTTCCCACCGCCCCCCCCAACGACCGCCCCCGTTCCGCGACCCCGCCCCCACCCTCAGCCGCCCCCATCCCCACCCTCTTCCCGGGTTCAACCCGACCCAGCAGAAACTCGGGGATAATTTCCCATCGCTCTAGATTGATCTGCTGCCGCCCCTGCACCCCCATTCCAGGGGGCCCCTATTTCTGTTTCCAAAGAAGCCGGGGTGTGGAGCGACCTGGCCGGGACTCGCCGCGCTGATCCCCCGCGCGGGTCTCTGGGGTCTGCGGTCCGCTGCTGCCCTGCGTCAGCGCGCGGGCCCCGGGGCCCTTACCTGCTCCGCTTCCCCCCGGGCCCGATGCCAGCCCGCCGTGCGCAGGGCAGCGGGGAGCTGGTACCCAGACAGGAGTGACGACTGCTCCGAAGGCTGCGTCGCTCTGCAGCTCCCGGTCACGTGACGGCACCACGTCACCGCGGAGCTTGCCCCCAACTCCGGAGGCCGCTGCAGCAGGAGCGCCCCCCTCCCGCCTCGCGCACACTCACAACCCCCTCGGCTTGTTTGTGCTCTGGGGCTACTGCTCCGTCACTCAGCTCGCTCCCCTCCAATCTGAGGGCCCACAAGTGGCATCACCTCCATGTGGTTGGAGTTTGCCCTTCTCTGGTTACCTAGGAGGGTCTGCAACACCCTCCACCTCTCCCACTCCCGCCCCGGGTTTTGGCTTTTTCTGCTTTCTCTCCTCCCTGGCAGTTCGCCACCATCTCCAACCTCCGTTCACCCCCTCCCTCCCTTAACACACACACTGTCCTTTTGAGTTGCCACCATTGCCCACCCTGTCTCCTGAATTCATACCCTCCTAGGAAATTTAGATTGAGGGCTAGGGTGAGGAGGGAGCAAGGGGCTTGTCAGACAGAGAGGCAAGGAGATAGAGTGGACTGTGTATATCCTTCTTAATAAGTTCTTTATTTTTTTAAAAAAAATCAGCATGCCATTAAAAAATTTAAAAATACGACGTTTCATTTTTGAAAGAAATGCTTCATCCCGAAGAATGAAAAAAATCTCATTGTTTATATTTACTCGCACCACCTAGAAAATATTTTCTCCACACAACGTCAATATCACTTTTGAAACATGATAGTTTATTTCAAAATTTGATTTTGAAAAAAAATGGCGTCTTCCTGAATACAGGTGGTGTTTTCTAAATGACCTGTAAAGTAAATCTTGAGGGGAAAGTCCAGTTGTCAGAATTTGGCCGTTTTGTGCAAATTTATATGATTTTTTGATACCACAGCCTTGGGAGAAAAGAAACTTTTTTTAAAGATTTTTTTTCCATTATAGTTGATTTACAGTATTCTGCCAATTTCTACTGTACAGCAAAATGACCCAGTCGTACAAATATATATATATAGATATAGATATATTCTTTTTCTCACATTATCCTCCATGATGTTCCATAATAAGTGACTAGATGTGGTTCCCTGTGCTATGCAGCAGGATCTCATTGCTTATCCACTCCAAATGCAATAGTTTGCATCTATTAACCCCAAACTCCCAGTCCATCCCACTCCCCTCCAGAAACCTTTTAATTTCCTGCTTTCCTTTCCAAACCTTCCAAACCATCCATACACACATCTCCTTAGAATGATCTCAGAAGTTAAGTATACAATAGGTAGAAGTTAGTTCCAAAAACGTCTGCTTTTTTTTTTTTTTTTTTTTGCCATGCCTGAGGCTTATGGAATTTCCTGGACCCATGCCACAGCAGCAACCCGAGCCACTGCAGTGACAACACAGGATCCTTAACTCACTGCGCCTAGCCTAGGAACTTCCATGTGCCACAGGTGTTGTCCTAAAAGAAAAGAAAAGAAAAGAAAAGAAAAAGTGGGTTTTAGTTCCCTCAGTGGCTAAATGCTTTGCTGTTATCATTTTAACTTATCTTGGACAAGTCTTTTGTTTGAAACCACCACATTTTTTGGTAAAAACATACATTTGTATATTTTTCCAGATTAGATGTTATGCTATATAGGAGGTTAGTTGTAATGAAGTATGTTTTAAAGATAGGTGAAACTTGTCCTGGAAGTGATGTTATCCTCACTAAAATGTTGTGAGGTGTTTACTGAGATTTTCTTTTTTCCTTTTCTTTTTTCAAGGTAGAATTTTATCCTTTTTTTTTAATGGAGTTCCCAGGCCAGGGATCAGATGACTTTTACCGCAGCTGCAACAACACCAGATCCTTAATCCACTGTGCCGGGCTGAGGATCGAACCTGTATCTCAGCACTCCAGAGACACCACCCATCACATTGTACCACAGCGTGAACTCCCGAGATCTTTTCTTGTCCTTGGAGTTTTCTGAGGAGTTGAAGCTGTTAAGAAAATTTTTTTTGAGATTTCGAAGGTTGGTTAAAAAGACAAAGGAGTCTTTGTTTGGGACTCATGTGCCCTGAAGGATAGGGAGAGAGGTTGAACTGGTTGGATGGCTCTTACCCTGAAATAGCAGAAGAGTGGTGTAGTACTGGGAAGGAGGAGCCTGGGTTCACATTTGGGGAAGTGCAGTGTTTGTGAAAAGAACCTATTCCTTCTCTTTATCTCCTGTAATTATAATGGATGGTG
The DNA here is from genome assembly GCF_016906955.1 of Phacochoerus africanus. Lineage (NCBI taxonomy): Eukaryota > Metazoa > Chordata > Mammalia > Artiodactyla > Suidae > Phacochoerus > Phacochoerus africanus. The sequence continues at coordinate 88,382,416 of NC_062560.1, read as the reverse complement.
GCTACTGATTGGTTCCCTTCCCCAAAGCCAAGGGAGCGGGATCCCAAAAGCAGTGTACATAAAGTTTAGGGAGATGTTAAGGTTGTTAAGGTTCACTTATTCCTCTGCTGGATATCTACTTACCATTGGGATTTTGAGCTACCCAGGTGCTATAGGAGCCTGGAAAGAGCATTTTGGAGAGATGCTGTAGTGGTGTAGCCAGGTGGAGAAAGGGCTAAGATTAACCCCCCTACCAAAGCTACCAACTCTGAAGAAGCATGAAAGATAAATCCTACCGCACCTGCAAGTTCCAGAGTTGAAGAGAGGGGTGTTATTGAGATACAGATTTACCAAAAAATGACACAGAGTAGGGCAAAGGCACCTATGGATCATAGGAATGCCACGTGAGGGTTATCAGGTAAGAATCACAAGAAAGATATGGCCCAGTCTTTCAAGGATCTACTTGGAAGGGAGCTGCTTGGATGTGAGTCCTTATCAGCGGGTTCTGTAGAAATTGAACTTGAGCTTCAGTTATGATTAAGCACATAGGACAGGAGTTCCTGCTGTTGTGTAACAGGATCAGTGGTGTCTTGAGAGCACGGGACGCAGGTTTGATCCCCAGCCCTGCATAGTGGGTTAAGGAACTGGTGTTGCTGCAGCTTCAGTGTAGGTTGAAACTGTGGCTTAGATCTGATCCCTGGGCCAGGACCTCCATATGCTGTGGGGCAGCCAAAAAAAGATATTCAGAGAGATACGTGCACCCACATGTCCATAGCAGCACCATTCACAATGTCCAAGACACGGAAACAACCTAAATGTCCATTTGCAGATGAATAGATTAAGAGGTGGTAATATACACAATGGAATACTACTCAGCCATAAAAAAGAACAAAATAATGCTTGTTTACTCAAGTGGCTTGGTCATGGCAAAAAATAAAACTAAAAAAGACAACTGTCTATGTGGATACCTAGGGTAAGACTGCTGTCTTATGTGCTTATTTATTTTTTTCAGAAAGAGAAAGACAAATACCATATATCACTTATATGTGGAATCTAAAATGGGGCACAACTATTTACAATAGCCAAGACATGGAAACAATCTAAATGTCCATCAACAGAGGAGTGGATCAAGAAGATGTGGTACATATAAACAATGGAATATTACTCAGCCATTAAAAAGAATGAAACACCAGCATTTTTTGCAACGTGGATGGACCTAGAAACTATCATGCTAAGTGAAGTCAGCTGTGCAATGAGAAACCAACATCCAATGTTTTCACTGACATGTGGAATCTGAAAAAAGGACAGACTGAACTTCTTTGCAGAACAGATGCTGACTCACAGACATTGAAAAACTTATGGTCTCCGGAGGAGACAGTTTGGGGGGTGGGGGGATGTGCTTGGGCTGTGGGATGGAAATCCTGAGAAATCAGATTGTTATGATCATTATACAACTAAATAAAATAAAATAAAATGGGGCACAAATGAATCTTCTACAAAACAGAAACAGACTCGCAGACATGGAGAACAGACTTGTGGTTGCCAAGGGGGAAGAGAGAGAAAGTGGAGGCCAGGGATGACAGAGCACTATTGAAGCAGCTGTTGGAAAAAATAAGACCGTTTTGAGTTTTTACCTCAACTAGTTATCCCTCAATCAAATTATGGTGATAGCAGGATAGTATTCCATCAGAGGAAACTCATTTTTGCTGAAATCTTTTTGCATGTTGCCATGACACATCGTCCACATGTATTTGGCTGGAAATGCACCCAGTTGGATTGTAGTTATTGTCCTTTTTCTCCTCATTATACTCTCCTGGGTGAACACTAGGCTTGGGAAAAGATAGTCTGACACATGGCAGGCTCTGTGGGTGTGGATGTCTCTGTTCCTGATTAGAATGGTTCTCCATGTGTCCTAATGCTTCATTGCTGCAGTCTAATTGTGCTTCTCTCCTTTTTTTCCCTAAATCTAAGCACCTATTAACAAATTGAAATTAAGTATTAAAAATATAGGAAATTATGCCTATTCTAGTTTCCCTAGAAGCTATGGCCATTGTGACTTTGAGGCCAAGAACTTTGAAGAATGGAGAGCAGACCTGATGAAATTTTAAGGGTGTTACTGTAAGAGTCTGAAGAATTTGAAAGCTAATATATTTAATTCAAGAGATCTAGCCTGGTAGTTCCCATTGTGGCCCAGCAGGTTAAGAACCTGACTAGTATCCATGAGGACCCGGTTTGATTCCTGGCCTTGCTCAGTGCTTTAAGGATCTGGTGTTGCCAGGAGCTGTGGTGTAGGTCACAGATGGGGCTCCAATCCCACATTGCTGTGGCCGTGGCATAGGCCAGCAGCTGTTGCTCCAATTCAACCCCTGGCCAGGGAACTTCCATATGCCACATGTGCACCCCTAAAAAGAAAGAAAAAAGAGATCTAGTCTGAAATAACAACAGAGATATAAGGCTAAGACAATCTGAGTGTGAAATCAACACTAAGCACCTCATTATCTATTAGAGAGCTGAGGGATATTATTTTAGAGAGTGCAGATGCTATCTTGAGACCCCAGAGACCCATGGCCATGCTTTCCTGTTGTTTAGGACTCTGGTAGAAAAGAAGTTCTGTCCTGCATAGTCTCTGAGTAATTGAGCTGGATTATATATGGGCCAAGAGAACTCCTTTGACTATTCTAGCTTCAGGCCTAGGCTAGCATCATTCTTACTTTCCCCTGGACTGTGGTATGAACTTAGAGGAGTATCAGGAAACTTATGTATAAATATTTATGAGGTCATTTTACCTCACGCTACTGTTGCTAGTCCCATGTAAGTTCCATTGCTGATATAGTTTTAGCACCTAGCAAGGTCCTAGTACCTAGTAGGGCCTGTTAGTTCAGGAGCTGTGATGTGCATGGCCACAGGTAACATGTATAGAATGAGTGAGGCCAACTGAGCAGGAATCTGGCTCAACTAGGGAGCTTGTGCTCTATCAAAATGGGACAGCCTCTGCTCACCTCTTGCCGATTATTGCCATGACGCAATTCAGGCCCAGGGTTGCCAAATATTCCGTGTGTGTGTGTGTGTGTGTGTGTGTGTGTTTAGGGCTGCACCTGTGGCATATGGAAGTTCCCAGGCTAGGATTCAAATTGGAGCTGTAGCCGCTGGCCTACACCACAACCACAGCAACTCAGGATCCAAGCTGCATCTGCGACCTACGCCACTGCTCATGGCAATGCCATATCCTTAACCCACTGATCCAAGGCCAGGGATTGAACCTGCATCCTCATGGGTGCTAGTCAGATTCGTTTCCGCTGAGCCATGACAGGAACTCCTCCTTTAAAAAAAAAAAATAGCTCTCAGAAATATAAAAGTTTATGTGAAATTGCCCCCCACCCTCACCAAATGAGCTGCTAATTTAAAACTCTGCCTTCATTTTCTCACCTTTTCTTGCAGTTGCCCAAATCTATTTGGCTGACTTGATAACACGTTGGCTTCATACTATCATACCTACAGCATGACATGTAACTCTTCCAGTTATCTGTTGATGGGTAACAAACCATACCCGAATTCACTGGTGCCAACTGTAAATGATATTTATGCTCACAGATTCTGTGAGTCAGAAAATAAACAGTATGGACTACTCTTCTCTGTTCCAGGATGTCTGAGGCGTTGGCTAGGATGGCTTAGCTGCAGATAACTTGAAAGGTTATAGATGACTCAAACAGCTGGGCCGTGCAACAGCTGAGACTGAAATGGCTGCAGGACAGGCTTATGTAGGACTATCAACCAGAGTTCCCACAAGCAGCCAGTCCAATGTGGCCATCTCAGAGATTTAAGAGCAAATGTTCCCTGCAAACAAGGTGCCAGCTACATGGCCTTTTAAGACCTAGCCTTGGAAGTCACATAGATCAATTCTCCTGTTCTCCATTTGTTGAAACAGTCATAAACCCTCTTCCAAGATTTAAGGGGAGGGACTCTAGACTTCAAGTCATCAAGAAAGGAGTGCCAAATAATTTACAGCCATATTTTATTTTATTATTTTATTTTATTATTACCATTACTGTCTTTTTAAGGCCGCACCTGTGGCATATGGAATTTCCAGACTAGGGGTCAAATCGGAGCTGCAGCTGGTGGCCTATACCACAGCCACAGCGACGCCAGATCCAAACTGCGTCTGTGAACTACACCACAGCTCATGGCAACACCGGACCCCCAAACCATTGAGCAAGGCCAGGGATCGAACCTGCGTCCTCACAGATACTAGTCGGGTCCATTACCACTAAGCCACGATGAAAACAGCCATGTTTTAAGATCATCATACACATTACTGGTATGTGCCTTTTACAATCTCTTTCTTACCTTCCTGTTAGACAAGGCAGTCAATGTTAGTGACACTTGTTTGATTACGATTGTTAAGTACAAAATAATTTTTGAATAGGACCTAAAATGGAATTCCCACAGCCTAGTTCTACTCATATTTTTCCTAACTTAAGGATTTCTAAGAAATTCATTTTTGCCAGAAAAAGGTTTAGCATGGTTGAATATTTGTCCACAGTTATTCACCTGTGTACTAATTGGGTACTGATGTGCAAAATTATCAGAAATAATTGGAAATAGGAGATCAAAATAAACTATGAGGTCAAAAAATGGTTTAGCAGGGTTATAGAACATCAGGTTTTATAGTCATGTTTTCTGTGCCTTTGCCTGATTTTGGATTCCTGGGGCAGGACTTATGATTTCACAAGCTTTCACGGATTGTCAAAACTGGAGCAACCTTAGAATTACTTTGGTCCAAGAGGCTATTTTACAAATTGGGAAACCGAGACAGAAAAATTAAGAGGCTTGGCTAGGTTAACAAACAAGATAGTGGAAGAACTAGAAATAGAGCCAGCTATGTTTTCTTGGCTAATACTATTTATTTGTTTACTTGTAGGTTTATACATATTGTATATAAAGTCAAAGGAAATACACTAACACTTTATTTATAATTGCTTTTGGATCTTATGGTGGATGTTGAGAAGCTAAAAACATAAGTCTAATTTATGATTTTCCACATTTTCTAAATATTCTATAATAAATTAGGTAGATATGAGATAAGCAAGGAATAATTTTTAAAGACTAGTAAAACTGATACTTTGTATGTGTTTTTAGTACAGATGATTTTCTTTTTTTCTTTTTACGGCCACACCTGCTGGAATTTCCCAGGCTGGGGGTCAAATCATAACTGCAGCTGCCAGCCTAAGCCACAGCCACAGCAACATTGGCTCCAAGCTGCCTGTGTAACCCACACTGCAGCTTTCAGCAAAACAGGATTCTTAACCCACTGAGCGAGGCCAGGGATCAGAGGTGCATCCTCACAAAGACAATGTCAGGTCCTTAACTTGCTGAGCTGCAGTGGTAACTCCAGTACAGATGATTTTTATCTCTAACTAAAGAGTAAACTCTCTCTCTCTCTCTCTCTCACACACACACACACACACACACACACACACTCTTCTTCCCTTCCTTCCTCCTCTCCCTTTTACACCCCAGCTCCTGAGTTCCTGAATCAGAGGCTATTTCCCACCACCAATCTAAGACTTAGGCTTTAGTAGTATGACAGTATCTTGTGCCATATTTTACACTTGTGACCTGGTGATCCCTCAACTCCCGCTCCCCCGTTATCCCCTCCCATTTAGTTGTCCTTATCTTTGAGATTAAAGATACATCTCTAGTGCTAGACATCAAGGGTTAATTACATCTATCTTCTAAATTATCTCAAAGGAAAATGTATCCTTTTAGTAAGTAGAAGGAAAAAATCATTATTTTTCTTTTAAATTCAGATTATGAAATAGTATGTACAGAATTACCCTGGAGTCCTTAAACACACGTAGTGATGAAAATGAAATAAAACCGATATGCGGAGTTCCCATCGTGGCTCAGTGGTTAACGAATCCGACTAGGAACCATGAGGTTGCGGGTTCGGTCCCTGCCCTTGCTCAGTGGGTTGATGATCCGGCGTTGCCGTGAGCTGTGCTGCAGGTTGCAGACGCGGCTCGGATCCCATGTTGCTGTGGCTCTGGTGTAGGTTGGTGGCTACAGCTCCGATTCAACCCCTAGCCTAGGAATCTCCATATGCCGTGGGAGCGGCCCAAGAAATAGCAACAACAACAACAACAACAAAAAGACAAAAAGAAAACCCGATATGGATCAAGCATTGTTGTACATGTATATTTATAAATATACAAATATAAATTCTGATATATGTCAAGCATTGTTGTACATGTGTATTTATTATTATAGAATTATCCCTCAAATCCTATGAGGTAGATGCTAATATTATCCCCCATTTTATAAATAAGAGAATTGCAGCATGGTAAGGCTATATATACAACAGATAGGAAGTGGTAGAGCAGGAATTCAAACCCATACAAACTAGTTCCTAAATTCATGCTCTTACCTCTACTTAGTTTCACTTATTAATAAGTCCCAAATCTATATCTCATTCTTTCTTTTATCCATCTATTGTTTGAGCCCTTTTCTGTGCTAGGCACCACCTCTGTATTCTACATCTCTACCTCAGTACCATAGTTAGGAGTTCTGATTCCCAGGACATAGCTCTTTTCACCTAATAAAAACATAAGAAATATATTTTTCATTCAGCCATCATTTATTGAGCATCTACTATGTCTCAGGCTAAGTCCCTGGAGATATGAAAGACAATACGATATATACAGCCTTCATATTCTTATGGAGTTCATGGCTTAGTGGGAGGAAACCAGGAGAGTGTAGTTAAGTACTAAAGGGGCAACTGGAGCACTAAGAGGACCTAACCTGGTTGCCAGTGAAGTCTTCCAGGAAGAAGCAATATCTTAGAGGTCAGTTTCCCTTTTTTGTCTTTTTTTTTTTTTTTTTTTTTTTTTTTTAGGGCCACACATGTGGCATACAGAAGTTCCCAGGCTAGGGGTTGAATTGGAGCTGTAGCTGCCAGCCAACACCACAGCCACAGCAACACCAGATCCGAGCCATGTCTGCAACATACACCCAGCTCACGGCAACACCAGATTCTTAACCCACTGAGCAAGGCCAGGGATCAAACTTGTGTCCTCAAGGATGCTAGTCAGATTGTTTTCCACTGAGCCATGACAGGAAATCCAGAGGTCAGTTTCTGACACGACAGCATGAGGAGCTCTGTGGACCTGCTTTCCAGTGAAACTAGTGAAACTCAAAATAAACAAATAAATAAATAAAATGGGAGTGGCCGGTGGGTTAAGACCCTGACTCGTATCCATGAGGATATGGGTTTGATCCTTGGCCTCGCTCAGTGGGTTAAGGATCGGGAGTTGCCATGAGCTGTGGTGTAGGTTGAAGACATGGCTCGGGTCCAGCATTGCTTTGGCTGTGGTGTAGGCTGGCAGCGCTAGCTCTGATTCAACCCCTAGCCCAAGAAGTCCCATATGCCACAGGTGCAGTCCTGAAGAGCAAAATAAAATAAGATAAAAATACAATACCATTAAATTTAAAATTTAAAAAATAAAATAACAAAATTTAAAAGCTATAGAAATGCTCTTCAGGGCACATATTAAGGGGAATAATCTATTCAAGAAAATCTAAAAATATTTCATAAGAGGAGTTCCCTGGTGGCTCAGCCGTTAAGGATCCTCTGTTGTCACTGCTGTGGTTCTGGTTACTGCTGTGGAGTGTGTTCAATACTTGACTCAGGAACTTCTGCATGCTGCAGGCACAGCCAAAAAAAAAATCATAGGAAATGCCAAAGTTGGCATTCCAGCTGTGGCACAGCGGGTTAATGATCCATCTTGTCTCTGTGGAGGCACTGGTTTGATCCTTAGCCCAGCTCAGTGGGTTAAGGATCCAGCATTTCTGCAGCTGTAGCGTGGATTGCAGCTCCAGCTCAGATTCAATTCTTGGCCCAGAAACTTCCATGTGTCGTGTGGGCAGCTGAAAAAGAAAAAAAGAAATTTGAGAGTCTATGGTATTTGAACCTAGACCCCTCCCTCCACACTCCCAGGTTCACGGAGGCATAAACTGCAGTGTCAGCCAAGAACACAGGACATCCTCTCCCTGCAGTTCCCAGCCATGGGGATTTCTTCCTGGGAAGATGAGGATATCAGTATTTCTTATCCTGTCCCAACTACTGAGACTGTGAGGTTAAGCTCCAGGTGAGTGCAGTCAAGAGGCTCTCTCCTTCCAGTCAATCCCCACTAATAGAATGGAGGCTGTCCCATGGGTGTGGCACCACTGAGAATACTGGGGCCCTGATCATTCTTGGGTTGGCTTATAAGGTGTAGTTTCACAGTATGAGAAGCAAGGTAAGAGGACATCAGGCTGTTGTTTCCTTTCTACCCACTAAAGCAGAAGTGTCAAGCTGCTGCAGTGACAACACTGGATCCTTAACCCACTGAACCACAAGGGAACTCTCCCTGTTTCTCCTTTTTAAGGGGCAGTGATTTGCTCTGTGACCTCAATTCTCTAATAGGTGTAAGGAAAGTTTAAGTTTGTTCAGCTTTTTACTTATTGTTAGAATGGAGTGATAACTTCTAAGTTCTTTCCATGCAGGACCAAAAACTGGAAGCAAGAAGGAATTTAATGATAAAGAGTTAACCCATAAGGAATATATAACAATTAGAAACATATGAACCTAACAATAGAACACCAAAATAAATGAAGCAAAAACTGACAAAAATGAGGGGAGAAATAGATAATTCAACAATAATAGTTGGATATTTTAATAATAAATAGACAAACTGGGCAGAAGATCAACCAGGAAATAGAAGATGTGGAACACCATGCACCAACTAAACCTAAAAGATGTATAGAATACACCACTCAACAACAGCAGGGAGTTCCCATTGTGGTGCAGTGGAAATGAATCCGACTAGTATCCATGAGGATGTGGGTTCGACCCCGGCCTCGCTCAGTGGGTTAATGATCCAGCGTTGCCATGAGCTGGATCATGTGGTGTAGGCTGCAGATGCAACTGAGATCCGGCATTGCTGTGGCTGTGCTGTAGGCCATCAGCTACAGCTCTGATTTGACCCCTAGCCTGGGAATCTCCATATGCCATGGGTGTGGCCCTAAAAAGACAAAAGAAAAAAAAACCCAAAAAACAGCAGAATGCACATTCTTCTCAAGTGCACATGGAACATTCATCATGGTAGACCACATATGATAGGCCATAAAACAACCTTCAGTAAACTTAAAGGGTTAAAAATAATATATGTTTTCTGACCGCAGTGGAATAAAATTTCATATTAGTAACAAAAAAATTAGGAAATTCACAAATGTCTGAAAATTAAGCAAAACATTCCTAAATAGCCAATGCATCAAAGAACAAATCAAAATGGATATCAGAAAATACTTTGAGATGAATGAAAAATGAAACATGACACACAGCATACCAGAAGTTATGGGATGGGACTTTGATATGTTGAAACACAACGTACCCAAAACAATGGGATGGAGCTAACCTTATGCTTAGAGGGCAATATATAGCTGTAAATGCCTACATTAGAAAAGAAGAAAGGGGAATTCTCTTGTGACGTAGCAGGTTAAGGATCTGGTGTTGTCACTGCAGCAGCTTGGGTCGCCGCTGTGGTGCTGGTTTGACCTCTTGTTTGGGAACTTCCACATGCTGCAGGCGCAGCCAAATTTTTTTCATTTTTAAAAGAAGAAGACCTCAAATCAATATCCTAACTCTACACGTTAAGATGCTGGGAAAGAAGAGCAAACTAAAAATAAAGCAAGCAGAAGGAAGGAAATAATAATGGTTAGAGCAGAAATGAATGGAATGGAATAGAGAAAGAGAAAAGAGAAAATTAGTGAAACCAAAGCTGATTTTTTGAAAAGATCAACAATGGTGACAAACCTTTAACAAGACTGATGAGAGAGAAAGAGAGAAAGAGAGGAGAGAGAGAGGCATGTCAAGTTACTAGAATCAGAAATGAAAGAGGGGACATATTACTGACCATATCAGTATGAAAAAGGATTATATAAATGAATAATATTAAATGTTGCATGCCATTACATTCGATAACAGATAAAATGAATAAATTCCTAGAAAAACACAAACTACTAAAACTATCTCGAGAAGAAACAATCTGAATAGATCTATAGCAAGTAAAGAGATTAAATTAGTAATAAATTTTCAAAAACTACCCACAAAGATAACTCTAGACCATGTCTTCACTGCTGAATTCTATCAAACATTTAAAGAGGAATCCTTCACAAATTCTTAAAAAGAATAGAAAAGGAGAGAACACTTCTCCTCTTATTTTATGAGACCAATATTACCTTGATACCAAAACTAGACAAGATATGACAAGAAAAAGCTACAGGCTAGTGTCTCTTATGAATATGGATGTAAAAATCCTCAACAAAATACTAGGAAAACGAATCTAGCAACATATACAAATAACTATACGTCATGACCAAATGGGATTTATTGAGTATGCAAGGGTGATCTAATATCCCCAAACCAGAACTCTCTCAACATAATAAAGGGTATTACAAAAAACCTTCAGCTGACATTATACTTAATGTTAAAACACTGAATGGGAGTTCCTGTTGTGGCTCAGTGGTTAACAAATCTGACTAGGAACCATGAGGTTGTGGGTTCAATCCCTGGCCTTGCAAAGTAGGTTAAGGATCTGGCATTGCTGTGAGCTGTGGTGTAGGTCACAGATGCAGCTTGGATCTGACATGGTTGTGGTGTAGGCCGGAGGCTACAGCTCGTATTAGACCTCTAGCCTGGGAACCTCCATATGCTGCAGGTGCAGCCCTAGAAAATACAAAAAAAAAAAGGAAAAAAAAAAAGAGAGAGCCTGATGAATGAAAAAAAAAAAAAAAGCAAATTTCAGGAAAAAAAGGAGTTCCCGTCGTGGCGCAGTGGTTAATGAATCCGACTAGGAACCATGAGGTTGCGGGTTCGGTCCCTGCCCTTGCTCAGTGGGTTAACGATCCGGCATTGCCGTGAGCTGTGGTGTAGGTTGCAGACGCGGCTCGGATCCCGAGTTGCTGTGGCTCTGGCGTAGGCCAGTGGCTACAGCTCCGATTCAACCCCTAGCCTGGGAACCTCCATATGCTGCGGGAGTGGCCCAAAGAAATAGCAAAAAGACAAAAAACAAAAAAACAAAAAAACACTGGATGCCTTGCCCCTAGCATTAGGAATAAGACAAAGATGTGTGTTCTCATCACTTCTAGTCAACATTACACTGGAGATTCTAGCCAGGACAGTTAGACAATAAAAAGAAATAAAAGGTAGCCAAATTTGAAAAAAAGTAGAACTACCTTTATTTACAGATGACATGATCTTATATATAAAATGTATTAGGGAATTCACTGATAAACTAATAGAGCTAACAACTTCAGCAAGTTTGCAGTATACAAGATCAACATACAGGAGTTCCCTCTGTGGCTTGGTGGGTTGAGAACCCGACTAGTATCCATGAGGATGCAGGTTCAATTCCGGCCTCGCTCAGTGGATTAAGGATCTGCAGCATAGGTCGAAAATGCCGCTTGGATCTGGTGGTGCTGTGGCTGTGGTGTAGGCCGGCAGCTGCAGCTGATGTGACCACCAGCTTGGTAACTTCCATATGTTGTAGGTTCGGCCCTAAAAGAAAAAGAAAAAGTCGATATAGGAGTTCCCGTCGTGGCGCAGTGGTTAACGAATCCGACTAGGAACCATGAGGTTGCGGGTTCGGTCCCTGCCCTTGCTCAGTGGGTTAAGGATCTGGCGTTGCCGTGAGCTGTGGTGTAGGTTGCAGACACGGCTCGGATCCCGTGTTGCTGTGGCTCTGGCATAGGCTGGTGGCTACAGCTCCGATTCGACCCCTAGCCTGGGAACCTCCATATGCCGCAGGAGCAGCCCAAGAAATAGCAAAAAAAAGACAAAAAAAAAAAAGAAAAAGTCAATATACAAAATTCAACTGTAATTCCCTACACTTGTAAGGAACCATCTGAAAAGGAAATTAAGAAAACAAGTCTATTTATAATAGTATCAAAAAGAACAAGATATTTATTTACTTATTTATTTTTGCTTTTTAGGACCGCGCCTGTGGCATATGGAAGTTCCCAAGCTAGGGGTCGAATCAGAGCTACAGCTGCCAGGCTATGCTACAGCCATAGCAATGCAGGACCTCAGCCACATCTGTGACCTACAACCATAGCTCACGGCAACGCCAGATCCTTGACCCACTCAGGGAGGTCAGGGATTGAACCTGCATCCTCATGGATACTAGTTAGGCTCATTACCGCTGAACCACAACGGGAACTTCCAGAACAAGATATTTAGAAATAAATGTTTTTGGCCACATCCACAGCAAGCAGGAGTTCCTGGGCCAGGGATCAAACCTGAGCCACATCTATAGCCACAGCAGTGACTATGCCGAGCCCCCAACAGCTAGGCCAACAGGGAACTCCCTAGAAATAAATTCAGTAAGGGAAGTACACAATTTATATTCTGAAAACTGCAAACAATTATTGAAAGAAATTAAAAGATGCAATTAGGAAGTTCCTGTGTGGCCTAGCAGATTAAACATTGCCACAGCTATGTGAGTTTGATCTCTGGCCTGAGAAGTTCCATATGCCACAGGTGCAGCCAAAAAAAAAAAAGGAAAAAAGATGCAATTAAAAGGAAAAAAAAGACTCAAAAATTTTAATATTGTTAAAATGACAATGCATGCTTCCCAAATTGATCTACAGATTCAAAACAATCCCTTTCAGAATTCAAGCTGATTTATTTGTGAAAATTGACAAGCCAATTCTAAAATTCATATACTTTGCATAGGGCCCTAAACAGCCAGAACAATCCTAGAAAAGAATAAAGTAGGAGGATTCATGTTTCCTGATATCAAAATTGCTTCAAAGCAATGGTAATCAAAACAGTATGATACTGCCACATGATAGACATATAGGTCAATAGGATTGAATTGAGACTCCAGAAATAAAACCATGTATCAGCTGATTTTTGACAAAGGTGCCAAGACTACTCAATGGGGAAAAAAAATAGTCTTTTCATAAATAGTTCTGGATCAACTATATAGCCACTTGCAAACTAATGAAATGAGACCCTTACCTCACACCTTATACCAAAAAATTAACTGGATATAGATTAGAGATCTAAATGTAAGAGCTAAAATGATAGAACTCCTAGGGGAAAAAAACATAGGGATAAATCTTCATGACCTTGGATATGGCAAAGGATTCCTAGGCATGACACCAAAAGAATGAGCAGCAAAAGAAAAAATATACTGAACTTCAAAACTAAAATCTTTTGGGCATCAAAGTATACCACCCAGAAAGTGAAAAGATAACCTACAGAATGGGAGAAAATAAGTACAAATCATGTAGCTATTTGATAAATGACTTGCATCCAGAACATATAGAAATGCTTACAACTCAGTAATAAAAAGGCAAATATCCCAATTAAAAAATAGGCAGGAGTTCCCGTCGTGGCGCAGTGGTTAATGAATCCGACTAGGAACCATGAGATTGCAGGTTCGGTCCCTGCCCTTGCTCAGTGGGTTAAGTGTCCGGCGTTGCCGTGAGCTGTGGTGTAGGTCGCAGACGCGGCTCAGATCCCTCGTTGCTGTGGGTCTGGCGTAGGCTGGTGGCTACAGCTCCGATTCGACCCCCAGCCTGGGAACCTCCATATGCCGCGGGAGCGGCCCAAGAAATAGCAAAAAGACAAAAAAAAAAAATAGGCAAAGGATTTGAATAGCCATTTCTCCAAGTAGGATATACAAGTGGCCAATAAGCACATGAAGAGATGCTCAATATCATTAACCATCAGAGAAATGCAAATCAAAACCACAATACAATACCACTTCACTCCTGATTGTAAATGGTTACAATCAAAAAGTCAAAAAAATAGGTGTTGTTAAGGATATGGGGAACTTGGAACCCTTACACACTGCTGGTGAGAAGGTATAATGGTCAGCCAGTTTAGAAAACAGTATGGCAGTTCCTGAAACAACTAAGCAGAGTTACTGTATGGCCTAGCAATTCAGTTCCTAGATACCTACCCAAAAGAAATAAGAATATATATCATCACAAAACTTGTACATAAATGTTCACGGCGGCATTGTTCATAATAAGCAAAAGATGAAAACAGACCAAATATCCATCAGTGGACTAATGGATAAACAAAATGTGGCATATCCATACAATAAAATATTGTTTGGCCATAAAGTGAAGAAAGACATGCTACACAATGGATGAGTGAAATATGCTAAGTGAAAAAAGCCAGTAACAAAAGAACACATTTTATATGAGTACATTCTTATGAAATGTCCCAGATAAGAAAATTTATTTATTTATTTTTATTTTTAGTCTTTTTTTTTAGGGCCGCACCTACGGCATATGGAGGTTCCCAGGCTAGGGGTTGAATCGGAGCTATAGCTGCTGGCCTACACCACAGCCACAGCAACACCAGATCGGAGCCGCCTCTGCGACCTACACCACGGCTCACGGCGACGTCTGCTGGATCCTTAACTCACTGAGCGAGGCTAGGGATCAAACTTGCAGTCTCATGGTTCCTAGTTATATTTGTTTCCGCTGCACCATGATGGGAACTCCAAGATAAGGAAATTTATAGAGACAGAAAGTAGATTAGTGTTTACTTAGGGCTGGAAGGATAGAGGCATGGTGGCAGGGCCATAGCTAAGGTTCTGTGTTTCTTTTTGACTTGATAATGTTCTAAAATTGTGATGATAGTTGTACATATCTGTGAATATACTAAAAATCATTGAATTTGTACAGTTTAGGTGGGTGAAATGTAAGGTATGTGAATTATAGCTCAATAAGACTATTTTTAAAAAGTAACCTCTATGCTGGGATAAATGAGTAAGAGTTATCCAGGCTAAGTGTGTGAGGAGTGGTTGCGAGACTGTTTCAGGCAGGGAAAACTCTGGGAACCAAGACCAGGATTTGAAAGTGTATGGCGCTTTAAGAAAATGATGAGAATCCATTTAGTACAGCGTTGCTTTTGTTGTTAGTATTTAATAAATATCAACTGTTGCAGAGCAGAGATTAGGAATGAGGGTTCTGATCTTAGGCAGCATTCCACTGAATAACTGGGTGACCTTGGCCAAGACACTTCATCTATCTAGGCCTCATTTCCTTTTCTATTAAATAGCAGGTTAATGAGGTAACATCTGGAAAAGGACTCAGGGTTTACAGAAGGGAGGAAGGACTCTGTACAAGTCTAAGAAATAATTTTGACAGTTACAATGCAAGGATAACAGAATTATCTAGAAAGTGAACTTTAAAAAATTGTTATTATTTTTGGCTGTGCCTGTGGCCTGCATGAGTTCCCAGGCCAGGGATAGAACCCGAGCCACAGCAGTGACAACACTGAATTCTTAACCACTAGGCTGCCAGAGAACTCCCTAAAAAAAATTATTTCTTAAACAACCAGATAGCAGGAGGCCTGGGGAAAAGTCAAAATGTCACTTGAAAAGACATAATCCCTCCCTTTAGTGAGCTAAAGGGCTTCATCTTGGTATTTGTAGGCGTGTGTGTGTGTGTGTGTGTGTGTGTGTGTGTGTGTGTGTATCTATCATACTGTAACTTGTGTCCTTCATTTTTGTTTTAATAATGCATGGTGAATATGTAGTACATTTGGATCTACTTCATTCCTTTAAATAGATTTTTTTTACCCATTTTACAGTGAAAATATCAAGGGGGCATTTAGGCAAAATATGTGAATGGACATTTCTCAAAGTAAGATGTACAAATGGCCAATAAGTACATCAAAAGATGCTTCATACCCAACAAAATTATCCAGCAAATGATGCAGCTGCTTTTGCTAAGGCTCTTGCCAAATGATGCATCAGAATATCAAATAACTGCTTTTGGATACTATTATGAATGAAAAGCCTCCCCTCCCTCAACTCTTACCCTACCTTGAACTTTCCTTGTGGAAGGAACAGACCAGCTTTTCTCTTAGCTTTTGGCTTTTCCTTTTATAAAGGCAGTGGTGATTACATGTGTGTGGGATCTAGGGCTGAATTTTTGTTGTTGTCTTTTCAGGGCCACACCCACAGCATATGGAAGTTCATACGCTAGCAGTTGAATTGGAGTTGCAGCGGCTGGCTTACACCGCAGCCATAGCATTGCCAGATCCGAGCTGCGTCTAGGACCTATACCACAGCTCATAGCAAATGCTGGATCCTTCACCCACTGAGTGAGGCCAGGGATCGAACCTGTATCCTCATGGACACTAGTCGGGTTCGTTACCACTAAGCCACAATGGGAACTCCTAGGGCTGACTTTTAAACACACACACTCTCCTGTCAGTTTCTCAGTGAAAAACTGATTACTCTTACTAAGATTACTCTTGTCATTAACATCCTGATAAATCCATTGGCCTTGCTCCTCTATTTCTTTAATTTTGTGTGTCATGGTAGCTACGTCTTACTGTAGCTTTAAAGTTCCTTGTATTTACTTTTAGTTTGTTAGTTGATGTTCTTTTCATTCAGCTAATCAGGATTCATTCAAAATTCTATGACTTTAATACTATTTATAATAATAGTATGAGCACATAGCTATATTATTCAAATAAATACATGGATATTACAACTTAAAATATTTGTGGACTACCTGAAATCATCTCCACTTACCACCAGGCCCTTCTACTTATCTAAATTATTAGATTACATCCAGAGTAGTCATGGCTGGGACAAAAACTATCACAACCAATGTTGTCAGTTAGTGAAATTTAAAGTCTTACATTTTTCCCTTTAAAACATTTTTTTGGTCTTTTGTCTTTTTAGGGCCATACCCACAGCATATGGAGGTTCCCAGGCTAGGGGTCGAATCAGAGCTGTAGCCACCAGCCCACACCACAGCCACAGCAATGCCAGACCCAAGCCATGTCTGCAATCCACACCACAGCTCATGGCAACACTGGATCCTTAACCCACTGAGCAAGGCCAGGGATTGAACCTATGTCCTCATGGATAATAGTCAGGTTCGTTAACCACTGAGCCACGACAGGAAAGCCCTAAATGTTTTTTTTAAAAAGTGTTTTATTGGAGTATAGATGACTTACAATGTTAAGTTTCAGGTGTACAGTGAAGTGAATCAGCCCTGCATATACATATATATCCATTTATATTCTTCCATTTGAAAAGTTCCCATCAAGCCCCTTTGCAAAGGAAAAAAGGGGGATAGGAAGCCTAGTGCTCTGAATTGCAATGGGGACAGTGGCTGTCCTCCAGGTATGTATGTGCAGGACAGCCTCGCCATCAGCCTGGAAGTCTGGTGCCTGCTGTAGACCGGAGCAGAGGAACCAAAGTCAGACCACCCTGAAAAGGAGTGTGGCTTGGGGAAGTCCTTCTCCATCCTGCCCCAGCGCTAGGAGGTTGGATTCATACCATCCTAGAAAACTGGCACAATGAGTTCCTGGCCTCTCATCTCACTCCAGCCAGAATCCAGCCCCACCAGCATCCATCAAGCTGTTGCAACCTTGAATAGACTAGAGAGATGAATTGCCCCCAAAAGTGGCACAACTGTGAGCCACACACACACACACACACATATATAGATACATCTATAGTTATGAAGATTTGGATGTAGATGTAAATACACAGCACGTCTTTCACAGCACTTTTGCATATTTCCAAGTGAGAATGGGAATGTCCTGAAATCTGACTTGAACCTCCCTTTAAAATTTACACAGGTCTAGGGGTACCTTTTGAGCTGGTGAGGAGGGCCTGCCACCCGTCTTTTGGGAGAGATTACTCATCCTAAGTAAATAAAGAATAAAACCAATCTTTAGACTCAGAGAAGCAACTCTGACTCAAGCATAATGTCAGTTACTCAGACTTCTGTTCCATCCCCCACACAGACCCATTGTGTCTGAGTCTTATGGGGAAGAGGCGTCTGTAATTAGAATCTCCAAATTGCCAAGGAATCAATAAAATTTCATGGCCTAAGTGGTCCTGCCTAAATGTCTATCAAAAATGAAGAGATAGGGCATTTTCCCCCTTTCTGTAGGTCAAATGGGAGAGTCAGCTCATTGGGGGTTCCAAAGAAATATGCTGGGCTTCACTATTTGAGATTTCTAGCACATCAGTAGTGTTGGGGCCTGAGAGGTACAGGACTTGGATGAAGGGGCAGAAATACCCAATATGCATGGCAGTATCAAGGGGAAAGGGATAGAAGGTTGGGGAGGCACAGAAGGAGAGAAACACAAAGGTGGTACCCACCTAACAGTCGCCTGGATTTGTTCTTAAGCAAGGTGAGAACTACTTTCTCCAGTCTCCAAAATGCCTGACACAAATCTCTTAGTGTTGGGATCCTGCCTGGGCAGATGAGGACAAAATCCTGTCAAATATATAGCTCACTATCATTACCTTATTTGGTTGGTTCTCACAAGATCCGAGAGATCATTCTCTATTTTCCAGATGAGAAAAGATGTAGGAGTTCCCGTTGCAGCTCAGTGGCTTAAGAAACTGACTAGCATTCATGAGGATGTGGGTTTGATCCCTGGCCTCACTCAGTGGGTTAAGGCTTTGCCACAAGCTTTGACATAGGTTGCAGATGTGGCTTGGATCCTGCATTGCTGTGGCTGTGGTGTAGGCCTGCAGCTGCAGCTCCGATTTGCCCCGTAGCCTGGGAATTTTCATATGCTGCAGGTACGGTCCTAAAAAAGAGAGAAAGAAAGAGATAAAAGATGTAAAATTTATTCTTCTAGCTGAGTGGTCTGAAGGTAATTTGACGTTCACATTTGCTTCGGAAATTCTGGCAATTTTTTTTTTTTTTTTTTGCTTTTTAGGGCCGCACTTGCAGCATATGGAAGTTCCCAGGCTAGGGGTTGAATCGAACCTGCAGCTGCCAGTCTACGCCACAGCCACAGCAATGTGGGATCCAAGTTGTGTCTGTGATCTCCACCACAGCTCATGGCAATGCCACATCATTAACCAACTGAGCTAGGCCAGGGATTGAACCCGTGTCCTCATGGATACTAGTTTAATTTGTTTCCACTGAGCCACGTTGGGAACTCCCAGGTTTTTATTGTTGTTGTTGTTTTGGCGATAAATATTAAGTGTCCCAAGGCCTTCAGAAATACACTAAGTGCTGTTGGCTACTCCTTTTGTTATAAAAATTTTATTATTTTTAACAATAAGGTGTGTACATTCTAGGAAGAAGGAAAAATACCAATAAGCTAATTTTAAAAATCACTTAACACTACCACTCACCGTACTTTGTGTCTTTCATTCTTTACATGTTCTTTTGTGCATATATGTTAATATATAAATGTACTCTTCCCTTTCAAAAATACGATATTCTCATATTACCTTTTCTTTTCATTTTATATCCTGTCAGGCATCTCTTTTTGTACAAAGGAGTAAAGGTCTCTTATTAAAAGGCAGAGACTTGTAGATTGGTTTGAAATACAATAAACAATGAGATGCATCCAAAACCATTAATAGCAACAAGTTAAAAGTAGAAAGATGGACAAAGGTATATCAGGAAAACACAAATTACAAGATAGCAATGTTAACATCAGAAAAAAAAAATCCAGGGAAACTACATTAAATAGGGGTAAGGATGGTTTCGATTAACCTTCCAACGCATCACTATAAGTTTGTTTCTTACTCTCCTTATCTCATCTATTTCATTCACTTCTCTAAACATATCTTCCTTGCTTAAATGCCTGTTGTGTATATCTTCTTTAAATTCCTGGAGAGACTGAATCAGCCTTTCTTTAAAAGTTCCTTCTGATTTTTCCTCCTCCTCTGGCTCTTCCTCCTCCTCAGGCTTTTCCTCAGGCTTTGGCTCTTCCTCAAATTTTGGTTCACTCTCATTTTCTGGTTTTCCTTCAATTTTTTGACAGGGTTTCATCTTGTGCCTGTCTCTCTTCCTTCCTTCTTTGCCCTCTTTCTTTTTTTCTGTTTATTCCTCTTTGAAACAATTACTTCTAGGAAGCAAGAAGGAGACGTTAAGTCAAAGGCTTGGTGAATGGCCCAGGGCTCTGTACACAGGTCTCAGTATTTGCTTTTTTTAAAAAAATTTTTTTGGAGTTCCCGTTTTGGCGCAGCAGAAATGAATCCGACTAGGAACCATGAGGTTGCAGGTTCGATCCGTGGCCTTGATCAGTGGGTTAAGGATTTGGCATTGCTGTGGCTGTGGTGTAGGCCGGCAGCAACAGCTCCAATTAGACCCCTAGCCTGGGAACCTCCATATGCCGCGGGTGCGGCCCTAAAAAGACAAAAAAAATTTTTTTTATTATAGTTGATTTACAATGTTGTCAACTTCTGCTGTACAAAGTGACCCAGTCATATATGTATATATACATATATATACACACACACATATATATTCTTATTCTCACATTATCCTCCTTCATGTTCCATCACAAGTGATTAGACATAGTTCCCTGTGCTATACAGCAGGATCTCATTGCTTATCCACTCCAAATCCAATAGTTTGCATCTACAAACCCCAAACTCCTAATTTTTTGATTCAGAGCTATCATCAAATGTTTTCCACCTGAGAGACTCAATCAGCCATCAGGGATTTCCTGAGCCTGCCGCTCTTACCTCCACTTTCCACCTCCTCACCTCTCTGGTCTCATCCCTCCCTCCAGCCTTTTCCAAGGCCCTCCTCAACCTTTTTTCAGGCACCAAGATCCTCCTAGAACAGAGTAAGCTGGAAGAAAGAGATGGGGGGAGGAACAGTGGGGCCCACAACCTCAGTCCCTCCCTGGCCCACCTCCACCCCGGGGGTCTTTATATTTCCCACACCTACCTGTACTGATGCGGTCACGTTCTTCCTTGCCCTTTCCAGCCCTGCGTACAGCTGGGAACGACAGACCTGCAGGCAAACGGGAAATGGGAGGGGGAGGGGTGAGAGTGGGGGTGGGGCGAGCGCTTGGTGGACCGACGCTTGGTGGACTGACCGGCACCACGTACTTTTTTCTTCTTAAAGTTCTCGGTTTGGGTAACTTTCCCACCTTCTGTGTTTCCCCCATCTCTCCCCTTCTCCAACAGTGCAAGTTAGCTCGAATTTTCCATCAGTCAGGGAGTAGGAAAAGCAGATTATTTCCCAACTATCTTTAAGACGTGGGCGCGGGGGAGGGATTGGGGCGAAGGTAGGTGTTGGGAGAGCGGTCTGAGGTGGCAGAGGATGATTATTTTTAAGCTATCACAGGTCTCCTTGTCCTTCTCCCGGGACTCCTGGTCCCTTTCCCGAGGGCCATCACTTCCTGCAGAGCTGGAGGTGGGAGGTGGAGAGATGGACTTGACCAGGCCTTCCCTCAAGTCTAGGCTCTAGGCCACCCCCACCCAAGAAATCCCCAGGCAGCGCCTAGTTTGCCACCGACCTGCAAAATTCCGGCAAGCCGAATCCTTCCTCCCCTGGCCTCGGGCCCCGCCGTCTGCGCTGCTCAAGGGAAGCTGGTACCCAGCGGCGAACAAGGACCAGACTAGCAGGACTTCTGCACACGTCGACTCCTGGTCACGTGAGAGCTACGTCACCGGTGAGCTCTGGTCCCCAATTTCCACTCCCACCAAAAGCGCGGCAGAAGTGGGTCGGCCCTCTGCCCCCTCCCCCTTATGCATTTGGCCTTGTCGGTCTTTTTTGCCCATCCCAGAGGGAAAAATGTTATTTGCCTTTCTCTGATTCCTGGGGAGGGGCTGCATCTTTTTCTGGAGCTTCTAAACTTTTCTACTTCTTTCAAGAATTGTCTTTTCCTGCCCTCCGCTCCCAGGATTAAGAGCTCCAACCTACAAAAGAAAAAAAAAAAAAAAAAAAAAAAAAAGAACTACAATTTACATCTCTCGCCCCTCCCCCAGCTTCTGTTTCTTCTGCAATCTGGTCCTGGGCTGTTGTGGAGCAGGGTTGTTTTGGCAGCAGGTTTTTAAAAAAGGCGAGGGTTGGGTGATGCTGGGACAGGAGTAAGATTTTTTAATGTGTGTTTTTTTTTTTTTTTTACTTTATTCTTAATACTTTTCCATATTAAAAAAATTAACTTAAAAAAACAAAATTCAACTGAGTAAACATGAAAATCTGATTGGCTTTATTGGAGAATTCATGAATAGGGCTGCAGTTCATCTAATGTACAAAATGGAATTTTTCTATAGGCAGGAGAGAGGGGCAAGGGAGCTATTAGCAAAATAAAAAGAAAGGGTTATTTTTAGGCCAGGACCCCTTCTGGGGGGTGGCCTGGGGACAAGGGAGCAGCAAGGGTTTTATCATGCAGATTGCTTCTTTTTTCTCTGGGGGGGGATGGAGAGGGCCTACAGGACAGATTACCTTATTGCTGCTTGACCAGAAAATTCCAGACTGGTTGATTTAAGATTACTTTTCTTGGAGAGGTTGAAACTGCACTTAGATCAGTTTTTTTTTTAATTTTTAAAGTTTTATTGAAGTATAGTTGATTACAAGGCTGTGATCATTTCTGCTGTACAACGAAGTGATTCAGTTATGCATATACCCACATCCATTCTCTTTCAGATTCCTTCCCCACATAGAGTATCACAGAATACTGTGTAGAGCTCACTGTGTTATATACACCAGGACTCTGTTGGCCAGTCATTCTGTATACCTCAGTGTGCATATACCAATCCCAAACCCTCAGTCCTTCCTTCCCCCTGCACTGGTCCCCTTTGGTAACTGTAAGTTTTTCCAAGCCTGTGAATCTGTTTCTGTTCTACAAATAAGTTCGTTTGTATCTTTTTCTTTTTAAATAGGTCAGGCATTAAGTCTTGGTTTGGTATCATGCGTTTTAGCACAAGAGACATGGTTTGGGGGCTGTGATTTTCTTTTTAACAAACATATCTTTTTATAGTCAGAAAAGACAAAATTAGTTAAATGAGTTAGAATTCGTACAGTTCTGAGAATAGTGCCTGACATATGGTAAGTGCTTTAAAAGTGGAAACTAGGAGTTCCTGTTGTGGCTCAGTGGTAATGAATCTCATGAATTAGTATCCACGAGGATGCGGGTCCAATCCCTGGCCTTGTTCAGTGGGTTAAGGATCTGGTGTTGCTGTGAGCTGTGGTGTCGGTCACAGACACGGTTCGGATCCTGTGTTGCTATGGCTATGGTGTAGGCTGGCAGCTACAGTTCCTATTCCACTCCTAGCCTGGGAACTTCCATGTGCCGCAGGTGCGGCCCTAAAATAAATAAATAAATATAAAAGTGGAAACTATTATTATCATTATCTTTGGATTTCATTTGGGGGAAAGAATTCAAAATTAATAAAAGTAATGTTTGATCTCAGAGTCTTGCTGGTGGTATTTGCCAGGAAGCAATGTTTGGTCCTCTGGATGCAGTGTCCCCCAGGAAGCGAAGAGTCAATGGGGCAAGATGTGCTAACTTGGACCCTTCACTTCTATCCTTATAGCCCACATTCTAGATACCTAGGACCTTGGAATAGCCTACCCAAAGGACCTGGAGCCTAAACCCAAGGCTTGCTTGTGCCCTCTTCCAGGTCTATCCACCTGAGAGTGAGCCCCATCCCCTGTGGGTTCACCCTAGGGTTAGAATAGATGCTATTGCTGGAAAGGCAGAACCCCCTTCACAGGAAGCCATTCGGAGAAAGGGTTAAAGGAAAGGGTGGACTGCCAGGCTAGTAGGAGCTCAGAGAAGGCAAAGGCCAGTTAGCCCCTAATAGAGGAAGCCTCCTGGAGGTAAAGGAACCTTGACCTGGGCCTCAGCGGGTGGGCAGGACCTAGATGGAGAGTGGGAAGGAAAGAGAAGACCAGTCTGACTGAAGCTAGGTCCTGTGTCCTTACCATTACCCTGGCCTGTCTCATGCTGCTTTGCTGGCTAAAGGCCAGTGGCTCCTCCTTATGGGACTGACGGTGGCTATTTTCTGAAAACAGGTTCAGTGCAAGCACTTTTTGATATGCTCTGCATTACCGGCAAGGACTTTTTCATTTATTTCCAGGTTATGGAATCTGAATTGATCAACCTTTCTGGATAGTACGTAAGTAATTGCTACGTACTTGAAATATGCATTCCCTTTCAGCCTGTAAATCTGTTCTTAGGTATTCACCCTGAGAAAATATTTAATAGTAGTCACAGTAGTTAATTTATGACAACACGGTTAGTTTGTTGACCAGAATTCCTAGCATCAATTCTTTGACTTGGACCTGAATATACAAAGAGAAGCCACAGGTGAAAAGCAGTGATGAAGGAAAAGAGAATTGTTCTAGGAAATAGCAGATATGTGCCCAAGCAAGTACACATGCACCTGCACATTCACACGCATGTACATATTCTCCTAAACTAAAAATTTTCCCAGACGGAGTTCCCATCATGGCTCGGTGGTTAACGAACCCGACTGGTATCCATGAGGATGTAGGTTCGATCTCTGGCGTTGCTCAGTGGGTTAAGGATCTGGCGTTGCCGTGAACTGTGGTATAAGTTGAAGACATGGCTTGGATCCTGCATTGCTGTGGCTGTGGTGTAGGCCAGCAGCTACAGCTCTGATTCGACCCCTAGCCTGGGAGCTTCCATGTGCCCTGGGTGGGGCCCTAAAACGACAAAAAAAGACACACAAAAAAGATTTTTCCAGATGATTTTGCTACAAAGCAAAGAAGGCAAACTTCATAGTTCTGTTAAAACAATTCAAACTGCACCAATAGTATATACCATTTAAAAATGGAAAATGACTGTTAGGATATTTAACACAATTCTTTACTAATAGGAACAATTAAGAAAAAATTGAATGTCTTAAAATAGGGAACAGGTTAAATTAATTATGTAAAAACCATACCATAGAATTCTAAGAATTAGAATGAGATCTATTGAGAACAGAAGTGAGAGTTAATTTTCCACGTATGCAAATAGAAAAGCTGAAAAATATTGATTATACTCAGCTGGTGAGGGTATGGAAAAATAAACATTCACATGCACTTTTGAGAATATAAAATAGTATGTGAATATGAACTAGACTAATATGTTGATCATTTTTCAATTTATACAAATACTGAATCACTATGATGTACACCTGAAACTAATATGTTATGTCCTTTATACCTCAATTAAAAAGAGTACAAGCAAGATGCAAAAAAATTAATAAACGATGGATAAAATAGCATATTTCTGGAGGACATTTTGGCGATATCAAACCTTAAAATATATGTACTTTTGGACACATCAATCTCTCTTCTAATGTTTTATCATAAAGAAATACTCTCATGCCAAATATGGTCTTTGTAGTGGTAATAGATTTTCTTTTAAAAGGAAAAAACTAAATAGTCCTAAAATGGGATTGGTTTAAGAAAAGTTTGATCATTCACTAAAGCAATACTATGCAGTGACAAAAAAATAATAATGTGGAGTTATATTTACTCACATGAAAAATGTCCAACATATATTGTTAAGAAAGCAAATTGAAGGTTAATACATGTGGTAGCACATTTTGGTCATAGCATACATACATTTATTTTTGTGTATTTAAAATATAAGTATATAATGAAATTCTACCATAGCATGATTAATAAAGTCCACAAAATTCACTGCTGTAAAATTCTGGGTTATATTATTAAGAGATGAATGGAATTACTGATGTGAGCCTATTTGGTTAGCTCACTGCACAACCCAAGTCCATTAGAGACTCAGCTGTGTTTTGATGCCACCTCCCAACAGTTGTTTACTCAACACTCAAGCTTAAACATTATCCTTGTTTTCCCCTCTCCCATGCCCATTGCCAATCACATTATATCCAATGTCAATATTATGGAGTCTTATGTACTTCTCTATCATATTACAAATTTGACCTAATATATACTAAGATATTCCCATAAGATATATTTGAAATGAGTATTCAATATAAAGGGAACTTCTACTGTTTTTTTTTTTTTTCTCTTTTTAGGGCTGCACCCACGGCACATGGAAGTTCCCAGGCTAGGGGTCGAATCAGAGCTGTAGCTGACGGCCTATACCACAGCTACAGCAACACATGACCCGAGCTGTGTCTGCGACCTACACCACAGCTCACGGCAATGCTGAATCCCCAATCCACTGAGCAACGCTGAATCCCCAATCCACTGATCGAGGCCAGGGATCAAACCCATGTCCTCATGGATACTAGTCGGGTTCGTTAACCACTGAGCCACAGTGGGAACTCTGGGAACCTTTAATTTTTAAGTGTTCCATTATGTATTTAAAATTTATCTTTGGTGTTTTTCGTGGCTCAGTGGGTTAAGCAGTGTTGTCACTGCTATGGCTCTGTGGCACAGGTTTGATTCCTGGCCTGGGAATGTCCGCATGCTGTGAGTGCAGCCCTCAAAACTAAACTCTGATAGGTATGCATTAATTAATAGCATTGAGAAGAATGAATGAGATAAAACTGAAAACATACAAAAGAAATAAAATATCTGACAAATATAAGACAGTCATATCTTTATTGAAACGGAGGTGTTTTTTGTAATATTTTGGTAGGTGAGAAAAGCAGGTTACAAATGGTAATCTGCAGAAGGTCCCATTAAAATTACAAGTATATCTATATTATATGTATATAATACATAATATATATACCAAAATATTAGAAGTGGTTGGTGGGCGATTTATATATTATTTTGTATACTTCTTTGTAGCTTCTTCTACATTTTTTCTGTAGGTATGCGTAACTTCTACAATAAAGAATAGTCTGCCAACACTATGACTTTATTTTATGACACATATTTCACATATATACTTCTCTGTACCTGAGTAAGATTTGATCCAAGGCCTCCGTTACCTGTTTGAGGTGTGGAGTCCCAGCAATTGTTGAATGCTTCACATTTGCTTCCCTTCCCATTAGTGACTAGTATCCATTAAAATGAGACTCTCCTCTACAAAACAGAAATAGACCCACAGACGAGGAGAACAGATTTGTGGTTGCCAAGGGCAGGTCGTTGGGAGAAGGATGGACTGGGAGGTTGGGGTTAGCAGAGGGAAGCTGTTATACACAGAGGGGATAAACAACAGGCAACTGTATTCAATGTCCTATGATAAGCCATAATGGAAAAGGATATTTTAAAATAAGATTGTAGGAGTTCCCGTCGTAGCTCAGCGGTTAACGAACCTAACTAGCATCCATGAGGATGCGGATTCAATCCCTGGCCTCCTTCAGTGGCTTAAGGATCTGGCATTGCTGTGAGCTGTGGTGTAGGCCGGTGGCTACAGCTCTGATTCGACTCCTAGCCTGGGAACCTCCATATGCCATGGGTGCTGCCCTAAAGAGACAAAAAGACAAAAAAATTAAAATAAAATAAGATTGTATGTATGTATATATATATATATATCATAACATATATATATATAACATATCACTTTGCTATACAGCAGAAATTAACACAATATTGTAAATCAACTATACTTCAATATAATAAACGAACAATAAACGAGGCTCTCCTCCCCACACTCTTACTGTGCCTCCCTCTAATCCAAGTCAAGATGTGCTATTAGTCATACATTGCACAGAAGGTATCTCTGAATTTTACCCTGGAGAAATATTTCCCTCTGGAAAAATTTTTTGCTGGGAAAATTAATATTGTAGGCAATGATATAATATTTTAAGCAGATTATAAATTGTCTTAGTTACCAATTCAATGCTTTTAAAACTATATTTGAAATTGGGGAGTTCCCATTGTGCATCAGCAGTAATGAATCTGACTAGTATCCAAGAGGATACAGGTTCAATCCCTGGCCTCACTCAGCGGGTTAAGGATCCAGCGTTGCCGAGAGCTGTGGTGTGGGTCACAGATGCGGCTTAGATCTCGAGTTGCTGTGGCTGTGGTGTAGGCCGGCAGCTGCAGCTCTGATTTGACCCCTAGCCTGGGAACTTCCATATGCCACACATGCAGCCCTAAAAAGCAACAACAACAAAAAAATTGGCATGGCATTGTAAATCAACTGTACTTTAATAAATATAAATATATAAAAAAAGAATATGCTTGAATAGAACAAAAAAGCGTTTCTTTCTTTCTTTCTTTCTTTCCTTCCTTCCTTCCTTCCTACCTTCCTTCCTTCTTGCTTTCTTGCTTTTTAGGACCGCACTTGCGCCACATGGAGGTTCCCAGGCTAGGGGTCAAATGAGAGCTGCAGCTGCCAGCCTATGCCACAGCAATGCCAGATCCAAGCCTCATCTGCAACCTACACCACAGCTCATGGCAACACTGGATCTTTAACCCACTGAGTGGGGCCAGGGATTGAACCCATGTCTTCATGGGTACTGGTTGGGTTCATTACCACTGAGCCACAATGGGAACTCCAAGGATTTATTTCTGCCTCTGCTTGACAAATGGCATTTATCTATAGTTTCCTGACTTTTTTTCAATGAAAATGTTTTGCTTTTGCAAAAAAAGGCAGTAAATACTATTTAATTTTTATCTTTTAATTTATATTTTGATTGATTGATTTTGCTTTTTTGGGGGGGCTGCACCCGCAGCATATGGAGGTTCCCAGGCTAAGGGTCGAATCGGAGCTGTAACTGCCAGTCTACGCCACAGCTATAGCAACTCCAGATCCTTAACCCACAGAGCGAGGCTAGGTATCGAACCCTCAACCTCATGGTTTCTAGTCGGATTCATTTCTGCTGTGCCACAACGGGAACTCTGGCAGTAAATACTATTTAAAAGCAGGTTATAAAACAATGTGCAAGTAGACGTAAACTATTACATTTAGAATGGATAAGCAAAGAGGTCTTACTATATAGCACAGGGAACTATACCCAGTTTCTTGCAATAGACAATAATGAAAATATAAGAAATAGAATGTATGTATGTGTATAATTGAGTCACTTTGCTTACAGCAGAAATTGGCACGATATTGTAAATCAACTATAACTTTAAAAAGAGAAAAAAGAAAAAGCAGCAGAAAAAAACAATGTGCATAAAGTTATTCCAGTTGTATTTAAAAATACATATAGAAGGAAGGAAAACCCCAAGTTTACATTCAGTTTCATATATTTCATGACTCTCAACCATATATTTCATCCACTTATTCATTCGACAAATAAGAGCTAGGCACTTTCTAGGTATTGTTGACCTAAGTATGTTTGTCTCTTCTGGAACTTTCTCCTCAATTATCATTCCTGATTGAATGTATTAGTGGAATTGCATCTTAAGTGGAGGCTGGGTTCTAAAGTCAGCGTATAAAGTGAAATCCCACCTAGTCAAGTTCACCTCTGATTTATTTAGAACTCTAGTTTACAGCATTTTAAGATAGGTCATCATGTTAATGGGAGGAGAATCATATAAAAGTATTTAAACTTATAAGTACCTGGAAGTTTTATGAAGTTTAGATTTTTAAAAAAATTCTTGTGTATAATATTTTCAATATTTTCTGCAGTTTACCAGAATTACATACCCAGAATAATGAAATATATATTTTTAAGATAACCCAGACTTCATTCACTGTTGTCAGTACATATATAATACAATTATATGTATAAAACACGTACAGTCTCCCACATACATGGGTTCCACATTTGCAGATTCAATCAACCACAGAATCAAAAATATTTGAAAAATATGGAGTTCCCGTTGTAGCACAGTGGAAACAAATTCAACTAGGAACCATGAGTTTTCGGGTTCGATCCCTGGCCTCGCTCCGTGGGTTAAGGATCCAGCATTGCTGTGAGCTGTGGTGTAGGTCGAAGACATGGCTCGGATCCTGCATGGCTGTGGCTGTGGCGTAGGCCAGCAGCTGTAGCTCTGATTTGACCCCTAGCATAGGAACCTCCATATGCCATGGGTGTGGCCCTAAAAAGCAAAAAATAAATAAATAAATAAATAAATAAAAGTTGTAAAAAATTTTTGAAAAATAAATTGCAGAAAAAAAGCAAAACTTGAATTTGCTCAGGATGTGCTGGCAACTATTTACGTAGCATTTATATTACATCTACAACTATTTACATAGCATTTACATTATATTAGGTATTATAAGTAATCTAGAGGTGATTTAAACCTTTTTATTAAGGTGTGTATGTGTGTGTGTGTGTATATATATATATATATATATATATATATATATTGCTTTTTAGGGTCTTGCCTGCTGCATATGGGAGTTCCCAGGCAAGGGCTCGAATCCAAGCTACAGCTGCTGGCCTACACCACAGCAACATTGGATCTGAGGCTGCATCTCTCTTATAGAACAAAACAGAACTAGTTAATATTTATGAAGATTAAAATTTCCCCAAAGTGGAAAAGATAGATCATTTTTCTAAATCAAGACAAAAATAAGACACTTACGAGGCTCTATAGGGATTCATTTGTTCAATATGTAAAATGTTGATTTGTTTTAGAAAAATTTAGCTTTAAAAATTTTAGATTAATTAGCCTGTTTTTTCATTAAGCTATTTGGGAAGTATGGCCAGAAGCATTCTCCAAATAATAAATATAAACATGACCCAGTTATGAAGGATTTCCTATTTAGCAGGAAATCTTACTTTTTCTTGTAAATTATTTTTCTCCCCAAAGAGAACAATTAGCATGTTTTTAAAAATTGTTCTTTCCTGTGTAGCTGGTGAAAATTATTTTCTATTTCATATATGTTAATTTAGCCAAATAACAAGGCACTCTAATGAAAAAAGACATTTTTTTTTTGTCTTTTTAAGGCTGCACCTGGGGCATATGGAAATTCCCAGGCTAGGGATCGAATCAGAGCTGTGGCTGCCAGCCTATGTGACAGCCACAGCAACACCAGATCTGAGCCACATCTGTGACCTACACCACACACAGCTCATGGCAACGCCAGGTCCTTAACCCACTGAGCAAGGCCAGGGATTGAGCCTGCGTCCTCATGGATGCTAGTCAGATTCATTTCCACTGAGCCATGACAGGAACTCCAAACAAAGCATTTTAAACAGTGTGGAAGTACCTCAGAACTACCATATGATCCAGCAATCTCACTCCTGGGCATATATCCAGACAAAACTTTCATTGAAAAAGATACATACACTTCTATGTTCATTGCAGCACTATTCACAGTAGCCAAGATATGGAAACAACCTAAATGTCCAATGTCAGATGAATGGATTAAGAAGATGTGGTACATATACATGATGTAACACTACTCAGCCATAAAAAAGAACAAAATAATGCCATTTGCAGCAACATGGATGGAACTAGAGACTCTTATACTAAGTGAATTAAGTTGGACAGAAAAACAAATACTGTATGATATCACTTATATCTGGAATCTAATGTACAGCACAAATGAACTTTCCTGAAGAAAAGAAACAAACTCATGGACTTGGAGAATAGACATGTGGTTGCCAAGGGGAAGGGGGAGGGAGTGAGATGGACTGGGAATTTGGGGTTGGTAGATGCAAACTATAGCATTTGGAGTGGATAAGCAATGAGATCCTACTGTATAGCACAGGGAACTATATCTAGTCACTTGTGATGGAACATGATGGAGAACAATGTGAGAAAATGAATGTATATATGTATAACTGGGTCACTTTCCCATCCGGCAGAAATTGACAAAATATTGTAAATCACTGTAACAAAAAATAGGAGTTCTCACTGTGGTTCAGGGGAAATGAATCTGACTAGCATCCATGAGGACGCAGGTGCGATCCCTGGCCTCAATCAGTGGGTTAAGGATCTGGTGTTGCTGTGAGTTGTGGTGTAGGTCGCAGATGCGACTCAGATCCTGCATTGCTGTGGCCGCGGCATAGGGGGGCAGCTACAGCTCCTCTTCCACCCCTAGCCTGGGAACCTCCATATGTCACGGGTGCGGCCGTAAAATAATAGACCAAAAATAAATAAATAAATAAATAAATAAATAAATAAAAATTTTTAATTGGAACATAAAAATACATAGAAAAAAGATAACATTCCACTTTCCACTCCCAGCCTCCTTTCTTGATATCAAGCTTTCTTGCCATTTAGGGGCAGGTAAGGGCTTCAGAAGAAAAAGAATGCCTAGCAGGAGAGTAGGCTCAGAGAAGGAGCAGGTAGGGGAGTTGTTGGAACAGGGGAAAGGGCTAATTCCACAAGAATTTCTAGTGGACAATAACTCCAAGAGAAAATACCGCCTCTTCCTTATTATTAGAGAACTGCCAAACGCTGCATCCGGCCTCCGGAAATGCTAACGTAGAAAAGAGACATTCCAGATCCTGGGTGACAGGAGGAGGAGGGGTTGAATGTTCTTGCTGCTCTGCTTTGAGTGGGAGGGTACGTCCGGAACTTTACCTCCCTTGGTGTCACCTGATGGAAGTCTACCTGGGCCCAAGTCCCTTTCTTCCTGCCTTTCCTATCCTCAGAGTAAGGAGAACGGTCCGGGTAGCAAGTTTGTGTCCTGACTGAAGCAGCCTGGGGTAACCCTGGCACCGGGATGGCTGGGCACTGAGGGCAGAAAGCCCACGTGGGTCAGTCTGCTTTCTGGTCACATCTTCCTTACCCAAAGTCCATTTTGGATGGTCTTGGGGGCAAGCAGTGTATGAATATGGGTACATGGGTATATGCTGGAAAGCTTTCCAGTGAGCCCCCGCTCCCCGTGTCCCATGCCTATGTTGGCCCAAAACATTCTGGTAGCAGGGGTGTGGAAGCGAATTGCAGGAGGAAACAAAGAGACAAGGAGAGTGAAAGTTTTAAGGAGTCACTCCTCTCCGACCATCGTGGGTATTTAAAGGAACAGGCTTCCCAAAGGTTGAGGATATCTATGGAGAAAAACTTTGGACAAGGAGAGACAAAGTTGGGGTATATGGTGCTGGGAGATGCCGAGTGGGTCCTGGAAGGGTCGGCAAAGAGTTCCTGGTGCAGCAGCTCCCGCTTCCCCCACTTCAACCGTCTGCAGGTCCTTGGATCCTTGGGTTAGGACCAAGCACCTCGCAGCAAGAAGGCGGCGGTGGCGGAGACCGCAAGGATAGGCACAGTCAATGCGAGGGACAGTGGTGGCGGGGGGCGGGAACAGAGCCCAATCGGAGGCTCCTCACCTCTATCCTCCCTTTTGGTGCCAGCATAAGCCTGGGGAGGGATCTAGTACAGGAAAAATAGTGAGTTTTAAAGGAGAGAGGAGAGGGAAGCGAGAGGAGGGCGGCGCTCCTTTTGGAGGCCCCCAGGAGGGCGCTTAAGTCATCTCAGGTGGGAAAAAAAGAGAATTTCAAAAACGGCAGATAGCTGAATTTTGAAAGGTGCAGAGTAAGGCCTCTATCCTCGGTGCTGATCTTTGCTTTACGCGTTCAGTTCTTTCGCTTGCCTTCTGTCTCCCAGGAGTAATGTAGTCAAAAGTGGAATAAATGGGGTGGGGGTGGGGAAGGAATCTCCACGGAAAATGTCCCCCAGGAAAAAGAAAAAGAAAAAGAAGAAAGGGATCCAGTCCCTTTGTAGAACGGAGAGGATGCTCACCCTGGGGGAGGGGAATGGAAGCCAGAGCCCGAAGGCAATATTAGAGGGGTTGGACTCTACTTCCCAAGGATTTTAGGCTTGCTAATAACATTAACATTATAGAAGGAGGAGTTCCCGTCGTGGCGCAGTGGTTAACGAATCCGACTAGGAACCATGAGGTTGAGGGTTCGGTCCCTGCCCTTGCTCAGTGGGTTAACGATCCGGCGTTGCCATGAGCTGTGGTGTAGGTTGCAGACGCGGCTTGGATCCCTCGTTGCTGTGGCTCTGGCGTAGGCCAGTGGCTACAGCTCCGATTAAACCCCTAGCCTGGGAACCTCCATATGCCGCGGGAGTGGCCCAAGAAATAGCAAAAAGACAAACAAACAAAAAATTATAGACGGAGATGCAGATGTATGAAAAGATTCACAGAAGAGGTGAAGCATTAAATTCAGGACAATGACGTTAAGATAGTGTATCTGGCCTTCTTAGGACCACCTTCATCATCAGCATGATGAATTTTTCCCTATCTTTTGAAAACTGAGATTTTCTCCAAGGTTAGTACTTTTCTACCCTGCTTTCTCTTTCTTTGCCTTTTCTTGGTGTAATTTTACTCATTCAGTTGCTTCAAAACTTTCAGTATTGCCAACCTCTTTTTGAATATTGCATTCTGACCAAATCAACAAGCTTTCCTTTGTCAGCAGAGGTGTTTCACCCATTTAAATAGAAAGATGTTCACTGTGTATTTCAAAAGTAAAAAAAAAAAAAAGTTAGAAAGCAGTGTGTAAATTTATCATTGCTTCATTTTAAAGTATATATATTTATGTATTACATATATTAGCAATGAGCTTAAAGTATAGCTTTAAATGTTTATCTTTAGATGGCATAATTATGAATGATTTAATTTCTTTCTCTTTGAGTAACTATATTTCTCCCAAATTTATATTTGTTACTTGTACCTTTAAATGCAATAAAAGTAGTCAAAGTAATGTGTCAATCACCCACAGCATGTAGAAGTTCCCAGGCCAGGGATCGAACCTGAACCACAGTAGTGACCCAAGCCACTGCAGTGACAATGCCAGATCCTTAACCCACTGAGCCACAAGGGAACTCCTCAACCAGCTTTTTAAAAAAGTATCAGTTAATGAAAACTTTTTTAAAGAATAAAACGTGCATTTCATGTTATTTTTGAAAAATTTCTTGTTTAACAATATAACCATAGTATTTATTACTCTGATGTTCCTTTAAAGGGTCACCATTGTCATCTGTGAAAAAGAAATACTATCTACCTCCTAGGGCTGCTAAGTGGATCAGATGAGGTACTGTATGTTTGAACTTTGTTGGCTCGTACCCCACTCTCCTGCCCTTTCAGAGCCTCAGACTCCAGTGATACTTAGATATCTAACCTGTGGCCAGGAACAATTTCAGGCAGCTGAGAAGTAGGTGCCACCTTCCTCTGGATACTGCCATATCTTCTAGACACTACTGTCACTTCTCCTTCATCTTTTTCCTTCTGCTGACAGCAGGATTGATGTGTTGGGGTCCTCAAGGTGCCAAAGCCTTCTGGATTCCTATGAGGTCACTGTTACGCATGTGAAGGTGAGTACTACACAAATG
The DNA here is from genome assembly GCF_016906955.1 of Phacochoerus africanus. Lineage (NCBI taxonomy): Eukaryota > Metazoa > Chordata > Mammalia > Artiodactyla > Suidae > Phacochoerus > Phacochoerus africanus. The sequence continues at coordinate 88,347,562 of NC_062560.1, read as the reverse complement.
TGTCTCTGTAAATAATATCCTAACAGATCTTTCTTATTTTACTTATAGGTACCCTGCTCTCTAGGGACTCAGACATTATTCTATTTGGGTGGAGAGTGCTAGGTCAAGACATGAACATGAGATTTCATTAATAAAATAAGTGAATAAAATAAAGTAATGGCTTGAACAGTGGAGTCAGCCACTTATTTTAATTATACTAAAGGCTATATTGCTCTTCTACTAGTAAAAATTTTTAAGAATAATCTCCAGATGGTGACCCTGACGTTTTCTACCTGCCATGTTATTTCCAGAGATGTCGTCTCTTTCAGGACACACCGCAGTCTCTCATAGAAAAGATTTGGGGCCATTTACTAGGGCAACAGACACACACGAAGTGTATAAATTCCAGAGATATTCACCTTATTTGATCAAAACTGAGTAACATGCCCCAAATCTGATATCCCTACAGGAAAGAGTTTAAAATATTTTTTTAAGATAAAAAAAACTCCTAGGGAGTGTCCGTCATGGCTCAGTGGTTAATGAACCCGACTAGTACCCATGAGGATATGGGTTCGATCCCTGGCCCCGCTCAGTGGGTTAAGGATCCAGCGTTGCCATGAGCTGTGGTGTAGGTCGCAGATGTGGCTGGGATCCCAAGTTGCTGTGGCTGTGGTGTAGGCTGGCAGCTACAGGTCCTATTCAGCCCCGTGCCTGGGACCCTCCATATGCTGCGGGTGCGGCCCTAGAAAGACAAAAGACAAAAAATAAAATGAAATAAATAAGTAAAAAAAGTCAGAAGTACTCTTAAAAAAAAAAAACCTCCTAAAAGTGTCAGCAATTACTCCTCTGTACTCCTCTGTAGAACTGTGCCATTACCATAGCACATAGTTTCTTTATCAGCCTTATATTCCTAGGGTTTATTACAATGTTTGACATATTGTAAATGTTGAATAAATGCTCAATATGGGCATTTTGACTCTGTGGGGATTCTCCAGTTCTTTACCCAGTTCTACTTTTTTTTTTTTTTTTTTTGCTTTTTTAGGAACGCACTCACAGCATATGGAGGGTCCCAGGCACAGGACTGAACAGGACCTGTAGCTGCCAGCCTACACCACAGCCACAGCAACTCGGGATCCAAGCCGCATCTGCGACCTACACCACAGCTCATGGCAACACCAGATCCTTAACCCACTGAGTGAGGCCAGGGATCGGACCCGCAACCTCATGGTTACTAGTCGGATTCGTTCCCGCTGCACCACGACAGGAACTCCTCCAGTTCTACTCTTGACAAAAGAACAACAGGTAAGTCATTTCATTTCTCTAAAGATAAAGATTTGCATTTCCTAAGGAGCCTAGTAGAAGCAGGATGGCATGCTAAATTAAAACACGAAATTTAGTGATATTTTCAAAGTGTGTCACATAGATTTCATGCTTTAGAATCTATTGCAACAGAGAAGAACAAACATGACTAAATATTGGATCTATTAATTTAGCTCTATCTAACCTTTGTGCTCTGTTGCCTGTGTATATTAATGCTGGCTCTGTACCTTTGTAAAGGATTGCCGCCTGTAGCCTGAAATATACATAATAGCCCTTTCTTAAGATTTTACCTCCCGGGCTTGACCTTTAAAGGTGTAACACTTTTCATTCTTATACAGATAAAGTTGCAGTGCAGAGAATAACATTTGTCTTATTGGAGGTTTACAGGAGCATTGTGACCGGACCTACCTGAATAGCTGTAGGAAGAAAGAATTATCACATCCCCTCCAGAGTCTGGTGGGCATCTAGAAGTCCGAAACAATCAGCCACACCCTCTCCCCTGTTATTATAAAGGAAGCCTGAATTCTTTTTGTTTGGTTTGGTTTTTGCTTTTGCTTTGTTAGGGCTGCACCTGCAGCATATGGAGGTTCCCAGGCTAGGGGTCCAATCAGAGCTACAGCTGCCCGCCTACTCCGTAGCCACAGCAACACTGGATCCCAGCCGCATCCACTACCTACACCACAGCTCATGGCAATGGCAGATGCTTAACCCACTGAGCGAGTCCAGGGATCGAACTCACATCCTCATGAATCCTAGTCGGGTTCGTTAACCTCTGAGCCTCAAAGGGAACTCCGGAAGCCTACATTCTAACTCTGGTAAGAGGGTTTTGGGGGACACTAGTCCGTCATCTTCTCTGTCTGCTGGCTTTCCAAATAAAGTGGCTATTCATTGCCCCAACACCTTATCTCTCAATTTATTGGCCTGTCCTGTGTCAGGCAGTAGGAACTTGGACTCAGTAACACTCTCTCTTGCTAATAATGTAGACTTTGGCATCCTTCCCTGGATTATATGAATCAAACACTCTTCCAGCTGGGCCCCAAAATGTATATTATTAATATGCTTCCCTGAAAGATTCTGATATGTACTAACCTTGGAGAATTACTGGTAGTACAGTGGAAAACAATTATATTGAGTACTGCCTTGGTCCATTTGGGCTGCAATAACAAAAATGCCATAGTCTTAGGGTAGACTTAAATAACAGAATTCATTTTTCCCTATTCTGGAGGTAGGAAGATCAAGGTACTGGCAGATTAGGGTTTTTGGAGAGGGTTTACTTCCTCATTCATAGACTGTAGTCCCTGTCTTTTTTTTTTTTTTTTTTAAATACAACTTGTTTTGTTCTTTATTGAATGGAATCAAAACTTTTGACATTTCTTTGAAGCTTGGAACTACTAAATTTCATTTCTTTGAATTGTAGTCCCTTTCTGTGACTGCATAATGTGGAAAAAGCAAGGGAGATTGCTGGGGTCTCTTTATAGTGGCACCAATCCCATTCATGAGGGCTTCATCCTCAGGACATAATCACCTTTCAAAATCCCAACCTCTAATCACAATCACAGTGGGGATTAAGTTTCAACATATGAATTTTAGGTGGACACAACGTTCAGTCTATATAGCAAGTACAAATAGGCCTAGAAAAAGACCCCAAAGAAATACATCAAAATGTCAGAGATTCTAGCAATGCTTATATCACATGATCTAAATTGTCTTATTCTATGTTAGGATCAATTTTTAAAAATCTTTCAGCATTTCTCACATCAGGATACATCATAAAATACATGTGTAGATTTTCTGATTTTTTTTTCTCAAAAAGATGTTGCTGAATCAATAGTATATGTCAATGATGCTGTAATCTAATAAGAAAGTAAGGTATATAAATATATTTGAGAATGTACATACACAAATAGAAAAAGACATAAAGGAATTCACCATTAATGATATTTAGGAATGGATGTGTAATAAAAGATAATTTTTCTACAGTTATTTAATTAATGTCATGTTTTTTGATTTAAATTCTTTGTATAGTTATGATCAAATTGCCGTTAAAACAATTCTGGGAGTTTCCTGGTGGATCAATGCTTTGGGGATCCAGTATTGTCACTGCTGTGCTGTAGGTTCGATTCCTGGCCTGGGAACTTCTGCATGCCACAGGTATGACCAAAACAAAAAACCCCCAAAGAGTCAATACTGAATATATATGCCATCATGTTCATTTGGAGTATGCAGAAGATAGTGATAACAATAAAAATATTTATAACATACTTTTCTGGTGCACCATATTTGAGATAATATTCTCAGCTATTTACAGATACTAATCAAACCACTCTTCAGAAGAAATTTGTGAGGTCTATACAATCAATGATTGTAAATCATTGATTGTAAATCATTTTACATAGTAGGAAACTGAGGCACATACAGATAAAGCAAATTACCTGAAGTTGTACAGATAGTAAGTTGTAAAACCAGGATATAGCCCAAACTGTTGGGCTCCAGAATCATGTTCTCAGTCTCTCAGTGAAACAAACAACAAATCCATTTAAGCAATGATTAGAACAGCAGGAGACCAGGAGTTTGGGGTTAGTAGATGCAAACTGTTATATTTAGAACGGATAAACAATAACACCCTACTGTATAGAAGTATATATGTATATGACTGAGTCACTTTACAGAAAAAATTGGTGCAGCATTTTAAATTGACTATACTTTAATAATAATAATGTTATGCCAATTTCTGCTGTTCAGCAAAGTGACTCAGTCTTACATATACACAGGCATAGATATATATACATTTTTTCTCATATTATTTTCCAGCACGGTCTATCCCAAGAGACTGGATATAGTTCCCTGAGCTATCCTGGGGTTGCCATGGGTAAAATTTTGATATATTTAGTGATATTTCTCTGATTAGTTAATTCTAATGCATAATTACAGTGAGAAAGAATAACCATAAATCTGTTCTCTATGTCTGTTGAGTTTGTTTCTGTTTTGTATATAGGTTCATTTGTGCCATATTTTATTTTATTTTACTTTTTTTTTTCTTTTTCTTTTTCTTTTTTCTTTTTTTTTGCTTTTTAGGGCTGCACCTGTGTCATATGGAGGTTCCCAGGCTAGGGGTCCAATCAGAGCTACAGCTGCTGGCCTATGCCACAGCCACAGCAAGGCCAGACTGGGGCTACATCTGCGACCTACACCACAGCTCATGGCAATGCTGGATCCCTGACCTAGTGAGTGAGGCCAGAGATCGAACCTGAATCCTCATGTATTCTAGTCGGATTATTTTCTGTTGCACCCCAACAGGAACTCCTATTCGTATATAGTTTTTAAAAAGCATTTTTAGAGAAGTTTTAGTTTCACAGCAAATTTGACAGGAATGTACAGAGATTTCCTATATACCCTTTGCCTAGCCACCACCTTTATCAACATCACTCAACAGAGTGGTATATATATAGACTTTTCTCAAAAAAAAAAAAAAAAAAAAGATCCACATGCAGAAGAATGAAGTTAGACCCCAAAAGCAAATAAATAAATAAATAAATAAAAAATAAAAAAAAGAGTTCTTATCATGGCTCAGCGGTAACAAACCCAACTATTATCCATGAGGACGCAGGTTCAATTTGACCCCTAGCCTGGGAACTTCCATATGCTGCAGGTGCAGCCCTAAAAAGACAAAGAAAAAAAATTTTTGGACTTCAATAAAATTAAAAACATTTATCCATCAAAAGACAGTATCAAGAAAGTGAAAAGGCAACCTTCAGGATGGAAAAAATGTTTATAAATAATACATCTGAAAAGGGTCTACTATTGAGAATATAAAAAGAACTCCTACACACTCAACAACAGTACAAAAAACCCCAATTTAAAAATTAGCAAAGCACTGTAATATAGAGTTGGGGTCTAACTTCATTCTTGTGCATGTAGATATCCAATTGTCTCTTCACCACTTGTGGAAGAACCTATTCTTTCTCCCATTGAATCCTTATCAAAAATCAATTGACCATAGATGTATTTCTGAACTCTCAGTTCTATTCCATTTATCTATATGTCTATCCTGATGACAGTACTACACTGTTGTTGGGGGTTTTTGTTTGTTTGTTTTTTGTTTTGTCTTGGGGAGGTTCCTGGGCCAGGGATTGAACCTAAGCCATAGCGTGAAGTGCCAAATCCTTAACTGTTAGGCCATCATGGAACTCCAGTGCTACACTGTTTTGTATCTTTCTTTTTTAGGGCCACACCCACAGCATATGGAAGTTCCCAGGTTGAATGGGAGCTGTAGCCGCTGGCTTACATCACAGCCACAGCCATGCCAGATCCAAGCAGCATCTGTGACCTACACCACAGCTCATGGCAACACTGGATCCTTAACCCACTGAGTGGGGCCGGGGATTGAACCCATGTCCTCATAGGTACTAGTCGGGTTCATTACCACAAGGCTACAATGGAAACTCCTAAACTGTTTTGATTATTATAAATTTGTAGGGCTTTGACATATGAAGATGAGTCTTTTTACTTTTTTTTTTTTCCTCCAAGGTTTCTTTTTTACCTATTTGGAATTTCTTATAATTGCATATGTATTTTACTATTAGCTTTTCCATTTCTGGAAAATAGACTGTTCTTGTTTTGATAGAAATTGCATTGAATCTCTATACTACTTTGGGAATTTTTGCCACCTTAATATTAAGTTTTGTAATTCATGGACATGGGGTATCTTTCCATTTATTTAGGTCTTATTTAATTACTTTCGGTAGTTTTAAAATTTTCAGTGTACAAGTCTTGAACTCCCTTGGTTAAATTTATTCCTAAGTATTCTGTTTTTTTCCCCATGCTTTTGTATATAGAATTGTTTTATTAATTTCATTTTTGGGTTGCTCATTGCTAGTGTATAGAAATACAACAGGATTTGGATGGCTGATCTTGTATCTTGCAATTTTCCAAGTTCATCTCTTAGCTCTAGTAGTGTTCTTGCACATTATTTGGGATTTACTATATGCCATCTACAAATAAAGATACTTCTTTTCCAACTTGGGTTTGATTAATGCCTTTTTCTTGCTTAATTTCTCTGACTAGAACTTCTAGTACAATATTGATGAAAGCAGCCATCCTTGACTTGTTCCTGATTTTACATGGAAAGATTTCAGTCTTTCACAGTTGAATATAATATAGCATTGGGTTTCTCCTAAATGCCTTTTATCATGTAAGACAATCTTCTTATATTCCTAGTTTGTTGAGTGTTTGCATTATGAAAGAGTGTTGGGGTTTTTCAGTGCTTTTTTTCATCAGTTGAGATAACAATATGTTTTTCTCCTTTCTTATATTAATGTAATATATATTATATTAATTGATTTTTGTATACTGAATCACCCTTTCTTTTTGTAGATAAATCCCAATTCATCATGATGTAAAATTCCTTCAGCATGCTGTTGGCTTAGTTTGCTAGCATTTTGTTGAGGATTTTTGCATCAATATTCATCAGGACTTTGGAGGTGATGGATATATTTCTGCCATACATTGTGGTAAATATACAAACTTCTAGGTGGAAACTAAAATAAAGACCTAAAAAAGAATAAGTCCGTATGACTCATTTACCCATCCAAACCCAGACCTGCAGTCTCCACTTTCTCCACAGGTGGAACAGTCAAGCCCATGAAGTGGCTGACTTCCCAAGGACAAAGACAGCCCCAAGAAAAAGTTAAATTTTATCCCATTATATCAACTGCCATCCCAGACCTATAGACCTCAGTACATGCCCCCCTGCCTATAAAACCCGATTCTCTCCCAACAACAGGGGGGCTCTGAGTTTCTCTTGCTCAGGGCTCCTAGCCACTCTGCTGGTCAATAAATCTTGCTTGAAATCTCACTGCTCTGGTCAACTGTCTTTCTTTCACTGGTGCTCTAACACAAACAAGCAAAATTAGCTACATACCATATGACCCAGTAGTTCCATTGCTTTGTATTACCATAGAGATATATGTACACATTTGCTCAGAAATGCATAAATGGATTTTTATTGTGGAATTGTCTGTAAAAGTGAAAATACTGGAACTATCCTAAGAAATCAAAAGGGAAATGTTAAATAAACTATACTCTAAGACAACTACACAGTCATTAAAAGCAGTAAGATTCTTTATTGAAGCATCTCCAGGAATACTGTGAAGTAAAAACAGTAGGATAGTAAATGTAATCTTATAACATTTAGTTAAAATGTGTAACAGAAATATATAAATTTATAGATGGATATTTGTGAAACTAATAAGTGTTTAATTGTGGGAAGGGGATTGAAATTGTGTTAAGGTGTGGTTAGAGAAGATGAACTAGGCTATCTCAGTGACTTTAAAACGGTTGATCACTCCTTCATGTCAGTTCAGTGAGAGTTGTTGACTCTCCTGCCTGGCTCTGCTCCATTGATTATTTGGTCATCTAGCCTGCATTCATCTCACAGTTATGTTTTCCAGAAAATACACATAGTTTCCAAGGTTACTGAAAGGAGTGTGGAGAGATCACCCAAAACTGTTTATAAGCCTCAGAAATGTTTTATATTACATTTGAAAGCTCCAACATAGTGTACAGGAGCCTAGGAAATGTGAAAGAACATATACTTTTTGATCAAGGAATATTACTTTCCAGAATCTATTGTAGAGAAATAAAAGCACCAGTAATTCATACATGTATACAAGCAACTTCATTGCAGGCAGCAATTCTTTTAGTGGGCAAAACAAGGAAATAGTTTGAATGCTGATTAACAGGGGGATGGTTTGAATAACATAAGTTATTGTTATATTGATACTATAGAAAGTAGATTCGTTTGCGTTTTTTTTTTTATAGGGCCACACCCATGGCATATGGAAGTTCCCAGCTAGGGGTTGAATCAGAGCTACAGCTGCTGGCCTACGCCACAGCCACGGCAATGCCATATCTGAGCCGTGTCTGCAACCTACACCACAGCTCACGGCAATGCCAGATCATTAACCCACCGAGCGAGGCCAGGGATCAAACCCGTGTCCTCATGGATCCTAGTTGGGTTTGTTAACCACTGAGCCACAACATCATTTGCATTTGTATTTACAGACCACCTTTGAAAAGTCCTATAAGTCTTCCAAACTGAAATAGAGACACAATTAAGTGTGTAACTTAAAGTCATATGAAGACATAACAATGGTAAACGTAGCTACATAGCTAAATATAAAAGCAAATTGTAAAAAAAAAAAAGCAAACTTTTGCATATTTGGTTTATAACTCTTCTTGCTTTCTATATGACAAAAGAAAAATGCATAAAATAATGATTATAATTATGTTAATATGTGTGTCTTATCATCAAAGAACTTAACCTGTTCATAATTCATGATTAAGAGACCCTAAAAGTCATAATGTAACATTATAATATTTAGTTAAAATACAAAACAGGAGTTCCTGTTGTGGCTCCGCGGGTTAGGAACCCAACTAGTGTCCATAGGATGCAGGTTGGATCCCTGGCCTTGCTCAGTGGGTTAAAGGATCTGGTGTTGCCATGAGCTGTGGTGTAGGTCACAGACACAGCTTGGATCTGGTGTTTCTGTGGCTGTGGCATAGGCCAGCAGCTGCAGCTTTGATTTGACCCCTAGCCTGGGAACTTCCATATGCCGCAGATGCAGCCTTAAAAAAAAAGTGCGAAACAAATAATATATAACTTCCTAGATGGATATCCATAAAACCGATAAGTGTTTAATTGTGGGAAGAAGATTGAAATTGGGTGTGTAGGAGTTCTCGTCGTGGCTCAGTGGTTAGGGAATCCGAATCCAACTAGGAATCATGAGGTTTCAGGTTTGATCCCTGGCCTCGCTCAGTGGGTTAAGGATCTGGCGTTGCCGTGAGCTGTGGTGTAAGTCACAGATTCGGCTCAGATCCCTCGTTGCTGCGGCTGTGGCATAGGCCAGCAGCTACAGCTCTGATTAGACCCCTAGCCTGGGAACCTCCACATGCCATGGAGTGCAGCGCTAAAGAAACTGGATGTGTAGGGAGTTCCCGTCGTGGCGCAGTGGTTAATGAATCCGACTAGGAACCATGAGGTTGCGGGTTCGGTCCCTGCCCTTGCTCAATGGGTTAACGATCCGGCGTTGCCGTGAGCTGTGGTGTAGGTCGCAGACGCGTCTCGGATCCCGCGTTGCTGTGGCTCTGGCGTAGGCCGGTGGCTACAGCTCCGATTCAACCCCTAGCCTGGGAACCTCCATATGCCGCGGGAGCGGCCCAAAGAAATAGCAAAAAGACAAAAAAAAAAAAAAAAACTGGATGTGTAGTTAAAGCATTATATTACGATGAATCATATAAGTCATTATTTGTGACAATTGCAACATAAAGATATATATGTATATATACACACACGCCCATTGACTGCATCTGCAGCATGCAGAAGTTCTGGGTCCAGGGATTGAATCAGAGCTGTAGCAGTAGTTATGCCACATAACTATGCTGTGGACCACAGGGAAGTCCAAATATATATCTTAACAATATTCCTGGAGAGGCTTCAATATAAGAATCTCATTCATTTTAACTACCATGTAGTTTTCTTTGTATAGATAGACCACAGTTTATTTGACCTTTCCCTTTTGATAGCTTAAGCTTTTTCCAATGTTTTGGTTCTTACCGTGTCACAATAAATATTCATCTAGGCATTCCTGTGTGCATGTGCACACATATCTCTATGGTAATATAAAGCAGTGTAACTCTGGGTAATATGGTATGGTCACATTTTTATTGGTTTGAATATTTTTTTCTTTTCCATTTGTAAAAGTTATTGGGGTCTTTTCCCATTATCTATCATGGTATTGCAAATATTTCTCTTCCAGGCTATTTCTTGTCTTTGACTATTTTATATTTTTTCCTTTAAAACTTCTGGATTTCCTTTCATGCTTAAGAAGATAATCACATCGCAAGACTATACAATTTTTTTTCTTAATTTTCATTGTAATATTTTGTTTTTGTTATTCACATTTTCATCTTTAATCCACCTGGAATGTACTTCTGTGTTTGTGAGTAGGAATCTATGTTCATTTTCTTCTGACTGGATAGTCCATGTACTTGATTCTTAGGCTAAAAAAGAACCTTGAACATGTATGAGGTCTTTAAATAAAAATGTTTATAGGAGTTCCTGTCATGGCTGAGCAGAAATTACTCTGGCTAATGTCCAGGAGGACCCAGTTCGATCCTGGTCTCGCTTGGTGGGTTAAGGATCCAGTGTTGCCATGAGCTGTAGTGTAGGTCATAGACTTGGCTTGGATCCTGAGTTGCTGTGGCTGTGGTGTAGACCAGCAGCTACAGCTCCGATTAGACCCTTAGCCTGGGAACCTCCATATGCTGCAGGTGCAGTCCTAAAAAGACAAAAAAAAAAAGTGCTTATAACTAAATATTTACTCACTACTATGATTCTTTCCTTAGGACAAATTCTAAGCAGTAGAATTTGGGGGTCATATAGTATGCAAAATACAGAGCTTTTGGTGCTTATTGTAAATAGAAACAAAACAAATTGACATAGCAATTTACTCTCTCATTGAGTATAAGAATGCTTATACCCTCAATAAAACTGAGTATTGTTAGTAAACATTTGCCTATTTGATGGGTAGATAGCTGGTTTTTTTTAATTTATATTTCATTTGTCTTTTTGCCTCCTACTAAGGCTGAACAATGTTTATTCTCCCCATAGATTTACATGGTGAATACCCTCAACTTTCAGGCTATTCATAACCACCGTTTTGGCTTTCAGGAGCCCTTAACTAAAAATTGTAAAGCTTAGGCTCTTTGACTATAAAGAAACCCTTTCCGCACAGCTCAGCTAAAACAGAAACGGATTTTTTTTTTTTTTAGGGACACACCTGCAGCACATGGAAGTTCCCAGGCTAGGGGTCGAATCAGAGCTTCAGCTGCCGACCTACACCATCGTTATAGCAACTCAGGATCCAAGCCACATCTGCCACCTACACCATAGCTCATGGCAACGCTGGATCTTTAACCCACTGAGTGAGGCCAGCGATAAAACCCACACCCTCATAGTTATTAGTCAGGTTTGTTCCCGATGAGCCATTACGGGAACTCCAATAAAATGAGGATTTTTGAAGCAGTTTTGGAGCAAATAATTTAGTGGGAATCCCCAAATGGAGATTCCAGGGCCATATGCACAGAGACTCTGACTCAGTGTGTTTGTAAGAGAATGTGTGTGTGGGAAGATATTTTGTCAGAAATTTGCTGGGTGTTTTTTTGTTGTTGTTTTGTTTTGTTTTGTTCTGACTTCAGTGTACAGTAGCTTGATGTGGAATCTCTGTTCCCAGACCAGGGACTAAACCTGTGACGGTGAAAGCACTGAGTCCCAACCACTACACCACCAGGGAACTCCCAGAAATTTGCATTTTTAATAAGCATTCCAGATGATTATGTCAGGAGCTTATTTTTTTGAGAGACCTCAGTTATACAATGTTATAATAGTTGTATAGACTGAATTGGAGGTATAATCCCTTTCCTATTGGGTTCCTTTTGAAAATATGCTATATTTTTTAGAGAAATAGATTATTTCCAATTTTATGCAATAAGAAGTAAAACTGGGCCAAAAACACTAGAATTATAATTAAGTAAACATTTATTAAGTACCCATTATGTGTAAGCCATAGCAGCAATCAATAGAAATAAAAAGAAATGATAAATATCATGAAATATAACAGTCTTTACTTTGAAGTGTGAAATGTAAAAAGCCCACTTAGGAAATAAAGCTTAAGTGCATATATATATATACATAATGTATGTATATATATATATATATATTAGTCTTACAAGGAATTCTTAAATGTTTCAGGATTGGAAGGGATGGAGAGAAAGGGATTGTGCCCCTAGATCTATTTCCTGCATCACTTTGTGTAATTTACACATGTCCCCTGAGTCTTCTGAACCAGTAAGGCAGGCTTTCCAGGAGTCTGCAGGGAGAGATCATCTTACAAGAGAAGAAAAAAAACCTCAGTTCTTAGAGTATGACATCTTTTGCTCAAGCTTGTACCCTGGTTTAACTCCCCAAATAGACTCAGCGGGTCTGGCTCCTTCAGAAGAGGTATCCTGTGATTGAAAACAGAAGGGGCTTGGATTTCCCATCATGGCTCAATGGTAAAGAACCCGACTAGTATCCATGAGGACATGGGTTTGACCCCTGGCCTGGCTCAGTGGGTTAAGGATCCAGCATTGCTGCAAGCAGTCCTGTAGTTCTCAGACGTGGCTTGGATCCTATGTTGCTGTGGCTGTGGTGTAGGCTGGCAGTTGTAGCTCCCATCAACCCCTAGCTTGGGAACTTCCATATGCCACACCTGCAGCCCTAAAAAGAAAGAAAGAAGGAAGGAAGGAAGGAAGGAAGGAAAGCAAGCAAGCAAGCAAGCAAGCAAGCAAAGCAAAGCAAAGCGAAAACGAAAGGGACTATTTTACCAAGAATCCTGCAAGACATTGTGGCCCAAGCAATCCTGGGACAGTCTCCACTTGTGTTACACGTCATTATAAAGCAAAGAAAGAAGCTTTAGAAGACAGAGTGGGGGTTAAGCCCACTGGGGACTCCAGGAAAGTCTTTGGGGTCTTGGCACACAAGGACTCCAGTGCACCAGCAGCAGTGGGAGCCAACAGAAAGCAAAGGACACAGCAGAAAAGGCAGCAGTGCCCAGCAGGCATGGCAGGACCCAGGAACGCCAGCAGTGGGGCTCAACAGCAGAGGCCTGGCAGGGAAGCACCACCACCCTCCCCAGCCTATTGGACTTGTTCCTGAACACTGGTCATGCCAGGGCCCTCCCTCAACTAGCTGATGTTCTGTAGTGGGTTGGGGTTCTGTATGCATAGGTGGGAACAAGGGTGCACCAAGCACAGTCACCTCACTTCTTCCCCACAGCAGCCCTGTTAGGCAAACGTTTTCAACATGAAAAGATGGAGTCTTAAGCAAGTGTATCGGTAATAATTGCCAGTTTTATTCCCCTGGCTAGGTGATCAAGAGGTAATTTGAAGTTTACATTTCTTTTTTATAGTCCTGTTATTAAGAGTTTATTAACTGTTTCATTGCCCTTCAAAGGTGATTAACAAGTTTTTTTTTATTGTGTTTGTTTATTTTAGGTTTTTTTCATGGCACAAGTAATACACACACATACATACAGTTCATTTTTTTTGGAAAATGAGGAGATGCAAATAGGCAAAAAAGGAAAAAAAATACAGGTCACACAGAGATTCACAGTTAACCATTTGGTGTATAATAATTCAGACTTTTTTGCATTTATGATATATATAAATGTACACATAAGATATATATAGATAGATCTATATATATCATTTTGCAGCATATTATTTTCACTTTACAATGTACAATGAGCATCTTCCCATGCAAACGAATGAAACAACCCTATTAAATGAGTGAGATTGGGTCAAAAGATGAAGTGTTGGTAACAAGAGTCATGTATAAATCAAAAGAACACTGAAGGATTGAAATAAAATAGTAGCAAATATTTAGCAAGAAAAGGCAGACAAAAAGAACCAATGATGGCAATATTAACAAAGAAAACAGTTGAACTGGGCGAAGAAATGCATTAAATGGGATAAGGACCCCCACGAGAATGCCTATAGTTAGAATGCAGAGCCCTAAATTTCCTTCTCAGACCCCTTATCTCTTCCAAACACCTTTCCATCTCATCTCCCTCTCTTGTCATTTCTTCATCCCTAAAATGCCTATAGTCTATGTCCTCTTTAAATTCCTCGAGAGACTGAAGCAGCCTTTGCCTAAAATTCCCTTCTGTTTGCTGGCGTTCAAATTCTCCATAGGGGCGTTCTTCCTCTCTCTTTGGCACGCTGCACTTGGACTTTCCTTCGTTTTCTTTGCAGGATTTTTGCATGATGGGTCGTTTCCTGCTTAAATCCGTGGAGAAAATATAGAGTAAGTCTGCTTTGGTTTTTGTTTTGTTTTGTTTTGTTTTGATTTAAGACTGTCAGGTTCTTTCTGAAGCTGGATACTCCCCTCATCTCCCACCCCTGCCACACTGGTCCAGCCCTCCGGAGTTCGAGATGCCGCCCCTTCCTCCCCTAGCCCTTCTCCGCCCTCTTTCCCCTCCCTCCGCAACCCACCAGTTCTCCAGCAGACGAGGCTAAAGGCCTTCCCGATGGGGAGAAGGGGAGCGGAGAGGGAGTTGAGCTGTGAGGTCGCAAATTTTATCCGGCTCTCGCCTTTCCCAACTCCACCCTTAGAGACCCCCTGTCTGAGTGCCTCCCTCACACTGACCTGAGACAATGCAGGATAGCTTCCTCCTTTTTTTCTTCCCTCCAGATGTCTGTGAACAGAGACCTACGGACCTACAGACCTGCAGACCGAAAGGAAGGGGGCGGGGACGAGGAGGAGGGAGTTCCCTGTGGATGGACCAGCCCCAGAGACAAGACACGTTATTGTCTTGAATCCGGGCTCTTCATCACCGCGGTCGCCCCAAATTTCCTAGCTCCTGGTTCCCGTCCTGTTCCTATCCCTTCCCACTGGATCTCCGACCCCACCCCCACCCCTTCCCCTACCCGTCACCCTCAGGCCTAGTACTTGCAAGGACCACTACCCCCTCCCTGCCCACTGCCCCGCCTCCCTTGCAGGCTGGCATTGAATGAGAGGAACTATTTTCGAATTATCCCTAAATTTTTCTGTCACCACCTCAGGATTCTAGCCGCTCTCCACACACCAGCCCACACCTTAATTCCTCCAGTGGAACTGGAAAAAGAGGAGAAAGATAAAGGGAAGTCTTGCCAATCTGAAGGAAGCTGATTATTGCTGAGCTACTACTAAAACTCTAGGTGGCTCTCAAGAGACTTCCACCTCCTCCAGCCCCACCCCCCTTCAAAAAAAGAATACAATTATCTCCAACGAGTTTGCAGGGCTTTGGGGAAAGCAAGCCTGGACCTATTCCAGTCACTAGATTCAGCCACTATCACCCTAAGGGTCCCACTGGTTCCCTCACACCAACCTTCTGGGATTTAAAGAATTTACGTCCTCTTTCTCTTGACCACAAGCACGAACGCCTGCAGGGCAGTAAGGAGCTGGTACCCGGAGGAGAAAGAAGCACGGGGAATATAAGGACTTCGCGTCAGCTCCTGATCACGTGAGGATTATGTCATCCTCCAACTCTGGTCCCCACTTTCCCCTCCCACCAGCTGTGCTGCAGAAGTGGGAAGGCTTACCAACCTCTCACCCCCCACCTCACCGGGCCCTGTTGCTCATTGTTGTCATCGCTAATTCCAGAGGTCAAAAGTGGCCCCTTCTCTCTGTGGTGGGAATTTACCTTTCTCTGATTACCAGAGAAGGGCTGCATCTTCTCATAGTCATATTAACAATTGTTACTTTTTTAGTGGTTGTGTGGAAAGCGAGGATTATTCATCCTCTTCTAAGCTAAGAACAGCAAGGTAGCAGTCCTTCCTCCACCTACCCTCTCCCCAGTCACTAAGAGCCACAATTGTCCTTGCACTTCAATTCTTGCAACCATATGGGAGGGAGTGGGGTATATTAAGAAAGGAAATAATGATTGGGATTATGGGTTCTACTTTTGTTCTGATAATTTCCTTTTCTTTTCCCTTTTTTCCTCATAACTTGTTATATTCTTTCAATAATCAGAAATATGATAACAATACATACATTTGGGGAAAAAAAGATTCAAGCTAGGAGGATAATAAGACCTTGCCACCTGTTTCTGTTGCTGGGTCATAAGATAAATATAGACATTCCAAGCAGACACATTTTTGGAGGTTTAAAATGTACGGGGCAACTGGAGGCCACACTTTTGAGGCACTCCTGAGCATGTGAGGTCCTTTTATTAGGTGAGCTACTGAGTCCATAATCCTTCAGCACCTTGCCCTTAGATTTTCAGATCTCAAAAGTTAGTCATAACATTTTACGAGTTTGATCTCAATATCATGCTTTCTCTCTCCCAGTTTGTATCATGCCCTTTTATTTCCTTCAATACTGTATTTTTAAAATCCCACCTTTCCTAAACACTCTTGCTCAGAATCAAATAGTTTTTCACATCTCCCAGACATCTCCATCCTGTTTATGTTTCCTTGGACCTTAATCAGCCACATTGGAGAATTAGAAGCATTAATAGAAAGTGGCCCCATTTCACACTTATCACACAAAACGTTTTGTGGCTAAGGCTTTTGGTACGTATCTAAATGCATTTGTTGTTTCTTTTCTTCCTTCCTACTTTCTTTCTTTCTGTCTGTCTTGGGCCATGCCTATGGCATATAGAAGTTCCCAGGCTAGGGGTCAAATCAGAGCTACAGATGCCGGCCTACGCCACAGCGACAGCAGTGCCAGATCCAAGCTGTATCTGCAGCCTACACCACAGCTCACAGCAATGCCAGATCCTTAACCCACTGACTGAGGCCAGGGATTGAACCTGCGTCCTCATGGATACTAGTCGGCTTCGTTAACTGCTGAGCCACTACAGAAACTCCCTAAATGCATTTGTTGTTGATTGGTTAGCTTGAAATATATGCAACACGAAGAGGGATATGTTCTTAAAATTTGTTTTTAGGAAGACAGTGGCTCATTATAAATGAAAAGTTGCCATTAATCAATTTGACGTAAATGGCTCCAGAAAATCCTTGAGAAGGAGAAGAGATTTTAAAAAGAGTGGGTCATTGTTATCACAGTTATTAAGGAATAGTTAGTTGTGATAGAGGCAAAACGTTTGTTGGTGGGGTGGAGAATTCCTGAATCCTCTTTGAACAGCTTTTCAAACAGGTAGTTAGACTTGTTCTGTTTTTTTTTTTTTTCCAATTTGAAAGAGGTCACTGTTTATGAATTGACCAGATTACAAAAATAATGGTAAATATCCTAGCTCATCCTTGTAATAAAAGCCTGTTTTTCTGGACTTCCCTGTTGCCAGCATCTCCACCTTTTACAAAAAGGAAGGTCTTTTTCTTCATTGTCTCCATGACTGACAAATACCAAGTGCTCTAATAAATAGCAGGTCTCAAAAGATCTCAGGAATCTTTCCAGTTCACCCTCTGGCTTCACTGCCCCTCCCCTAATGCAAGCAGCCATAGACTCCAGAACAACTACAGTAACATTTGCTGGCCTCTTTGCTTTACATCTTGCCATCTTCCAATAGAATGATGATTCTAAACAATGGGTATAATCATATCACTGCCCTGCCTTATTTTACTTCATCCTCCAACGATTATATTAGATCCAGACATCATTAGTTTCTCTGAATTGTTCACAGAATATGTCTCCATTTATAAGTAAAAGCTGGTATAAAAATACATGCAAACGTACGCAAAGTAAGATGTTGAGGTAGATTTAATTAGTTTCCCTAGCATTGGCTGATGGGATTCATAGGTGAGGACAAAGAGGCATTATGTATCAGGGGAAAAAAACCCTCCAATACTTGGGAACTGATACATTCATAAGAGCTTACCAAAAGGTATCTAAATCAGTGTATCTACAATAAAAATTGTCCCAGTTCTTCCCCCAAATCAGTGTAAGAAACAGGTAAGGGTGAGAGAGAAAGAATTGCGGGAGCCATTGGTTTTGTGGGGAGTTCAGTGTTGTTCATTATAACAACAATAACAACAACAACAACAACACCATCAATAGTACTTCACGCTTATATAATACTTCTTATGTACCAGGGCACTCTTCTAAGTTTGCTTTACATATACTAACTTAATTACTACTCAGAATACTATTATTAGGAAGCTAAGGAATACAGGGTTAAGCAGCTCACCCAAAGTCACAGAATAAATAGTGGAGCTAGAATTTTAACCACAGTATTCTGACTCCAGGTTTCACACATAGTAAAAGTCAATTCTATCCATTTCTCATGGATGAAAGGAATAGCATAATTCTTTCCTATTTTATTTTATTTTATTATTTTTTGTCTTTTTAGGGCTGCACCCCCGGCATATGGAAGTTCCCAGGATAGGGGTCTAATCAGAGCTACAGCTGCCGGCCTAGGCCACAGCCACAGCAACATGGGATCCAAGTCACGTCTGTGACCTACACCACAGCTCCCAGCAACACTGGATCCTTAACCCACTGAGTGAGGCCAGGGAGCGCACCCACAACCTCGTGGTTACTAGTCAGGTTCGTTAACCACTGAGCCATGATGGGAACTCCTTTCCTCTTTTAAACTAAGTGGACATGGAGTCTCTAAGAGAATTTCATACAGAGGTCTGCAAGAACAGGGTACTGGTGTACAATCCTTAGATCACTGCTCATCCTGTTGATCCAAAAGAGATAACAAGGCAAAGATAGAGGCATAGTGCACTCCTACCCTTGCTATGGCAAGGATGGGTGAATTTTCTTGTGGGTTATGTAGACACCAGGTTGACTTGCTGGTTCCTTTTCCAATACAACTTCATACAAGATGAAGGAACTCTACAACAAATTGTCTTTTTTTTTTTTTGGTCTTTTTGCCTTTTCTTGAGCCGCTTCCTCGGCATATGGAAGTTCCCAGGCTAGGGGTCGAATCGGAACTGTAGCCGCCGGCCTACACCAGAGCCACAGCAAAGCAGGATCCGAGCCACATCTGCAACCTACACCACAGCTCACAGCAACGCCAGATCCTTAACCCACTGAGCAAGGGCAGGGATCGAACCGGTAACCTCATGGTTCCTAGTCTTATTCGTTAACCACTGAGCCACGATGGGAACTCCCAAATTATCTTAAAATTGTACAAAATATGCTAAAATAAACCAAATGACAGATGATGGACAAACTGGGATCAGGCACATCCCCCTTCACTGAAGAACTAGATAACTAGACAAATACGTCAAACAACTACAAATGTTTTTAGACTCTGGAAAATTGGCAGTAAAAGGGTGTGGTCTCTGAAAGAAGAGAACTAATCAAGGTGAGCCCCATGACTGCTTTGGATTTTGAATAAAGGCATCCTATGGATAGTGGCTTAGAGAGAAGGAATGTTTGCCTTCCTGAGTTGACAGGACAGGTTGGAGGTAGAAGTGGCTGAAGTTTGTGAGGAAGAATACCTGAGATGAGGGTTTAGCGCAGGAAAACATTCTCCAAAAGTCTTTAAAAAGTTGCCCTTGAGGAGTTCCCATTATGGCTCAGTGGGTTAATAACCTGACATAGCGTCTTTGAAGATGCAGGTTCGATTCCTGGCATGGCTCAGTGGAGTAAGGATCAGGTTTTGCCACAAGCTGTGCTATAGGTCACAGATGTGGCTCAGATCCAGTGTTGCTGTGGCTGTGGTATGGGCCTCAGCTACAGTTGTGATTTGACCCCTAGCCTGAGAACTTCCATATGCCACAGGTGTGACCCTTGCACCTATTGCTATATATTAAGGTGCACATACATAAAGTGAAATTTCATGAGGCTGGGCAAAGAATGACAAATGGGTTATAATGGCCATATATTGTATGACTGTATTTGTATTAAATGTCCATAATAGACAAATCCATAGAAACACAAAACAAAATAATTGTTTCCAAGGGCTAAGAGAGGAGAGAATGAGGAGTGAATGCTTAAGGGGCCTGGGATTTCCTTTTGAGATGAAGAAAATATTTTGTAGCTAGATAGTTTTGATAATTGTACACTGTGAATATACTAAAAGGCACTGAATTCTACAATTAAAAATGGTTAGAGGGGAGTTCCCATCGTGGTTCAGTGGTTAACAAACCCAACTAGTATCCATGAGGATGTGGGTTCAATCCCTGGACTTGCTCAGTGGGTTGAGGATCCCACGTTGCCATGAGCTGTGGTGTAGGTCAGAGACACTGCTCAGATCTACTGTAGCCAGCAGCCTAGGAACCTCCACATGCCACAGGTGTGGCCCTAAAAAGACAAAAGACAAAAAAAAAAGTTTAGGAGTTCCTGTCGTGGCGCAGTGGTTAACGAATCTGACTAGGAACCATGAGGTTACCGGTTCGATCCCTGCCCTTGCTCAGTGGGTTAACGATCTGGCGTTGCTGTGAGCTGTGGTGTAGGTTGCAGATGTGGCTCAGATCCCACGTTGCTGTGGCTCTGGTGTAGGCCGGTGGCTACAGTTCTGATTTGACCCCTAGCCTGGGAACCTCCATATGCCACAGGAGCAGCCCAAGAAATGGCAAAAAGACAAAAAAAAAAAAAAGTTTAGAGCTGTAGGCAAGATGGTGGAGTAAAAAGACCCTGAGCTCACCTTCTCCCACAGACACACCAACTTTACAACTATTTACAGAACAGCTGTCTGTGAGAATAACCTGAAGACTAAAAGGAAACATTTTCTACAACTGAAGATAAAAGAAGGAACCACAATGAGAAAGTAGGAAGGGTGGAGGCATGGTATAGTAAAGACCTGCACTCCTGAGTAGATGACACACAAATGAGAGGATAATCATGATTGTAGAGGTTCTCCCCTCGGAGTGAATTTTTCAAGGTCTACATCAGACTCCCTAGTCCAGAAAATCTCCTTTGAAAACCAGTGGAGCTTGTGTGCAGGAGAGCTGGAGGGCTGTAGGAAACAGAAACTGCTCTTAAACGATGCACACAAAACCTAACATGATCCAAGTGGTAGTGCAGAGGCAATAATTTGAAAGGTGCCTGGTTCAGACCCTCTTGCTAATTTTGGAGAGTCTCCCAGAGAGGCAGGAGGTGACTAGGACTCTCTCAGAGCCATAGACCATGGCAGCAGCCATCTTGAGGAGCTCCTTCTACCGCAAGGACACTGGTGCTGGCAAATGCCATTTTGGAGACCTTTTTCTAGCCTATTAGAAACAGGAGCTTATCCAACCACCATCAAGCTGGCACCAGTCTTAGGCCCCCCAACCCCACAGCCAGTAGCCCCAAGACCCAGCCCTACCCATGAACAGACTGATAGCCATGACAGGAGGTAAATCCTGGCAACCAACTGGGCTGGGGGCCAACCCTACATACCAGTGTGCCCACAGTAGTCTGCCCCACCACAATAGAAGAGCCCACATAACCCACATAGGGGGCACCCCAAGAGTATATAGCTCTGGTGACTAGAGGGGAGTGTGCTACTGGGCCCACCAGGACATATCCTATATAAGGCCACTTCTCCAAGATGAAGAAATGTAACCAACCTGCTTAATATATAGAAATGAACACAGAGAATTAGGCAAAATGAAGAGATAGAGGAATATGTTCCAAATGAAGGAACAAAACAAAACCCCAGGAGAAGAGATAAGCAAAGTAGATATAAGCAATCAACCCAATAAGGATTTCAAGGTAATGATCATGAAGATGCTCACTGATCTCAGGAGAATAATGGATGAGTACAGTGAGAATTTCAACAAAGAGCTGGAAAATATAGAGTCAAAGAGAGCTGAAGAATACCATAACTGAAATAAAAAAATACAGTAGAAGGAATCAATTGAAGATTAGATGATACAGATGAATGGATCAGCAAACTGGAAGACGGAATAGTGGAAATCACCCAAGACGCATGGAAAAAATAAAAAAGAATTTTTAAAAAATGAGGATAGTTTGGAGTTCCCATCATGGCACAGCAGAAATGAATCCGACGAGGAACAATGAGGTTGTGGGTTTGATCCCTGGCCTCGTTTAGTGGGTTATGGATCTGCTATCGCCGTGAGCTGTGGTGGAGATCACAGATGTAGCTTGAATCCCGTGTTGCTGTGGCTGTGGCGTAGGCTGGCAGCTGTAGCTCTGATTGGACCCTTAGCTTGGGAACCTCCATATGCCAGGGGTGCAGCCCTAAAAAGCAAAAAAAAAAAAAAAAAAAAGATGAGGATAGTTTAAGAGGCCTCTGGGACAACATAAAGTGTACTAGCATTCACATCTAAATATATAAAACACATATTAGCAAACAGAAAGGGAGAAATTGACAGTAACACAATAATATTAGGGGACTTTGACACCCTAATTACATCAATGGACAGATCATTCAGACAGGAAACCGATAAGGAAATACTGACCTTAAATGAAACATTAGACCATATGATCTTAGTGGATATATGTAGAATATTCCATCCAAAAGCAATGAAATACACGTTCTTTTCAAATGTACACAGAATATTCACCAAGACAGATTACATGCTAGGCCAAAAACCAAGTCAGTAAATTTAAGATTGAAATCATATCCAACATCTTTTCTGACCACAATGGTATGAAACCAGAAATCAAGTACAAGAAAAAAAAACTGCAAAAAACTCAAACACGTGGAGGCTAAACAATATGCTACTAAAGACATAAAGGAATAGGAAATATTCTTTGGAATAAAAGGAAAATGGGAACATATATTCCTTTGGAGACAAAGGAAAATGGAAACATAATTATCCAAACCTATGGAACACTGAAAAGCAGTTCTAAGAGGGAAGGTTATAGTGACACATGCTTACCTCAGGAAATGAAAAATTTCAGAGAAGAAACAACCTAACTTTACATCTAAAGCAACTAGAACAAGAAGAACAACAAAACCCAAAGCTAGTAGAAAAAAAGAAATAATACAGATCATAGCAGAAATAAATGAACTAGAGACTAAAAACAAAAACAAAAAACCAAGAAAATAGCAATGAAACTTAGAGCTGGTTCTTTGAAAAGACAAACAAAAATGATAAACCTTTAGCTAGATTCGTCAAGAAAAAAAGAGGGCCCAAATAAAATCAGAAATTCAAGGGAAGTTACAATCAACACCATAGAAATACAAAGGATCATAAGAGAGTACTATGAACAATTATATGTCAACAAAATGGACAGCCTAGAAGAAATGGATAAATTCCTAGAATTGTGCAATCTCCTGAGATTGAATCAGGAAGAAATAGGAAATATGAAGAGGGAGTTCCTGCTGTGGAACAGCAGGTGAAGTATCCAGTGTTGCCACAACTGTGGTATAGGCCCTAGCTATGGCTCAGATTCAGTTGCTGACCTGGAAACTTCCATATGCTGTGGGTGCAGACAAAAAAGAAAAAAAGAGAAGATATGAAAAGACCAATTACCAGCAATGAAACTGAATCAGTAATAATAATAAATTCCCAACAAACCAAAGTTCAGGATCAGATAGCTTCACAGGTTAAGTCTAATAAAAATTTAAAGGAGCGTTAAAACCTATCCTTCTCAAATATTTTCAAAAAATTAAAGAGAAAAGAGTACTTCTGAACACATCCTATGAGTCCAACATCACCCCAATACCAAAATCGGACAAGAGACCACACAAAAAAAGAAAATTACAGACCAATATTACTGACAAACACAGAGGCAAAAATCCTCAATAAAATATTAACAAACTGAATTCAGTAATGCTTAAAAGGATCATATGTTATGATCAAGTGAGATTTATCCAAGGGATGCAAGGATGGTTAAATAAATCAATGTGATACACCACATTAAAATTTAAAGAATAAAAATCACATGATCATCAACAGATGCAGAAAAAGATGTTGATAACATTCAACATCCATTTATGATAAAAACTCTCAATAAAGTGGACATACAGGGAACACACTTCAAAATAATAAGGACCACACATGACGAACCTACAGCCAACACGGAAAACATTATGGAGTTTCCTCAAAAAATAAAAAATAAATGTTATTATTTTAAGCCCCTAAGTACTGAGTTTATTTGCTATGTTTCAATACCAAACACAGACGGTCAAACAATAGAAAGGAACATACCTATGCAGGCAATAACATGGATGAAGCCAGGCATAAAATAATATATACAATATGATTCTTTTTATACAACATTTCTGAGCAGGTAAAACCTATCTATAGTAATAGAAATAGGTTTTTTTGTTTCCTGGAATAAAGTTTATTGAGGTACCAATTGCAAAGTTTCTGAGGTAATGGAAATGTTCCATATCTCCAATGCAGTAATGATTATGTAGGACTATACACTTGTCAATACTCACCACTCATTTGAAATGTATTCTTCATATGTATACAATTTAATGTGTGTAAATTACATCTCTAACAGTTGTTTAAGAAAAGTGATCAATCCTAACGAAAAACCCCAAGGTTAACCTAATGTCTCTGCAAAGTGAGGAAATCAATTTGGACTATGAAAGGCTATAGGGAGCTCTTCAACTGTCATAGCTTTGTAGCATTTTTATCCTAGATAGATATTGCCTGCAGATTGAATGAAAACCATAATGATATTTTGAATAATTGCATGCAATTGTAGAACAAAGAAATAAAGGACTAGTTGTATAAACTGGGAAATCAGAGTTGATTCAGGTGATAGAATTCTTAACAATCCTGATCTTGTTTATTATGAGGTCATTAGGAGACCCTGAGATCTCAACATTACTAGCCTGCTATGATGTTATGATTCTTGAAAAGTTGTCTTAGATCTTATTCATGTTAAAGAGAGAGCGTGTAAGTTTTAAAGCATTTTTATTATAAAATATAACCCAGAAACATTTAAAACGTATAGGTCAGTGAAATATTATGAAGAGAACACTCTTGTAACCATAATAAAGGTCAACAAATAGAACTTTTTCAGCGACTCCAGAAGTTCCGCTGGGTGCCCCATCCTAAAAGAAACTTCCTTCTTTTCCCCTGAAAGTAAATACTATTCTGTTTATAGTAATCACTTTCTTTGGTTTCTTTATGGTTTTATCTTCCAGTTGTACATACCTGCACACTACAGTTTTTCTTGCTCTTTAAAAAAAGTTTAGGTTTATTTAAAGTCTCTATTTATGTACGGGTTTTTCCTCCACCTCTTTCTTTTCCTTGCAAATTATCTGTGGAAAAGCTTGAGCTGTTTCACTTGTAGGATTTCCCACACTCTGGATTTTGCTAACCACCTATTTATGGTTCAACCTGATCCTCTTTTCTCTAATCCTGCAAATTTGCAACTATATCTAAGAGATGAAAATATTGATTCCAACCATTTGCCATTATCCAAATGATATCATTTGGTCCCTACCGGTCTATGGGAGCCAACTTGACTTTTGGGCCTTCTGTTGATATTTTGTAGTTCATCTTTGAGTGAGATCTTGTGCTGCCATATTAACTTGTCTAGTTCCTCTGTCTTGAAATTCCAGAGCCTTGTCTGACACTCACTCCTTTTGATGGCCAGTATGCCTCTACCTTTCTTTACTATGACAGCTGAATCATTATGCTGGTTTAATACCCTTCTGACCTTTCATCTGATCTTTTAGGGCACACTATCTCTGGTGTTCTTCCCTCCATCCTCTCCCTCTCCCCTTTTGAGAGGTTTAAACAAGGTTTAAATTTGAAAGGTTTTGCATGGCTGGTTAGTGTTGAGTCTGGAAACCAGCCTAAGTTTTAGAATGGAGACTGTCTAGGAGTTCCTGTTATGGCTCAGTGGGCTAAGAACGTGGCATAGTATCCGTGAGGATGTGGGTTGGATCCCAGGCCTCGCTCAGTGGGTTAAGGATCCAGCGTTGCCGTGAGCTATGGTGTAGGTCGCAGATATGGCTCAGATCCGGTGTTTCTGTGTCTGAAGTATAGGCCTACAGCTGCAGCTCTGATTCGACCCCTGGCCCGGGAGCTCCCTTATGCCAGGAGGTGCTGCCCTAAAAAGAAAGGAAAAAAGAATGGAGACTGTGTCAATATAACCTCTATGTTCTCTCATACTCTCCAGGCGATCTCTTCCCTTTGTCACGGTTAGTCATTAGTTACTTTGGGGGCCCCTTCAGATACCCAGCACTTCTCCGTGTGCTCTGAATGATAAGGTTTAGGTCTCAGAGGAGGGCACTATGCTGGTGAAAGTTATACTCTCCCTGGGTAGGCCAAATGCCTCTTCACTTGAGGCCATCTGGAAAAAGCTAAAAGAAAAGGTGAACTGTTGGACCAATAGGACCTAGGAAACAGCAATGGCCATGTTGGCTCAAAATAGAGAAAGCCTTGGAATTCTCTGGTGACTCAGTGGGTTAAGGATCCAGCGTTTCATTGCTGTGGCTCTAGTTATTGCTGTGGTGTAGGTTTGATCCTTGGCCTGGAAAATTTCACACGCTGTGGGCACAGCCAAAAAAAAAGTGTATTTAATGATAAAGCTTTCATGATTTATACTTTAAATAATTGAAAAGTAGATTAGAAACAGTAT
This sequence comes from Phacochoerus africanus, assembly GCF_016906955.1. Lineage (NCBI taxonomy): Eukaryota > Metazoa > Chordata > Mammalia > Artiodactyla > Suidae > Phacochoerus > Phacochoerus africanus. Next base: position 88,321,269 of record NC_062560.1, on the reverse strand, counting down.
GCTCAGTTGGATTATAATATACATCTATATGCATATATATACATAGAATGTAATAGATAAAATATGTATCAATTGTTATTTCTGAATATTTTTGTTTAAAAACAATTTTTTTCTTTTGTCTTTTTAGGGCCACACCTGCAGCAGATGAAGGTTCCCAGGCCAGGAGCTTTAGCTATCAGCCTACACCACAGCTGCAGCAACACCAGATCTGAGCTGCGTCTATGACCTACACTGCAGCTCGCAGCAATGCCGGATCCTTAACCCACTGAGCAAGGCCAGGGATCAAACTCGTGTCCTCATGGATACTAATTGGGTTTATTAACCACTGAGCCAGGACTGGAACTCCTGAGTATTTTTATATAATCAATATTAAAACAATTTCTACACATAAAACACTGAAAACATGGCAATTAACAAACTAAGAAACATGAACAACATGTATCATGAATTCATTTTAAACTCATTTTCCCATGTTTCAGGAAAAAAAAAGGTGATGTAGAAAAATCCTTCCCTTTCACATGGAAAATCTATCATTTCTTTCACAAGTTTATTTAGGATAGAGGATAAGCCACTACAATACAGAGAAGCCCCCCCCCCCCCATACAATGTTTCAAACAAGAGAGAAGTATATTTCTTTCATACAAAATAGTCCAGACTTAAGCACTTCTGAAGGAGGACTAAGTGGACAGTGTATTTAGTAGTAAGCACACTAGGCCTGGCTTCAGTCAGACAGATCTCCTCTCTTTCCCACCCTACTTCTAAGTCCTGTCCATGTTCTGAGGCCCAAGTCAAGGTCCTTTTCCTTCTTGAGGCTCTCTCTTTCTCTCTCTCTCTCTCTCTCTCTCTCTTTTTTTTTTTTTTTTTTTTTTACAGTGCTCAGGTCATTCGGAAATTCCTGGGCCAGGGATCAAAAGTGCACCATAGCAGTAACTAGAAGTATAGCAGTGACAACAGTGGATCTTTAACCCACTGAACCATCAGGGAACACCTATCCGTAGACACACTTTTATGGTATATTTTATTTTATTTTTAAGATTTTATTTTTCTATTATAGTTGATTTACAATGTTCTGTCAATTTCTGCTGTACAGCAAAGTGATCCAGTTATGTATATATACATATATATTCTTTTTCTCATATTATCCTCCATCATGCTCCATTACGAGTGACTAGATGTAGTTCCCTGTGCTATACAGCAGGATCTTATTGCTTTATCCACTCCAAATGCGAGAGTTTGCATCTACTAACCCCAAACTCCCAGTCTGTCCCACTCCCTCCCACTCCCCCTTGGCAACCACAAGTCTGTTCTCCAAGTCCATGGGGTTGTTTCTTTTCTGTAGATAGGTTCATTTGTGCCATATGTTAGATTCCAGATATGTTATATCACATGGTATTCGTCTTTCTCTTTCTGACTTCACTTAGTATAAGAGTCTCTAGTTCCATCTATGTTGCTGCAAATAGCATAATTTTGTTCTTTTTATGGCTGAGTAGTATTCCATTGTCTATATATACCACATCTTCTTAATCATTCATCTGTTGATGGACATTTAGGTTGTTTCCATGTCTTGGCTATTGTGAATAGTGCTGCAATGAACATGCAGTTGCATGTGTCTTTTTCAAGGAAAGTTTTGTCTGGATATATACCCATGAGTGGGAGTGGTGGGTCATATGGTATTTCTATATTTAATTTTCTGAGATACCTCCATACTGTTTTCCATAGTGGTTGTACCAATTTACATTCTTACCAACAGTGAATAGAGTACCCTTTTCTCCATACCCTCTCCAGCATTTGTTATTTGCTGACTTGTTAATAATGGCCATTCTGACTTGTGTGAGGTGGTACATCATTGTAGTTTTGATTTGTGTTTCTCTAGTAATTAATGATGTTAAGCGTTTTTTCATGTGCCTGTTGGCCATCTGTATATCTTCTTTAGAGAAATATCTATTCAGGCCTTCTGCCCATTGTTTGATTGTGTTGTTGTGGTTTTTTTTTTTTTTTTTTGAGTTGTTTAAGTGGTTTGTATATTTTAGAGATTAAGCCCTTGTCAGTTTCATCATTTGAAATTATTTTCTCCCATTCCGTAGGTTGTCTTTTTGTTTTGTTTTTTTTTTCATGGTTTCCTTTGCTATGCAAAAGCTTGTCAGTCTGATTAGGTCCCATTGGTTTATTTTTGCTCTTATTTCTGATGCCTTGTGAGACTGACCTAAGAAAGCATTTGTACGGTTGATGTCAGATATCTTGCCTGTGTTCTCTTCTAGGAGACTTATGGTGTCTTGTCTTATTGGTTTAAGTCTTTAAGCCATTTTAAGTTTATTTTTGTGCATGGTGTGAGAGTGTGTTCTAGTTTCATTGACTTACATGCAGCTGTCCAGTTTTCCCAGCACCACTTGCTGAAGAGACTGTCTTTTTCACATTTTATATTCTCGCCTCATTTGTCAAAGATTAATTGACCATAAACCATACATTTTAATCATTTAACAGAACTCAGTTATGTGGATAGGCAATAATTTGTTTAAGCCCAATAATCTATATTTGCATATTTTCTTTTTTTCTGGCTTCTTCTTCATTCTTTTTTTTATTAGAGTGTACTTGATTTACAGTGTTGTGTCAATTTCTGCTGTACAGCATAGTGACCCTGTCACACACATACATATATTTACATTCTTTTTCACATACTATCTTCCATCATGTTCTACCTCAAGAGACTGGATATAGTTCCCTGTGCTATACAGCAGAATTTCATGGCTTATCCATCCTGAACATAATAGCTTGCATCTACCAATCCCAAACTCCTTGTCCATCCCACTTCTTCCCCCCCCGCCAATGGCAACCAGAAGTCTGCTCTCCATGTCTGTGATCTGTTTCTGTTTTATAGATAGGATAATTTGTGCCTTATTTATTTATTTATTTTTTAGGGTAGCATCTGTGGCATATGGAGGTTCCCAGGCTAGGGGGTCCAATTGGAGCTGCAGCTGTCAGCCTACGCCACAGCCACAGCAATGCCAGATCCAAGTCACGTCTGCTACCTACACCACAGCTCACAGCAACACTGAATCCTTAACCCACAGAGTGAGGCCAGGGGTTGAACCTGAGTCCTCATGGATGCTAGTCATGTTTGTTAACTGCTGAGCCATGATGGGAACTCCATGTGCCCTATTTAAATTCTACATATAAGTGATATTGTATGGTATTTGTATTTCTCTTTCTGACTTACTTCACTTAGTATGAGAATCTTTATTGCATCCATGTTGCTGCAAATGGCATTATTTCGTTCTTTTTATGGCTGAGTAGTATTCCATTGTATATATGTGCCACATCTTCTTAACCCATTCATCCATCAAAGGACATTTAGGTTGTTTCCATGTCTTGGCTACTGTGAATAGTGCTGCAATGAACATATGGGTGAATGTGTCTTCTTCAGTGAAATTTTTTTGTGTGGATATAGGCCCAAGAGTAGGATTGCTGGGTCATATGGTAGTTCTATATTTAGTTTTCTGAGGAAACGCCATACTATTTTCCATAGGAACTCTTTGCATATTTTCTTTTTTCTATTGTTTTACTTTATTTGTTCACTATAATGAACATCTTTGTGCACAAATCTTTCCACATGTCTGACATTTACTGTAGAATAAAAGTAAAAAATTAAACGGCTACATCAAGTAATATGAACATTTCTTTTAATAATTACTGCCAAGTAGCCCTCCAGAATGAATGTACCAAATTACATACCCAACAATAGTGTGATAATTTTTTCTTTAAGTTTAACAATTTACTATGAGAAGAATGATGTATGTTTGTTTTGCATTTAGGAAACGTCTGAATAGAGTATAAAGTACATGTGTATATAAGTGCCCAAATCATAATTACGTAGCTCAATGAAGTTTTACAAACTAAAACCATTTAAGAAACACTCGAAACAAAACAAAAAACCTAGAACATTAATAACACTATGAAAACTCCTCTCCAGTCGTTATCCAAGGCTGTGACTACCATGAATTCTAACATCATAGATAATTTTGTCTATGTTTAAATTCACATAAACTCATATACATTACTCTGTTTCATTTTGGTTTCTTTATCATTTTTTTTTCTCTTTATGGCTACGCCTGCACCATATTGAAGTTCCCAGGCTAGTGGTCGAATTGGAGCTGCAGCTGCTGGCCTACACCACAGCCACAGCAATGCCAGATCTGAGCCACATTGGGAATTCCTGGCTTCTTTATCTTAATATTATGCTTGTGAGATCCATTCATACTATGTGTAGTTGTGATTTGTACATTCTTATTGCTGAACAATATTCCACCGTGTAATACACGATTAACATATACATGTTCTCAGTGAAGAACATTTGAGTATTTCCCAGCTTTTGGCAATTTAAATAGTACTATTATGAACATATGTGTAAATGTTGTTTGGTAAGCCAATGCACACATTTTTATTATGAGTACATCTAGAGTGAAAGTGCTGGGTCATAGAGTACACATAAGTTTACTTTTATATATTCTGCCAAACAGTTTTCCAAAGAGGTAGTACCAGTTCTTGTTGTACTTGTAAAATACTTAATGTTTTCTGTCTTTTTTATTTCAGACATTCTGGGTGGTGTTTAGTGGTATCACATTCTGGTTTTAATTTGCATTTCTCTGCAAACTAATGAAGTCAAGCGTATTTTCACAAATTTATTAGACATTTGGAGATTCTGGTTTTTGGACTGCTTTTTTAAGGTGTTTGCCCATTTTTCTATTGGATGGCCTCTCTTTTTCTTTCTTTAGTTGTTGTCTTTTGTCTTTTTAGAGCCGCTCCCACGGCATGTGGAGGTTCCCAGGCTAGGGGTCAAATCGGAGCTGTTGCTGCCAGCCTACACCAGAGCCACAGCAACATCAGATCCAAGCCGTGTTTGCGACCTACACCACAGCTCATGGAAATGACGGATCCTTAACCCACTGAGTGAGGCCAGGGATTGAACTGGCAACCTCATGGTTCCTGGTCAGATTCGTTTCCGCTGTGCCACGACGTGAACTCCATGGCCTGTCTTTTTCTTATTCATTTGTAAGAGTTCTTTATACATTGTAGATAAACATTACACATATATTACTTCTCAGATGTGTGTCTTCCAAAAAATCTCCTAGTTTGTAGTTTCCTTCCTTATTCTTTTAATAGTGTCTTTTGATTAATAGCAGTTTCTGATTTAATAAATTTCAATTTATAATCTTTTCACCCTTTGTAATTAGTCATTTTTGTGTTCTCCTTAAGAACACCTTAAGAACTGCTCCAAAGTCATGAAGATGACTTCCTGTGTATTTCACATTAGAATGACATTTTCCCTTTCCTATTTAGATATGCAGTCCATTGGGAGTTAATTTTTGTGTATTACTTTAGATGAAGTTAAATATTTTTCACACATGGATATTCAACTAATCTGCTATGACTTTTAAAACAAATCCTTTCTCCACTTCACTACATTGTCTTCTTTCCCATAAATCAAGCAACAGTATGTGTAGGTATCTTTCACACAGGTCCATATGTGTATGAGTGTGTGTGTATACACATATATATTAATATTTGAGAAAATATGATACTATTTATTCACTACAGCATTGTATCAAATTAGGTGTCTAGTATGGGAGCCTTGAAGGTCTCTTCTTCAAGGTTGCCTTTGCTATATTTGACTTTTCATCTTCATATAGTAATTGGAATCAGCTTGTCCAAAAAGAAAATAATAACCTAAGATTTTTATATGGATTACATTGAATTTATAGATCACTTTCTGAAGGGTTTTTATCAGAAATGGGTGTTGGATTTTGTCAAAGGCTTTTTCTGCGTCTATTGAGAGGATCATATGGTTTTTATTCTTCAGATTGTTAATGCGGTGTATCACACTGATGGATTTGCAGATATCAAAGAACCCTTGCATCCCTGGGATAAATCCCCCTTGATCATGATGTATAATCCTTTTAATGTATTGTTGGATGTGGTTTGCTACTATTTTGTTGAGGATTTTTGCATCAATGTTCATCAGTGAAATTGGCCTGTAGTTTTCTTTTTTTGTGGTATCTTTGTCTGGTTTTGGTATCAGGGTGATGGTGGCCTCATAGAATGAGTTTGGGAGTATCCCTTCCTCTGCAATTTTTTGAAATAGTTTCAGAAGGAGAGGTGTTAGCTCTTCTCTAAATGTTTGATAGAATTCGCCTGTGGGCATAATGGGAACCTACCTCAACATGATAAAGGTCATATATGACAAACCCACAGTGAACATCATTCTCAATGGTGAAAAGCTGAAAGAATTCCCACTGAGATCAGGAAAAGACAAGGATGTCTGCTCTCTCCACTACTCTTCAACATAGTTTTGGAAGTCCTAGCCAGGGCAATCAGAGAAGTAAAAGAAATAAAAGGAACCCAAATTGGAAAGGAAGAAGTAAAACGATCACTATTTGCAGATGACATGATACTATACCTAGAAAATCCTAAAGACTCTACCAGAAAACTGTTAGAGCTCATCCATGAATTTGGCAAAATCACAGGATACAAAATTAATACACAGAAATTGATGGAATTTCTATAGACTAACAATGAAAGAGCAGAAAAAGAAATTAGGGAAGCAATCCTGTTTACCATCACATCCAAAAGAATAAAATACCTAGGAGTAAATCTACCTAAAGAGTCAAAAGACCTGTACTCTGAAAACTGTAAGACACTGATGAGAGAAATCAAAGGTGACACAAACAGATGAAAAGACATACCATACTCATGGATTGGAAGAGTTAATGTTATGAAAATGACTATACTACCCAAGGCAATCTACAGATTCAATGTAATCCCTATCCAATTACCAAGGACATTTTCCACAGAACTTGAACAAAATATTTTCAAGTTTGTTTGGAAGCACAGAAGACCCAGAAAAGCATCCTGAAAAAGAAAAATGGGGCTGGAGGAATCAGGCTCCCAGGCTTCAGACTATACTACAAAGCAACAATCATCAAAACCACATGGCACTGGCACAAAGACAGACATATAGATCAGTGGAACAGGATAGAAAGCCCAGAATTCAACCCACGCACCTACCGCCAACTAATCTATGAAAAAGGAGGCAAGAATATACAATGGAGAAAGGACAGCCCCTTCAATAAATGGTGCTGGGAAACCTGGACAGCCACATGGAAAAGAGTGAAATTAGAATACTCCCTAATACCATACACAAAAATAAACTCAAAGTGGATTAAAGACCTAGATTTAAGACCAGATACTATAAAACTCTTAGAGGAAAACATAGGCCAAACACTCTCTGACATAAACGACAGCAACATCTTCTCAGATCCACCTCTTAGAGTAATGACAGTAAAAACAAAAATAAACAAATGGGACCCAATCAAACTTCAAAGTTTCTGCACAGCAAAGGAAACCTTAAACAAAACAAAAAGACAACCCACAGAATGGGAGAAAATCTTTGCAAGTGAATCAACTAACAAGGGATTAATCTCCAAAATTTATAAACACCTTCTGCAGCTCCATACCAAAAAAACAAACAAGCCCATCAAAAAATGGGCAGAAGATCTAAACAGACAGTTCTCCAAAGAAGACATACAGATGGCCAAAAAACACATGAAAAGATGTTCAACATCACTCATTAGTAGAGAAATGCAAATCAAAACCCCTCTGAGGTACCACCTTACACCAGCCAGAATGGCCATCATCAAAAAAGTCTACAAACAATAAGTGCTGAACTGGGTGTGGAGAAAAAGGAACCCCAGGACACTCTTGGTGGGATTGTACATTGGTGCAACCACTGTGGAAAGCAGTATGGAGAGTCCTCAGAAAACTACATATAGAACTACCATTTGATCCAGCAATCCCACTCCTGGGCATCTATCCAGAGAAAAACATGACTTGCAAAGACACATGTACTCCAATGTTCATTTGAGCACTATTTTCAATAGTCAAGACATGGAAACAACCTCAATGTCCATTGACAGAGGAGTGGATCAAGAAGAGGTGGTACATATACACAGTGGAATATTATTCAGCCATTAAAAAGAATGAAATACTGGCATTTTTAGCAACATGGATGGACCTAGAAACTATCATGCTAAGTGAAGTCAGCCATGCCATGAGACACCAACATCAAATGCTTTCACTGACATGTGGCGTCTGAGAAAAGGACAGAATGAACTTCTTTGCAGAACAGATACTGACTCACAGACATTGAAAAACCTATGGTCTCTGGAGGAGACAGTTTGGGAGGTGGGGGGATGTGCTTAGGCTGTGGGATGGAAATCCTGTGAAATCAGATTGTTATGATCATTATACAACTACAGATGTGATAAATTCATTTGAGTAATTTTTTAAAAAAAGCAAAATTAAATAAAAAAATAACTAGAAAAAAATAATAAAATAAAATAAAACTATAAAGTCATCTAAAAAATTTATAGATCAATCTGAGAATAATTGACAACTTTAAAATATTGAGTCTTTCAATCTATATTTCTTCACTTAGGTTTTCTTTACTCTTTCTCAAAATTATTTTATAGTTTTCATTGTAGAGGTCTTACAAGTATTTAAGTAGATTTATTCCTAGATATTTGATTTTTAGTCATCTTTATTGGGGTATAATTTATTTTTTTAATTTTTAAATTTTTTTGGTTTTTTTGCCATTTCTTGGGCTGCTCCTGTGGCATATGGAGGTTCCCAGACTAGGGGTCCAATCGGAGCTGTAGCCGCCAGCCTACACCAGAGCCACAGCAACGCGGGATCCGAGCCGCATCTGCAGCCTACACCACAGCTCACAGCAATGCCAGATCCTTAACCCACTGAGCAAGGCCAGGGATCGACCTGCAACCTCATGGTTCCCAGTCAGATTCGTTAACCACTGAGCCACGATGGGAACTCCGATTGGGGTATAATTTATATACAATAAGAGAAACACACTTTAACTATACAATTCAATGATTTAATTAAATATATTTGTTGACAGAGTTACTAATTTGTCAAGATAGAGAACATTTCCCTCAGCTGAGAAAGTTCTGTTATGCTCCTTTTACGGTCAGAAAAATCACAAACTTCAAGCCTGGCAAACAGTGATTTGATTAAATTTACATCGATACAATCTGGTTTTGCCTCTTCTAGAACTTCATATAAATGAAATCATGCAGAATTCACTCTTTTGTGTCTCGTATCTTTCCCAGCATATAATATTTTTGAGATGCATCTTTGTTAATTCTTGCATCCATGGTTTGTTTCTTTTTATTGCTTACAGTACTCTAGTGCATGAATACATCACAATTTGTTTATCTATTTCTTTCTTTCTTTCTTTTTTTTTTTTAGGGCCACACCAGCAGCATATGGAGGTTCCCAGGCGAGGGGTCCTATTGGAGCTGCGGCCACCAGCCTACACCACAGCCACAGCAATACCAGTTCCCCAATCTGCTGAGCAAGGCCAGGGATCGAACCTGCATCCTCACGGACACTAGTCAGATTCATTTCTGTTGAGCCATGATGGGAATTCCTATCTATTCATTTCTTGATGGACATTTGGATTGTATCTACTTTGGGACTGTCATAAACGAAATTTCTATGAACATTCCTATGCAAATCTGTTTGAAGAAATATGCTTTAAATTCTGTTGGGAAAATTCCAAAGAATGGAATTTCTGGGACATATGGTAAGTGTAAGTTTAACTTTTCAAGAAACTGTCAAAGTCTTTTGAGGTGGTTGAACTTCTCACCAGCTATGAATGAAAGTTCCAGTTGTTCCACATCCTCAGAAATACTTAGGATTGTCAGTCTAATTTTAGCAATTCTTTTTTTTTTTTTTTTTTGCTTTTTAGGGCTGCGCACTCGTGGCATATGGAAGTTCCCAGGCTAGGGGTCTAATCCGAGCTACAGCTGTCAGCCTATACCACAGCCACAGCCGCGTGGGATCCAAGCTGCCTCTGTGACCTACACCACAGCTCACTGCAACGCTGGATCCCCAACCCACTGAACGAGGCCAGGGATTGAATCCACAATGTCACAAATACTAGTCGGATTCATTTCCACTGAGCCACAGTGGGAACTCCCAGTTTTAGCAATTCTGATGAGCACGCAGTGATATTTCATTCTGGTTTTTTTTCTTTACATTTTCCTGATAATTAATGAGATTAAGCATCTTTCCATGATGCATATTGTATATATACTTAATTTTTTGTTTCAATCTTTTGATCATTTTTGTTTTCTTTTTTATTTTTCATTTATTATTTCCAACTATTTTAATTGCATTGTTTGCCTTCTTATTTTGAAATCTACTTCCTTACCTTATATATTTTCTGAATACAAACATTTTGTCAGTTATACATAAGTATTTTCTCCCAGCTTCCCATTCCACTTTATTAACCATATCTTGCAAAGAGAAGTTTTTTTTTGTTTTGTTTTGTTTTGTTTTTGCCTTATCTAGGGCTGCTCCTGTGGCATATGGAGGCTCCCAGGCTAGGGGTCCAATCAGAGCTGTAGCCACCAGCCTACACCAGAGCCACAGCAACGCGGGATCCGAGCCGCGTCTTCGCCCTACACCACAGCTCACGGCAATGGATCCTTAACCCATTGAGCAAGGCCAGGGACTGAACCCGCAACCTCATGGTTCCTAGTCAGATTCGTTAACCACTTCACCACAACGGGAACTCCAAAGAGAAGTTTTTAATTTTGCTAAGTCCAATGGCTAGTACATGCCACTACTCCACTACCTTTACTGCTACATCATAAATCTTCAACCTAGATAAATAATGCAATTCTCCAGATTTGTGGTTTTCTTTATTTTTTCTTTTTTAAAAAATTACAATTGATTTACGATGTTGTGCCAATTTCTGCTGTACAGCAAAGTGACTCAGCTATACATATATATCCTAGTAGATTGGATATAGTTCCCTGTGCTATACAGTAGGACCTTGTTGTTTATCCAATCTAAAAGTTGTGGTTTTCTTTTCAAAATTATTTTGTCTATTCTAGGTCCTTTGAATTTCCAAATAAATTTGGGGGTAAGTTTGTCAATTTATATGAAGATGCCTGCTGCAATTTTGATTTTTATTGCACAGAATTTATAGATCAATTTGGAGAGAATTACTCTCTTAATAGTACTGCATTTCTTGATACAGGACCATGGTTTTTCACATTTATTTTGAACTTTAACTTCTTTCAGCAGCATTTTGTTGTTTTCAGTGTATAAGTTTTCTACATTTTCTTAAATTTATCCCTATGTCTCACGTTTTTGGAAGCTGTCATACATTTCTCTCTCTCTCACACACAGACAATTATCAATTTCCAATTGTTCATTGCTAGCAGAAAGGAACACAATTGAATTTTTGTATATCTACCTATAACTACAACTTTGTTAAATTAAAATTTTCTTTCAATGTAGGTTTATTGTATATCCCTTGGGATTCTTATCAATACAGATAGTGTGATTTGCAAATAGACATACTTGTTGCCTTTTGAACCAGAGCTCTGTGAAGGAGTTTTTCTTGTTTTAGTTCTGAAAAAGAAACAATACTCTGCTGCACATTTACTGGCTCACCTCACGGAAGGGCCTCGTTATGTACGGACCCCTCACAAGAGAAACCATCAGCTGCGTGTCCTTTTCCAACTGCTAAACACGTAGCTGCCTGTAGAGTCTATATTTATATAATGACTTGTCAGAGGAGACAGGTGGTTGGGGTTTTTTTTCCCCCAACATTAATCCTGTTTCTCAAATAAAAATACCTATTCCTTATTTTCTTTAAAAAAGATATTTTGACTTTTTTGGGTTAAAATAAAGGGAACAAAACAGATATTAAGAATGTTTAAAAAGCCACTCTCCTGGGGTCTTTTCCGGGCACATTTCTTCTGTGCGTTTTAGTGGAGGGAAAACGGAGAGCACCGGGTAGCAGAAAGGACAGCAGGTGGAAGGAGGGCGTATCCTGGGAGCTGAGGGAGGAGAGGAAGATCCCCAGAAAAGAAGTGGGAATGGCCAAAGACTCCCTAGGAAGTTACTGCCTTTGGGCGGCTGGCAGAGAAAGGCCCAGGAACACAAACAGAACAGAGTCAGGGCCCAGCCAGGCGCCCAGACCGGGGTCGCGGAGGGCGGGGGGGCGGGGCGTGTTGGGGGCGTGGCCGCCCACCGTGATGAAGGCACCACGTGACCGGCCAGCGCCGACTCGCGCGCGCCACTCCTCAGCGTCAGACGCGGCTGTCGCTCTCTCCATTCTCGGTCCCTGCTCCCGTCTGGCCTGAGGGAGTGCGGGCTGGGGGCGGCCCCCAAGCGTTGGCGGTGCAGGGAAAGCAGGTAAAGGACTCGGAGAGAGCTCCCCAGAGGTGGCGTGGGCTAGCGGACGCGGCCTGCAGACCCCTCCCCGGGGGTCCAGCTGCCCCAAAGCGGAGACCGCAAACCCCACGTCCCTCGCAGCCGGACATTTGGCCCCTAGAAAGGTCGGCCTTCCCTGCGGCGGGCCTAATGACCGCGAGGCGACTACTCCTCGCAGACCAGACACCTGCTTCTCGCACCCCCGCAAGTTTTTCCGACATCCCCGCCCCGCTCCCGTTCTTCTTGGTGTGGAAAATGGTGGTCTGTGCGGGGGTGGGGGCGGGGAACGCGGGGAAAGCGGGAGGGGGGGGGGGGGCGCGGGGCCGACTCCCGGCTGCAGCAGCCCCTCTGCCCCCACCCCGACCCTCTGCAGGTCTGCGGGTTTAGGTGTCGCGGCGGTGCACTCGTGACAATTGGGAGGAGCAGGAGACAGCAAGGATAGGCCCAGGTCGGTGTGGGGGACAGTGGGGGTCGGGGGGAGGGTTGGAAAGCCCTGAGACCCCAAACGAGCCCCCCCCCCCAGCTCGTCCTCCATTTTGGTGCCTGCAGAGGCCTGGGCATGGATGGGCAGGGAAAATGGTGGGTTGGGGGGAGGGAGGGGGGGGAGCCCGGACTGGGGGCCCCCTAGAGGGCCTAGGGAGCCTCTCAGGTGGGAGAAGGAAAATTTGAAAAGCCTTTGACTTGTGGGGAGGGGAATCTCGAGAGGTGCGTAGTAGGGCCTCTGTCCTCGGTGCTGATCGGTCCACCAAGAAAATAGTCCCTTCTCTCGCCTTTTGTGTCCTAGGAGCAATGGCGTCCAAAGAGGAGCAGCAAGCAGTAAAAAATCTCAGCATGGAAAATGCCAACGAGGGAAATGAAAAAAAGGGTGAAAAGGAGCAAGGTGTTAAAGGAGAGCCTTTGGCCCTCCCTGTGGAAGCTGGTGATAATTGCGTACCTAGAGGAAATCGTAGGCGGTTCCGTGTGAGGCAGCCTATCCTGCAGTATAGATGGGACATGACTCAGAGGCTTGGAGAGCCACAGGCAAGGATGAGAGAAGAGAATATGGAAAGGATTGGGGAGGAGGTGAGGCTGCTGATGGAAAAGCTGAGGGAAAAGCAGTTGAGTCATAGTCTTCGGGCAGTTAGCACTGACCCCCCTCACCATGACCATCACGATGAGTTTTGCCTTATGCCTTAAATCCTGATGTTTTCGCTGAAGTTAATAAGGAGACACACCTACTTCCTAAACTTACATGTTTGTGATGTATTTGTTGTAAACCTTTTGGTGTTACTTGTTTCTTGTGGGTCTCCTATTACCAGCTTCTAAGTGAATGTTGTGTTTTTGACCCAATCTGTACGTTTCTGTCAGCAGGAGAGTTTTACCTGTTGCATGGAGAGATGTTCATTATATATTGTGAAGTTAATAAAGCAGTTTAAAAAAGCATTCTCTTTTTTATTTACTTAAAATTTTATGTATTTTATGTATGAACACAATATAAAGTAACAAAGTATCTCTTTATGGTAGAATTATGAATAATTTTTTATTTTTTATCTGTTTTCTCATTTTTCAAAACTGAACACATACTGCTAATTGAAGGAGCTTGACCACCTGTTAAAAGCAAGGTGAGCACTTATTAAGTGCTTGGCTATTAAGTGCTTGGGACAGAATCTTGGTTTAGCTTACCTTGATCTTTTATTTAGAAGTGTAAACCTAATGATAAGAGACACATCTCCTTAAAAATCATTACATTTACTAGCAAGATGAAGATAATAATCATCTCCAGAGCGTCTCTGTGCACTTGATGAGGCAGTAAGTTTGTGAGCTTTATGCTCTTATTCCCACTGATGTAGATATGGCCCAACCTTTTAGATATTACCTCCAGCTATTTGGGGAAGTACCCAAAGCCAGGTCTTCCCTATACTCACAAACAAGTCCAATAGACTAAGGGGTAGGTACTTGTGGATAAATCCCCTTTCTGTGTTTAGCTTCATAGGTCTTTCTTTTTCTTTCTATGGCTGCACCTGTGGCATATGGAAGCACCCAGGCTAGGGGTTGAATCAGAGCTGCAGCTGAGGCTTACACCATAGCCTCACCAACACCAGATCCGAGCCATATCTGCAACCTATGCCACAGCTTGTGGCAATACTGGGTCCTTAGCCCACTGTGTGAGGCGAGGGATCAAACCACATCCTCACAGAGACAGTGTTGAGTCCTTAACCCACTGAACCACAATGGGAGCTCTGGTTCTTTCTTTTCTTAGATGGAGTTCTTTTCCAAGAAACCTCTCCTATTCATTAGACTATATAAGATGTGTGAGGGAATAGCTCACATAACATTTGAGATAGGCACTTCTCGCACCACGCCTTTGAATTCAAACCAATGAATGTAAAAAAATATCCTATATTGAGTTGATTGCTCAGAGATCATGTCAGTGAATTCAGAGGATACCTAAGTATGGACATCTTTATGAGAAGACCAATTGGAAGGCTGTTGGGTTTAAGTATCCCAGTAGAACTTGGTAAATAAAGTTGCCTTGCAGTGTGCTAAGTAGGTGAAACATATGTATGAAAGAGAGTCTTTTGCAGAAATAAACTTAGAAGTTAGGATTCTAGAACAGAATTGGCAAACCACAGCCCATGAGCCAAATCTGGCCTACTGAGCTGAGAATAAGTTTTATGTTTGTTAATGATTGAAAAAATCAAGAATATGTTGTGACATGAAAATTAGATTCAAATTTTGGTGTCCCTAAGGTTTTATTGAAATATAGCCATATTTATTAACTTACATATTGTCTATGGCTGGTTTTGGCCTAAAGTGGCAGAATTGAGTAGTCGTGAAAGAAATGGTATGGCCTGCTTGCAAAGCCTACATATTTAGTGTCTGAGCCTAACAGAAAAAGTTTGGCAACCTCTGCTCTAGACTATAACATCACAATAGCACTTATGAAACTAAAACAAAGTGGGTAGATAGGTGAAAATGTCATGCAACACAGCAAACGCCCAGACATCATGAATCAGATGCCTAATCAATTTCAAAGCCCTCCCTCCTAGTGCTTGAGACACAAGGCACATTCCTGCAAGACAAAAGTTTATAAAAAGAAAGGCTAAAGTTGAAAAGACAGGAAAACTGGTGAACAGAGAAGCTTATGTTCTACCAGACTTCTCACTTTTGTTTGCCAATGTTTGTACCAGTTTCTATGGAAAACAGAAGAATTCTGGCTTTATTGGCTTAAGGATATTCAGCATTTCCTTTGTGAAGAGAAATTGGAGGCTCACATATGAATGAATCCATGACATCACATCTCTCTCTCCCTCTCCCTCTCTCTTTTTTTTTTTTTTTTTTGCTTTTTAGGGCTGCACCTGTGGCATATGGAAGTTCCTAGGCTAGGGGTCGAACCAGAGCTACAGCTGCCAGCTTATGCCACAGCCACAGCCACAGCCACAGCAACAGAAGATCTGAGCCACATCTTCAACCTACACCACAGTTCACAGCAACGCTGGATCCCTGACCCACCAAATAAGGCTGGTATCGAACCACATCCTCATGGATACTAGTCGGGTTTGTTTCTGCTGCACCACAACAGGAACTCCCCATGGCACATCTTTTTTTTTTTTGTCTTTTTGCCATTTCTTGGGCCACTCCCGCGGCATATGGAGTTTCCCAGGCTAGGGGTCTAATCGGAGCTATAGCTACCAGCCTACACCAGAGCCACAGCAACGTGGGATCCGAGCCGCATCTGCAACCTACACCACAGCTCACGGCAACACCAGATCGGTAACCCACTGAGCAAGGGCAGGGATCGAACCCGCAACCTCATGGTTCCTAGTCGGATTTGTTAACCACTGCGCCACAACAGGAACTCCCATGGCACATCTTGATAGAAGGTTAGACATGCATATTCCTGAAAAAAATGTACATGTCTTTGTGTATAGACAGATCCAAGGTGCACTGTCAACCTCAGAGAAGAGTGAGTTTGGAATTCTAGTACCCAGACAGAATGCTTTCTGCTAACCAACTTCCCTTGGCTTTTAACTTGGATCTGAAAGTGCATGTGAGGGAGTAGTATGTGGGTGGTCAAGCTCCACCAAAAATGCTCAGGGAACAAACAACCAGCAGAAAATAAGCAAAAAACAATAAGGGAATAGGGCAAGAGATCACCTAGAGGGAAGAGCCATATCATGCAGCAAGAGGTCTGGCTGCATTTGCCTATTGACATCATTTCTATTTGGTGAGCCTCCTTCTCTCCCTCAGAGTGGCCATCCTCCACAAAAGGAATAGGCAGATTATTATCATAAGTGCCTAAAAAAATCTAGCAAAGAGGAGGCACGGAGATTAGGGAGTGTGCCTTTCGTTATTACAGAAAAAGGGTGTTCAAGAAAGGTTTGAGATGTAGATGTGAATTGGGCCATTGGAGTTTTAGCACATCTTGTATAGTTAGCAGATATCTGATAAGTGAAAAACTTAACAAGTATAGATTTAGTGGTATTCAGCAAATGATAACAAGGATACATATTTGAATCTTTATGTCTTTCTAACAAAACTGAAATAATAATGCAGATATCTCATAACTTTTGAATAGAAATAATGACTGGATTTGTTTCTTAAAAACTTCAAATCCGTTGAAGTTCAGAAAATAAACTTAAGGGCCACCTTGTGACCAAACAAAGTAATGCAGTTTGAATTTTCTAGCCAGAGGCAGAGCAGGAACAGTGCACTGACACTGGACATTTCCAGGAAGCCCAGATAACATAGGAAATGCATTTTGGTTAGAAGTGAAATAAAGCCTTCATGATTAAAGATCATTTAAAACATCAATCCACATTTATGTTTCAAATAAAAATGGAGTAACAGGGACTGAATGTACTTCCCTGCAACAACTAAAATCTGGACAAAATATGTGAAGCAACATTTTCAGTTATGAACATCAGATAGTGGAGGGAAAAGTTCTCTGAGAGAAGAGAAACAACATGAGCCTTCTGACTGCCATGAACTTACTATGTATTGTAGGATTTATAACGTGTGGGGATAAAATGTGTGTCAATAGTAGCACAAAGGCCAAGAGAGGGAGAATGGAAGTATGCAATTTTAAAGTTCTTACCCTATACATTAATATTATTTGAAGGTAGGAGTTCCCATCATGGCTCAGCGGTAATGACCCAACTAGGATCCATGAGGATGCGGGTTCTATCCCTGGCCTTGCTGGGTGGGTTAAGGATCTGGCCTTGCTGTGGCTGTGGCATAGGCTGGCAACTACAGCTCTGATTCGATCCCCTAGCTTGGGAACTTCCATATGCCACGGGTGCGGCCCTAAAAAGCAAATATATATATATATATATATATCTTCAAGGTAGATTCTGAAATGTTAAAAATGTATACTATAAACCTTAAAAAAATCATGAAAAAAGTACCTAAGAAGCCAACATATGAGATAAAATAGAACCTTCAAAATATTCCATTAAATAATGTTAAGATTTCCCGTTGTGGCTCAGCAGGTTAAAGACAAAACGTTGTCTCTTTGAGGATGCAGGTTTGATCTCTGGCCTCGTTCAGTGGGTTAAGGATCCAGTTTTGCTGTGGTGTAGGCTGTAGCTGTGGCTTTTATTGGAGTCCTGGTCCAGGAACTTCCATATGCTGCAGGTGCAACTGTAAAAAGAAAAAAAATATTAGAGGGAAAAGAGAATAAAGAATAGATGGGACAAATAAAAACAAGTAGAAAAAGAGTTGATTAAAACACAAACATGTCGATACCAATAATCACATTAATGGAAATGGTCTAAAGACCTCATTATAAGTTAGAGATTGCCGGATTGTATAGAAAAGGAAGATACAACTATATGCTGCCTATAATAACTTTATTTTAAATTTAAAGATACAAATTGACTACAAGTAAAAGAATGGAAAAAGATGAACAATCTTAACCCCAATTTGAACAAAGCTTGAGTGGCTATATTGATATCAGATACAATAAATTTCAGAGAAAAGAATAATACCAGGGGATATTATGATCATAGAATTTCATTACATAATTTCAAGCGATGACTTTGTCAAGAATACATAACAATCATAAACATTCACATATTACAGTGGTTCAAAATACATGAAGGCAAAATTGATAGAACTGCACGGAAAAACAGACAAATCCACAATTACAGTCAGAAATTTCAACATCCTCTTTAAAAAAATTGATACAAGATGTAGATAGAAAATCAGCAAGTACATATAAGACCTGAACAACACTATGAACCAATTTACTTGGTGGACATTGATAGAACTTGACACCAATGACAGTAGAATATGTGTTTGTTTCACATGCACGTGGAATGTTTACCAAGATATCCGTATTTAGGGCCATAAAATAAGGCTTTATATGTTAACAGGATTCAAGTCATACAAAATATGTTCTCTGAGCACAACAGAATTAAATGATAAGCTAATGCCAGAAAGAACTCTGAAAAATCCCCATATATTTAACATCATATAACACAGGTAAAATGATTCAAAGAAGAAATCAAAAGGGAAATTATAAAGATACATTGAACTAAATGAAAATGAAAACTCAGCATATAATAATTTGCAGGATATGGCAAAAGTAGTACTCAGGAGATTTTATAGCATAAACATCTATATTGGGATAGAAGAAAGCCCTATAGCTATTAAATAAGTGGAAATTTTATTTAAAACACTTCCTACAAAGAAAAATGTGAGTCAAGATGGCTTTACTGGTAATTCTACCAAACGTTTAAGGATGACAAAACACTAATTCTCTGCAAAATCCATAGAAAACTGAAGAAGAAGGAATACTTTCCAACTCAACCTACAAAGCTGGAATTACCCAGATAACTAACCAGGCAATTATATTACAAGGAAAGATAACTACAAACCAATCTTCTTCATGGCCATATATGCAAAAATTCTTAACAAAACTTGAGAAAAATCTAATTATATATAAAAATTACAACACATCATCACCAATTAAGTTTATTCCAAGGATTCGAGGCAGGGTTAATGTTTGAAAGTTGTAATTCACCACATTGACATAAAGAGAAAAACTATATGAGGGGAAATGAAAACACATTTGCTAAAATTAAAAAATTTATTACTGATTAAAAATACTCCACAACCAGGTGTAGAAGAGATCTTTCTCAACCTGTTACAATACATGTATGAAAAAAGTACATAATGATGTGTGCCTAAAGACTAAATGTTTTCCCCCAAGAAAGAAACAAGGTTAAAAATTGCTGCTTTCACAAATTAGATTCAACATTGATTAGAGGTTCTAGTAGTAAAATAAGATGAGGAAAAGAAATGAGTCACGCAGATTACAAAGAAAAAACAAAACAAAACAAAACAAAAAAACCCAGGACCTTGCATTCCTGCATCTGTGGCATAGGTTGGAACTGCAGCTCAGATCTGATCCCTGGCCCAAGAACTCCATATGCTACTAGGCGACCAAAAAAGAAAAAAGAAAAAAAAAATTCGTATGGACTCTCAAGAGACCCTAAAGAGCCAATCAACCTTGAAACTGAAGAAAAAAATTGCAGGACTCACCCTTCATAGTTTACATAATTTACTACAAAGCTACAGTATCAAACAGTGTGGTACTGGCATAAAGACAGACATATAGACCAATGGGATAGAATAGAGATCCCCCCCAAATAACTCATATATAAATCAAATGAATTTTGACAAGGGTGCCAAGAGCATTTAATAGGGAAAGGAAAGTTTTTTTCAACAAATGGTGCTGAGAAAAACTGAATATCCAGTGCAAAAGAATGAAGTTGTTCCTTACCTTATACCATACACAAACTCAAAATGGAATAAAGATCTAAAGATAGATTTAAAACTATAAAAATTTTAGAGGAAAACATAAGGGGAACACTTCATAACACTGGATTTGGCAATGATTTCTTAGATATGCCACCAAAAGCAGAGGTAACAAAAGAAAAAATGGATAAATTGGACCTTCATCAAAACTGAAAACTTTTGTGCATAAAAGGGCATTATCAGTAGTGAAAAGACAGAGTTCCCATCATGGCTCAGTGGTTGGCGAACCCAACAAGTAACCATGAGGTTGTGGGTTTGATCCCTGGCCTTGCTCAGTGGGTTAAGGATCTGGCATTGCCGTGAGCTGTGGTGTAGGCCAGCACCTGCAGCTCCAATTAGCCCCTAGCCTGGGAATCTCCATGTGCTGCGGGTGCGGCCCTAAAAAGACAAAAGAAAAAAAAAATAGTGAAAAGGCAACCCATAGAATGGGAGGAAATATTTACAAGTCATATATATGATAAGGGATTAATATCTAGAATATATGAAGAAATCCTACAACTTATCAACAACAATAACAAAAACAACCCAATTCAAAAATGGGTAATGGACTAGAATAGACAAGTCTCCAAAAACAAATGGCTTTGTGAAAAGATGCTCTGCATCAGTAAGTATTAGGGAAATCAAATAAAAACCACAATGAGATATCACTTCACATCCACTTGGAAGAATATATAAATAACACCTGTTGGCCAGGATGTGGAGAATTTGGGACTTTTGTGCATTGCTGGTGGGAATGTAATGTGGTATAGCCACTGTGGAAAACAACATGATTGTTTCTCAAAAAATTATAACTAGAATTACCGTGTAATTCAGCAATTCCATTTTAGCTATATATCTAAAAGAATTGAAAGCAGAGATTCAGGTGCTTGTATGTCAATGTTCATAGCAGCATTATTCACAATAGCATAAAGGTGAAAAGAATTCAAGTGTCCACAGACAAATGAATGGATAAAGAAAATGTGGTATATACATACAACAAGATATCATTCAGCCTTGAAATTCTGACAAATGCTACAACATGGATGAATTTTGAAGATACTATGCTAAGTGAAATAATCCTGATACAAAAGGACAAATATTATATGATTTATCTTACAGGAGATACCTAGAATAGCCAAACTCCTATGGACAAAAAACACAATGGTATTTGCCAGGGGCTGAGGGTAGGGAGAGATGGGGAATTATTTTTTAATTTGTATAGAATTTTAGTTTGGGATGATGAAAAATGTCTAAAGACAGATAATGGTGATGGTTGCACAGCAATGTGAATATACTTAATGTCACTGAAATGTATGCCTAAGAATGGTTGAAAAGATTAAGAAAAATATGTATATTTTTCCACAATAAAAGAAAAAAGAACCAAATATGTGCAAAGTTTTGAATTGTCAATTCTAAAAAGAAGATATATATATATATATAGCCAATATTCCCATTGTGGCTCAGGGGTATCAAACCTGGCTAGGAGCTATGAGGATGCAGGTTTGATCCTTGGCCTTGGTCAGTGGGTTAAGGATCCTGCGTTGCTGTGAGCTGTGGTGCAGGCTGGCAGCTGTAGCTGCAATTTGACCCCTAGCCCGGGAATGTCCATATGCCACGGGTGATGCCCTAAAGAGGAAAAAAAAAAAAAAGGAAAAAAGAACCAAATACGTGCAACGATTTGAATAGTCAATTCTAAAAAGAAGATATATCCGTGGCAAATAAGCCCATGAGAAATAGCTCAACTTTATTAGTCATCAGAAAAATGCATAGTAAGACCATGATGAGATGCACATGCTAGATAGCATTAATGAAAAAAGTCAGATAATAGCTAGTGTTGACCAGGATGTGAAGAAATCAAAAACCTCATACAATAGTGGTCAAATGTAAAATGGGGCAGTCACTTTGGAAAACAATTTAGCCACTCCTTATAACTTATAACTTTAAACAGAGTTACCATTTGACCTGGCATTTCCACACCTAGATATCTATTCAGAAAAGATGAAAATATATGGCCACAAATATCTCATGCATGAATGTTTTTACCAGTACTATTCATAATAACCAAAACCTGGAAACAACCCAAATGTCTATTAACCAGTAAGTGGATAAACAATACATAGTATATCCATAAACTGAATATTATTCGGCCATTAAAAGGAATGAAGTACTGTATGTACTACAATAAGAATGAATATGGAATGATTGGCTAACGGGGACCTGCTGTATAGCACAGAGAACTCTACCTAGTATTCTGTGATAATCTATGTGGGAAAAGAATCTGAAAGAGAATGGATGTGTGTACACGGAAAACTGAATCACTTTGTTATGCAGCAGAAATGATCACAACATTGTAAATCAACTATACTTCAATAAAACTTTAAGAAATGAGAAAAAAGAATGAACCTTGCGATAAATGCAAAAAGTTAATCACAAAGACCGCATATTTTGTGATACCATTCATGTGAGATGTTCAGAACTGGCAAATCCTTAGAGACATAAAATAGATTAGTGGTTGGTTTGGACTTTAGAGGGTGAGGGGAAAGGGGGGGTTCATTATTAAAGAGTATGACATTTCTTACTGAGGTAATGAAAATGCTTTAAAATTTATTGTGGTGTTTGTTGTATATATTTGTGAAAAGTATTGAATTGTATACACTTGAAATGGATAAATTTTACAGTTTGTGCATCATATCTTAAAAAAGCTGTTATTAAACCAAAAGGAATAATATAGAGGTACCTTGTACAACTTGTCCTGTTTTCCCCAATTGTAACATATGAATGACTATAGTACAATATCATAACCAGGAAACTGACATAACTGTAATCAACTGACATTCAGATTTCACCACTTCCACACCATGAAACTCTTTTGCATGTGTATACATCTATGTATTTAGTTCTATGTGTCTATGTATTTAGTTCTATGCAATTTTCTTACATGTGCAAATATGTACAATCACCACTACAGACAAGGTACACCAATGGTCCCTGATTCTACCCTTTTATATCTATAGTCATCTCTTTACCTCCTCCCCTTCCATCCTCTGGCAATATAATCAAACCTGTACATAAATGTTCAAACTAAATTAAACTCCATCCCTACAGTGGTTGTTTTAAGAATGATATATAAATGGATGTATCATTTGATATTTTTGACAGCATAATTTCCTTGCAATCCATCCAATTCTGATGTACATCAGTAGTTCATTCCTCATCACTGGGTACAATTTCATGATGTGGATGTACCACAGATTGTTTAATTATTCACTTCTTGAAGAACATTTGGATTATTTCTATCTTTTAGCTGTTACAAATAAACTTGTTTTGAACATTTATGTACAAGTTTGATTATATTCTGGACGCTTTGGTTATTCTGAGATGGTGGATCATATTTTATCTTTTTTTCTCTCTTTTTTTAGGTCCACACCCACAACATATGGAAGTTCCCAGGCTAGGGGTCAAATTGGAGCTGCAGCTGCCAACCTACGCCACAGCCACAGTAACTCAGTATCCAAGTTGTGTCTGCGACCTACACAACAGCTCACTCCAACACCAAATCTTTAACCCCGCTGTGCCGGGTTGGGATTGAACCTGTGCCCCAGCGCTCCCAAGAGGCCCGCTAATCCTGTTGGGCCACAGCAGGAACTTCCTGATCTTATTTTTTTTTTTAGGAGACAGCTCCCCTGTTGAGATGAAGCAAAGACTGGGTGGGTGTGTATGTTTGGCTTCACTCTGAGTCTTGCTGACCTCACCCTGGCAAAAATGCAGAGCTGGTTCACACTGCATCATTGTAGATGTATGGCATGGAAGTTCAGCTTCCCCTTTGGCCCCCACTGACACTCTCTTGTTGAAAATGGGTGTAAAATGTCACTGCTTCCTTTGCCTCTGAGTAGGGCTGTAAGACCAGCTCTCCACTGGACTCAGTTTCCACCAAGGTGGGTGCCAGGAGAGGGCTGACTAACAAAGGCTTATTGCTGTAGGCTGGCTCCACTTCCTGTTTGAAGCCACTCATACCAAGAGAGGAGACGGGAAAAGCCAGGTGTGGATTAGTTCCACCTTCCACTTCTTTGAATGATTCTTTGACGCCAGGTGTCAGCTCCCCACTAGATCCTGTTGAACTGAGATGAAACCTAGTGGTGACTATCCTCATCTTGCACAGCCTTTTTAAAGTTAAGTCTTGTTGCTGTTAGGTAGGAGTAGAGGCTCAGCTTGCCGCTGGACCTATCTGACTCTACTGTGAAGAGGTAGTCAGAACACTGCCTCGCATCCTCCAGGTGGAGATGGATGAGCTCCCTTTTGGTCCTGCCAACAGTATCTGGGCTGGAGAATCAGGAAGCCAACCAGCTTCTTTCAAATGGTCGTGAGTGGAATGAAGTGAAAGGTCAGCTCCCTCTTGCCCCACCCTGTGAATGGTGGGATTTGGAAAGAGTTTTCCCTTTGGCGTTCTTCTAGTATATGGTAGTTGTTGCAAAAGAAAATGTTTTCTCTTCTCTTAGATAACCATTTTCTCAGTCCTTGGTGGGGGGAACAGATTTTCTTGGAGCTTTTCTTGTCCATGACTGTTGGATGCTCCTGAGTGGGGGCTTCTGCAGTGCCCAGTCCAGGCTATATAGGAGACAATAAGGATATTCACACACCTATATTCATAGCAGCATTACTTACAATATGCAAAAAGATGGAGGAGAAGGTATACAAATGGTCAACAGTTATATGAAAAGATGTTCAACATGATTAGTTATTTGGGAAATGTAAATCAAAAGTACAATGAGGTATCCCCTTATGCCTGTTAAAATAGTTATCATAAAAACGATAAGAGATAGAAAAATGTCGGAGTGGATGTGGGGAAAAGGGAAGCTTTGCACACTTGTTGGCGGGATTGTAAATTGGTATAGTCAGTATGGAAAATAGTATGGAGATTCTGCAAAAAATTAAAAATGGGACTATCATATGATCCAGCAACTCCACTTGTGGGAATACATCCAAAAGAAATGAAAACACTAGCTCAAAGAGATATCTGCATCTCCATGTTCATAACAGCATTATTTACCATAGACATGGAAACTACATAAGTGTCCACTGATGGATGAGTGGATAAAAAGTTGCAATATATATGTGAATATTATTCATCCATAAAAAAATGAGGGAATCCTACCATTTTTGACAACTTGGATGGACCTTGAATGCAGTATGTTAAGTGAAATAAATCAGAAGTATGAAGACAAATATTGCATAAATTCACTTATACTTGGATTCTAAAAAAAACCAAAAAAACCCCAAACCACTCTTCCCCACACCCGCCCACAAACAAACCCCACCAAACTCATAGAAAAAGAGATCAGATTTGTGGTTACCAGAGATGGGAGGAGAATTGGAAGAAGGTGGTTAAAAAGTACAAAGTTGGAGTTCCCATCATGGCTCAGTGGTTAAGGAACCTGACTGGTATCCATGAGGACACGGGTTCAATCCCTGGCCTTGCTCAGTGGGTTAAGGATCCAGCATTGCCATGAGCTGTGGTGTAGGTTGCAGATGTGGATCAGATGGGATCCAGCATTGCTGTGGCTGTGATGTAAGCTGGCAATTACAGCTCCCATCTGACCCTTAGCCTGGGAACCTCCATATGCCGCCAGTGCGGCCCTAAAAAGACCAAAAAAAAAAAAAAGGTACAAACTTGCAATTATAAAATAAAAAGTTAGGAGATGTAATGTACAGCATGTGACCATACTTAACACTCTGGTAATGATATATAGGAAAATTGTTAAGACAGTAGATCCTTACAGTTCTCATTACAAGGAAATTTTTTTTTCTCTTTCTCTTTCTTTTTTTAATTTAATTTTATCTTTATTTGTTTATTTTTTCCTTTTTAGGGCCTCACCCCAGCATATGGACATTCCCAGACTAGGGGTCGAATTGGAGCTATAACTGCCGGCCTATGCCACAGCCACAGCAACTCAGGATCCGATCTAATCCACGTCTGCAACCTACACCACAGCTCACAGCAATACCGGATCCTTAACCCACTGAACAAGGCCAGGGAGCGAATCCATACTAGTCGGGTTCATTACCACTGAGCCACAACAGGAACTCCACCTCCCTTTTTATTGTATCTAAATGAGATGATGGATGTTAACTAAACCTACTGTGGTTATCATTTCACAATGCATATAAACCAAGCCATCATGCTGTATATCTTAAACTTGTACAGTGATCAATTATGTTACATAATTTACATTATGTGTATATATACACTAATCTGTATTACATACAGTAACCAGTTAGGACTAGTACATCAATTATTTCTCAATAAGACTGGAAAAAAAGTGGAAACAACCCAAGTGCCCAACTGACAGAGAAATGGATAAATACAATGTAGTATATACATAAATGAAACATTATTCAGCCTTAAAAGGGAATGAATTTCTGACACATGTGGCAATATAGATGAATCTTGAAAACATTATGCAAAGTGAAGTAACACAGACAAAAAACCCCAAATATTATATGATTTTATTTATACAAAATACCTAGAATAGTCAAACTCCTAAGGACAGAAAGTAGAATGGTGTTTGCTGGGAACTGCAGAAAATGGGGACTAGGACTTATTGTTTAATGTGTACAGATGTTCAGTTTGGGAGAATGAAGAAAGCTCTGGAGATGGGTGATGATGGTTTCACAGCAATGTGAATGTACTTAAGGCCACTGAAATGGATACATTATTTATTTATTTATTTTTGTCTTTTTGCTATTTCTTGGGCCGCTCCTGTGACATAGGGAGGTTCCCAGGCTAGGGGTCGAATTGGAGCTGTAGCCACCGGCCTACGCCAGAGCCACAGCAATGCCAGATCTGAGCCACGTCTGCGACCTACACCACAGCTCAGGGCAACGTCGGATCCTTAACCCACTGAGCAAGGCCAGGGATCGAACCTGCAACCTCATGGTTCCTAGTCAGATTAATTAACCACTGAGCCACAACAGGAACTCCTGAAACGGATATTTTAAATACCAGCTAAAAGGGTAGTTTTATGTTATGATTTACTACAATTAAAAAAAATCTGCAAGTCAAACTCCCAGACCCAACACTGCCTTCAAATTCTACAAGCATCTCAGCCTCCTTACAATATCAAAAAGCCACAAAAACATGAATGACATCAACCCTAGTGGATATCTACTTGGAAAGGATACCCCAATCTCACATTCCAAATGACATAGCCCCAACCCGGAAGCTCACCACTGGAGATGATGTTGCTTCAGATGATATTGTCCCCATCCAAGACCTCACTAATAGAAATGCCTTTGCGGGAGTTCCATTGTGGTGCAGTGGTAACGAACCCAACTAGTATCTATGAGTCCCTCTCAATGGGTTAGGGATCCTGCATTGCCGTGAGCTCTGGTGTAATGGCTATGGTGCCGGCCAGTGGCTACAGCTCTTATTCAACCCCTAGCCTGGGAACTTCAGTATTCTGTGGGTGTGGCCCTAAAAAGGCAAAGAAAAAGAAAAAGAAAAGAAAAGAAATAATTTTGTTTCCTACATAGGGGAAAACTTCACACCAGCCACTAAGACCAGAGTCCCAGCAATACCCATGTGCTACCTTTCCTAAGACTGACAAATTGGACACAATACATTTATTTTCTTCCTTTGAATTCAGCGATTTTTATGACATGTCCTGAATTATCATTTACTTAGACCATGATCCTGTTATATGTGCTCTCTGCCAAAAGGTATACACCTCTATAGTCCTATGCCTAAAGGGAAATCTTATAGATGTTATATCTATTAACACCATTCTAAAAATTAAGGCAACTACCTCCTAGACCACCTTCAACCACCTGGGAAGAGGACTTCCCACTCTGCAACACCTTATCCTCCTCTCCCACTCCAACTTTCCACCATTACCTCTTGTCTTAATGTTTCTGACCATGAACACAACCACACCTTCTCCTTGGCTATAAATACCACTAACTTCTTTTTCTGTATAGTTTACTAAATTATCAGTTCATACCCTCAAACAACATAACTACTGGGCTTGTCAATGAGATATTTTTGTCATAAAATATATAATTCATACTTATAATTATTTACAAGTCTACCACAAATATTGTTAGAGACCTTGAAAATTTAAGATCTATTTTCTTGGCTAATGCCACATAAGTGAGGAATTTGTTTATGGTTGGCCTCCTTATGCTTCTGTTTATTTTCTTCCTTTTAATTCACACAATAAAGTGGTCAACAAATGCCCACTTTCTGCAATTTTTCTCTACTATTTGGGCCACTCAAATATCCCAGATAATCTAGCTTAAAACAAATGTCAAGACATCAAGGGGTCGATTGTAATATTTTTGGAAAAATGCCTTTTATCCATTTGAGTGATAGTATGTTGTGCTCTGCCATCAAAAGATGGGCAAAGGACGTGAACAGATATTTCTCTAAAGATATATAAATACCCAATAAGCACATAAAAAGATGCTCAATATCATTAGTCATTAGGAAAATTCAAGTCAAATAAACTTCTCACCCACAAGGATTACAAAAATTAAAAACAGAAATTAACAACCTATTTGCAGATGACCTGATACTATACCTAGAAAATCCTAGGGGAGTTCCCATCGTGGCACAGTGGTTAACGAATCTGACTAGTAACCATGAGGTTGCAGGTCGATCCCTGGCCTTGCTCAGTGGGTTAAGGATCTGGCGTTGCTGTGAGCTGTGGTGTAGGTTGCAGACGCAGCTCGGATCCCAAGTTGCTGTGGCTCTGGTGTAGTCCAGTGGCTACAGCTCCGATTCGACCCCTAGCCTGGGAACCTCCATATGCCATGGGGGCAGCCCTAGAAAAGACAAAAGAAAAAAAAAATCCTAAAGACACTACCAGAAAACTGTTAGAGCTTATCAATGAATTTGACAACGTCACAGGAAACAAAATTAATACACAGAAATTTACTGCATTTCTATATACTAACAATTAAAGATCAGAAAGAGAAATCAGAGAGACAATCCCATTTACCATCATATCAAAAAGAATAAAATACTTAGGAATAAACCTACCTAAAGAGGAGAAAGATCTGTACTCTGAAAACTATAAGATGCTGATGAAAGAATTCAAAGATGACACAAAGAGATGGAAAGACATATCATGCTCTTGGATTGGAAGAATCAATATCATCAAAATGACTATACTACCCAAGGCGATCTACAGATTCAATGCAATCCCTATCAGATTACCGAGGACATTTTTCACAGAACTCGAACAAAATATTTTAAAGTTTGTTTGGAAGAACAAAAGACCCAGAATAGCCAAAGCCATCCTGAGAAAGAAAAATGGAGCTGGAGAAATCAGGCTCCCTGACTTCAGACTATACTACAAAGCAACAATCATCAAAACCACATGGTACTGTCACAAAGACAGAAATATAAATCAGTGGAACAGGATAGAAAGCCCATAAATAATCCCAAACACTTACAGCCAACTAATAAATGACAAAGAAGGTGAGAATATATGATGGAGAAAAGACAGCCCCTTCAATAAATGGTGCTGGGAAAACTGGACTGCCACATGTAAAAGAATGAAATTAGATCACTTCCTAACACCATACACAAAAATAAACTCCAAATGGATTAAAGGCCTAAATATAAGACCAGATACTATAAAAATTTTAGAGGAAAACATATGCCAAACACTCTCTGACATAAACCATAGCAATATCTTCTCAGATTCACCTCCTAGAGTAATGACAATAAAAACAAAAATAAACAAATGGGACTTAAAAGTTTCTGCACAACAAAGGAAAACCTAAATGAAATGAAAAGACAACACACAGAATGGTAGAAAATATTTGCAAATGAATCAACTGCCAAGAGATTAATCTCCAAAATTTATAAACACCTTCTGCAGCTCAATACCAAAAAAACAAACAACCCCATTAAAAAATGGGCAGAAGATCTAAACAGACAGTTCTCCAAAGAAGACATACAGATGGCCAAATAACACATGAAAAGATGTTCAACATCACTCATTAGTAGAGAGATGCAAATCAAAACCACTCTGAGGTATCACCTTACACCAGCCAGAATGGCCATCATCCAAAAATCTACAAACAATAAATGCTGGAGAGGGTGTGGAGAAAAGGAAACCCTCATACACTGTTGGTGGGAAAGTAATTTGGTGCAATGAGTGTGGAAAACAGTATGGAGATTCCTCAGAAAACTAAAAATAGAATTACCATTTGATCCAGCAATCCCACTACTGGGTATCTATCCAGAGAAAACCATGACTTGAAAAGACACATGTACTCCAATGTTCACTGCAGCACTATATACAATAGCCAAGTCATGGAAACAACCTAAATGTCCATTGACAGAGGAGTGGCTAAAGAAGACGTGGTACCTGTACATGATGGCATATTACTCAGCCATTAAAAGGGACAAAATAAGGGCATTTTTAGCAACATGGATGGACCTAGAAATTATCATGCCAAGTGAAGTCAATCAGTGAGACACAAACATCAAATGCTATCACTTACATGTGGAATCTTAAAAAAGGACAAAATGAACTCCTTTGCAGAACAGATACTGCTGACTCACAGACTTTGAAAAACTTATGGTTTCCAAATGAGACAGATTGGGGGCTGGGAGGACGCGTTGGGGGTTTGGGATGGAAATGCTATAAAATTGGGTTGTGATGATCATTGTACAACTATAAATGTAATTGAGTAATTAAAAATGCTGTAAAAATGAAATAAAGGAAGCTGCCCTCACAATAAGAAAAAGAAGGGAAAAAAAAAAAGGGATCTGGCATTGCCACAGCTGCAACATGGATTTGATCTCTGGTTTGGGAACTTCCATATGCCATGGGTGTGGCTGAAAAAGGAAAAAAAAATTCCTAAAAAAAAAAGGAATAGATCCTATCCTAGGCAAATGTACACACCGAGTAAAAATGTACAAATCCTAACCCCCCCAACACACATGAACATCATTTTGAACATAATTCCAGGGGTTTCTTTAGTTAAGAATGCCTGAACCTCCCTGGCCATCTTGGTGGCTGCTCTTGGTTGGGAGCATCCTCATTGTGAAAAGTGGAAAGTATGTTCTGGGGTACAAGCAGACTCTGAAAATGATCAGACAAGGCAAGGAAAAACCGGTCATCCTCGCCAACAACTGCCCAGTCTTGAAGAAATCTGAAACAGAATATCATGCCGTGTTGGCCAAAACTGGTGTCCGTCACTACAGTGGCGTTACATTGATTTGAGCACAGTGAGTGGAAAATACCACAGAGTGTGTGCGCTGGCTATCATTGATCCAGATGATTCTGCTATCATTAGAAGCATGCCAGAACAGACTGGTGAAAAGTAAATCATGCACAATTTTTCTTTAATAAAACCAGGCAGAGCTGGTTTAAAAAAATAAAAAAGGGAGCAGGTCCCCAGAGCTCTCGAAGAGACTGCTCCCCAGGCTGTCGTCCATAGGAAGGTTCCCAAATACAACTTGCATTTTTCTTTAGTCAACAATCTATATATTCTTTGCCATTTTTTTTCTTGTATTTCAAATCACTTCAGGGATAATTTCCCTTCTTCCAGAAGTACGTTCTTTAAAAATTCCTTTGCTGAGGGTCTCTTTAAGGTAAACTTTGTTGCTGTTTGTCTGAAAATATGTATCTTTATTTTGCCTTTTTTTTTTTTTTTTTTTAGGGCCACACTTAAGGCATATGGAAGTTCCCAAGCTAGGGCTCAAATCAGAGCTGTAGCTGCCAGCCTACACCACAGATCCAAGCTGGGTCTCCAACCTACACCACAGCTCATGGCAGTGCTGGATCCTTAACCCACTGAGCAAGACCAGGGATCGAACCCACGTCCTCATGGATACTAGTCAGGTTCATTACTGCTGAGCCATGACAGGAACTTCCAGTAGCCCTTTTAGATAAAATAACAATCCCATACTCTGTAGATTAACTGTACAGAGAAATCAAACCATGTCTTCCTTTGTCGAAGAGCCCTCCAGATTTTTTCACTTAGCTGGCTCCACTCAGTTTGTTGAATCGCTTGAAAAACATTACATTTAGTTGCTTTTGTGAGATTCTCTAGTGTCCTGGTAGAATAAATAAATCCTTGTCAAGGATTTCTCCAGTGAATTTTCTTCAAAATATCTAAGTTAGGGCACATCTAAGACCATATTCTGACTTTCACAGGCCCTGAGTACTTTTTCCTTTGTGAACCCCTTCCACCAACAAAACAATGTTTTAAATTGTCTTTTATAGAAAACATAAATAAAAAGGATGCTTGAACCCAAAGAGTAAATGCTTCCCTTTTAACATAGCTCAGCTGCTATTTGTCTCTTCCTTCCTGTCTCATTACCAACTAAGCTTCTTCCCCTTCTCCTCTTTGTCATTTCTCTACCTCATAGATTGTGCTTCTTCATGATGTCAACCTGCTCATATATCAGGGTTTCTGAGATTCCTAGGGTACAGATCTTTTCATAAGTGCACATACTCTACTAGCTTCCAAACACATGCAACCTTGCATATCATTTCAGGTGTTTTCCACAGATTTCCTCAGTTAAAGACACCTGGTCCAGGTCAATCAGTATGGTCAGCCTGTCACAGTTCCTTAGACACTGGTTTCAGCCTGGCTGAGAATGCACCAGTGTGGGTAGGCACTTGCAGGCAGCAACCCTGCAGGGTGGCTAGGCTCCTCCTAGGTGCCCTGGAGGGAAAGATAAGAGAGTTAAAAGACCCCAGCAGGCTGCATCTTCTCAGTTAGGTGGTGGGCAACAGAAAGGGTCGAGGGAGTTTCCACCTGGGCACTGGGAATAAGGGCAGAGAGCAGGCAGGTCTGGAGCCCCACCCCTGGCAATTGCTTCTCCAGGCTTTATGGAAGCTCATGGCCCCAGGGATCTAGAAGGCATTTGTTTTGGTCTCCCATTGTCAGAAACAGCATTCCCATCTCTGCTGGAGTTGAGAAACCTCTGTGGGAATTTAGGGGATAGAGGGAAGGAGCCATAAAGCCTTTACTGAAGTTACCACCTTGGTTACATCTCCATGTGTATTTTTGGAGCAAGCAGCAGTCAGATGCCTGAATGCAAAGGATGAAAGGTTCTGGAAGGTGAGACGGAGTCAGGACAGCATATTTCTCCCCCTCTTGATAGGGAAGGGAAGATCAAACCATGCCGCCCCCCCCCCCCCACCCGTCATATCCTCAGCTGCCTTTGCCCACAGCTAAACCTCTGAATGACAATAGCCAGGGGCCAAATTTTCAAGACTGATATTTTTATTAGCCATGAGATTTCAGCAAGTGTACTAAGCATTCAGCACTCAGCGACTGTCTGGGAACATTAAATACATGTATTTTGAATCGAACATGACAGAACCAGCTATTTAGGAAAACTTAAAGTCTT
This sequence comes from Phacochoerus africanus, assembly GCF_016906955.1. Lineage (NCBI taxonomy): Eukaryota > Metazoa > Chordata > Mammalia > Artiodactyla > Suidae > Phacochoerus > Phacochoerus africanus. The sequence goes on along the minus strand of NC_062560.1, from coordinate 88,287,809 downwards.
TTGTATGTTGCCAATCCAATCCATTTTCTATGCTGTAAAAATTAATATTAGGAACTTCATTTGCTCTCAGAATTTGGGGATCTTGGTTTCTCCCTCTATCTTCAACATGTTCTTTTTCCCAGATGAAAAGAGCTTTATTTAACTTTTTGTGTATAGGACTAGCCTGTGCTGAGGGGAACACAATAAACACAACTGAAAAAAAAATATTTAGAAGAAAATGAAATCCCTATTTCAACTACCTGCTTCCCTCCCCACCAGTCCACTCTGTACTTATTATGTGAAGGACTGGAAGACAGGAGTGAGCAGCAGTGACCAGGTGGAGAAATAGATGGAGGGGGGTAGGTGCTTTGAGATCAAAGGAGAGAAAGAAAAAAACAATCCTCAGACATGTACCAATGGGGCCAGTAGCCCTGGGAGAAGATGCAGCCCCTGATAAGGCAGAAGAACAAATACATACCATTGGGCGACCTGGGCCACTTTTGACCTCTGGGATTAGCCAAGACCAAAATGAATGACAGGGCCTCAAGTGGTGAGGGGAGGGGTCAGAAGGGGGGGCGAGGCTGAAAGGGGCTAATGAAGGGAAGGCGTGGGCTGGTTCCTGATGCATTTTCTGCTGGTGGGAGGAGAACTAGGGACCCAAGGCCACTGGTGACGTTTCCTTCACTGGATCAGGAGCTGACCGCATGCAGAGGTCCTTCTCCTCGAGGTATGAGCCCTTATTTCCTTGGAGAAAGATAGATTTCAGACTGAGGGGACCAAGGGGGCTGAAAACTGCCCTATAGCAGGTCGCAGGTTAGTTACCAGCCTGAGCTGGGAAGGGGACACCTGAGGTAGGGGTGGTAACAGACAGAGGCTACCTGGGATCTGGTCTGCTTTCCAGATCCCACTCTCCTCCCAACCCCCATTCATTTTGGTGCTGAAGATTGTGGGAGTTTGTGGGGAGATGTCCGGGTACCATCTATCTCTTATTTCCCTGGGTAAGTACTGGCTTGGGGCAGCAAGAAATGTGAGAAGGGGTTATGCTCCTGAGATGGCCAGAAAGCCACTGCTGTCTGCTGACCGCTGGGGTGGGGGTGGCAGAGGGCAAAGACCAGAGCAGGTCCGAGACTGGATTCTATCTACCCCTTCCCTGATATCCATCTTTTTGGTACAAGAAATGGAGGGCTTTGTGGGAGGAGATGGAGAAGGGCCAGGGGTTGAGAATGGGGATGAGTTGGGATCTCATAGGAAGCAGGTTATCAGCAATGTCTGATCAAAGCCTGTGAGCCCAGGATGAAGAGGGCAGAGACCCCTTCGAAAAGGGGCCAGGTCTGTGTTTCTCTATCTCTTCTCCACCTTAGGTCCATTTTGGAGCTGGAAATGGTTGGAAGAGGGGATGAGGGGAGGGAGAGAGGTGCTACAGAGAAAGGGGACAACAAGAGGTTCAGTCTGGAGACCAGCTTCCTATAGCAGAGGGGCAGCTTATGACATAGGGAGAGTCGAGAGGAGGTGACATGGACCAAACTTTTTACTGTGTTTGGAAATAATTTCTCTTGCATGGTGGGAAAATGTGGTCTTTCTACGCATGTGGAGAGGGAGGAGGTGGCCAAAATGCTCTGGACATTTCTGCCCTGTTTCTTGACTCTACCGCCTGCTCCTTGACTCTGTGATCACCATTTTCAGAATAAGTGGTGGGCACGTTGCTATCTGGGTGTCCTAGGGAGGGGGATTGAAAGGCAGAGACCTGAGCACAGCTGGATCGGCCTTCTGAACATCACTGTCCCGAACCTTACAAGAAAAAGTGAGATAGAAATGTGGACGGAGGATCTGGAAGTGTAGAAACATGCTGGAAATAAGCCTTCTCTGCCATTGGAGAAAAATGCAGGTTGTTAGGGAGACACTGTAGAGGGGGATCAGAGCAGCAAGGGCAAGAGAATGGTGCGAGTTAGGAAAGTTTTGACAACTAGAATCTAAGAAGATGCGGTGTCCCTTCCAGCTGCCAGTCATTCACTTCTCAATCCCCTACTCACCCTCTGTCTCCTGTCTCTCTACAGGTCTTTGGGTCCGTGCTTATAGGCACCAACTCAGACAAGAAAAGGACCTGCATTGTCAGTGAAGGTCAGTGGGAGAGGGCAGGACCCCTGGGAGTAGGAGTGACTTAAGCCTGAACAGAAGCTGGGAAGGTCGCTCCCTGCCACCCCTCCTCCAAGCCTCCCTGTTCCTATCTCAGAATATATGGCCTCTGTCAGGACCCCAAAGGAACAGGAAGTTTTATGGCTGGTGAGGACAGAGGGGAGACACAAGGAAATGAGAAAAGGGAGGCATGAAATCTGGGAAGCCCCTTGAAGATATCAGAGCATCCCCGACATCTGAGAACCGGCCATTGTTCTGTTGTGTCTGCAGTTCTATAAGTCTTACCATTGTATACAAAGGGGAAAAGAAACTGGCCAGGATTCTTGAGGGTCAGTCTAAGTTAGGAATATCCAGTTAAAATTGTTATGGGGGGAGGGATGGGATGGGCTTTGGGATGGAAATGCTGTAAAATTGGGTTGTGATGATTGTTGTACAACTATAAATATAATAAAATTCATTGAATTAAAAACCCCCCTCCCAAAGAAAAAAAAAAAGACACTGGCAGCCTGAATTCAGAAAAAAAAAATGTTATGGGTATGGCCAAGGACAAAGCAAAGTTTAGGGACAAACCTCTTTAGGGACACTTGTCAGCACAGCCCACTTAAACATAGGAAGAAGCACCCATGAAAGTGTCTGCAAGGTTAGCTCATGTAACCCAGAGTGAAGTGGGAAGGAAAGGAGAAAATGTATGGGCGGGAGTGCACCCAGAAGTTGGAAAATCCTAAATCATAGAGGCGAGTACCTGTATTTTGCCACCCACATCCTCAGTCTCCTTTGTCTCCATTTTGTCTCCTAGGACAAGCAAAGGAGGGCAAATCTCAACATGGAGAAGGTCTACAGAGAAAATGAGGGAAAGCCAGAAAATGAAAGCAACCTAGACAAGGTGGGAAGGTCAGAAGATGTGGTGGATACAGAAGATGAAGGAAATTCAGATGAGGAAGAAAAGCCAGAACATGAGCAAAAGCTCCAGAGTGAGGGGCACTCAGAAGATGAGGGGAAACCAGAAGACGAGGGGAAGCAAGAGAAGCAGGGCAAGTCCGCAGATGAGGGAAAACCACCTGGCGAGGGCACGATGGAGTCCCAGGCAAAGCCAGAGAGGGAGCCACGGGCTGCCGAAAAGCGCCCTGCTGAAGATTACGTACCCCGGAAAGCCAAAAGGAAAACAGACAGGGGGACGGAGGATTCCCCCCAAGGACAATGAGGAGAACTTACAGGAAAGGCATTTGGGTGGTGAGCAGGTGATGAGAGAAGGTGGAAGAGCTAAGGAAAAGACAGAAAATGGGTGGTTTTCATAGGATGCAAAGAGGTGTACAGGATCCATTCACCCCAAGGGGGCAACGGAGTGTCAGGGGAATGAGGGGCGGAGGTAGGAGCCAAAGGGGCTTACATGATATCCCCTATCTTTAATGCCTTTGGCCTTCAATTCTGATTCTTTGATGAGAATGTCACTGACCCTGCTTTCCCTGGCAGGCATTTGCCAGGCTGTGTGCTTTAACTGTAAGCTGATACTTTGCTTTAGGTGTCACTTGTTACCAGCAGCCTTTCGGTCCAACTACAGTGCTGTCTGTGTTTCAGTAGGGGTTTTTCACCCGTGTGCATGAAAGAGATGTCCATGGTACACTGTAAGATAACAATAAAGAAAAAAATAGTTTTCAGAACCGAATATATAGTGTCAGCCCGTTTTTGAAAAAAAAAAAAAAATTACATACCTGTGTAGGGAAAACTGAAACTGAGTAGACCAAAGGGGAAATACTGTGTTTCTGTCATCAGTGAATTGGGGCTAGAACTTGCCTTCCAGGGCTGCGGTGAAGATCCGATGAGACCCTGAGTGTGTGAGCTGTGTTGGGCTGGCTTCTGCCCTCTCTCCTGCAGGAGCAGGACCAGAGCCCCATCAAATGGGAGAGGGATGTGGGAGGTCTCGCATGTGTCCATAAATAAGTCCAGACAGCTGAGAGGTAGGGGCCATTCTCCCCTGGGAAATGCCAGGACTCTTGGGCACCATGCCTCTTCTAATGGGTCCTGTACTCTCCTAAGGGCCTCTCTGCTACTCAGGAGCCAGAGTCCTCAAAGTAACAAAGCCCCTTTGATTTTCCCAGAGTTCCTAGTCAGTTCCACCCCCATTACATTCCCTTTTAAACTATGGAGAAGGTCCCTCTTCTCATGTTGTTTTATTAATCCTGACATGAACTGTGAAAAAAAATGCCTTGGACAATCCTAATTAATGCATTTTTCAGAACTTATAATTAGCCCACTAGACTTGCCGTTTTCAAAGCAAAGAATTTATCTTAATCTGTTTTGGTACCCACAACACATAATAGAAGCTTTGAAAAAATCAATACAGAGAGTTCCCCTTGTGGCTAAGCGGAAATGAAACTGATTAGTATCCATGAGGATTCGGATTTGGTCCCTTGCCTTGCTCAGTGGGTTAAGGATCTGGTGTTGTGGTGAGCTGTGGTGTAGGTCGCAAATGCAGCTTGGGTCTGGCACTGTTGTGGGGGTGGCATAGTCTGGCAGCTGTGGCTCGGATTCCACCCCTAGCCTGGGAACTTCCATATGCCACAAGCGCGGCCCTAAAAAAAAAAATTAATGATTGAGTCGGAAAGCCTCAGTTCTTTGCCCAGTTTTGTCCTTGATTGAATACATAGGCTTGAGCATGTATTTTCATTCTTTAGCAGTTGAAACTTGCCACTCCAAAAGAAATACAGCAAGAGAGGGATTATACCACCATCCACTCTAAATGATTTTATCCAGTGTATCAGAATCTCTTATGACTTGTCCTCAAAATGTCTCTGTGTAGTAGGTGTCTTTTGTTTTTAGGTCATTTTTATGGATACGTGTATCAAATTTAAAAATCTGATAGTGTAAAAGGGTTTATTATTAAAAATTGCAATCAGCTTCATCCTTCCACATTCCCACTCTCCAGAGGCAATTAACATAAACATTTTTGGTTTCTTCTGGCACTTACCTCCACATTTCTGAAGAATATGTTTACTCTGCTGTTTCTTTTTTTAATACCATTATTGAAATGTAATTCACATATCACAAAACTCAGCCTCTTTACATAAAAATTCACCATTAAATTAAATTAATTAACTAATTTTACTTTTTAGGGCCACACCCAAGGTATATGGAAGTTCCCAGGCAAGGGGTCAAATGGGAGCTGCAGCTGCTGACCTATGCTGAAGCCATAGCAATTCATGATCTGAGTCTTATCTTTGACCTACACCAAAGCTCAGGGCAACACTGGATCCTTAACCCACTGAGTGAGGCCAGGGATCAAACTGCACGCTCATAGGTACTAGTCGGATTCGATATTGCCGTGCCACAATGGGAACTCCCCAGAATTCACCATTTTAGAAAGAATTTTTTTTTTTTTTGGCCTTTTCTCTAGAGCTGCTCTTGCAGCATATGGAGGTTCCCAGGCTAGGGGTCTAATCGGAGCTGTAGCCGCCAGCCCACACCACAGCCACAGCAACGTGGGATCCAAGCCACGTCTGCAACCTACACCACAGCTCACGGCAACGCTGGATCCTCAACCCACTGAGCAAGGGCAGGGATCGAACCTGCAACCCCATGGTTCCCAGTCAGATTTGTTAACCACTGAGCCACGACAGGAATTCCAGAATTCACCATTTTAAAGTACATAACTCAGGAGTTTCTGTTGTGGCTCAGTGGCTTAAGATCCTGACATGGTGTCCATGACGATATGGGTTGGAATCCTGGCCTCGCTCAGTGGGTTAAGGATTAAGCATTGCCACAAGCTTCAGCATAGTCTCAGATGCAGCTCGGGTTGGGTGTTGCCCTGGATGTGGCGTAGGCTAGCAGCTGCAGCTCCAATTTGACCCTTAGCCTGGGAACTTTCATATGCTGCAGGTGCACTCATAAAAAGAAAATAAATAAAGTGCACAATTCAGCAGTTTTAAATATACTAACAGAGTTCTGAAACCATCACCATCATTTAGTTATAGGACATTTCCATCACCTTAAAAAGAAACCTCATACCCATTAGCACATAATGGTGTTCAGATTCCCCCTCTCCCTGGCACCTGGCAAAACTGATCTGATCTGCTTTCTGTCTCTATAGATTTGCCCATTCTAAATGTTTCATAGAAATGGAATCATACAGTACATGGCCTCTGGCATCTGGTTTCATTCATGTAGCATGTTTTCTTTTTTTCTTTCTTTTTTTTTTTTTGTCTTTTTGCTATTTCTTTGGGCCACTCCCGTGGCATATTGAGGTTCCCAGGCTAGGAGTCCAATCGGAGCTGTAGCCACTGGCCTACGCCAGAGCCACAGCAACACAAGATCCGAGCCGCGTCTGCAACCTACACCACAGCTCACGGCAATGCCGGATCGTCAACCCACTGAGCAAGGGCAGGGACTGAACCTGCAACCTCATGGTTCCTAGTCGGATTCGTTAACCACTGCGCCACGACGGGAACTCCGCATGTAGCATGTTTTCAAAGTTTATCCACATTGTAGCATATATCAGTACAGAAATTTGCATACTTTTTTTCACCTTTTAAAATAAACCCTTTTGGGAGTTCTCATCATGGCTCAGCAGAAACGAATCTGACTAGCATCCATGAGGACACCAGTTTGATCTCTGGCCTTGCTCAGTGGGTTAAGGATCCAGCATTGCTGTGAGCTGCTGTGTAGGTCACAGATGCAGCTCGGATCCTGTGTTACTGTGGCTGTGGTATAGGACAACAGCTACAGCTCCAATTCGACTCCTAGCCTGGGAAACTCCATATATCTCGGGTGCGGCCCTAAAAAAAAAAAAAGACACACACACAAAAAGATAGGGAAACTGCAAAGTCGAATCGGAGCTGTAGCCACCGGCCTACGCCAGAGCCACAGCAGCGCGGGATGCTACACCACAGCAATCAACCAGGCAAGTGTGTTCAGGGAAGGAGACAGTAAAGGGAGGTCTGCCAAAACCACTGTCATCCCAGAATGACTTACTGTGGGCATGCAGGATACTGTGCCCTTAGAATCAACATAGAGGCTCCACACAGAAGGGGGGAAAGAGACATGACTGAAACTATTCAGCCAGTCACTAAACAAACAGGCAAATAACAACCATAATAAGCCCCAGAGGGAGAGGATCAGTACTCAAAGTTGCTGAAATTTATTATCTAAAAAAATTGTAAGACATGCAGAGAAACAAGAAAATATGACCCATATGTGAGGAACAAAGTAGGCAGTAGAAAATGCTTGTGAGAGTGACCAGATGTAGAATTTAACAAATATTTCAATTGCCCAATATAAATATGCTCAGAGAAGAAAAAAAATACTATGATTAAAGAGGTAAAGGCAGATATGATGACAATATTACAGCATATAGAAAAACAATCAATAAAAGATATTATAAAAAGAAACAAAGGGAGGAGTTCCCATCGTGGCTCAGTGGTTAGCAACCCAACTAGCATCCATGAGGATGCGGGTTCAATCCCTGGCCTTGCTCAGTGGGTTAAGGATCCAGAGTTGCCCTGAGAGCTGTGGTGTAGGTTGTAGACGCAGCTCAGATCCCACGTTGCTATAGCTGTGGTGTAGGCTGGCAGCTGTAGCTCTGATTGGACCCCTAGCCTGGGAACCTCCATATGCCACGGGTGTGGCACTAAAAAGACAAAAAATGACCAAAAAAAGAAAAAGAAAAAGAAAAAAAAACAAGTGGAAACTCTGAAAAGCACAAAGACTGAAATGAAAAATTCACTAGAGGAGCTCATTTGAGTCAGCAGGAGAAAAAAAATGGTGAACTCTAAGATTCATAGATTTTATACAATCTGAAAAAGAGAGAGAAAAAATACTGAAGAAAAATGAATAGAGTTTCAGAGGAATGTGGGATACTATTAATTGCACCAACATATACATAATGAGAACATCAAAAGGTGAGAAAAGGGAGAGAAAGGGGCAGAAAAAAATTCAAAGAAATAATGTATGGAAACCTCCCAATTTTGATGACATTCATCTGCATATCCAGGAAGTCAATGGATCTCAAATAGCATAAAAGTAAGAGACTGACAGATGCAACACTGTAAAAATGCTGAAAGCCTAAAACAAAGAGAAAATGTTGAAAGCAGCAAGAAAAAATTGCCTCCTAACTTACAAGAGAACCCAGTAAGACCAGTAGCTAATTTATCATCAAAAAAATAGATACCAAAAGGAAGTAGGATTATATATTCAAACTGGTCAAAGATACGAAGTGTCGACCAAGAATCCTGTATTCATCAAAGCTACCTTTCAGAAATGAAGGCAAAATAAAGACATTCCCAGATTTTTAAAAAATGAGAGAATCTTTCACCAGTAGACCCACCTTACAAGATTTACTTACTAAAAGAAGTTCTCAAAGTTCCTATTGTAGTGCGGTGGAAACAAATCTGGACTAGGAATCATGAGGTTGTGGGTTTGATCCCTGGCCTTGCTCAGTGGGTTAAGGATCCAGCGTTGCTGTGATCTGTGGTGTAGGCCAGCGGCTACAGTTCCCATTGGACCCGTATCCTGGGACGCTCCATATGCTGCGGGTGCAACCCTAGAAAGACAAAAAGACAAAAATAAATAAATAAATAAATAAATAAATAAATAAATAAATAAAAGAAGTTCTCTAGTTCTGAAAGCAAATGACCATAGATAATAATAAGAATCCACAGGGAAGAAAACAAAAACACACATACATGTGATTATGTAATTATAAAACACAGTTCAAATGCATATTTATTCCCCTTCCGTCTCTTAACTGATTTTAAAAAGCAACTGGTTAAAACAATACATTTATAATGTATTATTGGGCCTATAACAGAGAAAAAAAATACATTTGCCAATACAAAAACAAAGGAGATAGGTGGAAGCAAAGCTGCTTTGGGCTAGGGAAATAAATCCAGTGAATAACTATACTCCTCTGGAAGGAATGAAAAAAACCAGAAGTGATGTCTAAGAAGGGTAACAGTAACTTCTATAAATATATACTTGCTATCTTTCATCTTTCGTTAAAGACAAAGTTATATAAAGTAATAATGATAAGAATGGATGGGTTTATAACATTTTTGTTGTAACATGTTTGACAGTACTACCACAGAAAGTGGATAAATGGAATAGAACTATATAGGAATGATGTTTCTATATCTCCTGGAATTAAGTTAGTATAAATCTGAAGCAGATCCTCATAAGTTAACATATATATGCCAAGTCCTAGGGCAACCACAAAGGAAATAACTCTAAAATTTATAGTGAAAAAGTCATTAAAGAAATTCAAATCCGGAGTTCCCATTGTGTCTTAGCAGAAATGAACCTGACTAGTATACATGAGGACGCAGATTCGATCCCTGGCCTCGCTCAGTGGGTTAAGGATCTGGCATTGCAGTGAGCTGTGGTGTAGTTTGCAGCTGCGGCTCGGATCTGGCGTTGCCATGGCTGTGGCATAGGGCAGAAGCTGCAGATCCAATTTGACCCCTAACCTAGGAACTCCACATGCCTCAGGACTAAAAAGACAAAAAAAAAAAAAAAGAAAGAAAGAAATTAAAATCCTTCATTAGAATATATTTGATTAATGTAAGAAAAAAGGAGAAAAAGAAGAGGGGAACAAAAACTACATGGGATATATGACAGACAAAAAATAAGTTGGCAGAAATAAATTCAATCATATTAACAATATTATATGTGATCAGATGTAACAATTCAGAGATTGTCACATTAGATTTTTTTAAAAGACTCAACTATATGCTGTTTACAGGAGGCATGCTTTAGGTTTAAAAATATAAAGGATGAAAACAAAAGTATGAATAAAAGGAAAGAAAATATGTTTCGCAAAAAAAAAAGGATGAAAACATATTGTGAAAACAATAACCGTAAGAAAGCTGGAATAGCAATAATATTATCAGACAAAATAGAATTTAAAATAAAAAGGTTACTTGAGGATCTCCTGCTGCAGTGCAGTGGGTTAAGGATCCAATGTTGCGATAGCTGTGACCTAGGATGAAGCTGTGGCTTGGATTCGATCCCTGGCCCAGGAACTTCCATATGCCACAGGTGAAGCACAAAAAAACAAACAACAACAACAAAAAAAAATGGAGAAACGAAGCAGACATCACCTTAAGGAAATGATCAAAGTTAACATCACCAGTGATCAGTCATGTTGATATCAAGTAACCCTGACATTGAGATGAAAAGGGCACTTTGATGTCACATAACCCTGACATTGGGATGAAAAGGGCACTTCACCTCCACAGTGTTCTTCTCCAAATCAATAACCCCAATGTAATTCTAAGAAAACATAAGACAAACTCAAACTGTGGAACATTTTACAAAATACCTCACTCTTTAAATGTGTCAAAGTTATGAAAAACAAGGAAAGACTGAGAAACTGTCATAAAGAGACATGTTTACTAAATGCAACATTGTATCCTGGATTGAATCCTCGAACAGGAAAAGGACAATAGTGAAAAACCTGGAGAAATCTGAATAAAGTCTGTAATTTAGTTAATAGCATGGCACAAATGTTAATTTCTTTGTTTTTATAAATATACCAAAATTATTCGGCAAAGCTGGGTGTAGGGTATACAGTAAACACTTTGTATTATCTTTAAAACACTGCTTTAGAGCTAAAATTATTTCCAAAAAAAGTTTAAAAAGATAAACCAGACTTGAGTTTCAAGAATCCAAAATAAAACTCTCTTAATGAATGAAAGTGACTGCAGAGTCGAGGAAACAAACTGAAATGCTGTTAATTCATTACTCAGTGAATTGAAGGGAAAATTTGACAGACCACAGTTGACAGAAATTACTGGAAAAAATAAAATTATTCCATGTTTATTCCAGAAAATTAGGATTATTTAGTAAACTACTCACATGCATATTTGTGTATGCATTGTGCGTATCTGTGTAGAGCAGTATTTTCTAAATACTGTCCTGCCACTTTTTTCACTCAAAAATATAACTTGATATCACCATATGTGAATTACTTTATTCCTTTTTATAGCTGTACCATTTTCCTAGTATGGATAATTTATTTAACCATTCCCATATTAAGTGAAAATTTAATTTTTTTCCACCAACTTGAACTTTCAACATTGGAGTGGTTACAAAATTGAACCAGATAAGGTTTTTGTCCTTATGGCACTTACAGATAAGTAAAGAATACAAAGTAGAAAGTCAACAAAACAGGATGAAAGTGTTAGGATGGGTAAATAGAGTGTCTCAAGGATAACAAAGCGCAGGCCACTAAAGTGGAATCAAGAGGTCAGCAAAGATTTTCCATTATAAATTTAATCTTTAAAAGCGCCCAGCCAACAGCAACAGCACTCTCTCTCCAACAGCTGAAGTGTGCCTGCCTGCAACCCAGCAAGATCCTCTACATAAATGTAAACTTCAAGGCTTAAGCAAAGCAATTCCAAGAATCTAGCTGGGGTGCATCTTGAACATTTTGACACGTATTAAAAGTCTAAGCAGACCAACTCTACGATTCCTATTACTGGGGTCAACATAGACACCATGGAGAAAATGGCAGTGGTTATGACACAGCATTTCAGGTGCACAGCAATTCGTAGGCATCATGGTCTCGATATAAGCAGAATAACTAGAGACTCTGCCACAGCAATCCACAATGTGTGTGGCATTTAGCTCTGAGTTCAGGAAGTGGGTAGAATTATCTGGAAGAGATGAGAAGTTGGGCTTGAAGTTAAGTTCATTTGCTTGGACGTGGCCAATGGCTATTCTGAAGAGTTTGTGGAACTTTTGAAACTCGTCCATGCCAAATTTCCAAATGTCAGGGAGTATAGTGACAGGAGGGATGGTAGAAGAGTTTATTTTCTGAAGCAGAAACATACAATCTAAGTGGAAATCAGCCTGGGCTCTGTGTGTACCACTCACATCAGAACATGAGTGGACTACCCTCAGTTGAGCAAAGGTGAAATGTGTTGGGTCTGCTTGCATTCTAGACAGGAAGGTCATCTCAGATACCAGCCCCTTGAGCCCTGGCTATGCAGCCAAACCTTTGGACCTGGAGCAGATTTTGACATGCTGAGAGGAATGTTTATGAGCCACAGATAGCATGCTAGAGAAGTGTGGGAGATCAAGCCTGAGCTCTTCTATGGAATGAGCTTTGAAACAGCAATAAGAAATCCGTAGGAGGAGTTGCTGAATACAGAGTCTCAGAACATAAGGCAATGGAAATGACTCCTAAAGGGAACATAGAAAACAATATTCTGGATATCATAGTCTTGTATAAGGGTTCTTTTCTCTTCCCCTCACACCACCTGAAAGACTTTGGACTTTGGAGCTACCCCTAGCCGTCTTGGTGCACAAAAACAGAACACTGATAGGGTCAGAGACTCAGGGTGTCTACTTTCCAGAATTCATGTCTTCATTGTTTAAATTAATTTGTGCCCCCTTTTCATACTTTTTTTCAGCTGCCTTGACACAGCTTTTACTTTTTTTGGTTAGTTTTTGTTTTTCTTTTTTGCTTGTTTTGTTACGGCATTCGGAAATTCCCAGGCCAGGGATTGAACCTGTGCCAGAGCAGCGACCCGAACCACAGCAGTGACAGTGCCAGATTCTTCTTTAACCCTCAGTGCCACTGGGGAACTCCGTCATTCCTTTCTAAAAATAGTTTTTAACCAGTGAGCTGACTGATTTCTCTCTCATGACTATTTAGGAAAACAGGGCAATATCTTCTGACACTAGCTCCATAAAAATGGTGTTAGGGTTGCTCTGACTTCCTATAAGCAGAATAAGCAGAGAAGGGGACAATGAAACTTCTGCTGCAACATTTGTATAAGCAGAAAGAAGGTTCATCTAGGAGCCAATTGGCAGACAGCTCCTTCTTACTCTCTGAGATTTCTGGGAGACACACTATTTAAAATCACAAGAGCCACGCAAGCAGCAGGAGACCTGGAGCCTGACCCTCACACCCCCTCTGCAAGCCACATCTGATCATCTGCCTGATTAGATAACCCACACCCACCACACACACACACACACACACATACACAGGAAAGGGGAAAGGAACAAGGCAAAGTTTGCAAAGGGCAACACGAGGGGTGCAGACCCTGTGTGCAGTGTCTTTGACGGGGGAGGTAGAGACCGCTTCCAGCTGGGGTGGCTTCAGAGGCTGGATGATGAAGGCTAGATTCCTATGAAAGAACAGGATAAGGATCTAGAAGGAAGAGGAGTGCAATCTGAAAGAAGAAAACGGCATGTTAGGACAAAGAGAGAGAAGGCAGGCTGGGGCACAGTGAATGACAGTTCCATTTGGATGGGACAGAGAAGTAGATGACAAGTGTGGCTCAATTCTGATCAACACTGAATGTCAGGATAAGGAAAGTAGGATTTACTTCGAGGATGGGGTTGCCATCCAGGGCTGAGTAGAAGAATGGCAAGTTGAAAATAAGGAAGAGTGAAGTTTAATTTGATGATAATGCACAAGAAAAATTGAAGAGGGAGAGGGAGGCACAAAGGTAGATCAGAGAAGGGGTTACCATAATAGTCCGGTTTGAAGCAATTAGAGCTTTAACCCGTACGCAGATGTTCATAGCAACTGTTTTCATTATTACTCAAAACTAGGAACAACACAAATGTTCTGCTGAAGGTACATGGACACATAAACTGGAACATCTGTATAATGGAATACTACTTAACAAAAAGAAAAGAATGAGCTACTGATGCATAAAACAGCCTAAATGATGAATCTCCAGTGCATTATGCTAAGTGAATGAAGCCTGTCTCTAAATGTGACATATTGTAGATTTCATTTTATAGCATTCTGAAAAAAACAAAATAATAGGAGTTGGGAATATATCAGAGGTTGCCAGAGTTCTGCGGAGAGGGTAAGGTATGACTGTAAAGGGGTAGCCTGACAGAGATCCTGGGGAGTGATTGAACTGCATCTTTTTTTTTCCTTTTTTTTGTCATTTTCTGGGCTGCTCCCGTGGCATATGGAGGTTCCCAGGCTAGGGGTTTAATCGGAGCTGTAGCTGCCAGCCTACGCCAGAGCCACAGCAACGCGGGATCCGAGCCGCGTCTGCAACCTACACCACAGCTCACGGCAATGCCGGATTGTTAACCCACTGAGCAAGGGCAGGGATTGAACCTGAAACCTCATGGTTCCTAGTCGGATTCGTTAACCACTGCGCCACGACGGGAACTCCCTGAACTGCGTCTTGATTGCTGTGGTAGATCCACAAATCTATACATTTCTCTCATAGAACTGTACACCCCAAAAAAGGTCGATTTCACTATATGATAATTAAAAAAAAATCAGAGTTGTCCCCTGTTAAATACAACATCTGAAAGAATGGAAATATTTTGTGGTAGTTACAAGTCACATCTTTGTAATTTAGTAGCTATATGTTAAAAACTCTTCCTCCAATAATAAAAATTGTATCCCTCAACCAAGGAATAAATTCTTCATGCTTAAATTATAAAACATTAAGCCAGCAAAAGTATCTATTTTTTCCAACCCTTCCTCCTCTACAATGGGCTCTGTTGTTAGCTACTGCATCCCTCATCCCACCGTGAGCATCCTAGATAAGAGACCCCCTCTCTGCCTCCTTCCCCTGACTCTCCAGCAGGCTTCATTGGCCAGATTGCCATTCCAGGCACCAACATACTTCCAAGTAACAGTGGGTTCTGAGTTGCTGGGATATCAGTTTCCTCTTTTAACTAATATTTTTACAGCAATGATGTTCTCTCTGCTCTCTGATCATCACAATTATGCACGTTGATAATTCTCTTTTTTTTAATGGAACAAAGTAAATGATACCAGACTATCTCGAGAGGCATGCGTGAACGACAACTCCACCTGCTAATAAGCCTCACACCAAATGATGAGATACAGGGAATTCTCTCCTTTCCGTGTATTTCAAGAGTGTTTCTTTCCAGTGTTCTTTTTTTTTGGGGGGGGGGAGTTCTAAAATAAAGTTGACTCCACGTAGGGGATGCTCTTCTACAGACTCATCTGATTAGCAAGGCACTGGATTCTACAGGGGACGGGGAAAGAGGAAGTCTGCCTGAACCCTCCATTTAAATCTTAAGAGGAAGCCATGCAGCAGTTGTCAGGAAAAGGTAAGACACCTAACCCCTGATAACTTAAGTTCAGTCAGACAGAGAAAAAATTGTGGATTGCTTACTAATATAAAATTGCTAACAGGAAACTGGGCCTCTTTCCACAGATAAATTGGAGATCAGTTTTTTAAAGGTGCTGCTTTAATAAGATTTAAAACACCTTTTCTAACACATCGATATGTTGTGAAAACTGCCTTTTCATTTGCAGCCATTACAAAACTTTTCCAGAATCTTATAAATTGATAGAATTAATTTGTCCTTCATATTGTGTCAAATCTTGCTTATGTGTCATCTTTTTAAATCTAATTTAAAAAAGTATGCTGATTGTTAAATACATAAACAAAACAGAAAGCTATTTAAGAGAACCAGTTAAAAAAAAAAATTCCACGCCTCACTCGGAGATTCTTTTCCAGATGCCCTCCCGCCCCCATCTACCACCTCTGCCCATTTCAAAGCTAGACAGGACTCCAAGGGAAATGGTGGATTGTAGGGCCTTGGGGGATGGGGAGGGGGGCGAACTGGAAGCAGGAGAAAGAGATGATTTCCCAAAGAAGCAGAAATGGTCGATTCACCCCCAGGGGCTGATCCTCTCGGGTAACCTGAGAAAGACAAATAGAAACTGCTGGGAGAAGGTACCAGTTTTATTGTCTCTGATTGGCAAATACGAAAAAAGATTGACAGTATCAAGTGGAGGGAATGCAAGGGGCGGGCTGCAGTGTTAAATGGGAGGGGTAACCGAGGACTAGAGCTCATTGATGACGCGACCCTCACGTGACCAAGAGTCGACGTGTGCAGAAGTCCTTATAGTCCAGGGCCTGTTTCCCTGTAGCTGCTCCCTATTGCCGGAGGAGAGGAGTACCCCGGATCCTTTCAGGTCGGTATAAAGGTGGGCGCTGCCTTCGGGACCCTGGGGTCTAGCAGAGAGCGGAAACCAAGCGTGGCCGGTACTGCTTTCCCAACACTACGGTTCCGCCAAACTCCCATTTTTGTGCAGGGAATTTGGGGCTGTTTGGGGGGGGGGTGGAGAGGGAGAAGGGTAGCCAACTGAGGGTCCCGCGAGAGAGACATAGAAACAATTTGGAAATAACTTGTCTCCTACTCCGTACTTGCAGGACACCGGTGGGCACCGGGGAGGGAGGGCGGGGTTGCCTCAAAAAGAGGGAGAGGATGAGGACGTGGGGAAACTTTAGACGAACGAGGCCTAGAATCTTGAAAGGGACCCGTGATTCAGGTACTGACCTGCTCACCGAGCACTCCTGTCGCTCTGCAGGACTCTTGGTCTTTTGGGAGCGACCCAAATCGAGTGAGGGAAGAGGGAGGAAACACCCCCCCGGATCCCTGCAGGTCAGTGTAAAGGTGCAATTGCCTTAGGTCCCTGGGGGTGGGGGTGGGAGGTTGTGTGTGCGGATGACACCAAAGCCCATCCCCGGGGTCGCTGCAGCCTCTCCCCCTCCGGCTGAAGCGCCAGAGGCCTGCGCCGAGCCTGCAGCGGAAATGGGGCGGGGGCGGGGGCGGGGGGGGGGGGCTGGGGAGACGTGGAAGGGGGAGGGGAAACCAGAGACTGGAGCAGCCGGTCTCAGGTGAGAGGCAGGAGGTTGGGATGGCTTGAGAAAGCCCAAAAGGGCGGGAGTGTTGGAGACCGGGGGCGAGGGAGGGGTTAATTGCTTCCGCGCTGCTCCCGTTTCGGTGCTAGGAGAGGCCTGTGGCAGGGCCTGCTGGGAAATGGTGGGCTGGAGCGGGAGGAGAGAAGATGGAGCTGGAGAGGGAGGGGGAGGAAGGGGCGGAGCCAGGGGAGTTCTGAGCCTCAGGATCTGTGTAGCCTTCTCTACTTGGAAAACTTTGACAGTTTAGGGGTCTGAACCAGAAAAGGCCAGTCTCTCTGGAAACCCAGAGTCTGGCTGCCGGTCTGTTTGCCTGGCATCTAGTCGTTTTGTTTCCTTGTTTTCCAGGATTAATTTATTCAAAAAGGAGAATAGAAAAATACTCAATATGCAAAAGTCTTGTGAAGAAAATGAAGGAAAATCACAGAACATGCCAAAGGCCGAGGAAGACCGCCCTTTGGAAGATGTACCACAGGAGGCAGAAAGAAATCCTCAACCTTCTGAAGAAGGTGTAAGCCGGGAAGCTGAAGGAAACCTTGGCACAGGGCTGACTCAGCCTAGCCAGGGATATAAAGAGGACACTCCAGTTAGGCATTTGGACCCTGAAGAAATGATAAGAGGAGTAGATGAGTTGGAAAGGCTTAGGGAAGAGATAAGAAGAGTAAGAAACAAGTTCGTGATGATGCATTGGAAGCAAAGACATTCACGCAGCCGCCCTTATCCTGTGTGCTTTAGGCCTTGAATTTTTTTTTTTTTGGTCCGATATTAAAATCTGGCCCCTGCTTTCTTTCTGTTAGCGTTTTCTGATGTATCTTTGACTTTCTTTTTATTCCTAATCATCTAGTGGAGTTTCGTTTTAGGTAGTTTCCCTGTTACCGGCAACTGGATTTTGTATTTTGACACATTTTCCAGGTCTGTTTTCCAATTGGGAAGTTTCACACATGTGCATGAAAATATTTTCATTCCATATTGTAAAGAAAAACATAACAGGTTACAGAGCAGCATATTTAGTATCAGCTCACATATGTAGGGGAAATTCTCAAATTTGTGTGTGTGTGTGTGTGTGTGTTCTAGCGCGTGCGTGTGTGTGTGTGGGTGTGTATACATACATGCATATATTGAGAATTTGTGCTTATTTCTTGTGTGGTGTGAGTTTTCTTTTTGCTTATACGTATTTTTTAATGAACACGTCACTCAAAAAGAATTAAAGTTTTTTTTATATAATTAAGAGTCAATCATGTAATTGGCAACCAGCTTATAAGGGCAATGGGGGCACCTAAACTGATAGAGAACTATTAACAAAAAATGTAAACCTCAAGTTTACCTCTGGATCTCTTAGCCAGGGGAATAAAACTGGCAATTATTACCGATACACTTGCTTAAGACTCCATCTTTTCATGTTGAAAACGTTTGCCTAACAGGGCTGCTGTGGGGAAGAAGTGAGGTGACTGTGCTTGGTGCACCCTTGTTCCCACCTATGCATACAGAACCCCAACCCACTACAGAACATCAGCTAGTTGAGGGAGGGCCCTGGCATGACCAGTGCTCAGGAACAAGTCCAATAGGCTGGGGAGGGTAGTGGTGCTTCCCTGCCAGGCCTCTGCTGTTGAGCCCCACTGCTGGCGTTCCTGGGTCCTGCCATGCCTGCTGGGCACTGCTGCCTTTTCTGCTGTGTCCTTTGCTTTCTGCTGGCTCCCACTGCTGCTGGTGCGCTGGAGTCCTTGTGTGTCAAGACTCCACTGACTTTCCTGGAGTCCCCAGCAGGCTGAATCCCCGCTCTTCTAAAGCTTCTTTCTCTGCTTTATAATGACGTGTAACACAAATGGAGACTGTCCCAGGATTGCTTGGGCAACAATGTCTAGCAGGGCTCTTGGTTGAATAGCCCCTTCCATTTTCAATCACAGGACATCTCCATAGGAGCCAGACATGCCAAGTCCATTTGGGAAGTTGGACCAGGGTACAAGTTTGAGTGAAAAACATGCTATAGCTGGAGTTGCCCTAGATCTGACTGAGATCTCTTCTTTTTTCCTTCTCTTGTGAGATTATCTGTGCCTGAAGGCTCCTGGCAAGCCTGCCCTGCTGGTTCAGAAGACTCAGAATATGCATAAATTGCACAGTGTAATTCAGGAAGCAGATATAAGGGAACAGTTCACTTTACCCCCATCCCATACCCAGATGATAGGTTAAAAAAAAAAAAAAACACTTGAAAATGTAAAAACTTTAAATTACTTTGAGAGTGTCAATACTCTTATTTAAGTCGATTGGCTACTATGTAAATGTGAGGAATTCTATTTTCCCTGCAGAACAAAGACTATCTTTTCCTCCCCATATCCCCACATGTTTTTGTGTCACTGACACATCATGTTTCAGTATTTACTTGATTTCTTGATTGATTATTACTGAGGAGCCAGTAGGTTTGTCCAGATTCTGCTATGGACGCAATAATCTCCCACAAGTCTTTTTATTTTTCTGGTATTATGACAAGCAGTTTCAGAAAAAAACGGTTTCAGTGTTCCTGTCGTGGCTCCGTGGAAACAAATCTCACTAGCATCCCCTCATGAGGACGCAGGTTCGATCCCTGGCCTCAGTGGGTTAAAGATCTGGCATTGCCATGAGCTGTGGTGTAGGTTGCAGACGTGGATCAGATCTGGGATTGCTGTGGCTGTGGTGTAGGCCAGTGGCTACAGCTCCAATTCGACCCCTAGTCTGAACCTCCATATGCTGGAGCTGCGGCCCTAAAAAGATTAAAAAAGAAAGAAAGAAAGAGTTTCTTGGAATGGATTGCACTACAAATGTTTTATCAAAGTATAGCATAACCACCTGCATCAGAATCCCTGGGGAGCATCTTTAAAATACTGATTTCTGAGTTGGCTGAAATAGCTCAGTTGGGAGAGCGTTAGATCAAAGATCTAAAAATACTGATTTCTGGGCCCCACCTAAGACGGCCTGGAGTTGGGCTGTTAGAAGTACCTGTTAACAAACTCCTCCAGGTAATTATGCTACACATCGAAGCATGAGGACAACTGGTGTATACAGTATAGTTTCATTATTACAAATATGAACATAAGTAATTAAAAGGAGATACTGGTGAATATTAACTGAAATTCAGAAAGTAGAAACCTACAACAGAATTTATTTTTTTAAGTGTGAACTTTTAAAGGCAACATTGATGGATTTATACATAAAATAGTCAAGAGTCCTTTTAACAAGATAAAAAGTCAAAGAAGGGAATTAATATGAGATGCATTTTTTATTTTATTGAAGTATAGTTGATTTGCAAAGTTGTGTTAGCTTCAGGTGTACAGCAAAGTGATTCAGTTTTATATATATATATATATATATATTCATTCTCATATTCTTTTCAATTATGGTTTATCACAGGATATCGAGTTTAGTTCCCTGTGCTATACAGTAAGACCTTGTTTATCCAGTCTACATTATATGTTTGTAAGATGCATTTTTTTCTTCACTGAACACCATGTTTGGCCATGTGATCACTCCTTCCAATATGAGTAAAGTATATTCAGGTTCTCTTTTTGCGATCAGCTCACAAAACAGTGAGCCAGTCCCATGCTCTTTGGTTTTGTTTTTATTTTTTCACTGTGTGATGCCATTTGGAGAGAATCTTCCTGTCACCAGACCATTCTTCCAAGTTTATGGTAGCCTAACGGATGCGGATCAGGCTGCATTCCTGCAGGAGTAAGATGAAGGTCCAGGGACTCACTGTGCCATTTTTACAAGATGGGATGAATACAGCTTCCTGGGTGCTCTCAGGGGTGCTGCTGGGGCAGGATGGAGAAGGGCTCCCCCAAGCCAAACTCCTCTCCAGGGTGGTCTGACTTTGGTTCCTCTGCTCCAGTCTACAGTAGGCACCAGACGCTTCCAGGCTGATGGCTGGGCTGTCCTGCACATACATACCTGGGGGACAGCCACTGTCCCATTGCAGCTCAGAGCACTAGACTTCCTTTCCTCCTTTTTTCCTTCACTAGGGGATTTGATGGGAACTTTTTTTTTTAAGTTCAAAACTTCAACATTTCAAATACAAAACTTCAAATACAAGACTTCAAAATGTCACTTACTGAAAACATTGGTTGTGATTGTCTGTCTTTGGCCAAGCAGTTGTCTGAACTGGATCGGACCAGGTAACTTAGAGGTAAAGCAGAAAAGGCTGACCCTTCTCTCAGAGTCCAGTGAAGTAGTTCCCAAAACAATTGGAGTGAAATAGAGATACATCTCAGACAAGACCTCCTTCATGCCTCTCCCACCCACCTTGCTTAGATTCCCAGAAGGGCCTCTCTAGTGTCTGGGCCTGTTTGGGTGATTCTGCGGTGACTTTAGCTTTGTGTGTGTTTCTGATGTCTGCATCAGCCCAGGCTCAGAGGTGTAGGAGAGGCCAGATAGAGGAATCTTGCAAAGATATGTGGACCTTCAGCTCAGGAGGAAAGTAGAGTCACCTCCTGTTTGAATGACCCCATGTACCCGCAGTCCTAGTTCACAATTTGGGGGCCAGGGCAGTCAAGCTATGAATTGGTATGAAGATGCTTTTGCAGGCATTGGTGGTGGAGGAAGCTATATCATTATGATCCTTGCTCTTTAGGTCTGTCATCTGAGAAATCATTTCCACTTTTTCTGGTTGGGCAACAAAGTAAAGATGAAATTCAAATTCTTGGGTTTAAGAAGGGAAAGTGGTTAAGTATATGACTTAGAGCCAGGTAAACTTAGGTTCCAATCTGGGTTCTTCCTTTTACAGCGTGTCACCTTGCATAAATCCTTTCTCAGAGAATAGGCCCATGGGGTCCATGGACATAAAACTCTTGGATTAAAATTAAAAGTTCCTCTGTACTGCCATTATTGCTGTTACATCACAATCATCATCATCATCACCATCATGATCAAGCGATAGTATTGAGTGAATTCCTGTTGGTTACAAATTTCATACTGTGAAGAAGGTTTGTAGCGATCGGTAACCAAGCCTTGGAAATCCATCATCTGAAAGGGTGGACCCAGTAGAATCAGAAAGCACTGGCTAGAATTGGATTCTCTGCTTATAAGTGTGAGGCCAGATTAGTTTGTTCATCTGCAAAATGAGTATAACCCATTTTTGTGGGAAGATAGTTGTGGGAAGTAAATGCAGAAAACTACGGCATTCCTGGCATATAATAGACCTTCAAAAAATGTTAGATCTTTGATCATCATTATTATAAGTGTTGTCATTGTCATTGTCATCATCATTTGACGTCAGGTGATGTTGAGATAGTACTCAAATAGGAACCCATTAAACCTGTGCTTCCTTGACTCCGCACCACCTTTTTTCTAAAGGAAGTCTATGCTTTTTCCTTTCATTCAAACTTTTCTCTTGCCTAAAAGAAACAAATAGTACATAAACTAAATTGATAACTGTCATTCATTTGAAATTACAAAAGAAATAATTGAATTTTATATACATCATTTTTGGACTCTGGTGCCATTTCTGTATTGTAGGATGAGAAAAAAATCTCCTTCTACATTTCCATTTTGTTTAATTATTTGCCAGAAAACTTGGAGTCATTGGTCATGAATTAAAAAAATATAATCTAGAAATATATATTGACATGGAAAGCTGTTCCTTACATACTATTTCATGAAAAAGCCAGCTGTGACACACACACACACACACACACACACACACATACACACACACACTGGTTAAGGATAAATATCAAAATATTTGAAGTGAATATTTCCAGATGGTGTTATTATGGAAATTTATAACTTCATCTTTATTCTTCTCTGTACTTCCAATTTTAACTTTTTTCAATGAACATGTATAGTTTTACAATTAGAAAAAAAACTCATAAAGGTGAAGATAGTATAATTCGGTTTCTTCTTTCTCTTTAGGTGAGATAGGGGCTGTTGGCTCTTGCAGTTCCTCATTTGCTTTCTGTTCCCTCTTAATTCTGAGGAGAACCTGGTATAAGAGTCAAACCTCCATGTGTCCTGGCTGAGAAGCTTCCCCTCTCAATGCTACCTCCTTGACACTCTTCCTTGTCAGCTAAATTTATGCTGTATTTCTGTCTTTGGTCACAAGGTGGCATTTCACAATTACTTTCTAAATATTCTCTCATGAAGTAAACCTTAATTTTTCAAAAATAAAATAGCAACAAACATAACTTTCAAAAAATATTATGAAAATGTTCCCTATTTCTGCTTTTAAAAATGCACAGGTATAGAAAAAGGATATACCCTTTGTTGAATTTGCTACAGACTCCCAAATTTACATTTCATTTATTTATTCATTCAGTAAATATTTAGTGAATGCCTAATATCAGCAGGTAGTTGAATATGGAATCCCAGGAGAAAAGTCTAAATTGAATGAATTGATTTTTCCTAACACACAGTAGGCATACAAACACTTTGATATAAGCTTTCCTATTTCTCTTGGGTAAATACTCAGGAGTAAAGTTGCTGGGGTATAGAAATGGTGACTGTTTGATTTTATGTGAAATTACCAGTTTTCCAAATTGGATGTATCATTTTGCACTCATATCAGCAATGTATGAGAATTTCAGTTGCTCCACATTCTCACCAAAATGTCAATGCCGTGAAAGAAGGTTAGAGAAGTGTTCTAGATTAAATGACATAGCAACTAAATTTTTGTTTGAATAAGGACTTTAATTTAGATAATAGTATTGTATCAATGCTAAATTTCCTGAATGTAATCATTGCATTGTGGTTGTTTAGGAGAGTGTTCTTGTTAGGAGACAAAATGCTGAAGTATCATGATGTCCGTGATTAACTTAAAATAGTTCAGCATTGAAAAAAAGAGAAAAATACATATAGCAAGGGGGAGAAAGCAACTGGCAAAATATGAATAGGCGAATCCATTCTAGATGAAGGGATTGAGAGTATATGGGCATTCACTCTATTTTTCTGGAACAATTTTGTGGGTTTGAATTTTTTCAAAATAAAAAGTTGATGGTAGTGGTGGCGGGGGGAAAAGCAGAGATAACTGGTCAGTCCTCCAGAAGAAAAAGTGACTGACTGAGAACCTAGAATCAAGATTAACAAATTTGGTTACGTCAAGCATGAGGCGTGTTGACTAAAGAAAAACACGCAGCCTAAAAGTTGCAAGTTATCTTTTATTCGAGGACCTTACTGAAGACTATAACCTCAGAGACACCCTTCCAGATAGCTCTGAGGAACCATTCAGAAGAAATAAGGGAGAAGCCAGGATTTATAGGAATTTCTGCTGGAAAAAAAAAAAGAAAAAACCCATGTAGTTGAAAATCAAAAGATTACTGCTAAACACACACACACACACACACACACACCCCAAAACAAAAAACCCACCGGACATCTCAACTTAATGATTTTAGTACTTTCCTCTGTATGGGAAAATGCAAGAATCTGGGCTCATTGAAACGATGCCTTAGATATGCATCTTAGTTATCTAGGGCGAGTACTGCATTCCACCCCACCCCTCATCCTGAATTCCCCTAGGGGCACACTGTTAGGGGGTGGCTGCAGATGGTTTGCTGAAGGCAACATTCTTGTTTACTGAAAAGGCAGGTGACATTCTTTGTCTACAAGTGACAGGTAATACAAACAACTTTAGAGGAAAACAAAGATAGAGACAGCAGGCTGAACTCTGCTTCTGCAATAGTGCAAGAAATCGCTCCATAGGCCAGCTTGATGAGACGGACCACCACATGTCACCAAGACTTTGTGTGAGAGTTAAAATAGCAATATCTATACACCATGGAAGAAAGTTAAGGAATTGAGCAGATTTAAATATCCAATTAAAGTGCACTAGGAGCAACCTTAGGGAGTTAAGACAAAAAGAAGAATGCAGTTTAATAAGAAAAACCTATAGGGATCCCGTCGTGGCTCAGTGGTTAGCAAATCTGACTAGCATCCATGAGAATGCAAGTTTGATCCCTGGCTTGCTCAGTGGGTTAAAGATCTGTTGTTGCCATGAGCTTTGGTGTAGGTCGCAGATGTGGCTCGGATCTGGGGTTGCTCTGGCTGTGGCATCGGCCAGCAGCTACAGCTCCAATTCAACCCCTAGTCTAGGAACTTCCATATGCCACATGTGTGGCCCTAAAAGGCAAAAAAGAAAAAGAAAAAGAAAAACCTATAGTGTTGTATCAGATCTTGATGTGGAAAAACTGTGAGCTGCTTTGCCAGCAATAAAAAGTATTTGTATTTATTATTATTATTATTTGTATTTTTTAGGGCCACCCCCGAGGCATACAGAAGTTCCCAGGCTGGGGTCAAATTAGACCTACGCCACAGCCACAGCAACAACAGATCCAAGCAGTCTGCAACCTACACCACAGCACACGGCAATGCTGGATGCCCAACCCACTGAGCAAGGCCAGGGATCGAACCCACATCCTCCTGGATCATAGTTGAGTTCGTTAACCGCTGAGCCATGAAGGGAACGCCAATAAAAAGTATTTTTAAAAGTATCAAAAAACAGGAGTTCCCGTCGGTTGCAGACGCGGCTCGGATCCCGCGTTGCTATGGCTCTGGCGTAGGCCGGTGGCTACAGCTCCGATTTGACCCCTAGCCTGGGAATCTCCATATGCCGCGGGAGCGGCCCAAGAAATGGCTAAAAGACAAAATAAATAAATAAAAATAAAAATAAAAGTATCAAATAACAAAAGTCATAGAGAAAGTTCCTTTGTGGCCCAACGGGTTAAGCATCCAGCATTACCCCAGCTGTGGCACAGATGGCTATTGCAGCACTGGTTCGATCCCTGGCCTGGGAAATTCCACATGTGGAGGGTTTGGCCAAAAAAAAAGTCACAGGGATCAATGTTGACTTTTCCTCATTCAATCACCCATCCAGTGCAGGATGAAAGCAGAGATCAGCAACCCCCAGAGTAAGTGATCAGAGAGTAAGTGGAAGGAAACAAGAAAGTTGGGAATGGAGTAACAGGTGTGAAGATAGAGCAAGGATGGGAGTAGCACAAAAGAATACAAAACCAGAGTGATGTATTCTGTATTCACAAGGGCCAGAGGTGAAACTGGATTCAGACTGGAAATATACCAGAGCCATAGTAAAGTGGTCTCTCAGGACATTATGTTGCCCTCCCCCCAAGAGCCACATTTTACTCTTATCATCTAAGCATTACACAAGTGGGGTTCATCTCCAATAACAGCTAGAAGCTGATATGAGAACACATGAAGGTCTTCTCTACATGTCAGGTTCTTCTTGTCTTTGAGAATTCTGCGAAAGCAGAATGAGGATTTCCCAAAGATATGCTGTCCTCATAGGGCTGTTTTAAAGATAATTCAATGTGCCATCTTCCTATACGGAATTCTGGAATCATCCTTTTATGGGATGGGGCAATTCTTCAGGTGGGGACTGTGAAATAAAATTCATGTTTTATGGCAGGACAAGAAAAATTTAGACATAAAATTCTTCTCTGCCCTTTTGCCTTTTGGCTTCCTCTCTCCTCTCTACTGTGCGTTGTGTATTTGCATTATGCATTGATCACATGTCCCCATCAGCAAAATACCTGCTCAACCATAAAGAGCAAGATTCTCCTAGCACCAACAAGACAACTCCTTAAAAGATAACATTCCTTCCTAACCTCATAAGGGGCCATCACAACCCGTGACCACCCACATTGTACGCTTTGATCTGGATTGTGTAAACTGTCAACAGTATGTCATAACTGTCAACAGTATGTCATTTAACACACAGCCCTCTGCCTCAAAAATGTATATCATTGTGCTTTGACCTCTAACGGGCTGAACAGTTCTCGAAGCTTTCTGAGAGGCTGATTCCAGTTTATAACCCTCAATTTGGCTTGAGTAAAAGTTTCCTTTTTTTTTTCCCTTAGATTGACTGGTTATATTTTTGTCAATAGGAGAATGGCGAGGAGGCTGTTGTAGCAGGTTTTTTGGGGCTTTTTTAAAATAGCCACACCTGCTGCATATGGAATTTTCCAGGCTAGGGGTCGAATTGGAGCCGCATCTGTGACCTACATCACAGCCACAGCAACTCTGGAGCCTTAACCCACTGAGAGATGCCAGGGATCAAAACGGCATCCTCATGGAGACTATGTCGGGTTCTTGATCCAGTGAGCCACAATGGGAACTCCTGTTGCCATAGTTTAAAAGGAGGTATAAACAGCAACCGTTGGTGACCTGGATGTGGACACTAAAAGAAAATCTAGCCTGGGGAACTGGTTGAATCTTGGTTTCAATAAATTAGATATAGACCCCCAGAGATATAGACCCCAGAGATTTTGGGTGTGGAGAGAGAAGAATTGAGAAAACACTTGGTTCACGGTAAGGGCATTTAGGTGGAAAAAGCCAAAAATAAGTTGGATAAAATGATGTGGAGCTCAAAAGAGATATAGGCTAGAGACACGGATTTGGGAGTCAATGCTTATAAGAAAGTGAAAATCATAAGATTATTTGAACATTGTGCTAGGCTGAGCAATGCTCCTAAAAGATATCTCGGTGGCAAAACCCTGAAACAGGTGAATTTTACCTTATATGGTAAAAGGGACTTTGCCGCCTTGATTAAGTTAAAGATCTTGTGATGGGAAGATTACCCTGGATTATTCAGGTAGCCCTTAAAATTGCAAGGACAATTGCAAGTGTCCTTATAAAGGGAGGCACAGGGAGAGTTGACTTCTGATGAAGAAAAGGCAACACGACACTGTAAAAAGGCAATGTGATGCGGTGAAGGAAAGGCAAAGCAGAGTGATGTAACTGCAAGCTGAGGACTGCTGGAAGCCAACAAAAGCTGGAAGAGGAAAGGAATGGATTCCTGGCTGGAGCCTTCAGAAGGAATCTGTTCTGCCAACACCTTTACTTTAGTCCTGTAAAAATCAGTTTGAAGTTCTGGCCTCTAGAACTTTAAAAGAATAGGTTTCGGTCATTTTAAGCCACCAAGTTTGTGGTAATTTGTTACAGCAACAATAGGAAATTAATAGAAACATTTTTTTTGGCCACCCTGTGGCATATGGAGTTCCTGGGTCAGGGATCAGATCTGAGCTGCAGCTGCGACCTAAGCGGCAGCTGTGGCAACGATGGATCCTATTGTGCCAGGCCTGAGATCAAATCCTGGTCCCAGCACTCCCAAGACACTGCTGATCCCATTGTGCCAAAGTGGGAACTCCTAATAAAAACATTTTGAGGAAGTTCACGTCCTGGCGCAGCAGAAATGAATCTGACTAGGAACCATGAGGTTGCAGGTTCGATCCTGGGCCTCACTCAATGGGTTAAGGATCTGGTGTTGCCATGAGCTATGGTGTAGGTCACAGACGTGGCTCGGATCTGGGGTTGCTGTGGCTGTGGCATAGGCCGGCGGCTACAGCTTCAATTAGACCCCTAGCCTGGTAACCTCCACATGCCACAGGTGCAGCCCTAAAAAGACAAAAACAAACAAACAAAAGAAAAACATTTTGAGAATGAAAAAAAGGCCTATGAAAGAAATGTAAGGGCTACCAATACTTCAAGGGTGTTACAATATAGCTTACTGCCTATGACCACAAGAGGTTATGTCAAAAAGGTCTGGATTCAAGTTAAGCTCTACATGTAATAGCTGTGTGACTTTGGGCAAGTTTGTTTTTGTTTTTGTATTTTTGCCTTTTTAGGGCTACACCCATGGCATATGGAGGTTCCTAGGCTAGGGGTTGAATCAAAGCTGTAGTTGCCAGCTTATGCCATAGCCCCAGCAGCAGCAACAGATCTGAGCAGTGTCTGCAACCTACACGACAAGTCACGACAATGCTGGATCCTTAACCCACTGAGAGAGGCTAGGGATTGAGCCTGCATCCTCGTGGATACTAGTCAGATTCATTTCCACTGAGCCACGACAGGAATTCCCTGGGCAAGTTTTTTAAACAGTATGCGTAAGATTTTCTTTCTTTTCTTTTTTTTTTTTTTTTGTCTTTTTGCTTTTTCCAGGGCCACTCCCATGGCATATGGAGGTTCCCAGGCTAGGGGTCCAAGTGGAGCTGCAGCTGCCAGCCTACGCCAGAGCCACAGCAACGGGGGATCCGAGCTGCATCTGTGAACTACACCACAGCTCACAGCAACGCCGGATCCTTAACCCACTGAGCAAGGCCAGGGATCGAACCCGCAACCTCATGGTTCCTAGTCAGATTCGTCAACCACTGCGCCACGACGGGAACTCCCTATGTTTTTCTACATGTGAAATTGGGACAATAATAACACAGCAAACCTCAAAGGACTTTTGGGAGGATTAGAGGCAAGTATTCAATTAATGTACCTGGTACATAGCAAGTACTTCATAGATGCTAGTTTTGGAGATCCACATGTGTAAGCATGATTTACAGCTATTATTATATAGTTAATAAATATTTTAAATGTGGAGATGAACCAACACTGAATGTTATTTTTTAGAGGAGTTGTATTAGATTTTTCAGCTCAATTTAGCAATGTGAGACTCTATAAGTCTTGGTGCCAAGGCCTGCACCATTAGTAAAGAATGTATCCATCTGGACTACTGTATCTGTATATGTGTATTGCATAGGTACATACATTTGGGAACAAACGTAAAAATTCAGCTTATTCAGGATATGAAACAGCGGAAAAATCTTTTTCTGCTTTAATAGCTACTTAATACTATGACAATAACACTACATTCTCTACTAAGGTCTTCTCTTTCCTGATCCCCTTAAAACTTTCAGGAATCATTTACATGGAAGGGAATTATGGTTACAGTGTTACTGAGAAGTTACCTCTTTGTAAGAGCATAAACTTGAACAGTTTTTCAAATCCCTTGCTTCTTTCTAAAGTTTCTAAAGTAAGGAGTTCACTGGTGGTCTAGGGGTTAGGTCTTGGTGCTTTCATCAGTGTGGTCTGGTGTTTGATCCCTGGTCTGGGAACTGAGATCCCATATCAAGCCCCTGCATGCTGTGGCAAAAAAAAAAAAAAAAAAAAAAAAAAAAAAAAAAAAAAAAAAAAAAAAGAAAGAAAGAAAAGAATAAAAAGGTTAAAATTTCTAAAGTAAAACTTAAAACAACCAACATCCAAGAAATGGGAAATGATTAACGCTAAAACTGAATCTGGAGCTAGTGGAATGTTAACAATGCTTTTTTTGGCTTAGCTCAGGTCATGTGCAAGTTCCCTGGCCAGGGATTGAACCCCAGCCACAGCAGTGACCCAAGCTGCTGCAGTGACAATACTGAATCCTTAACCTGCACCACAAGAGAACTCCAACAATCTTTAAAAAAAAAATAGTCCCTCAAACCACTTTTCTCCTCCCAAATAAAAATAGCTCTATTGTATTTAAAAAGAAACCGTGCAGAGAAATATTGAGAATTAGTAAAAATCACACTTTGGAACGCTGCTACCTTGTGTGACAAAAGCAAAGTACTTGGTGGGCATGGGTGGCTGGGGGAAAATGTAGGCGGAGGGAGGGAAGTGGCAGGAGAGGTAGGTAATTAGGAAGCAGAGGAGAGAACATCAGAAAAAGGCCAAGGCCTGGCAGGAGTAGGAATGGGGAGTAGATGGTGACTTTCATTAGTTACCAGAGAAGACCAAATGCCACTTGTTGCTGCTCAGATTAGCAAGGACCAGAATGAATGACAGGGCAGTGCAAGATGGGACTCCCTGCCCAAAGGGGTGGGAGGAGAGGGGAGGTCTTTGTGAGTGTGTTTGTGGCACGAGTGTGGTAGGGGTTCCTGCTGCACAGCCTGCCAGGTGAGAAGTGTGTGGGGTCCCCTGGAGCCAGTTGGAAGCAGGGTGGGGGAGGGGTTGGCAAGCTCATCTTGACTATGACTGGGAGCAAAGGTGTGAATAAATCCCTCTAGTCCAGGTCTCTTTCTCTGCAGCACTCATCCCCCTTTTCCATTGAGATGAGCTGGTCAAGAGGGGAAGGGGGATGAGCACATGTCCCAGAACAAAGCAGGTCTGTGAGAGTGACTAAACCAGGAATTCTGTATCCATAGTGGTTATGAGGGGGTGTGCCTGGAAGCGAAGGAGGGTAAAGACTGAAGCCAGTCTGGGCCTGTTTGATGGACATCTCTTTAACCTTTTGGAACAGAAATGGAATGAGATGTATTGGGAGCTTGGGGTTAATAGATGCAGACTATTGCCTTTGGAATGGATTAGCAATGAGATCCTGCTGTATAGCACTGGGAACTATGTCTAGTCACTTACAATGGAGCATGATAATGTGAGAAAAAGAATGTACATATGTATGTATAACTGGGTCACCATACTGTACAGTAGAAAATTGACAGAACACTGTAAACCAGCTATAATGGAAAAAAATTAAAATCATTATATAAAAAATAATTTAATAATAAAAAAATGGTTAGCCTTGGGATGGAGGAAAGGGCTGGAGAAAAAGGCTTGGGGGAGGGGACATAGAGACTTGGGAATAGTTTGGAGATAATATGTTGCTTTTATACTTTGTCTACATGGAAAGGGTGGATAAACCCATTGATGAGCCTTGAAATGAAGAGAGAGGAGGTAAAACAAATGGTTGTGTAGGAGACACACAGTGCATAAACAGAGACTAAGAAATCATTAAAATGACTTTCCTCTTCCAATATGGTGGGTATTTCATGGCTGGGGATGGGAGAGAGGCAGGGTGGGAAGGAGGAGTGTTGAGACCGAGGAGATGGGGCAGACCAATATTGAAAGAGATCCTTGTCTAGTGTACTGGTCTGTCCACCAAGCACTTCCATACCAGGCTCTCTCCTCTGCCTGCAGGAGACACACCAAATGTCCATTAGGTGTGTCTCAGACCAAGAAGGGAAAAAGGAGGAGGAAAATCGGTGGGGATTTGGACAGGTAGGTGTAACATGGTGCTCCGGACTGGGACCCCTGGTGGTGGTAATGGTAGTGGGGCGAAGGAGTGGATATGGCCCAGGCCAGAATAAAACTAGGACTTCACACTGCCCCTATTTGCACCTCATTCAGTAAAGGAAGAGACTCATAGAAAGGACTAAAGGGGAAATTGTTAAGAGAGCCTGAGGGAATCTGTAGGTACCCTTTGGATATGGGAGAAGGGCAAGAACCTGAAGAGAGTAGAGGAGTGAATTAGATGATGAGAGAGCCTTTTGCAACCCTTTCCTTGATTCAAGAAAGCGGTTGGAGAGTTCCCTGGTAAGCCTAGTAGGTTAAGGATCCAGCACTGTTACTGCCATGGCTTGGGTTCCACCCATGGCCCAGGGAACTTCTGCATGCCACAGGTGCAGCCAGAAAAAAAAAAAAGATGGGTGGTGGAATGAACAGCACAATGGAAAGATGAAGTCTGGAAGAGACAAAAAAGATTAAGAAATAAATTTAGAGTAATGTATTGGAAGCAAAGATAGTGCAGGAAGCAGCCTTATGCCACTTCATGCTTTTTGCCTTGAATTCTTTTTTTTTCCTATATAATTAGAGCCTGACCTTTATTTTTGGTTGCATTCTCTAGTTATAACCATGCTCGTTTTATTTTTAACCTTGATGGTAATTGTTTTAGATGTTCTTGTTATTACCACTATCTCGGATTTTGTCTTGTGATTCTACGTGAAAATCTGCATTTCAGTAGGTGATTTTTTTCCAATTTGCACAGAAGAAAAGTCATTATATATTTTACTGTGAATAAAGCTGGTTGAAAATCTATCTTTATCTATGCATATATCTGATATCTCAATTCAAAATAAGTATATTTATACATTACATATGTACATAGAGGAAAGTTGGGAAAAATGTACACAAGAATCTTAATAATAATGGTTCCTCTCTAAGGGCCAGATTCATGGGAATTTAAAATTTTTCTTTTGTGTTTTTTGTATATCTGTACTTTCTCATTTTTCCAAGATAATATGTTTTACCTGTGTTATAAAATTTAAAAAAAATTTAAAAAGAATAAAATGAAAATTATCAAAATAACAAGTCACTTGACTTTATAAAGGCAGAAGGGGACACTCAACAAATACTTGAAAAAACTTTTCAAAAGGAGGATAAATTTTAAGTAACACTTTAATCTCATAGCTAGATATAGTAATGAGGCAATTATTGCAGATATATTAATTTCATAATCAGTCCTTCAAGTGCTATATGGGAAAAATGTCTCACAAGACTACTGAGTACAGCAAATAAAGTAACAAATATGAAATGAGTATGAGTGGCTGTGTTTGGCCACCTCCTTCACCCAACCCATATGCAGAATCTCAGTTCTCTTCAGATTTCCTTCAGTTATTATTAGGGATAGTATCCAAGGTATATGACACCCATGCTAAGGCACAAGACCAGAAGTTAGTAGGTAGTGGAGCCAGATTCCTCATGTCAGAGAAAGACTTTGAAAAGAAGAAAGGATTTATTGTCAGAGATATCAATATGAACTCGTGTGTGTGTGTGTGTGTGTGTGTGTGTGTGTGTGTGTGTGTGTATACACAGAGTAGTATAGATACATGTATTTACTAGTCCTGTCCACTGAGAGGGCCTAGACACAATGCTGCCCCATTAACAATGAACACACATAGGGTCCAGATCTTGGTCTCTAAATACCATTTTCTTTCTTTTTCTCTTTCTTTCTCTTTCTTTCTTTCTTTCTTTCTTCCTTCCTTCCTTCCTTCCTTCCTTCCTTCTTTCCTTCCTTCCTTCCTTCCTTCCTTCCTTCCTTCCTTCCTTCCTTCCTTCCTTCCTTCTTTCCTTCCTCCCTCCCTCCCTCTCTCTCTCTTTCTCTCCCTCTTTCTTTTTGTATTTTAGGGCTGCACCCAAGGCATATGGAAACTCCCAGGCTAGGGGTCGAATTGGAGCTACATCTGCTGGCTTATGCCACAGCCACAGCAACACTGAATCTGAGCCACTGATCTATACCACAGCTCACAGCAATGCCAGATTCCCTACCCACTAAGCAAGGCCAGGGATCTAACCTGCATCCTCATGGATACTAGCCAGATTCGTTTCCGCTGCACCATGATGAGAACCTCAGAATACCATTTTCTAATAAAAGGAACTATGACTCCTTGAAGAAATAGTTGTTCCTAGGGGTCAGGGCAGGGAAAGCACAAGATGGACCTGGAACATCTTATAGTACTAGAAAGTAAAGATGTGCTTTAAAAAGAATATGCAAATGTTCTTAGTCTTCTATTGCTGAATACCAAATAACCACCAAGGTAGTGACTTAAAACAGAGGTCCAGGTGGGCTAAACTTGGTTCCTTGCTTAAGGTCTCAAAAAGCTGAAATCAGGGTGTCAAAACAAGCTTGAGCTCTTAACCTGGAGGTTCTGAGAAAGAACCCACTTCCAAGCTCATTTAGGTTGTAGGCCGAATTCAGTTCATATAGTTGCAGGACTGAGGTCCCTGTTTCCTTTCTGGCTGTTGGCTGAGATTTGTTTTCAGCTTCTAGAGACTCCTTACATTCCTTGGCTCCTGGCCACCTCCATTTATAAATCCAGCAATGATGAATTTAATATCTTCCATTTTGAATGCCCCTGACTTCCTCTTCTTTCTTTTATGCCTTCCATTTCTGCCACCAGCTGGATAAAGCTCTATGCTTTAACAGTTCACGTGAGTTTATTCAGCAGATCGGGATAATCCAAGATAATCTCCCAGTCTTAAAGTCAATTGATTTAGTGTTAAATCACATCTGAAAAAGATCCCCTTATTGCAGTACCAAGACTAATGTTTTATTGAATAACCTAAGGACAAGAATCTTGAGGGGGATGTCTTTAAAATTTTGCCTAACACAATGGGCATGTCAAAGGGACATAAGTCAACACTAAAGAGCTTCTAAAGGCCAAAACTGAATCAATTTGAGAAAAATAAGATATTATTTGATTATATCCCAAAGAGAAAAACATCCATACTGATACAAATTAATGATTAAATAAATAAGAAAGAACTTACTTGAAAAATAATTCCAAGTAATAAATGTAGAAAATATAAGGGACATAGAGAATCATCATTAGAACATCAAAGTAGTAATTTGCTGCAGGTAAGATCAACTGATGAATACTCTTTTTTGAACTTGCACCTCCACAGCAACCTGAGCCACTGCAGTCAGATTCTTAACTCCCTGAGTCACAGCATAAATTCCCTAAACTTAATGGGTAAAATTTTAAGGAGAAACAAGATATTTATATAGCTTCAAAGTGCCTCATCTCCAAGTTTTAATTAATAATTATGGCTGTTTTGTTAAAAAGCACATACCCACAAATTCTGATACTTCTTCCTTTTTTTTGTTTTTTGTCTTTTTGCTATTTCTTGGGCCGCTCCCGCGGCATATGGAGGTTCCCAGGCTAGGGGTCGAATCGGAGCTGTAGCCACTGGCCTACGCCAGGGCCACAGCAACACAGGATCCGAGCCGCATCTGCAACCTACACCACAGCTCATGGCAACGCCGGATCGTTAACCCACTGAGCAAGGGCAGGGACCGAACCCGCAACCTCATGGTTCCTAGTCGGATTCGTTAACAACTGCGCCACGACGGGAACTCCAAATTCTGATACTTCTTTTTCCAAGAGGTGCAGCTTAATTCCTCTTCTATTGACTATGAGCTGGACTAAGTGACTCACTTCTAAGAAATGGAGTATGGAAATGAAGAAATAAAATCTTACAGAGAAGAAGCTTGGCAGACATCACTTTAGCTAAGGGGTCAAATTAACATCACCACTAGTAAGTTATATTGATAAAAGGGCAAATCAACTCTGATTTTCTTCCCCCAATCTCATAGTTGTCTCAGTAATCATGAGAAAACATCAGACAAGCTCAAATTGAGGGATATCCTACTAAATAGCTACTAAGTACTCTTAAAAAGTATCAAGGTTATGAAAAAAAAAAAAGAATAAACAGCTGTCAGAGAATGTAGGAGAATAAAGAGACATGATAACTAAATACAGTTGGTATCCTGGGCTGAACCTTGGAAGGAAAAAAAGGGTTTTGGGGAAAACTTGCTGACTTTTGTATAAAGTGTTTAGCTTAGTTAATAGTAGAACTGATGTTAATTTCTTAATTTTAACAGGTAAAATATGTTAATACTATGGAAATATGGATAAAATACATAAGAATTCTCTTTACTATCTTCACAACACTTCTGCAAATGTAAAATTGTTCCAAAGTAAAAAGTTAAAAAAGATTACTAGTTTACTTAATTCTTGTGGGATTTCAAAAAGAAAGGAAGACAAAAAAACCTTGTAGTCTATTTGAAAAATTTAATCAGAGGTCTCCTCTAATTTTTGATTTGCTGTGGGCTACAGCCACACTTTGTTGTATTGTGCTTTGCTTTATAGCATTTTTTACAAATA
The DNA here is from genome assembly GCF_016906955.1 of Phacochoerus africanus. NCBI lineage: Eukaryota > Metazoa > Chordata > Mammalia > Artiodactyla > Suidae > Phacochoerus > Phacochoerus africanus. Next base: position 88,251,823 of record NC_062560.1, on the reverse strand, counting down.
GAAGACATGTGGCAACCTTGCATTGAGCAAGTCTATAGGTGACATTTTTTCCAACTACATCTGCTCACTTTGTGTGTCTGTGTTACATTCTGGTAATTCTTGCAATATTTCAAACTTTGTTGTTATTATATTTGTTATGGTGATCCATGATTGATGATCTTTGGTATTACTATTATCATTTTGGCATTTTTTAACAATGAGGTATTTTTGACCTTAAGGGGTGTGTGTGTGTGTGTGTGTGTGTGTATTTTGTCTTTTTTAGGGCCGCACTTGCAGTGGCATATGGAAGTTCCCAGGCTAAGGGTCGAATCAGAGCTGCAGCTGTTGGCCTACACCACAGCCACAGAAACGTGGGATCCAAGACACGTCTGCAACCTATGCCACAGCTCACAGTAATGCTGGATCCTTAACCCACCGAGTGAGTCCAGGGATCGAACCCGCATCCTCATGGATACCAGTCGGGTTCGTTACCACTGAGCCACAATGGGAACTTCCAAGGTATGTATATATTTTTAGATATAATGCTACCACACGGTTAATAGACTACAGTATAGTATAAAACATTTACATGTACTGGGAAACAAAAAATTTGTGTGACTTGCTTTATTGTGGTATTCACTTTATTGTTGGTCTGGGACTGAACTCATAATATCTCTGAGATATATAATGGTCATTCATGTACAGATTTTGTGAACATATGTTGTCAGTTCTCTTGAGTATATACCTACAAGTTGAATTGCTAGATCTAGGTAGCTCTGTGCATAACTTTTGAAAGGACCGCCAAATTCTTTTCCATGGCAACTGCATGATTATATTTTTTCCACCAGCCATGTGCGAAAGTTACAATTCTTCACATTTTTGCCAACACTTGCTACTTTTTTTCCCCCAGATGTAAGCAAGGCTGCATTCCTTAAGGAAACTCCAAAGAATACATTTCCTTATCCTTTCCAGCCTCTGGAGGCTGCCCACATTCCTTGGCTCAAAGCCCCCTTCCTCTGTCTTTAAAGCCAACACCACAGAACTGAGTCTCACTCAGGCTACCACTTCTCTTGTACTACTGTTAGTTTTTTTTTTTTGGATGATAGCCTTGCTAATGGGTGTCAAGTGCCCCAGTGGCTCTGTACTTGTCTAACCTTTCTGTAGAAATTGGTCTTCCTGACTTACTTACTCCTGGACCAGACTCTGCCACTCACTGGGAAATATTTGCCCTAATGGTCAGAAGCCATTCATATTTTACTCGTTCTTCACCTATGTCCATACATATGACCATGTCCTGTTGCCTTCCGAATGCAGTTTTTGGGCCCTGGCATCCTTTTCAGATCTCCTTGTTAGAATCTGAATAGGTTATTTACATGAAGCTATACTTGACTAATTGTGATGAGTGTGGGAAACTTTCAAAATGAAAAAGAGAGAGAAGACAACCTATGTGAAAGACTCATAGAGTTTTCAGCGTCTTTCAGTTCATAGTGATTCTTATTTTTGTGCTTTTCCTTACAAGAAACACTATTTGCAGATGATGTGAATGTTTAAGTAGACAGCTGCAGGAAATCTACAGTCAGCTTCTAGAACTAATAAAAAAACTTAGCAATGTCATAGGATACGAAGTTAACATAGAAAAATCAATTGTATTCTTATATGGTAGCAGCAAACAACTGGGAAATTAAATTTTTAAAATTCCATTTAAAGCAGCAACAAAAACATAAAAGGCCTAGGAGTAAATCTAACAAAATTTGTCCAAGACTCCCACAATGACAACTACAAAACATTACTGAGACAATTTAATAAGATCTGAATAAAAGGAAGTTTATGCCATGTTCGTGTGTTTAAAGACTGTTAATATAGCTATTAGCATCAAATTGACCTATAAAATCAAAACAATCCCAGTAAAAATTCCCACAGGATTAAAAAAGCAGATAACTGTATGATTCTAGAATTTACATGAAAATTCAAAGGATCTAGAATATCTGAGGTAATTTTAATAGAGAAGAACAAAGTTTCAAAACTTTCCCTACCTAATTTCAAGACTTACAATAAGGCTACAGTAATCAAGACAGTTTGATATTAGTGAAAAGATAGACATGTAGGTCAATGGAATGGAATAGTGAGTACAAAAATAGACCTACACATACATGAGCACTTGATTTTTGACAAAGGTACAAAGGCTATACAATGAAGAAAGGAAATTCTTTTCAAAAGAAGATACATGAATGGCTAATGAGTACATGAAAATCTGCTGTACCTCATTAGTCACCAGAGGGAAAAAAATTACAAGCACAAAAATTACAACACACACTTTAGAATGGTTAAAATTTTAAAATATTGGCAAAAAAAAAATCTTGACCATACTAAGTATTGATGATAATAAGGAGAAATTGGAACTCCAACACTCTCCTGTTGGACATGTAAAATGGTGACACCTCTTTGGAAAACAGTTTGGCAATTTCTTCCTGTTTTCTTTCTTCCTTTTTTTTAATGACTGCATCTGTGGCATATGGAAGTTCTCAGGCCAGGATTGAATCTGAGCCTAAGCTGCAGCTGCAGCAATGCCAGATCCTTTAACCCACTACACAGGGCTAGGGATGGATCGAACCTGCACCTCCTCAGTAACCCAAACTGCTGCAGTAGCTTTCTTAATCCACTGCACCACAGTGGGAACTCTCAGTTTGGCAGTTTCTTTTCTTTCTTTCTTTTTTTTCTTTTACCAGTTTCTTAAAACGAAACTTACAGCTTCCGCACAACATAGCCTCCTTTCCATCTCTAGATATTTATCCAAGAAAAATGAGAACATATGTCTGCTTAAAAATATGTATATGTATGTTCATTTCAGCTTCGCTTGTAATAGCCAAAATTTGGAAAGTAGTTAAATGTCCATCAGTGAATGAATGGATGAACAATCTCCATATTATGTAATACGTCTCACCAGTATAGAAGAATATGCTATTATTCCATGCAAAATCATTGCATTTAATGAATGAAGCCAGGCAAAAATAAAAGCATTTGCTCTATGATTCATCTTATTTTTAATTTTAATTATTTATTATTTATTTTTATTAAATAATTATTTAATTATTTATTTATTATTAAATATTTATTTATTTATTTATTTATTTTTTGCTTTTTAGGGCTGCACCCATGGCATATGGAGGTTCCTAGGCTAGGGGTTGAATGGCAGCTGTAGCTGCTGGTCTACACCACAGCCACAGCAACACCAGATCCAAGCCACGTCTGTGACCTACACCACAGCTCATGGCAATGCCCAATCCTTAACCCACTGAGCAAGGCCAGGAATCGAACCTGTGTCCTCATGATTACTAGTTCGGTTCATTAACCACTGAGCCACCATGGGAACTCCTGATTCATCTTATTTTTAAAAATATTGGAGTTCCCGTCATGGCGCAATGGTTAACGAATCCGACTAGGAACCATGAGGTTGCGGGTTCGGTCCCTGCCCTTGCTCAGTGGGTTAACGATCCGGCGTTGCCGTGAGCTGTGGTGTAGGTCGCAGACACGGCTCGGATCCCGCATTGCTGTGGCTCTGGCTTAGGCTGGTGGCTATAGCTCCGATTCGACCCCTAGCCTGGGAACCTCCATGTGCTGTGGGAGCGGCCCAAAGAACTAGCAAAAAGACAAAAAAAAAAAAAATAATAAATAAATAAATAAATAAATAAATAAAATAAAAATACTATAAAATGAAAACTATTGTGAAAGAATACAGATCAAAGGTTGCATGGGGTTGAGGGTGGAAGAAGGGATGGATTACAAACGGAATGAAAGAGATTTGGGGAGATGATGGAAGTGTTTGCTATTTTGATTGTGATCATGGGTTCATAGACCTAAATACATGTAAAACAGATCGAGCTGAATACTTTTGGTACTTTTAAAACTTTAATAAAGCTAAAGTAATTACTCACATGTAGACACTAGCTGAAGAGGCTGAAAGTGAAAACCTGTTTTTGCTGTTTTATTCTCCTGGTACTAGGCATTTGGTTTTGCTTTTTTCATTGTAAGTTCATTTTTTTTCCTTGCTGGCCCCTTTAAATATTCTCTCAGTGAAACTTGCATTTTCTGTAATTTGAAGACAATAGCATATGCTGCTGAAAGTCTGACCTTCCACAGAGATCTTTTTCTCCTTGTTTACTGGACTTCTGTCCCAGTCCTTGCTTCAAAATCTGTAAAAACATATATATTTCCCTCAAGACACTAACATTTTATACATGACTGATAGGGATGAATGAATTCATCCCTTTTGTTGTTCCTGGTTGACTCACTTTTCTTTTGCTTTCATAAAAGATTCAGTTTATTTCCTTGCAGACTTCTTTGGCACATTCCCACTGACATCTCTGCATCATCATCTTAAAAAGTTAGATTTATTGTACACCAAGATCAGGAAAAATTGACTCTCCTATGGGATGTACAAATTTTTTACACTTTTTTTGGCTGCACCTGTTGCATGTAGAAGTTCCTTGACCAAGGATCAAACCCTCACCACAGCATCAACCCAGGAGTGTAGTGACAATGCAGGATCCTTAACCCACGGCACCACAAAAGAAATCTGGGATGTTCAAATTAATGGAAGTTTTCATGCGGTAACTCAGTTCTCCTTCAATCACCTTCTGACTTGGCCTCCTGATTTCTACTTTTTTCCTGAAAGTTCTGGTCTCATTCCTTCACCCTTACAGAAACATCCAGGAAAAGGCACTTCCTTCATTTCAACTTCACTCATGTTCTGATCATGGTCCTGGAATGTTACTGCTTCTTGGAAGTTTTGTACTCATCCCTTATCATCAGTGAGACTCCCAGAAACAGGTTTTAATTTGATTCTCTTTCCACGATCACACTGTGACCTTGTTCCTTGAACTTTACCACTTCCAGAAAGTTTTGACTTCATCATCCCACTCCCTCAGAAACACCAAGGAGAGGAGTTTTGGTTGTTAAAAAAACATCTTCTAAAGCCCAATATTGATCCTTACTTCTTCTGGAAAGTCTGTTCTCATCCCCCACCATCCCCAAAACACTCTGGTGAGGAGGCTTCCTTGTTTTCCTTCTACCTGTCAGGTCATGATCTCATCCCCAGATTTTTTTTTGGGGGGGGGGGTCTTTTTAGGGCCGCACCTGAGACATATGGAAGTTTCCAGGCTAGGGGTCAAATCAGAGCTGCAGTTGCTGGCCTACACCACAGCCACAGCAATGCAGGATCCAAGGCTCATCTTTGACCTACACCACAGCTCAATGGCAATGCCGGATCCTTAGCCCACTGAGTGAGGCCAGGGATCAAACCTGCGTCCTCATGGATACTAGTCAGGTTCGTTCCCGCTGAGCCACAATGGGGACTCCTTCATCTCCAGATTTTTTTAAAAATGGAGGCTGTCTGGGGAAATCTAGGATTGGTGTAGAACGCACAGTATCAATTTTCAGAGGGAACAAAAGACCGTTCATGAACATCATGGAACCATCTAGCCTTTATGAAGCGCCTATGAGTTCACCACCATGTGTTTTCAGATCAGACTTCCCACCATTCCCTTCCTCTAGGCAGAAAATGAAAGATCATTCCATTCCCCAAATATTAAGGGGCACAGAGTTCGCCTTAAACATGTTTCTCAATTGAACATGCAGGTACTCTGATGACTAAAGTGTAAACATCAAATCGACAGTGATTGCTTGTAAATTGTATATGTCTGTCCATACATACGACTGGCAACCTGCATACACTGAGAAAACCTCCAAATCATGCCTCGTGAAGTCACTGTGGTGAGGAGACAAACACCCTGAACTGGGAACTGTGGTCAAAGCTCTACCACTCACTGGTCGTGACCTTGGGAAAATCACTTTCCTACTTAGTTTCCTCATCTGTGAAATGAAGTTTGGACTTAAGAAGTGACTTCAACTTTGAACCCTGTGACCTACAGTTAGAAAATACATCTTATAAAAATGACAATATTTCTTGCATGTGAAGCTTAAACAAGTTTCTCAAAATAATTCTTCACACTACACATGGGTGATGAACTCCAATGTTTTTTGTTCTATTCTTTTTTTTAAAAAAAATTGCTTGTTGTGATACACAAAACTGATTTCAAGAGCTGTAATAGGTGGCAATTCTCACTTATAAGAACACTGGATTAAAGGATCTGTAAGACTTCTGCTCTATCCTAAAATTAAAGTGTCTACATTGGAAATACAGAAAAGCAAAATATAGAAATTCCTGTTGTGGCTCAGTGCGTTAAGGACCTGATGTCGTCTCTGAGGATGCAAGTTCAATACCCAGCCTCACTCAGTGGATTAAGGATCTGGCATTGCCATGAGCTTCGACCTAGGTCGCAGATGTGGCTTGGATCCTGTTGCCATGGCTGTGGCATAGGCTGCAGTTGCAGTTCTGATTCCACCCCTGTCCTGGGAACTTCCACATGCTGCAGGTACAGCTATAAAAAGGAAAAAAGAAAAGAAAAGCAAAACATAGAAAAATAGCCTCAGTCTTGTTGAGTCTTTGACCTTCCTTGTGTGGAAAGTAACATAAAATCTTTTCTATCAAAGGAAATCTTGGTTACTCCATTTTGCTCCGGTTTCCGGTGAAACGCCTTCCTGTGACCCTCTCCTCTTTCCCTTTTCTCCCAGTAACGATTTGTTTCAAATCAGCCAACCAAGAAGAATGTGTGCCCTGACCTGACCAATGGGAAGGGGACAGGTACATCACCTGTGCTAGGGATAAATAGGGAGGGTCTTTTCTTCTTTGCGTGTTTAGAGTACCCATGCCCTTCTGCAGAAGTAAAGAGCCTTTACAGATCTCCCCGTGTTCATGTGTGTCATTTTCTGACACTGACGATCTGAGCCATTTCCCCAACACTTACCTTGCTATCAGTTTTCAAAGTCAAATATTCTCCAGTCTCCAGACGACAAAGCCTATAGGAAATGCCCCATGGAGTTCCTGTCGTGGCGCAGTGGTTAACGAATCCGACTAGGAAACATGAGGTTGTGGGTTCAGTCCCTGCCCTTGCTCAGTGGGTTGTTAACGATCCGGCGTTGCTGTGAGCTGTGGTGTAGGTTGCAGACGCGGCTCGGATCCCGCGTTACTGTGGCTCTGGCGTAGGCCGATGGCTGCAGCTCCGATTCAACCCCTAGCATGGGAACCTCCATATGCCATGGGAGCGGCCCAAGAACTAGCAAAAAGACAAAAAAAAAAAATACCCCAGGTCAGAACCCCCTCCCAAGATGTACAGCAGAGGGTAACCTCGGTACTTTGCATCTCTAATCTCTAGTACCTTCATCTGCCACTGTCTCTACCACTCCTATAATCAGTCTATTTTAAGGTCTCCTACATTTCTTTTTTTAATGCTTTTGCCCACTGAATTCAAGAAGTATTCATCCTATGTTATTCTACTTCCTTTTAGGTTTAATATGACATGGTACACACTTACGGACAGGGAATATACATACACTCAATGATATAAACACCTATGTACCAATATCTAATATAAATATACGCAACAGTGGCCTCAGACTGTGGTACACACTAGAATTACCTTGAAAGCTTACTACTAAATGAAGACTCTACATTCCCACTCCATGGGTCTGGAGAATAGGAGCCAGAGGATCTACATTCTCAAAAAGCCCCCCACCAAGGTATTTTTATGCAGATGGTGGCTTCACACTCCTTGGAAAATAGGACACGCATTCTTTTTAAAAAAAATTTTATTTTTTGAGGGCCCCCAGTTGCAGCACATGGAAGTTCCCAGGCTAGGGGTAGAATCAGAGCTACAGCTGCTGGCCTATGCCACAGCTGCAGCAACACAGGCTCTGAGCCACATCTTCTACCTACACCACAGTTCATGGAAATGCAGGATCCTTAACCCACTGAGTGAGGCCAGGGATTGAACCTGCATCCTCATGGATCCTCATCAGGTTTGTAACTGCTGAGCCACAATGGGAACTCCAGGACATGCATTCTTAAAATGATACCAGATACTGAATTATGAATACCATACTTCCTGATTGGCAGAAAACAGATAGTCAAAGACAACTGAGATTTTTCAGTCCAGGGAACTAGAAGAGGAAAGGTAACATTAGGAAAAAAAAAAAAAGACTCGTGTGGAAGAGGAAGACTGCTTTTTAAACTGCTTTATTAATTTCACATTATGAAAAGAATATTTCTTCTTATAATTGGATGAAACTGCCCTGCTGAGAGAAAATTTTGCTCCAAGACACAACAATATTCGATTAGAAACTAGTAAGTGGAAACACTAAAAAGTTTACAGAAAAAGTAAATCACAAAACTACAAGCATGTAGAGCAGAGGCTACACATTATTAACCTCAGGGAAAACCTTACGATTCAAGGTATAAGGCAAAAGTCATAATGATTGTCAGGTTCAGGAGTTTGGTAGCGCACATGATGCCTCATTTGCTGCTCCCTAGTCCTTCTCCTTACTTCCATCATCTGCCCTACGTACTTTTCTACATCATCTCCCACTTCATTGCGATCAACATGCTTGTTGGTTATGGCCCATCGAAAATTAGGGACAAGTCGCCTAACCCGCCCCAGCCTGCCATTTCCTCCAGGCTTCTGGGCTCCGCCCTTTCCCAAATCGCGCGACTCCTCTCCATTCTGCAAAGGTGCCTGGTCCCCTCCTTCGTTTTCCTGTTGGGCATTTTCCATGCTGAGATTTTTTACTGCTTGCTGCTCCTCTTTGGACGCCATTGCTCCTAGGACACAAAAGGCGAGAGAAGGGACTATTTTCTTGGTGGACCGATCAGCACCGAGGACAGAGGCCCTACTACGCACCTCTCGAGATTCCCCTCCCCACAAGTCAAAGGCTTTTCAAATTTTCCTTCTCCCACCTGAGAGGCTCCCTAGGCCCTCTAGGGGGCCCCCAGTCCGGGCTCCCCCCCTCCCTCCCCCCAACCCACCATTTTCCCTGCCCATCCATGCCCAGGCCTCTGCAGGCACCAAAATGGAGGACGAGCTGGGGGGGGGGGGCTCGTTTGGGGTCTCAGGGCTTTCCAACCCTCCCCCCGACCCTCACTGTCCCCCACACCGACCTGGGCCTATCCTTGCAGTCTCCTGCTCCTCCCGATTGTCACCACGAGTGCACCGCCGCGACACCTAAACCCGCAGACCTGCAGAGGCCGGGGTGGGGGCAGAGGGGCTGCTGCAGCCGGGAGTCGGCCCCGCCCCCCCCCCGCTTTCCCCGCCCCCACCCCCGCACAGACCACCATTTTCCACACCAAGAAGAACGGGAGCGGGGCGGGGATGTCGGAAAAACTTGCGGGGGTGCGAGAAGCAGGTGTCTGGTCTGCGAGGAGTAGTCGCCTCGCGGTCATTAGGCCCGCCGCAGGGAAGGCCGACCTTTCTAGGGGCCAAATGTCCGGCTGCGAGGGACGTGGGGTTTGCGGTCTCCGCTTTGGGGCAGCTGGACCCCCGGGGAGGGGTCTGCAGGCCTCGTCCGCTAGCCCACGCCACCTCTGGGGAGCTCTCTCCGAGTCCCTTACCTGCTTTCCCTGCACTGCCAACGCTTGGGAGCCGCCCCCAGCCCGCACTCCCTCAGGCCAGACGGGAGCAGGGACCGAGAATGGAGTGAGCGACAGCCGCGTCTGACGCTGAGGAGAGGCGCGCGCAAGTGGGAACCGGCCGGTCACGTGGTGCCTTCATCACGGTGGGCGGCCACGCCCCCAACACGCCCCCCGCCCGGGTCACAGCGCGGACCTGGGCCCTGGCGCAGTCCGTTCTTTGTGTGTTTCTGGGCCTATCTCTGCCTGCTACCGAAGGGCAGTATCTTTACAGGGGGCCTTTGGCCATTCCTATTTCTTTTCTGGGTACTTGCCTTTCCCCTCCTCTGCTTCCAGGATGCATCCCTCCACCTGCCAGAATTCAGGCGCAACGTTCCAAGGGGTGCAAAACCCCTCGGTACTGAATGCAATATTCTAAAAAAAACCCCAAATTAATGCAAGAATACCTATGATCGGCAAGGTGCCCCACCCACCCCACTCCCAAACTGTTGTCCTCCTTGCTACCAGTGCTCATCTGCTTTCTCGTTTTTTTCCGTACAGAAATGTATGGGTGGGGGCAGGAAATGTGTCAAGATGGAATTGTTTCTACTTCTCAACACCTTTCTGTTTTGTTCCTTTTTTAGTTAAAAATTCCTTCTCTTTATGGTTTTAACTTTTATTATGGAAAATTTCAAACATATGCAAAAACGGAACAGTGTAATGAAAGGCAGTGTATTCCTCTCGCAGTATAAGAGAGAACAGCTCCTGGCCAATCTTACTTCATCTATTTCCTTACCCACTTCCTGCCTTTAGAGATTATTTTTTAAATAAACCCCAGGCATAATCACTTTGCGCATAAGTATTTCAAAGGCACATCTACAAGGACTCTCATTTTTAATGTATAACCACAATACCATTATCACATCTAACAATTAATCATTACCTAATATCATTTTATGTCCAAATTCCCAATTCTGTTACAGCTTTTTAAACAGTTTGGACCAGGATCCAAATAAAACGTGATACCTAATGCTGCCTTTGGCTTTGACAATTTGTCAACTATAATTTGTCCTGGTGAGTATGTCCTGCTTGAAGTTTGTTCAGCTTCTTGGATGTGTGTATTTGTGAGTTTTCTTAAATTAAAAAATTTTTACCCATCCATTTTCCCAATAGGGTTACTTATTTCTCTCTTTTCACTTTTTATTTCTGCTCCTCCGGTTGGATAATTTCAATAAAGTTCCCTGATTCTTTCTTCTGCGTGTTTACATCTGATGTTGAAACTGTCTACAGATTTTTTCATTCAGCTACTGTACTTTTCAGCTCCAGAATTTTTACTGGATCTTTTTTTTTTTTTATAATTTCTTCTTGTTTATTGATAGCAAAACATCACTCTCTTGCTTTATTTTTAGTTCTTCTTTCTTTAGCTCTTTGAGCATATTAAAGGCAGTTGATTAAAAGTTTTTGCCTAATAAATCCAGTCTCTGGGCTTCCTCAGGGACAGTCTCTATTAATTTCTTTTTCCTGTGAACAAGCCATACTTTATTTGTATGGGTCTTTAATTTTTTGTCGTTGAAAGTGGACATTTTGAATATTATGTGGCACCTCTGGGAATCATATTCTTCCCTCTCCCCAGGATTTGTTGTTGCTGGCTGTTGTGGCTTGTGGTTTGATTGTTTGTCTAGTGGTTTTTCTAAACTATTTTTGTAAAGTCCGTATTCTTTATCATGTGTGTCCACTGAAATCTGTGTTGCCTAAGCTTAGTGGTCAGCTGGTGTTTTGATGGTTTCTTCCTTTATTTTTTTTGGCCATGTCCACAGCATATGGAAGTTCCCTGGGCCAGTAATCAAACCTGTGACACAGCAGTGACTTAAACTGCTGCAATCCCATCCTGGGCTATGTGAGGCCTTCTTAATCCCCCTGTATATTAGGGAACTTTTAAAAGCCCATATTCCCGCATGTATCTCCTTTCACAGCCTCTTCTTCTCAGGCTTTTCATTATGTTTATTGTTTATTCTGAATGTTGTCCTTTGCCCCAAGCTGCTGTGGCTAATATCTGGGCCTTTAAATGCTTTTGGCAAAAACCACTCCACTCCTTGGGAAGGCTCTGAATCAGGCAAAACAAAGAGAAACTTTTGTATCAATGCTTGAGGACGATCTGCCAGATGGGTGGGGACCTGTAGCCCGGATTCCTTGGGAATAAAGTCCAAAATACGGGAGTTCCCGTCGTGGCGCAGTGGTTAACGAACCTGACTAGGAACCATAAGGTTGAGGGTTCAATTCCTGGCCTTGATCAGTGGGTTAAGGATCCGACGTTGCTGTGAGCTGTGGTGTAGGTTGCAGACGCGGCTCGGATCCAGCCGCGTAGGCTCTGGCGTAGGCTGGTGGCTACAGCTCTGATTCGACCCCTAGCCTGGGAACCTCCATATGCCGCGGCAGCGGCCCAAAGAAAATGGCAAAAAGCCAAAAAAAAAAATAAATAAATACAGTCCATAATACTCCTAATGATACTAGCAACCTTTACCAGCTGATCTGGGGTGTTGGGGATGGTGGGTTGGCAATTTAAAATACCACAGCACTCTCTTACTGCAATGCAGGAGGTTCTCTCAACAGGTTTTCCCCCAGTTGTTGTAGGTGTGTGTGTGTTTTTTTTTTTTTAAATTAGATTCCAGAGTTCTACACAAGTTTATTCTGACAGTTTTTGGCATGGAGGCTTTGGATTCCTTACTCTGTCATCTTTGGAGTTGTATTCTCTCTATATGTTTTAAAATTCTCTACGATGTAATGTCATCATAAAATTATTTTTCAAAAGTATCCTAAGAGAGCAGTACAATGTTATGCTTGCTTTCTTACAGGAATTTTAAAGTACTTGGTGAGTTGTAATGTTTGCTATTCTGTCACAAATAATATTTGATATATTTGACTTGATTAACAAAATGCTTTCTGGAATATAGCTGCGGGGATTTCATATTTCTAAATATGTTTAAGAGCTATGTACAAGGTTAAAAATGATAGATGAATATCGAAAGGTAAGTTTTATTACCATTGTGAGTAGTAAGTATTTAGGTACTGATTGGGAGCTTCTCAATTACAATCATTTCTATTCAAAAGAAATTTTCTTAAGTATAAAAGGTTACTGGCCAACTTTTTTTCCCTTTTACTCCATGCTCTACCATGTCTGTTGAAAGGAACATTCCTTCTCTCATGTCTCTCAAAAATAATCAGGAGAAAAATGAGGGGAAAAATAACTACACATGACAAAAGATCCAAAATGATCATAAGACATCATTATGGAATAGAATTAGTCATGGCAAAATTTTAAAAAACCCATTTGTGTTTCAGTAACCTCTCCCAATCACATGCAAACCAGCACATTTTACAAATACCCTTGCTCTGAGAGCCAGATTCTGGAGTTATCCATAAATTACCAACCCCCAAATGAAAGGATTTGCATATTAAAACTCAGAGCTCTACTACTTGAATGTACCACATAGACTTTAGGAATGAAGATTCATGTTATTAATGGCCAGATGACTTTGCATAAGCTTCAATCTCATTTTTCAGCCATTATTGCAGAAGAGAGACCGAAATGCAACTTTCTGATTCAGAATTTGGTATGTTTTTCATTATGCAAGGATGCTTTTCAGTTCACTTCTCCATATCAAGAATGCCTGGGATGAAGTTATAATATATCCTTCAACACTCTTCCCTCTTCCCTAATAGGGAAGGCATGGCCAGGAAAACTAAGAACCCAAACTAAAGTCCACAACTCTGCCACTATCTTGTGTACCTACACAAGTCATTTAACTTCTCTCCAGTACAGTTTATTAGATGAAAACAAAATTGACTAAATTTAAGAGTTTTGGAAAGGATTGTATGAGATGATATGCATAAAGATACTTGCAAATTATAAGCACTGTTCAAGTATGTTACTATCATCTTTCTGAAAAAAAAATTACAGACAATAAGGTGGGTCTGTCAACTAGGAGCCATAAGAGTTGATTTCTTGGACAAGAATGACAAGATGGGATATAATAATGGATTCCATGAACTGAGAAGCATGGAAGTATTTACTAGTAAAGAAATATTATTAATTCAATCCCCGGCCCAGGAGCTTCCTCCCACAGGGGTGGCTGAAAAAAAAAAAATGAAGAGGAATAGTGATGAACAGGATAATTGCCCAAGTGCTTAAGGGGCTTACATCCTAGTGGGTTGTATTCAGAGGGAAGCAGGCCATTGCAAAAAAGAGGGATAAGTCTAGGGAAGTGGGAGGGCTTCTAGTGTGGGTAGAACCCATTAACAGCTATTCCACAGAATTATATTTGGGGCTATCAGACCCAAGGCTGAGCTTACCCTAAAGAGGTTCATCCCAGGTGTATCATTTTGCGAAGAGCACAGTTGAACTGAGGGACAAATAGCTGGGCCATTAATTCTGCTCTCTGTCATGCACTCACTGAAGACTCTTGAAGTTCATATGTTGGGAATTCCTTGGTGCCCATTTTTGGCCACCTTTCCCTTTCCTGCCATGTTCTCTTCTTAGGCAGCCATCTCATCTATACTTATATTTTCAATTGCCATCTATCTATTTATGGCATTCCCTCTCTAATGCAGTCTCTGATATAAATATATTTATGCATTTTTTTAGGGCTGCACCAGTCAGTAGCATATGGAAGTTCCTGGGCTAGGGGTCGAAGTGGAGCTGCAGTTGTAGACCTATGCCACAGCCACAACCATGCCAGATCCAAGCTCCATCTGTTACCTACACTGCAGCTTGTGGCAACACCAGATCCTTAATCCACTGAGCAAGGCCAGGGATCAACCCTGCATCCTCATGGATACTAGTTGGATTTGTAACCTGCTGCACCACAATGGGAACTCCCTTGCTGCATTCTTAATATTCTCACTTGGGTATACAAAGGTATTGAGAAATCAGGATGACCCATCGTGTTCCCTCCAGAAAGGATCCATTATGTGTTGCTTATCCCAGTTAATATCACTGCCTATCACACAGATAATCAGGTGAAACATCTGAGAATCACATTAAGACCTCTCTCTTATACCCACTACCCAACTCTTAAATCTTTCATGAGTTCACCTGTTTATTCATTCATGCATATATTCATTCATCCAGTAGAAATAGGAACATTGCTGGCTCAAGGGAAAATGGGGATAATCACACAATCAGAGTCCTGTAGTGGGTGTTCCATTGCAGTGAGAAGGGCTTATTTTTGGAAGATTTGTCACAGCAGGGAAAGTAGGGAGCATAGGTGCTGAAGTACAATATGTAAATTGGTAGGTTTGATGCTAGAAGCATATAGACATTCTCTTTTGTGATAGCATCTACTTTTCCAGAGAAGCAAGAAGCCAACAGAACAGTTGAGAATACTGAGGTGTAAGAGAGGGTTGAAGGTTTGTGCAGAAAATAGAAATTGTGCCACAGTGGCCACAGACATTGAGAAAGTATATTGACTATGGAAATGTGGTAAGATTACCAGTTGGGCCTGAGTACTGCTCGATATCCTACAATAGCTTCCCTTCTGCTTTGTCTGTCACAACTGTCCACTTTTCCCACCAGGCTCCAGCCACACTGGTTCTTTTTATGCAACGATTCATGCTCACTTCATTTCAGAGTGTGCTGTTCCTGAGGCTAATACCAAAAGACCACACACACACACACACACACACAGAGCTTGTTGTTATCATCCAGGTCTCTGCTGAAAAGTCACTTCCATAGTGTGGCCTTCTCTAATGATAAAGCAGGACACAGCTCCAGGAATCTTCCTGCATGGTGAAGTCTAAGTAACTGATGGTCATTGAAATTGTGAAACCGGATGGCCCTGGACATCTGCCTCTCTCCATAAATGTTACTTTCCATCCCACTTCTCTGTTTCATTCTCTCCATGGCATTCTTCACCCACTGAAATTACATTGGTTATTTTTTATTTTATATGTATCCGAAAGAGATCAGCCTCGTAAGGGGAGGGGACACGCCTCTTTTGTTGCCTAGCAACCAACCTGCTAGGGAAAGCGCTAAGCACGCAGGAAACAAGCGCTGCATGTCTCAATTGTTATCTACCAGATTCATCAAAACAGAAACATAGTTAAAGTTGAGTGGCAAAAAAAAAATTGACAGTGGAATCAGAGATCACAGTGTGCAAAAGATTTAAAGAAATCTCGGACATTGTCTATCTAGCAGTTCTCAAACTATATAGTAAACATCCGAATCTACCAAAGAAATTGTTCAAAATATCGATTCCTGAGTTGCAAACCCCAGGGAAAGGATTCAGCAAGTCTGGGGTAAGTTCTCAGAAGCTGTAATTTTAACATGATCCCAGATGATTCTGATAAAAGTAGACTGTGCTTTATGCTTAAATCAACAGATATCTTTTAAAACGCAGTTATCCTCATTCTCTGACATAAACAGTAGCAATATTTTCTTAGGTCAGTCTCCCAAAACAAAAGAAATAAAAGCAAAAATAACAAATGGGATCTAATAAAATTTAGAAACTTTTGCACAGCAAAGGAAACCATAAACAAAATGAAAAGACAACCTATGGGCTGGGAAAAAATATTTTCACATGATGCAACTGACAAGGGCTTAATTTCCAAAATATATAGACAACTCATACAACTCAATATCAAAACAACAAACAACACAATAAAAAACAGGCAGAAGACCTAAATAGACATTTCTCCAAAGAAGATATACAGATGGCCAATAAGCACATAAAAAGATGCTCAGCATCACTAATTATTAGAGAGATGCAAATCAAAACTACTATAAGTTATTACCTCACATAGATCAGAATGGCCATCATCAAAAAGTCTACAAGTAATACATGCTTGAGAGGGTGTGGAGAAAAGAACCCTCCTACACTCTTGGTGGAGAATGTAAATTGGTGCAGCCACTATGGACTATATTATGAAGGGTCTTCAAAAAACTGAAAATAAAACTACCATATGATCCAGCAATCCCACTCCTGGACATATCTGGAGCATTTTAAACTATTTTTTAAGGATTGCTGTTTTATGGTTTCTATTCTTAGAAGTCTCCCAAAGAACAAGGAGAAAAATATCTTTGATTTTTAAATAGAATAAACTCTATTCTATCTTGCACACAACACATGGGACAATTGAGCCCTTTTGTGAAATTAACATACAGGATGTTGATCTTATTTTTTCTACATCTTGAGATATTTTACTATTCATCCTCCTAAGAAGTATTTTATTATTAGATAATTATTTCCAGCTATAATAAAAAGACTAAAAAAAGAAGAGAGAAAATGTAAGAATGATGGAATAGTTCACATTAAGGATAATGCAAAACTAAAACAAGTAATCAATATTACATTACCATTTAGGGTTTTGTTTGTTTGTTTGTTTTTACCATGCTTGTGACTTGCAGAAGTTCCCAGGCAAGGGCTCAAACCCACACCACAGCAGTGACCTGAACCACAGCAGTGACAATGCCAGATCCTTGGCCACTAGGTCACTTAACATTTAGCTTTTTAATGCATTGTCTAAATGTTACACTATCTTTCAGGAAAGTAGAAAAGAAATCAACAGACTACATCTTTGCATTTATTTAATACAGCTTTCACTGAACACAGGTGAGAACTCTTTTTTTCATTTTCTTTCCATATAGAAGCAAATTGAGAGAGGAATCAATTTTATAATTATTAGATCAGAAGATGAAAGTATAGTGACAGCAATACTCTAGATGTCATTGTTGATAGTGGAACTGATATTTCAAACTATGAGTCTTCAAGTGATAATATCTTTGATGAATTGTCTCAAACTCAAAAATCAATCAGTGAACAGTATATTTCTAAGGACCAAAGTGATAAATGGTATTCTCAATCAGTTTGACACTACTTGTCATGTAGTATGTTATGACAAGAGCTAGAAACATACCATTTAGCTCAAAAGATATAAGACAATTTTCTGTCATCTTTTATGATATTTTATATTTAACATATCTCCAATATTTAATATTTAATCAGTAATTTTCTAAGTAGACAAATGCTTAAATCAGGAAATTAGAAGGAAATAGATCATGTATAAGTGGGAATAAGTCATTGGACTGGTCATTCTAATTGGTTTTCATCAATCTAAAAATGAAAATGTTTTGCAATTATAGAGCAAAGAAGGTGACTGGACTACCTTCAACAAAAATTAGAGGCTGTCCAAGTTTTGAAAAGTTTTCTTTTAATGATATAAGTACAAGATGAACCAGAAGTAATGATAAACTAGAACTTATTAGGAATTTAAGTGAGGAAGAAGTGAAGAACCAGTATCTATAAGATGGATATATTCCAGATTCAGGAATGACATTCAAAAAATGATACCTATTTTGTGCATACATACCATCAATGCCAGGAAAGTTAGGAATAAAATTTAGCTTTGATATGTTTAAATTCTTGTTCAGTTTTCTGGATTAATTCCCTTTTGTGAAGCTTTTATTTTTACCTTTGTAAATTATTTGTAAAGTGACTTAAGATACAAAACATCAAATGGGTATTTTGTACCCAAAAGTTGATGATCATTTCATCCTGGTATTCTGAGGGTTAACATACCTGAGTGGCAAGGAGAAGTCAGTATTAAAAAAAATTTTTTTTTTTAGGGCCACACCTGCAGCATATAGCAGTTCCCACACCTGCAGCATATAGCAGTTCCCAGGCTAGTGGTCGAATTGGAGCTGCAGCTTGCTGCCCTATGCCACAGACACAGTGAGGCCAGATATGAGCTGCATCTGCAACCTACACCACAGCTCATGGCCATGCCAGATCCTTAACCCACTGAGTGAGACCAAGGATCGAACCCAAATCCTCATGGATACTAGTCAGGTTCTTAATCTGCTGAGCCACAACAGGAACTCCCTAGACCTCAATATTTTTATCTTGTTTAAGCAGTGAGGCTGGTGGAAGACAGTGCCCTCTCCAAAGTGCCTTTATGATGGGAACCCCTGACTCTCATTTCAATGTTCTATTTAGCTAAGTCAGTATCACACTGTGTGCTTCTTTATCAGCTACTGTGCCTAAAGATCAAAGTTCACAAACTTTTCTGATGTTAATCTAGAAGTCAAAACAAGACAACTGGAGAGCTTGTGAAATAGAGCAGTAGGGGGAGATTGTCTTTCCCTATCCTAGACCCAACTGGAGATCTTTCAATTAAATAGAAATTATGTAATGACATTCTTTCTCCAGGACTCCATCAGGTAGCCAATTCTATCATAACAACTTGGCACAGAAACTCATGTAGGCATGCAATGAAGTCGTGTGCATATCCCTTTATGCTGTTACATTTTCAAGTATTCTCTCTGGTAGTCAAGATTTTCAGTTCATGTTCAGGACAACTCTTTTAAGAATGGAAGAGTCAAGATGGGAAGTGAATCAGCATCTCTTGAAGTGCCCCATTTGCCCAATACCAGTGCTTCAAAAATAAGGAAGGCTGGGAGTTAGGACAGGTAAATATCATTTCCAGGCCCCACAGTTAGTAAAAGGCTATTCTTGCAGGCTGTCCACTTTTTTCATTAGAGCACTTAGCATACTAATCATACATGTTTTAATTTCCCAGCATGACAATTCCAACATCCCTGCCATATCTAAGTCTACTTTTGATGCTTCCTTGGTCTTTTAAAACTGTGTTTTTGTATTTCGGATTATGCCTTGCAGTTTTTTTGTTGAAAGCTAGACATTCTTATCTGGATAAAAGGAACTGTGGTAAATAAGCCTTTAGTGTGAAGTTTTATGTTTTCCTGGCTAGGTTTATGCTGTGTTTGCTGTTTTCTGTTCCTGTTATTTTCAGAGGCTAAAATTTCCATAGGTGTCTTTGTTCTTATATCCTCTGATGTGTTTCGGTTTCCCTAGAGACTTCCTCTTAAATAAAGTCTAAGGCATGCAGTTCTTTCAGTTGTATTCCCCTATAATTATAAAAGAGCCCTATTGATGTAGTGGTAAAATGTGGGGTGAGTGTAAGCATTCTGTAGTCCTATGATCTGGTTGCAGTCTTTTAGTGAGCTTATGACTTTGGGCTGTGAACTTCACAAGTGCTTCTCAATTTTTTTTTCCTCTTAGATGAGATTGAAAGACCAGAGGTGGCTGGAGTTCGGTATTTTTCTTACCTCACATGAAAGGCTAGAGGGGGCAGAAGTTAGGTATTTTCTTGCCTGCATGTCAAATACTAAAGGGGGCTGGAGTAGGTTATTTCCTTTCCTTCAAGTCGGTTAGGCTCTAGCAAAACCACAATCAGGTAAACTCTAGTAAAAGTTTCCCTTGAGGGTAGGATTTCTTAAGAAGAGAATGCTTTGGGTGTATTGCAAAGTCGCTATTTTCCCCTCCTCCTGCCAGAAGCAGGAGGGGATTTTCCTCTAGTCTTCCCTGAGATAACCTGGTAGGGCTACTGGAAGTAAAACTCATGAAAGTTCAGGGGCCCTCCCTAAGACTGGGAACTCCTAGAGGTTTTCAAATGTGCCCACTCTGAGCTTCCAGCAATTTTTCAATAACAGTTCATATTTTCCCACACCAGTACTGGTTCTGGCAGTTTTTCACTTCTGGGTTCTGCTCTAGCGAGCTCTGACCCTCTCTATCTGCTTGTCTGCCTGCCTCTCTAAATTTGGGGGGTAGCAGTTTGCCTGGTGACCTCAATTGTCTAATCAGTTTAAGAAGAGTTGATGATTTTCAGCTTGTTCAGCTCTTGTTGTGAGGACTGAACTGACAACTTCTAAGGATCTTATATGCTGGACAGGAACTCCAAGAATATACATTTTTGTTTTATGCCAATAATTACCAAAAGACAATATCTTGGCTCTTCTTAGGGTTTTAGAACAGATACATACAAATGCAGCTTCAGCAGCAGCATGCCATATTATAGTGCCTGAATACTGGGCCAATCAAAGTATGTAGGTGAGGAGGTACCACAATAAGAAGCAATGTGCAAACATTTTTCAGTTGTGATGTCAGTCAAATGCTATTAAATCAGGTCTCTGCTTCATCCATCAAGAAGGCATTTAAAAGTTGTGGGGACATGATCCATGATACAAGAACCCCGTACAGTATATAAAGTAGACTGGTCCAAGAATCATTTTTTTTTTTTTTTTTTTTAGGGCCACACTCATGGCATATGTAATTTCCCAGGCTAGGGGTCAAAGCAAAGCTTGTAGCTGCCGGCTTACACCACAGCCACAGCCACAGCAACGCCAGATCCAAGCCACATCTGCGACCTACACAACAGCAATGCTGGACCCTTAACCCACTGAGCTAGGCCAAGGATACAACCCATGTCCTCATGGATTCTAGCAGGTTGGTTAGTGCTGAGCCACAACGGGATCTCCAAGTGTTCTGTGTGATTGTTACACAAGCCATTCAAAGCAAATCTGAGGTGTCTTTTCCATAATGGCTTCTAAATAAAGGGAGTCATAGAGAAGGTCATCAGCTGGATATTTTCGTAAGTTCTATGTCCTTGGCTCAAGTGAGCTCTACTAAAGTTCGGAGAGCAGAAGTACACTCTTCATGGCCACATAGCTTGGTAAGAGGCATTAAAGGGATTCTAACCCTGATTTTTCCCACTCTACACTAGCACACTGACTCCCATGTAGACAGTCACCTTCCATGGTTCAGGGTCAGGTTTACGTAAACTTATTTGATGTGAAAACCATGCTAGAATCTCACAGTTGTAAAAGACAAGTCCACTAAGTAGGCAGTTGTATGGGCAAGGTTAGGGTTGAACAGAGAGATGTGACATGGGAATATTAATGCATGTTGCCAGTGCCTGGTACAAAGAGATTGCTCATAAATACGTAGTGAAAGGATAATGAAACACCTGTTTTAGAATGATCAGTCTCTGACAGTGGTCATACATCTTTCCAACCTTTTCCTAATCATAAATGAGATAGATGCTCATTTCATACCAGTTTTAGAACCTGTTTTGTAAACTTTTTTTTTTTTAAGTCTGTTGCTTTGACAATGCAAAATATGGACTTTGGAGTTCTCGTTGTGGCTCAGCGGTAGTGAACCCAACTAGTACCCGTGAGGATGTGGGTTTGATCCCTAACCCCGGTCAGGATCCTGCGTTGCCATGAGTTGTGTGCAGTGCAGTTCACAGAGGCTTGGATCTGGGCTTTGCTGTGGCTGTGGTGTCCGCTGGTTGTTGCAGCTCCAATTCAACCC
Source organism: Phacochoerus africanus (assembly GCF_016906955.1). Classification (NCBI taxonomy): domain Eukaryota; kingdom Metazoa; phylum Chordata; class Mammalia; order Artiodactyla; family Suidae; genus Phacochoerus; species Phacochoerus africanus. Next base: position 88,230,184 of record NC_062560.1, on the reverse strand, counting down.
CTAGCCTGGGAACTTACATATGCATACGAGTGCAGCCCTAAAAAGAGAAAAATAAAATAAAATAAGGACTTTGGGTGATAATGGGTGTGTTGTTATAGGTTTATTGACTGTAACAAATGTAGCAGTCTGAGGCAGGATATTGAGGGATATTGATAGTTGGGGAATACTGTGTGTGTGGGAACTCTCTGTATTTTCTGCTCAGCTTTGTCTTGAGCCTAAAACTGCTCTACAAAATACAGTCTATTTAAACAAACGAAAGTGTTTGCTTTGATGTTCTTTCCTTGCTGAAAATGTATTATGTGCTTGGGAAGAATTTAGAAAGTAGAGGTTTTTCCCACCTGGTGACAAGAACTGGAATTGAAACTTGAACCTCACAGTTGAGGATAACAGATTAGGAGGGGATTAGAGAGGACCAGGGGTTCCCTTAAACCCACCTGACGGACCTTTCTAGATGTGAAATGTGGCACAAGACCCTCTGCTTCCACTTCTATTACCTATGCAGTCTCTGAGCCTCATGATCCTGTCAGGTCAGTAAAATGTGGGATGATTTTAATATAGTTTCTGATTTGCTTCCACCCCATCACATTTCATGGATATATTTTCAGAAAGGTAAATTGCTCTATAGAAAAATTTTGCAAGTAAATTTAAGACCAGATTCACGCCTCCTGTTTTTTTTGCTTTTTGTTTGTTTGTTTTTGGCTGCACATGTGGCATGTGGAAGTTTCCAGGCGAGAGAGTGAACCTGTGCCACAACAGTGACCATGCTGGATCCTTAACTTGCTGAGTCATGAGGGAACTCCATGCCTCCCATTTTTAAATGTTATTTTTATTATTATTACATAAGTAGTAAATCTTGGTTGTAAGGTTAATTCGAACAGCATGGAAATATATATATATTTCACCACAGTCCTGGAGATATACATCACTGTAGTTTTGTGTATGTATAATTTTACGTATATTATACATTATATGAAGAGCTTTTTAGAAAGACCTTTTGTAGGAGAACATGCTCTACACCCAGCCACCTAAAAATACTGAATTCAGTGTTTGCACATTGTCCTGACGATGCAGAAGAGTCAGAAAAACTGAAGGCCAAGTGTTCCTCATCTTCATCTGAACTTTTAGGCCTTGATCCCTCTATTTTCTTTACTAGTCCTTCCCTTTTCATCATTAATATGAACTGGGGTATGCTTCTCCTTCCAATAAATAGACAAATTTACCAAAAAACCCTTTCCTACAAATTAATATCCCTAAATTACACCCTGCCCCCCTTTCATTTTCACAAATAACGAACCTCTCGGGGAGTGTGTGGGGGGAACCTATATTCACTATCTCTCCTTTCCAACCTCCCCAGCATCTCTCAATCCACCTCTGTCTATTGTCTCTCTGTTCAGCTGAATCTGTTCTCAACAAGGTCACCAATGGCATCATTGTTATAAAACCCAAAAAAACCCAAAGGAGTTTCTTTCAGCCCTTATCTATATATATGAGCCAATGTTTCTGATGAAAACAGTCATCCTTGGTTTGGTTGTTGCTAAAAAAAATCACAAACTTACAGAAAAGTTGCAGGTATAAAACAAAGAATTCCCTGTCCTGCCCCCTTCATTGGACCACATTGCCAACACGATGCCCCATAGCTCCCAAATACTTTAGAGTGTATGTCTTACAGACAAGAACATTCTCCTATATAATCAGAAAACAATCATTAAAATCAGGAAATTATCATTAATAACATTTATCACAAGCTATTTCTCAGACCCTGTTCAAGTTTTGCCAGTTATCTTAATAATGTTCTTCATAGGAGAAGGATCCGGGACAGAATCTTGTACTCTCATGCCTTTTTAGTTTTCCTCAGTCTGGAAAATTTCCTCAGTTTTGACTTTCATGACCTTGTCATTTAAAAAAAAATCTTTTTTTTTTGCTTTTTTTTTTTTTTTAGGGCTGCACCCATAGCATATGGAGGTTCCCAGGCTAGGGGTTGAATTGGAGCTACAGCTGCTGGCCTACACCACAGCCACAGCCACAGCAACACCAGATCTGAGCTGCGTCTGCGACCTGCACCACAGCTCATGGCAATGACGGATCCTTAACCCAGTGAGAAAGGCCAGGGATCAAACCTGTGACCTCATGGTTGCTTGTTGGATTCATTTCTGCTGGCTATTTCCAAATCTTTCTGTTACTTTACTCTCACCCAAGGGAACCCCATATATTGCTGCAAGAGGTTATTAAAGCTATCCCATGGAGCTCAGTTCCAGGCTGTTTCTCCATGTGCCGCCTGAATGACTGAAGAGAAGCTCACACACCTCACCAAGACCAAGCAGCCTCAGAAAGGGCAATGAGCTGGTGACTGTTGATCAGAGTCTTTTTGGGAGGAATACATGAAGGAGCTCCCCATAATGCAGCAGGCCCACAGAGTTTCCTGGATTTACAGCTGCAAGAACCTGGGTCATAGACCTCTGGGTTTAGTTGGCCTCCTCCACAAGGGTGATGCAGTTGGAAATGGCCCCCAAGGCACTATTAAGCTGGTAGCAAATTTAGGGGCCAATAAGAATGGGAAGTTAAGTCTCCTCTGGCCCCCAGGTGTCTCCTCTCTATGCCCTTGGGGAGGAGACTTCCTGTTAGGACACCATCTTGTTTGTGTGCCCCTGACAGAGTAGTTTGGAGCCTGCTCTCACCCTCCTCAGCAGCCCTCCTTGATCTTCTCCAACCTGCTGGCTGCACACCACAGAGTTTCACCTCAAGTGCACCCTGTGAAGACATTGGCGACAAGTCACTGCCTGCATGCCACATCATTGGTGAATTGTTCAGCACTGGTCTTCAGCCTTGGGATCCCACAGGGCAGGAGGGATTCTGAACCACCTCTCCAACCCTAACCAACAGGACATCCAGCCAAGTGCCCTTAATCTTGGGTGGCAAGGGCCCAGGGTGAGTGTTTTCCAATCTCCTAAGGACATGGGCCCAATGAGCTCTGACACAACCATCCTGGATTCACAAGGAAAACTTTTCCTTCTATGGCTACAGTCATGACTGAGGTGAAATCTTCTCCTTAAGTGTATTAATCATGTTTTCTATTAACTGTATTTTATGATAATTTGACACCATCGGAGTCTTGGGGATCTGGTGAGGGATTGTCTCTCCAAGAGTGAACTAATTCCTAGAGATAGCAATTTGCTTATGAAGACAGCTTTGATATGCAAACTGAACAGTCCAGAGCCCATACCACCAACCACCTCCTTGATCAAACTCTTACAAACCAAGCTAATATTCCTCCTGCCCTACACCACCCCAAAGCTGGGTACTGGACAACTAGGGACTACATTTATGTCCCAGAACCCACCGAACTTATTCAAATTATCTAACATCAGGTTTACTCAGAATACCTATCTTGTCTCTCCTATTCCTCTCCATGAAACCGGAATAGAAACTTTGACCCATAGCTTTCCCCTCATGCTTCCTTGCCTCCTGACCAACCTAAATGCTTCTTCATGTGGTGCTTCATGTAGTGGCATGCCCCATCCTCTTGGGAACTTTGTGTAATTAACTCTTCTTTCAAGGAAGTTATCTCAATGTCTGTCATCTTACCGTATCTGATTAAAGCAAATCGCAGGCATATTTTGAGACACCTAGTTGAGGGGAAAGATCAGAGTCAAGTGCTCCTCTGATGTGCAGAGTTTGGGATATAGAGAGGGTCACCTGATTGGGAGTGGGTGGGTTGGAAATTAACATTCTCAGAATTTATGTGAAGGTAGGAGAGTATTGGGCAGCACCTTGCAGGCCTGGGAGGCCTGTACTTGCCCAGCTTTAAGATCAAAGAAAGAGCCCAGAGTCAGCAACAGAGACAGCAATGGTTTAATGGATTAGGGGAACTTACGTGCCTGAAGAAAAGTCCTGGAGCAACCCTCCACTGTGTGAGGTGGACAGCAGGCAGGACATGGCAGCAGTCTTCACTCCTGGGGGCAGGGGGAGGTTACCAGTTATAGGGGGAATTGATGTCAGGTTGGCTTATTGGTTACCTAGGAAACCAGCAGAGAGTCAGTCAGGCTCCTCGCTGTCCCTTGGATAAGCTAACATGGTGGAGATGCTCTGATCTAAATTTAGAACAATCACCAGCTAAGGGGAGGCAAGTATGTTGGAAGGTGAGTCATGTGAGTAGGGTGCAGGTGAAGCAGGTGCTGCTTGGGCAGGGGATGTGCAGAGAGCAAGAGAACAGCCAGTTTGAGCAGCCTGACCACACAGAGAGGGGCAAAGAACACAGCATTACCCTTAAATCTTCACACCAACCATCCAAGGTCAACTGTATTACACTCATGAGGAGATCCTATTGTGGCTCATTGGGTTAAGAACACAACTTGGTGTCCGTAGGTGTGACCCTAAAAAGAAAAAAATTAAAAAAATAAAAAAGAAAAAATATTACACTCATGAAAGTTTCATAAGGCCTCTTTTATGGTTCAGGTTATGACTTATTCTGAAATGTTCCATGTGTAGTTGTTATGTGCATTGTTCCATGTCAGTTAAGTAAATTGGTTACTAATATTGTTCAAATCTAATCCATCTAGCTGATTTTTTTGGCCTGCCTATTTAATCAATCACTCAATGAGGTGTGTTAAAATTTCCCATTGTGATGTGGATTTGTCCATTTCTCCATTTATTTTTGCCAGTTTTGGCTTCTAATATTTTGAACCCAATTCCAATCTGTGGGATTTTTTTCCCCCCACATACCCAAACAATTCTTCTACACTAGCTGGGTGTCCTACAATTTAACCCTGACATTATCTACCCAAGGAGGATAGCAGATTCCACACGTTCAGGGCTCAATCCCACAAGACTGCCTTCCACTTTAAATACCAATTGCAAGTCCAGGTTGATACCTGTGCTTCTGACTGGCTATAAAACAGAGGTTCCCACTACCCCCTCCTTGGGTTTGATTAATTTGCTAGAGTGGCTCACAGAACTCAGGAAACACATTTACTCACTGGATTACTGGTTTATTGCAAAGGATACTAAAGGATATGAATCAACAGCCCGATGAACAGATGCATAGGACGAGGTCCTGAACAAAGTGGCTTCTATCCCTGTGGAGTTTGGGGCACAACTTGAAAAAAAAATACACGTAAAAATAAATATTTTTATGTAGCTGTGATTATGATAAAAATTCACCTATAGTGAATCTGGAGAACATACATCAGTCTATTGATAGCAGACAACTTTGGGTCAGGAGAAGGAGTCAGACAGGAGGGAGAGTCAGGGTAATTTCATTTTATACATGTACAGTTCTATATTATTTGAAATTCTATAAAGAGGGAAAGTTATTAAGATAAAAATTTGAAAATACAGGAGTTCCTGTTGTGACGCGGTGGTTAGTGAATCCAACTAGGAACCTTGAGGTTGCGGGTTCGATCCCTGGCCTTGATCAGTGGGTTAACGATCCGGCGTTACCATGAACTGTGGTGTAGGTCACAGACGTGGCTCGGATCCCGTATTGCTGTGTCTCTGACGTAGGCTGGTGGCTACAGCTCCTATTTGACCCCTAGCCTGGGAACCTCCATATGCCGAGGGAAGTGGCCCTAGAAAAGGCAAAAAGACACACACACACAAAAAATGAAAATACAAAATACTCTTACTAATAAAGTAGTTATGGTTTTGTTATTTTGGAAATATATTCAAAGAATACTGATTCACAGAAAAGAAGCTGATTACAATTTTGACAATGGATCTGTATACGAAAATGTGTATCAGTGTGGGTTTTTCTGGCTGAAACTTGTTAATATTTGTATGCTTCTGTGTCTCAAGTACTATCAACTTATACATTTGTAGCCTCTGGAGCCTTGTTATTTGGGTTCAAAATCCTTGATGTGTCCTTTTTTAGGTGTGCAAGCCTAGGCAAAGCACTTAACCTCTTAGTTTCTTATTTATTTCATTTTTAAAGTAGGGATGAAAAATGTCACATTGTAAGATTTATGAATAAATGCTGCCTGGGCCAAAACAAATGTTACCTGATTTTAATATTGCTATATGTTTACAGGCCACTAGTATTTTTGCAAGCATAATCATATACTGGATTTACAATATAATATTAATTTTATGTGTACAACACAGTGATCAACATACTTATCGATTATACTCCATTTAAAGTTATTACTGAAATAATGGCTGTTTCCCTGTGCCATATATCCTTGTTGGTTATATATTTTATATGTAGTAGTTTGTATCTCTTAATCCCCTATACCTATCTTGCCTGTCCCCTCATCTTTCTCCCCACTGGTAACCACCAGTTTGCTCTCTATGTCTGTGAGTCTGCTTCTGCTTTGTCATATTCATTCGTTTGTTTTATTATTTTATTTTTGCTTTTTAGGGCCACACCCATGGCATATGGAGGTGCCGAGTCTAGGGGTCACATTGGAGCTGTAGCTGCTGGCCTACACCACAGCCATAGCACCAACAGATCCGAGCGATGTCTGCAATCTATACCACAGCTCATGGCAACACTGGATCCTTAACCTATTGAGCAGGACAAGGGATCAAACCTGTGTCCTCATGGATACTAGTTGGGTTCATTACCACTGAGCCATAATGGGAAATCCCATTTGTTTTATTTTTTAGATTCCACATATAAGTGATAACATAGAATATTTGTCTTTGTCTGACTTATTTCACTAAGTATAACACCCCCTTGAGCCATCCACATTGTTGCAAATGGCAAAATATCATTCTTTAAAAAGAGTATTTATTTATTTATTCATTTCTGTTGAGGTATCGTTGACGCACAATATTACATAAGTTTCAGCTGGCCAATGTAGTGATTCACAATTTGTAAAGGTTTTACTCCATTTATAGTTATTATAAAAATAGTGGCTATATTCCTCGTGCTATACAATATATCCTTGGAGCTTATTTAATTTATACATAGTAGCTTGTGCCTCCTAATCCCCTACTCCTATCTTCTCCCTTCTCCCCTCTCCCAACTGGTAACCACTAGCTTATTCTCTATATTTGTGAGTCTGTTTCTTTTTTGTTATAGTCACTAGTTCATTTTATAGTTTATATTCCTCATATAAGCGATATCATACAGTATTTGTCTTTCTGTCTGACTTATTTTGATAGCATAATATGCTCCTAGTCCATCTATGTTGTTGCAAATGGCAAAATTTCATTCTTTTTTATGGCCAGATAATATTCTGTTATGTATATCTGATCTTCAGAAATCATTTATCTGTTCATTGACATTTAGATTGCTTTCATGTCTTGGCTATTGTAAATAATGCTACTATGAGTATTGGGGTGCATATATCTTTTCAAATAAGTGCTTTTGTTTTCTTTAGAGATAGACCCAGTAGTGGAATTGCTGGATCATATGGGAGTTCTATTTTTAGTTTTTTTTTGAGAAATCACAATGTTGTTTTCCATAGTGGCTAAACCAATTTACATTCCCACCAACAGTGTGCAAGGGTTCCCTTTTATTTTTCCTCCTTCTTTTCTTTCTTTCTTCCTTCCTTCCTCCCTCCCTCTCTCTCTTTCTTTCTTTCTTTCCTTCTTTTTCTTTCTGTTGCTTTTTAGGGTGGTGCCCACAGCATATGGATATTCCCAGGCTAGAGGTGAAAATGGAGTTACAGCTGCCAGCCTACGCCACAGCCACAGCAAGATGGGAATCTGAGCCATGTCTGTGACCTATACCACAGTTCACACCAACACCTGATCCCCAACTCACTGAGTGAGGCCAGGGATCGAACCCGCATCCTCATGGATATTAGTCAGATTCATTTCCACTGTGCCACAGTGGGAACTCCAAGAACTCCTTTTGTTTACTTCCATACCAACATTTATTTGTCAACTTTTTGTTAGTAGCCATTCTGACAAGTGTGAGGTGATATCTCACTGTAGTTTTGATTTGCATCTCTCTGATGATTAGCAATGTTGAGCATCTTTTCATATGCCTGTATTTCTTCTTTGGAAACATACCTATTCACATATGTCTTTGTAATTTTTTGATATTGAGTTTTATGAGTTGTTTATATATTTTGGATATTAGCCCCTTAAAAGTCATTTCATTTGCAAATAGTTTCTCTATTCATTGAGTTGTCTTTTTGTCAAACTGGGTTTTGATGCATCACCAAATTAATCAGATTCAATAGTTCAAAGTACCCATAAGTATGTATTAAACCATCTTTATTCTGACCTCAATTACTACAGTTTGTGTTACCTATTAGCAAACATGTCGTAACGCAGTTTTTTTTTTTTTTTTTTTCCATTTTGGCTGCCTGCAGCATATAGAGTTTCCAGGCCAGGGATCAGACCTGAGCTGCAGTTATGACCTATGCCTGGAATCCCTTTTTTTTTTCTTTGTTTTTTAGGGCCACTCCTGTGGCATATGTAACTTCCCAGGCTAGGGGTTGAATCAGAGCTGCAACTGCTGGCCTATGCAACATCTGGGTGGAATGGTTTAAGACAGTGGAAATAAAAACAAAACTTGTCTCAAATCACCGCAGTAAATTGAAACTATCTTTTAAATTGTTTTCACTGTATCTGTAGATTGCCTTGGGTAGTACAATCATTTTGATAATATTGATTCTTCCAATCCAAGAGCATGGTATATCTTTCCATGTTTGTGTCATCTTTGATTTCTTTCAACAGTATCTTATAGTTTTCAGAATATAGGCTTTTTGTTTCTTTAGTTAGGCTTATCCCCACATACTTTATTCTTATTGATGTGATGGTAAATGGAATGGTTTCTTTAATTTTTCTTTCTTATCTTTCATTGTTAATATATAGAAATGCAGTTGATTTCCATGTATTAATTTTGTATCCTGCAACTTTGCCAAATTCATTGATAAGTTCTAAAAGTTTGCTGGTAGTGTCTTTAGGATATTCCAGGTATAGTATCATGTCACCTGCAAATAGTGATAGTTTTACTCCTTTCCCAATTTGGATTCCTTTTATTTCTTTTTCTTCTCTGATTACTGTTGCTAGGACCATCTAAAGATTCAGTGCAATCCCTATCAAATTACAAAGACAAATCTTCACAGAAATTTAACAGAATATTTTAAAATTTGTATAGAAACACAAAAGGCCCTAAATAGCCACAGTAGTATTGAAAAAGAAAAACCAAAATGGAAGAATCAGGCTCCCTAACTTCAGACAATACTACAAAGCTACAGTTATCAGAAAAATACAGTACTGGCACAGAAACAGAAATATAGATCAATGGAACAGAATAGAAGCTCAGAAATAAACTCAAGCTATCTATGACAAGGAGGCAAGAACACACCGTGGAAGAAAGATAATCTCTTCAATAAGTGGTGCTGAGAAAATTGGACAGCTACATGTAAAAGAATGAAATTAGAACACTCTCTAACACCATACACAAAAATTCATTCAAAATGGATTAAAGACCTAAATATAATATCAGATAGTATAAAACTCCTAAAGGAAAACATGAGCAGAACGCTCTTTGACATAAATCACAGCTACATCTTGTTTGATCCACCTACTAGAATAAGGTCAATAAAAACAAAAATAAACCGATGGGACCTAATTAAACTCAAAAGCTTTTGCACAGCAAAGGAAACCATTAAAAAGATGAAAAGCAACTCACAGAAAGGGAGAAAAATCTTTGCAAACAATGCAACAGACAAGGGCCTAATCTCCAAAACAAAATATATAAACAACACATACAACTCAACAACAACAACAAAAAATCCCTGTAAATCAACTATAATGGGAAAAATAAAAATCATAAAAAATGAAAAAAACAAAACAAAACAAAAACGAACGAACCACCCAATTGAAAAATTGGCAGAAGACCTAAATAGACATTTCTCCAAAGAACACATGTGGATAACCAAAAGGCACGTGAAAAAAAATTAAATACTTAACATAACTACTAGAGAAATGCAAATCAAAACTACAATGAGGTACCACCTTATACCTGTCAGAATGGCCATCATTAACAAGTCAACAAATAACAAATGCTGTAGAGGGTGTGGTGAAAAGGGTAGTCTCCTTCACTGTTGGTGGAAATGTAAATTGGTACAACCACTGTGGAAAACAGTATGGAAGTACCTGAGGAAACTAAATGTAATACTGCCATATGATCCAACAAGCCCACTCCTAGGCATATATCTGGACAAAATATTCATTCAAAAAGATACATGTACTCCTAAGCTTATTGAAGCACTATTTCCATAGCCAAGACATGGAAAAAACCTAAATATTCATCAACAGATGAGTGGATTGAGAAGATGTGGTATATGTGTACACACACACACACACACACACACACACACACACACACAGGAATATTACTCAGCCATAAAAAGGATAAAATAATGCCATTTGCAGCAATATGGATGGAACTAGAGATTCTCATACTAAGTGAAATAAGTTAGAAAGAGAAAGACAAATATGGTATGATATCACTTATATGTGGAATCTAAAATATAGCACAAATGATCCTATCTACAAAACAGAAACAGATCATGGACATGGAGAGCAGACGTGTGGTTGCCAGGGAAGAGTGGGGAGGGAGTGGGATGGAAGGGGAGTTTGGGATTAGTGAATGTAAACTGTAACAGTTGTAATGGATAGGCAATGAGGTCCTATTGTACAGCACAGGGACTGTATGTGATTGGGTCACTTTGCTATACAACGTTGTAAATCAACTATACTTAATAAAAATGAATTGTTTCCAGTTGTCAGGAAGGAAAACCAGAAAGTTAACTATGTATGTCAGTGTTTTGTAGTGTTGCTGTTGTTTGCGATTCCCTTCCTCTTTGAATGCATTCTCCACATTATCTAAACTGAGTTTGAATTCTTGTTAGGGTCATAAACAAAGCCTATAAAATTATATCCAATAAATAAGGCAAGGCGTGATGAATCAGTAGGAAGATAAAGGCTTTGGGTTCAGAAGACGTGGGTGCCAGCCTGGGCTCGGCTAATGAATAGGAGCATGACATGCAGCGTGTGACGCTTAGATCCCACAGTGTGACGCTTAGGTCCCCAGCCTCAGGTTCCCCCATTCAGGGGGTGAGGATTATCTCCCTCAGGGGGTCCTTGTCAGGATTCATTGAAATCACAAGACAGGGAAGGTCACGCAAGTGCTTTATTCTAAGCCAAGCCTGAAATCTGAGACTCAGTTTCCTCCTCAGTAAAGAAATGAATCACAATGTGGACCTTGCAGTTATGTCAAAGGGGCTACATGTTATACGTACATTAAAAGATAAGTCAGTGTCATATTAATGGAAATAATTAATCAGATGATAAAAATAATGATATCTAATCTGTGGTTAACAGAAGCTATTGCTTCCTTTTTTTTTTTTTTTTTTTACTATTTTCTAAATTCGTTTAAATATCTTGAAATATACTGAAGAGTATTCGACAAAGCAAAATTGTTTGAAAACTTCCAAACCTGCAATTCTACCTCTGGAAGATTCCTTTGGTCTTTGCCATGCAAAACCGTGTCTACTGAAAATCACAGACTGTCGTTATTGTACCGACACGGGCTCTTTTAGAGGAGAGAGCATCAACCCACAGGCTCCACAGCTTCTCTGAAGTACACACTCTGACTGTTATCTGGGGAACAACCCTGCAGTTGTGTTGCTGAACTGACCTATGTCCCAGCATCCTCCTCAAAAGTGGAAGAGAGAATCTGAGGCAGATCTTCAGATAAGATATGTGAAAACGCAGTGTCTTAACATTCACTTGATCTCAGAGAGACAGCAGTGAGTGATGGCCTGAAGTGAGATCTTAATTCTCTGGTGAGGACGCAAACCTGGATGAAAGCCAGGAATCCTAGCCACTAGACCAGCTAGAGGCTAAAGGCAGAATTGCCCTGATTCTTGCCCCTGCTTAAAGCAAGAATGTTTCAAGGACCGTAAAAACAGGTACAAAGGTACAAAAACCAGGTACTCTTTATTATTAGAGACACATCACATCCTGTGGGAAAGCACACAGAGAAGCAGTGTATTTATTTAAGACAGAAGCAAAGCATTAATACACACCCAAAGGAGGAGTGGGAGTGTGGGTGTCCTCCAGAGTGAGGAGCCAGCCAGAGAGGTGATTTAGGTCATTTATATAGGACAGTTCTTCCAGGTCTTTGTTTTCCTTCGGCCAATTCTTTTGTTTTATTTCTCACACCCAGCGGGGTCCAGGGCCCTCCCCAATACGCATGCCCATCTTTTGGTCACGATGGATTCCAGAGCAAGGCGTTATGGGACGGTTATCAAGACTTCTTATGGCCTGGCACGCCCCTCCCTTTTTGACCCCAGGAGTCTTTCTGCCCACGTGTAGTTGGGGAGGTCTCCTCGACCCCTCGGAGTGACCGACATGGTCGTCTTATCATTTTTTCACTCCAGCAGAGCTCAGCTCATGCCATGAACTTTCTCCGTGAAGTGTCAAAGAGAAGCAAGGCCCAATTTCCTCAGCCTCACAAGTCCCAGCTCTTCTCACCCCAGGAGCTACCTCCTACCTCACACTGTGTGATGCTAAAGCCCATGGAAAGTTTGAGCTCACAGTCCTGGGTTCCCTTTCACAGGAAAAGTGTATCTGGAGATGGTAATGGTGGTGGAGTGACTAGACGCCTAGTGGTAAGCAAAGCAGAAGGGTATGTCTGAGGCTTCTCCCGTGAAGTGAGGTTTAGGCTGTGACCTGCAACTAAGGAGGCTTTAGCCCCTAGAAGAGGAGAGGGTGGTGCCTAGCCAGATGTAACAGGAAGTGAATACCTGGTTCACCCTTTGGAAAATCCAGAGTGGAAATCCCTCGCCCAGCGGTTTGTCGTGCTGGGAGAAACTTTGTGAAACTGAACAGGGCAATTGCAGGATGTCGCTGAATCCCTTCTGCCCTCCTTGCTCCCACCTCAGGCCTGTAATAAGCACCAGCCCTCTAAGAGGAGTTTGATGTTATGCCTATGCCTTCTATCTGTGAAGCCACAGGGAAGAAGAAAATCGTTAGGGAAAGCCATTTGAGCATGAGTTTGTTTGACATGTTCTTTCACCACTCGCAATGCCAAGTAACTTGCGACAGATTTTTCTCTCCTTTTCACTGGAGAAAATCCGGAAACTGGAGGGCTCTGCCACCTGGCGCACATGTCTGGAACGGCAGCTTGGATGTCACTTAGCAGGAAGCCTTGGAAGGATGGAGGGAGCAATGACTCATTCCGAGTGAAATTTCTGGAAGATTTTGTGACAAGTGAAGCAGTAAGGATGAGTCCAGAGCCCATGTGCATGAAATCCAGAGGCAAGAACTTTTCTTCGGCCCCTCCCTTGCAACCGTGACAGGAAACCTCTTTATGTGTGATTGAGAGACAAGGGTGATGTGAAAAATATACGGATTTACATATAAACACAGTTAAGACGCATGCATAGTTATTTTTGTAGTGAAATTCCCAACCAGGTACATACTACCATGTGATAAAAATTTTGCATAAGTTATTTTTCTGATTTCAACTGTATCTATCAAAAACTAATAAGTGTAGCAATGTGTATTTATTAGGGAACGTATTTTTCTATTTATCATCTTGTTACATAGCAAGATGTACAGGCTTGGTAATGTAGTTTATATTCCCCAGATACATTTCTCTGTGTACAATACCATAGAAACATGTCTACGTGTTATATTCTTCCAAATTTTGCTCTCTGTGCACATATACCTACATGCATATATAACTTTTTTTCTGGTAATTTCAATTATTCATTTTTAAAATGTTTCTCTGGCCACTGGTTTCAAGTCTGTTATTTCTCCCCCTCAATATATATAACTGTTTTTGTACTTGTTAAAACTTTATATGTTGGTAATGCATAGTTCTTATTTGTACTTGTTAAAACTTTATATGTTGGTAATGCATAGTTCTTACTTGAATTATCTCAAGAGGTGTTGAACGGGATTCTTTTACTAATACAGTATTTATATAATATTAAACTCTTGTCTATAAAATGTTTTTTCCTATTATTCACATCCTTTTATATGTGACATTTTTGCTGAGATAAACGGTTTTTTTTTTTTTTCCAATTTCCCTTTAGTTTTTCTAATAAGGTTGTAAACAGAGTTGAAAGATCTTCTTGGGTCACACATCTAGTTTTGAATTCCTCTGGTGTCAATGCTGTGCTGATAGGATACTCAAACAACTCTCTCCCCAATGTCTTAGTCTTGAAGTTGATGGTGTAGATGAAAACCACTCCCATGGAGGTCCCGTTGTAGCTCAGTGGGTTAAAAATCCAACTAATATCCATGAGTATGCAGATTCAATCCCTGGCCTCTCTCGGTGGGTTAAGGATCTGGCATTGGTGCAAACTGTGGCTAAGGTAGCAGATGTGGCTCGGATATAGTGTTGCTGTGACTGTGGTGCAGGCCTCAGCTGTAGCTCCAATTAGACCTCTAGCCTGGGAAGAGCCACTCCCTTAAGCTTAGAGACCTGGATATATGGCCACAGGGATTGAAATGTCCGGAGGGATTTGTGTCAGGCTCAGGTCAAAACAGGGGAAACTAAACTCCATGAAGGGAGGGAAATGATCATTTTTGGAATTTTTTTTTAGGCCAGAGGCACTTTCTGTGATATTTTCTATAAGCAAAAATGTTCAAATATTTTCCCCATTATTTTCAAATGTAGACTTGAGTCTAAAAGCTTTTTTTTTTCCATTGTCCCCTGAAGCCTTCAAGGCTTTCAGCCTAGAATTCCCAGTGGCTAATAGTTGATGCAACCCTATATATCACTCATTTTTTTCTATCATAGCTGTATTGTTTTTAAATTTAAAAAGTCTATGAAAGCTAAAGTATCTCTGTAATGTCAAAAAATTAAAAAGCTTGAAAGCTGGGAGCCAATATTTCAAACAGTATTACAGATTTTTTGCTAATGTGAAAGAACAAAAAGGACTCTTGTTAATCAGTGAAGGGACAAAAGATAACCACAAATAATTCACCTAAAAAGCCAAATGCTTCTCCAGTAAACATCGAGAAATATGACAAACCACATTAACTGAGGAATTGAAAATCTGGTGCTGTCATAAGTGAAAAATTAATTTACAGAAAAATGTGATTGCAAATTTTTAAAAGAAAGTATCAATAACAACACAAATATACAAATATTTTAAGTATACACATTACCTAAAGAGAAATATACTTGAAAAATGTGCACCAATTCTTTTACATTGGATATCTTGGGTATCTGTGAGTCACAGTAAGGAGATCATATCAATGGAAGGTGCAGGAAAATTTCATATTTTAAGTGTACATTTTTAATGTTTAATGTTTTGTATTAGGCTATCTTGTTGAGAGAAACACTTGAAAATATCTAATAAGCAACTTGCAAAAAAGAGTTCACATATATTTACTATGTTATCATAAAGTTCACATAATACTGTTTTATAAAATATTTTAAAATTAGACTTTGACTTCACAGTTTATTTGTTTTGTTTGTACTTTCCTTTTTCTTTTTTCTTTAATTTTTTCAGCATGTGGTCTGAGCAACAGCTGCAACACACACACACACATTTTATAAGAAAAAGATATGATTTTTTCCCTTCTACTATGTTACAGTGATCAAACTCTGCTTGTTGTCTCCTTTATATGTTCTCAGTCTGTTTCTTGAGTTTTAGAATTTTGGGGGGGTATTATCTTTCTAAGATGAATTGGTGTTACTTACAGAACTTTGACTGCTTTCAGAACATTCTGTTACTTTGCAATAACTTAACAAGAATTTAGTAAATTTATACATAGAGAGATCATCCCCATTCCATGAAGGACAATTCTAGTGTCTGTCTATCCAGCTAGGATCTGAAAGACCCTAGACAGGCTTCAGCACCTCATTAAGCCCCAGAAAACTTGAAAGGTTAGTGATACTGTTATCAGACTCGCCTTATGAGGAATACATGAAAGAACAGACACAATGTAGCAATTACAGAGCCTGACCTATGGGCTGGCCCGCAGAGTTCCCTGGGTTTGCAGAATGAAGGAACACAATGTAATGGAGCTGATGGAGAGTCTGGCATAAAGAGTTCCTGTGTCTGTAGCCACAGGCACCAAGGTCCCCTAAGTCACCTGACTCTAGTTGGCCTCCTCTGCAGGGATAGTTTAGTTGGGAAAAGAGTTTCCTGGGTGTTAGGCTGGTAGCAAATTCAGGGGGCAGTAATTACAGGAAGTTAAGTCTCCTCTGGCCCCCAGGGCTCTCCTCTCTATGCCCTTGGGGGGGAGGGGACTTCCTGTTAGGACGCCATCTTGTTTGTGTGGTCCTGACAGAGTTGTTTGGGGCTAGCACTCTCCTTCCTCAGCAGCCCACCTTGATATTTTTCAAACTTCCCGCTCCAGACCCCAAGGATTCTCTTCAGGCACAGCCTGTGGGGACAGTGGGGACAGGTCACTGCCTTCATGGGTGAGTTGGTCAGTGTGAGAGTTTGTCCTCAGAGCCCCACAGGGCAGGAGGGGTCCTGGGCTCCCTCCCCCACCCCAACCCACAGGAGACCCACCCAGCCTAACCCTCCCCTTTAGGGAAGAGATGGAGAGGGCCCAGGCTGACTATTTTACACTCGCTTGAGGAAATAGGCCAAGTGGGCTCTGATTAACCCATCCTGATTCCACAAGTAAAACCTCCCCTCCTAAGGAAGTGGTCATGGCTGAGGTGAAATTTTTCCCTGCTTAAAGAAAAAGCTTGAGTCATATAATCTTCTTGGATGTAGGGTTAGGAGAGTGGGGAGGGTCACCTAGATGGGGGGGTAGGGTTCGTGTAAAGTAATATTCTTGGGATTTATACTGGAGGTGGGGGAGGGGCGGAAAACCCACCATTACCATTGAATCTTACATTAAGGACAAACTGCATTAGTCCATAGATGCTTCCTGAGGCTTGCTTTCTTCCCTAGCATATGATCTCTTCTGGAATGTTTGAAGAGTACTTGTTATGCGCATTGTTCTATGTCAACTGAGTACATTTGTTAATTTATTTTAGTCACATTTTAAAATCTTCTCCCTCTAGCTGAGTTTTTGTCTGCCATTTTATGTGTCAACTAGTGAGCTGTGCTAAAATTTCACGCTGTGACTGTGGGTGTGTCTATTTTCTCTTTGTCTGTCAGCCTTTCCTTTGTATATTTTGGGCCTCTTTTAAACATGCATGCCTGAAATTTAGAATTGTGCACGACTATCGTCTATTGTATTGAACCTGCTATCATACGGGAATCTCATTCTTTCTCTAGTAATGTTGTTTTTCTTGAAAGTGTACCTTTTGTTTTAGTAATATGGCTATACCAGCTTTCTGTAGGTTAATGTGGAAAAGGTATACATTTTGCAATTTGATTATTTTCCAGTTTTCTAGATGATTAAATTCTGTATGTGGCTCTTTGAAGGAGCATCTGATGGGCAGTTTCTCATTCGGTCTGTTCCTATCTGTTTTTCTATTTGGAAGATTTAGTCTGAAACTTTTAATGTAAAAATAGATAGAATTTCATTTATAGGCACATCCATTTTTGCCTCTTGTTAGGTTCCCTTTCCTCTCCTTTCCTTTAAAATGATTCATATTGTGCAACTATTAAATTGTTACTTCATGCATCTCTCTACTTTAACATTCCTTTGCCATTCCTGTGGTGTTGACCATTCAGCTTACAATGTCCATTTTTGCTATTTGACGGCCTAATGTTAATTAGCCCTTTAAAACTCCTCAGACAATGAATGTATTTTGCAAGAGTTTGATTCCAAATACCCCCTCCAAATTTATTGTCATGCATTTTCATTCGATATATATTTAAATCCCCAGAACAATTACAATCCTTGTGTTATACAGTCAATATTTATTTAAAATTGCCTACGTATTCACAAATGTCATTAGTATTTCTGCACTCGACCTGGAACAATACTTCTGCCCAAAGAAGAAACTGTCATATTTCTCTTAATTGGAGTCTTCTAGACACAAATTCTCCTAGTTTTTGCTAGATGATGATGAAATGAATGCCCTTTTTTTAGGTATGTTTTTCCTTAAAGCATAGTTTTTCTCCTATTAATGTTGTTATACTGACTTGATAGTTTGTCGCTTTTGGAAGCTTCTCAACCAAGATCTTTTCAGATAGCATTTCTTCACACTTCCCTGTGCTTTCTTGGACTCACATTAACCACGTGCTGGTATGTTCACTGCACCTCCTTTAATTCTCTTCCCCTTGCTCTTGATATTCTCCATTATATGTCTCTCCAGGCACCATTCTGGACCTTTTAATCAGACTTATCTTTAATTTCTCTGATACTTTCATCAGACAGAGAAATCAACTTTGACCGTTGAACAATCAGAGTAGGGTAGATTTGAGGGTAGATTTTATTGTCTCCCTAGAGCAGAGCAGAGATGTGAGAGTTAGAGATGAAAAGCCATTTATCCCAGGTCACTTAGCCTGAAGAGGGCAGAGCAGGGACTAAAACCCTAGATCCAAACCCATTCTTCTGTGCTTATTTCCCTCTTGGCTGTGATGCTCCACACCTCTCATCTCCCTTGAAGCGAAACCACAGTGAAGTCTCCCAGACTTTTAAGCAATGTGATAACATTTCTATTTAGATTATAAAAATCAGTGATAGTTCCTCATCACTGATGTTTACCCAGGGCTTTCTCTGATACTGGGACCATTGATGTGTTATTCTCAATTTCAGAGCACACTGACCAAATGAACCCTATACAAAGAAGAGCAAGATGCTGGGGTATTTACCAAAGGAGATACAACTATTGGTCTGAACAGGTCACTTCTCAGGAGCAGAAAGATGGAAACTCAGTAGGAAGTGATGCTCACGTGGACACTCGAGTAAGATAGTAAGTGACCAGTCGGCATGGCAGACATGTAACAACCAGCGGAAAACAAAACTTTGTAGCTCATTACGTCTCATTCTTCTCTCCATTGTGGCAGAGTGAGGAATGATAGCATCAGCTTAGTGGTTGAGCACAACTTCATTGTCGCTCTGGTATCACTGGGGAAAATGTGTAGACTTTCTGAGCATATGTGGACTACTTTCTTCTCTCTACTTCCCCACAGCACTCCCTATGGCATTCCACCCTATCATCGGAGAGGCAATTTTCAGATGCAAGACCTAACCCATGTTAACATGGACACAGACAAAAAGCCTCCAGAGAGAAAAGTGGAGAGAATCAGGCAGGATGAGACTTTGGGGAGCTGGTTCAAGATCACAGTGAGTCTCTTGGCCTTAGGATCTAATTTGTAGAAGAAGATGACAGAGGGACCTCTGTTGGACTCATGTAGAGATGCTACAAAGTTTTCTGGGTCAGAGGAGTTGTTGATCTGTCTTGTTATTCCTAGGAGGTAACACCATAGACCATGTAAGAGCAGGTTGAGAGAAGCAGTTTAAAGGGAACAGATAGACTGCGGGTCGCATGGGAGAGGTTGTCTGAAAGCAAAGGAGGAAACTCCTGCCAAGGAGAGGGGGCGGCTTCACACCAGAAGGCTCGGTTAGGCTCAAGCTGAGAGAGGGAGGAGGAGGATGAGTCAGGGGTCCTTGTCAGAGGGGCAGGCCAGGTCTGCCTCAGGTAAGATCTCGGAGACCTTTATAAAAGGAAGTACATGGTAAACATCTTAAGTTGTTTGTTTCGAGAAAAGTCTGTGAATGGAGAGAGAGGTGATTTAGGGAATCCATGTCTGGTACAAAAGTTAGCAATGACAGACAGTGTCCTATATTAAACAATTATCTGAAGCCTGACAAAAGGTTGTAAAGGAGGGTATGGCTGGGTCTTATCTGAACCTTGGATTCCATTATGCCAATTTTCTGTCCCATTTTTTCCTTTGGCTTCTAGATTCCATTTGGCATAAAGTATGAGGAGAAGTGGCTGCTGAGTTTGATTCAGAAGCACTGCGGTGTCCCATTCACCCCAGTCGAAGTAAGAGAGGACATTGAGGCAGATGAGAGGGAACGGGGTGGAGGGAATGCCCAGATGAGAAATGGCTCTCGTCTCATATTCTGTGTCTCTCGCCCCTCTCCCTCCAGTTTCACTATGAGAAAATGCAGGCCCAGTTCTTTGTGGAGAATGCCAACATTGCCTTCGCGCTGAGGAATGTCAGTGGCAAGATTTACAATGAGGCTAAGGAAAGGGTGTGTGTCAAGGGCATGGACAGGGCCAGCTGGGGGCAAGAGGGCAGGCCAGGGGCATGGTCTTGCTTGATCCCAAGGCTCAGATTTCCTGCTGCTCACCTGGCCCCTCTTGGGATCTGTCCAGATATCGGTCTTTGTGGACCCCTGTGATGCACCCCACTCTGTGCAGAAGGAGCTGAGGTCAGCAAAGGTGGAGCAGATGAAGGTAAGGCAGAGCCAACACAGGCTGTGCACTCAGAGCCAGACCCATCTCTTGCCCCCCTTCACCACCTCAGCCTCAGAGACACTGAACTCCATCTCTAACTGTGCAGCTGACCTTGAACAGACAAAATGAGGGCTCCCAGAAATCTCTTCACATCCAGAGACTCCGTTTGGACCCTGGTATGGCTGCAGCAGTAATTCTAGGGCAGGGGAGGGCAGAAGGTTCTGCCCGGCAAGGACACTCAGGGATGGTAACTTGGGGAGGGGTTGGTGCTGGAGCTCTACTGGCCAGGACCTTCTCAGCCTTCTGTTTCCCTCCTCTCATCTTCCTGGAGGCTTGATGATCTCTGGCATGGGAACAGCACAGAATCCTGGAAATGCCGAGACCGCCTGCCTGCAGCTCTATGGAGAGAATGTGCCCAAGGTGAGGAGTTAGGCTCAGTGTGGGGACTGGGGTGAGGGTGGGGAAGATTAGGCAGAAGCGGCAGATGGGTGTTGGATATCCCCTGTTGGGGTCCTCACTCAACTCTTTCTTCATCACAGCTTTTGTCCTTGGACCTGAGCAACAAGAAACCTTACCAGCTGGTTGGCCTGCCCAACACTGTGGAGCATGCTTCCCACATCAAGAACTTGAACCTCTCCAACACTGAGGTGAGGGGTGGTACCCAGAGCCTTCTCTGAAGGGAAGGTGGAGGGCTCATGAGGTGGGGACAAAGGAAGGGAAGTGGATTTGTTGGAGAAGGAGGGACTGGGGGTATAGAGATATCCTGGCTGTCTTTCTCTGGTCCACGTGGTTCTTCCCTATAATTACAGGTGAAGTCTGCAGGGGAGATGGACAAGGTCCAGCAGCTGGAGCCAGATGAGATGTGTGCAGACAGAAACCCCCTGTGCAATACCTCCCCTGATGAGGCAACCAGCATAAGGTCAGAGGTCCCCTCTGTTGGCTCCTGGGAGTCTGAGTTACTTGTGACAGTGGCTGTTTGCAAGAGGCACCTGACCTGGTTCTCTGGGAGGACCACAGGCCCCATGCGCTCCTCTGACAGAGGTGACAAAGGTTCAGTCAGATCCCCGTGAGGCCCCACGTCAGCATGTGCATATTTTCCATTCCTACCTCAGGTGCCTGGGCCATTCCAGGGCAGGTGAAGGAGGGGGCTGCAGCAGGAGAGATTTCTTTCCTCTTTCTTCTGTCTTCTTCCCTCACCCACCCCCACCACCATGGGAGAGCTTCTTCCCCTTCTCTTTGCTTAGCTTTCTGTCCCAGGCTTGTCTCTATGCCCCTGCGTCTCTCTCATCTCTTCCCCTCCCTTCCCTCCCTTTCTGTCTTCATCCCCTCCATTTCCCTCCCTGCCTCCTGAGCCCTGGCTCACTCAGCTCCCTGCCCAAGCATCCTGGGCCATCCCCGGGGGTGTCCTGGTCCTGGCGGAATCCTGGACCCCCAGTGAGGTGGCCGAGCCCCGGGCTCCCACCCCCTTCCCTCTTCTCTCCACAGCCTTTGGTGGGGACCTGGAGGGAGGAAGGGGGGAAGGAAGGCCTGGAGCATGGGATTGACATGCTGCTTCTCGTGGCCCTGGAGAAGGGAGTCAGGGCAGTCTCGGGGGGATCCCCCAGGAGGAAGGAGAAGGAGGATGGAGGGAGGGAGGAAGGCAGGGAACTCTCCCTCCGGAGAGTCCATGGGGAGAGGTGCCCAAGGCCCTGGAAGCTGGGACCCCGGAGTGTGGGTGGGGCACACTGGGCTGTGTCTAATGTCAGTGTCATGGTCACACCAGCAAGGTGACCTGTGCAGTTTCACAGGCTTTTCTATTTTGTCTTGATGTTGGCAGCTCCATCCTGGAATTGTTCCCCAAGTTGCTATGCTTGGTAATGTATTCCTTGACCACTGACTCCTCTGACTGACAATGGCAGTGCCCCCAAGCTGCTCTGACCCCCTTTAGGTCTTGCCCAAGTTACCTTTTTGGACCTGACCCTTAATGGTCATGGTGGGAGGGGGATGGGACCATCTTGGAGGGAACCGGACTGCAGTTCTGGATCGTCCTTGAGCACAGGCTCCACAGGCTTTGGGGGCCCACGGTGCTGATCCCAAGTGCAGTCCTGCCCATGGAATTTCCAGGGCCCGTTGGCGCCTGACCTCTGACCCCCTCCCTCTCCCGGGCCCACCTGTTCCCTGATCATCCAGCCCCACCTCCTGGTCTGCACTGCTGACTTCCTCTTCCCTCCCCAGGAAGGCCAGGAGACACCCCCAGCAACTCACCGTGGTGCTGAAGCCCGCCAGTGCCTACCGAGGTGCAAGGTGAGGGTGGAGGATCTCGCAGGGTTTTAGGCGGTGCATGAGGAGGGTGTTGGCCCTGGTCCTGAGGACTGTTTTCATCCCAGGGGAGCTTCTTTGGATCCAATGAGCTGAAGAGTCTAGTCCTGCAATTCCTGCAGCAGTGAGTTTCCGTGGGAATCTGAGGAAGGGGAGGGCCAGCACATGCGAGCTGCCCACGTGCTGGACTGCCCCCGGGAGGTTTCAGTTCTCCTCTGAGGTCCAGACCACATGGACACACCATCGTCCTTTCTCGTGCCCAGTTATTACTTGATCCATGACTATGGCAACCGACAGCGTCTCCTGGGTGCTTATCACGACGAGGCCTGCTTCTCCCTGACCATTCCCTTCAACCCCCAGGACCCAGACCCGTGAGTATCCCAGCTCACACTCTGCTCCCGGGCTGGCAGGCCATGGGGCTCCCCAGCAGATACAGGTCTGCTCCTGCAAACCCCCACCTCGGCTGGACCCCCCCACATCCTATTCCTTTTTTCCTCCTAGAAGCAGCTTGTGTGAGTACCTCGAGGAAAACAGGAACATGAAGAAGCTCAAGGACCCTGGTGAGTGGGTGATGGGAAAACTGAGCTGGAAAGGGGACCATGAAGGGGTCAGTCCTTTGACTCAGGGCATGTGGGGCAGCCATGACTTTTGCTTGCTTCCCCTCCCCCTACAGACCTGAGGGTCCTGCTGCTGAACCACACAAAGGTTGATATTGTGACCTCCCTGTGTGTGTTTCCCAAAACTGAGCATGACCTCAGCTCCTTTGTGGTGGACACATGGTTCCAGACGGTGAGTGTGGGCTTCCTCTCTCGGGCAGGACTGGGAAGCCACCGTGGGTTTTTAGGTGGTGACTGAGCACCTGGGCTCTTCCTTTTCAGGAAACGATGATCTGCTTCTCCGTCAACGGGGTGTTCAAGGAAGGTGGGTGTGTGTAGCCCCTTCCCCAGAGGCCCCAGTGAGCCTTCCTTCTGGCGTGGCTCCCTCTCAGAACTCCCCCAGCTCCCCGACCCCTGCCTTACCTTCCCACCCCCTTTGGGTTCTCCTGCCCTCACTCTTCCCACAGACAATGCAGGTGTGACCTGCAGTCATGCCCTCTGCTCCATACACCCTGGGTGTTGGGGACCCAGGTCGTGGGCTTTGATGGCTCTCATCCCAGATCTTTTCTCTGGGAACTTGGATCATTGCTTAACCCCCCAGTGTCCTCCTTTGCAAAATGGGGTGATAAATCTGCCTCTTAGGCGGCTGTGGAACATGCATCCCATGGACTTTCAGACTGGTGGCCGTGGGGCCCCATCACTGGAGCAGTCTGCTCCTAGAGTTGCCCTCCCCTTCCCAACACCCTGCCCGTTCATGAACAAGTGTCCCCTCGCCTGAGTGTCATGTCATACCCTGATGAGGACTCTGTGGGTGTGTGTAAAGCACGTGGGGCTCTAAGGGGTCCTGTTGTTGGTCGTTGCAGTGGAAGGTCGTTATCAGGGCTGTGTTCGTGCCTTCACCCGAACCTTCATTGCTACCCCTGCCACCTCTTCTAGGTGAGTGCCGTGTCGTGGATGGGAACACCCATCCCAGCCTGGGCTCAGGGGTGGGACTGTGGAGTCGCAGACCTTAGGTTTTCTCCATATTGTGGAAATCCCAGCCCGTAGCTCCGAGGAGCAGTCTAGCCTAGTGGTGAAGAAGAGCCTGGGCTCTGGAATCAGAACAAGTGTTCTCTCCTTGACCCAACACTTGCTGTGTGACCTTGGTCAAGTCACATGCCCTCTCTGTAGCTCAGTGACTTCCTTTGAAAATGGGAATCAGACTGTGCACTCTCTGGGCTATTGTAAAGGGTAAATGCAGAATCATTCCTGGGTTGGGGATAAACCTATAAATTTAGTGAGGTTGGTAGACAGTCTCTCCAAATGTGGACCCTGTGGGAGTGCAGAAGTTCCAGTCAAGGAATCTTGAGGGCAGACACAGGAAGGCTATGGACAGGATCTGGTTCCTGAGTGGCAGTTGGTGCAGAGTCAGAATTTGGGGGGTGGGGCGTTCCATCCATGAGTTATCTAAGGATCCATGTTTTCTCCAGTCTGTGCATTGTGAATGACGAGCTGTTCGTGAGTGACTCCAGCCGGAGTGAGACCGAATCTGTACTCTTCATCCCAATGCCTGCCTGCTCTGCCAGCTCCTTGCCTTCTCGTTCCTCAGAACAGTAGGAAATGGTGCGCTCTTTCTCCATCACATCTGGGATGAACTTCCAAAAGTGAATGGATGAACCACCATCTCAGAAGTAATGATGAAGATCATAGTTCATATACATGTGCACATACATTCTTTACCTTGGAAAAGCATTCCTTGTGTTCAATTTCATGGGTAGATGAATCAAAATAGATTTGGCAATGCATCTGTGTGTATGTGTGTTTTTCTAAGTTTCCTCTAGTCCAGTCACTCCCCCTCACTAGTGTAGCTTTTTCTTCAGTTAAGACACTGGCTAAATTCCAATCTCAAGACTCAATAAACCAGAAAATGATAGTTATAGACAGTTTGTTACCAGGTGGCAGAGATTTTCCAAAAACTCTGATAGAAGCCATTAAACCCAAATCCCAACCTCTGTCCCTCCCTCCCTCTTGCTGAGTGCCCTGATCTAACACTTTCAGAGCACATCCTGTATCTGACTTCCTGGTGGTGTCCATCTTCACTTCTCTTTTCAAGGCAAAGGAGTACATTTTGAGAAGAATAACAGATGTCTTGGAATGGTTTGTTTACTATGAATCCAGTTCTGTTTAGAAAATTCATCTATGTATCAAAGCAGTTCCATCTGCTATCGACTACAAATCTGCATAGTGTTCATTGACGTTGCTCTTCCCTCATCAGTGTAGGTCGACATGTCCACGCTGTAGAGGGGTCCCTCCCAGGGAGCAAGGTGTTCACCCTCTATCACCTCACCCATGTACAGGCTGCCCAGGGCTTCTCACACACCCTAGCATCCACCCATCTATCTGTCCCTACGTGTTTGACTACTTTCCATACCTCATATAAATGGAATCACATTACTCACGTAATTTGTTGTTTTGTGATTGTCTTATATCACTTAACATTTATGTCTTCAATGTTCATCTGTGTTGTAACATGGCATGATTTCTTTCTTTTTAAAAGCTAAATAATATTCTATGTATGTATATATCATACTTTCTTCATTTTTTTGACGGATAATTGGGTTGCTTCCACTTCCTGTGTATTATAAATAACCCTCAATGAACACAGGTGTGACAATATCTCTTCAGGATCCTGATTTCATTTCATTTGGACATATAAACAGAAATGAGATTGATGGGTCATATGGTCATTCTATTTTTAATTTTTAGAGAATTCTCCATACTGTTTTTGAAAGCAGCTATATAGTTTTTCCATTCCCATCCACAGTGCACAAGGGTTCTAATTTCTCTCGATGTTCAACTACACTTATTATTTTCTATTTTTTATAGTAACCTTCATTATGGGTGTGAGGTGATATCTCACTGTGATTTTAATTTGCATTTCCCTGATGATTAGTAATGTTGAACATCTTTTCATATGCTTATTGTCATTTGCAATTTTTGGAGAAATGTCTGTTCAAGTTGTTTGCACATTTTTAATTGGGTTGTTTGTTTCCTTGTTGAACTATGAGAATTCTTCATATGTTCTGGATATTAAACCCTCATCAGATAGATGATTTGTAACTATTTTCTTTCATTATGTGAATTGTTTTTTAACACTATTTTTTCCTTTGATGCTCAAAAGTTTTAAAACTTGATATAGTCCCATTCGTCTATCTTGGATTTTTTGCCTGTGCTTTTGGTGTCACATCCAATAGATCATTGTCAAATCCAAAGTCATACAGCTTTTCCTCTATGTCATCTTCCAGGAGCTTTACAGGTTTAGGTCATATGTTTCAGTCTTTGATGAATTTTCAGTTGTTTTTTTGAAAAAATATTTATTTAACATGAAAATTAGAAGAGTTCACATAAAAATTTCATTTTCCAGATGTTCTTTAAAATCCAACAGTTAATCTGCTTTACAACATGGTAAAAATTAGTGAGGGGGTTTAAATTTTTAAAAAAGCAGTTCATGCTATGACACAGTGGGTTAAGAGTCTGATTGCAGTGGCTTGGATCATGGCAGAGGTAGGGGTTCTATCCCTGGCCCAGCGAAGTGAGTTAAGGATCCAGCATTGCCGCAGCTATGGCATAGGTTGCCTGGGAACCTCTCCATGCCGTGGATACAGCCATAAAATTTTTCAAAAAATTAGTGGGGTTTTAGTAGCAATTACGTCATTTGTATAGATATCTACAAAGAAGCAGACGCAGCTTGGATCCCATGTTGCTATGGCTGTGGTGTAGGATGACAGATACAGCTCAGATTTGACCCCTAGCCTGGGAAAGTCCATGTGCTGCAAGTGTGGCCCTCAAAAGCAAAAAGCAAAAAAAAAATTATTAAGCATATTGGCCTGTAGTTTTCTTTTCTTGTAGCATCTTTCTCTGGTTTTGAGAATGAGATTGGAATTGTTTCCTCCCTTTAGTTTTTGGGAAGCGATTGAAGGGTACTGGTATGAATTCTTCTTTAAATGTTGAGTAGATTTCTCCAATAAAGCCATTCAATCCTGGGCTTTTCTTTTTGTGGAGAGATTTGCTTATTGCTTTAATCTTGTTACTATTTATAAATCTGTTCGAAGTAAAAAAAAAAATGTGTTCCTGCTTGGTAGGTTGTATGTTTCTGGGAATTTGTCCATTTTTTCTAGTTTATCCAATTTTTTGGCATATAATTGTTAGTTGTATTCTCTTATAATCCCTTCCATTTCTGGGGCATCAGTTGTAAAGTCCATCCTTTATTTCTTATTTGAGTCTTCTCTGTTTCTTTTTTCTTTTCTTTCTTTCGTTTTGTTTTTGTTTTTGTTTTTGTTTTTGTTTTGCTTTTTAGGGCTGAACCTGCAGCATATGGATGTTCCCAGGCTAGGGGTCAAATTGGAGCTCTAGCTGCTGGGCTACGCCACAGACAAAGCAACGCCAGATCCGAGTCACCTCTGCAACCTACAACACAGCTCATGGCAATGCTGGATCCTTAACCCACTGAGTGAAGCCAGAGACTGAACCTGCAACCTCATGGTTCCTAGTAGGATTTGTTTCCACTGAGCCACCACAGGAACTCCTCTCTCTATTTCTCAGTTTTTTTTCACACTATGATAGTTAATTTTATTTGTTCAAGGACTCTTTTTAAAAATTTAAAAAAAATTTTTATTTCCCCAATATGATTTTTTTTCTACTGCACAGCATGGTGACCCAGTTACACATATATGTATACATTCTTTTTTCTCCCATTATCATGCTCCATCATAAGTGACTAGACGTGGTTCCCAGTGCTACACAGTAGGATCTCATTGCTAATCCATTCCAACAGCAATTGTTTGCATCTATTAACCCCAAGCTCCCAATCCAACCCACTCCCTCCCTCTCCCCCTTGGCAAACACAAGTCTATTCTCCAAGTCCATGCTTTTCTTTTTTGTGGAAAGGTTCATTTGTGCCCTATATTAGATTCCAGATATAAGTGATATCATATGGTATTTGTCTTTCTCTTTTTGACTTACTTCACTCAGGATGAGAGTCTCTAGTTCCATCCATGTTGCTGCAAATGGCATCATTTTGTTCTTTTATATGGCTGAGTAGTATTCCATTGTATATATATATATCACATCTTTCTAATCTAATCATCTGTCAATGGACATTTGGATTGTTTCCATGTCTTGGCTATTGTGAATAGTGCTGCAATGAACATGCGGGTGCATGTGTATTTTTAAAGGAAAGTTTTGTCTGGATGTATGCCCAAGAGTGGGATTGCTGGGCCATATGGTAGTTCTATGTACAGATTTCTAAGGTATCTCCATACTGATCTCCATAGTCGTTGTACCAGCTTACATTCCCACCAACAGTGCCGGAGGGTTTCCTTTTCTCCACACCCCCTCCAGTGTTTGTTATTTGTGGACTTATTAAGGATGGCCATTCTGACTGGTGTGAGGTGGTACCTCACAGTAGTTTGATTTGCATTTCTCTAATAATCAGGGATGTTGAGCATTTTTTCATGTGCTTGTTGGCCATCTGTATATCCTTAGTTAATCTACATAAGCATTTGTCAGTTTTGTGGGTCTTTTCAAAACACCAACTCTTAATTTCATCTTTTTCCTATAGTGTTTCTATTCCCTCCACTTTCGTTTACATATTTCTTTTATCCAGTTATCATTTCTTCAAATTTAAGATCTGAGCTCCCGTCCAAAAGGGAACCATGTATGTTGCCCAAACACTCAGAAATGGTTGGGCAACTCTGTACTATTGCAGACATATGGGCTCAACATACTTTGCTTAAATGTGTATTTAGTTATCATCCACACTGCCTGACTGGTTCAACTGTACTTCTGTGGACTATCAGCATAAGATTTCCCCTAGCATGCAATAGTTTTTTCAACTATGTTACATGGAGATATTCCTTCATACACAGTTGGTTCTATGTCTTTGGATCCTTATTGAAGAGCATCAGTGACTTACCATGTGAGCCCACAATGCCCCTTTCTTTTGTCTTTAGATTGATCTGTCTGCCAACCTAATAAAGGTAAAGATTAGCAAAGATGCAGGGAATGAGTCCTGCACTGAGCTGAGTCCTTTGACTTTGGAGTAGAATTATTTCATGCCCAGGGATTGGTTATGACAAAATAAAATTGGTAGTGATATAACAATTTATAACATCTGGAAAGTGTGGCCTTTCAAAAGAGATATTTTATGGGGAAATAGAGAATTGAACTCAAAGTACCAATGTGTCCAAGGAAGTGATGTTTGGATCCTATTTAGAACATAAGGAAACTGTGTGCCCTTATCTTTAGATATATATCATTCATTTAATGGTTCATACGTGCATGGGTAATATGTGCCCCAAACATTGGTAACTTCCTGTATGCCTAATTCTTTTCATTGGCATAAAGTCAAAAAAGTCCCTCTACCATACACCATTTATAGTAGTATTGTATTGGTCAGGGTTCTCCAGAGAAACAGAATCAGTAGGATGAAGATATAGGAGTTCCTGTTGTGGCTCAGTGGTAACAAACCCGACTAAAATCCATGAGGATTCGGGTTCTATCCCTGGCCTTGCTCAGTGTGTTAAAGATTCACAGCGTGAGCTGTGGTATAGGTCACAGATGTGGCTTGGATCCCGCGTTGCTGTGGCTGTAGCATAGGCCGGCAGTTACAGCTCCAATTGGACCCCTAGCCTGGGAACCTCCATATGCCTCAGGTGTGGCCCTAAAATGACCAAAAAAAAAAGAGATAGATATATAGATAGACATGTGGGTAGATAGAATACAGATACAGATATAGATATATAGATATATATTTCTTACTATCTCGAACCGTGTAAACACACACACACACACACACACATGCGCGACACATTAAGTTAACCCTCACACTTCATTATTTCTTCTTAAGAAAATAATTGAGAATCACATCAGGTAGTGTTACATTTTGTTTTAACCATCAAACAAAATTTAGAGATCTCAAGAGAAGGAAAAACTATTGTATTTACCTATATTTTTATTTTTTATTTTTATGTATTTTTATTACTCCATGAATTTATTACATTTATAGTTGTATAATGATATAGTATTTCCATCCCAAACCCCCAGCATCCCCCCCACCCCCAACCTCTCTCCTTTGGAAACCGTAAATTTTTCAAAGTCTGCGAGTCAGTATCTGTTCTGTAAAGAGGTTCATTGTGTCCTTTTTTCAGATTCCACATGTAAGTGATAGCATTTGATGTTGGTATCTCATTGTCTGACTTCACCCAGCATGATAATTATTTAGTATTTACCTATATTTATATTCTTTCCATTTTTCTTTCTTCCTTACTAATGTTTTGAGCATCCTTCTCTTACCAATTCCTCTTTGAGAACGTCTTTTAACTATTCTTTTAGGGTGTATATGCTGATGACAAATAATTTTAGTTTTCCTTCATCATAGAATGTCTTTATAACTCCCTTCATTCCCAAAGGACAATCTAGCCAGATATAACATTGGAGGTTGACACTTCTTTTCTTTCAGCTCTTGAAAAAATATGCCATTTTCTTCTGTATCCCATGGATCCTTATGAGAAATTTTATGTCACTTGTGTTGCTTTTAAGATGTCATTTCTCCATCCCCGCATTGAAGACTTTGTGTGTGTGTTTGATTGTATGAAGTTTGATCATAACATGTTTTCATGGATTTCTTTGGGATTATCCTTTTGAGGTCTTACCAGACATTTGTACTTGTAGGTTTATGTCTTGACAAAAGTGAAGTCAACCATATTTCCTTCAAATACTTTTTATTGCTTGTACTCTTTCTCTTCCATTCCTAGATACCAATGACATGAATGTTACATCTATTGCTATGGTATCACTGCTTTCTGATGCTTTGTTCTTTTTTTTTCAGTCTATTTTCTCTGTTGTTCCAGCTGGGTAATTTTTCTGTTCTATCTTCATGTTTGCTGATTATTTTTCTCCCTGTACTTCATTCTGCTGTTGCAGTCATCTATTGAGGGTTTGCCTCGGTTATTGCATATATCAGCTCTAAAATGTCTGTGTGTTCTTCTGTATATCTTCTATTTACTTGTTGAAACTTTCTATTTTTTCATTGTTTTCAAACATTTGTATTTACTCATTGGGATATTTCTATGATTTAAAATCTATGACAGGGATTTCTTGCGGTGGCTCAGCAGGTTATGAACCTGACTAGTATCCATGAAGATGCAGGTTCAATCCCTAGCCTCATTCAGTGGGTTAAGGATCTGGTGTTGCTATGATCTGGTGTAGGTCACGGACATGGCTTGGATCCCACATTCCTGTGACTGTGGTGTAGGCCTACAGCTGCAGCTCTGACTTGACCCCAAGCCTGGGAACTTCCGTATGCCATGGGTGAGGCTCTAAAAAGAAATAAAATAAAACCTATGTCAGATAATTCCAATATCTGTGTCATCCTGATGATGTCATCTATTGATTATATTTTCTCAGTCAAGATTTTGGATAGAAGAGTTTTTAGATACAAGAGAGATTTTTGTCTGCATCTGGGATATTTTGGATATGATGTTATCAACTCTGAATCTTAATTAAATCATCTATTTTGCATGTATGTGTAACTGGGTCCCCATGCTGTACAGTGGGAAAAAAATTGTGTTGCGGAAATAACAATAAAAAAATCATCCATTTTAGAGAGGCTTCAGTGACACCATGCCAGTAAGGGATGAAACTCAGACATAGTGTAGTAGCAAGGTGGAGATTAAAGTCGGGGGTTCACCACTCAGGAGGTGTGGAGTGGGAAGGGAGGGGGTGCCTCATAAGTGCTCGGTAGGGGTGGTATTTCAGGCTCCCCACCAGTCTTCTGCCTACACTACCCAAGCTGGGAGAGGGTTCAGACCTCCTTGCTGTTCCTCTGTGGCCTCAACTGATACAATGCCAAGGGGAGGAAGGTGTGCTCATTAGTGCCAGGTGGGGATAAAAGTCCATGTTCCCCACTCAACCTCTAACCTGGGGGATGGGGTAGGCATGGGGGGGAGGGGTATTATTCCCTGTTACTACTGCTTGGTGGAAGGAGGATTTCACTCCCCACCGGGCCTCCACAGACACCACCCAGGTAGGAGTGGGAAGGCATTTCCTTACTGCCCTCCTTGTGGCTTCTGTTAACACCATGGAGGGGAGGAGGCCTCTTTCTCATTGGCTCATCATGAAAGTTCCACTGTCCCACTTGGCTTCTGGTGACACCAGCCCAGAGAGGGGAAGGGAGCCTTCTCTTCTACAAAGAGGAGGAGAAGGGAGCCTCATTATGACTGGGAGTGGGTGGAAGTCAGGCTCCCTGCGTGGTCTCCACTGACTGCCTTGTGTGTATGGGCAGGGGTGTCTTCATTTCCACCGGCTGGGGATAATAAAATTCCCTTTCCCCAGGTGGTCTGCTCTGATACTATTGAGAGAGTTGGAAGGAAGGGTACTTGCTTACAATCAAGCGAGAATGGAATCATCCTCCCCACTCAGCCTTTGCTGCCATGGAGAGGGTACAACTGCGTTTCATTGCATGGTGCTTGTCTGAGGTAGGACAGTTGTTGTCTAAAAGGTTTCTGTTAGTGTTAACTCTTCCCCTGCCTCTATACTGATAAACTTATTTATAAAAGGAATAGCAACACTTTGTTAGAGACATTAGTTTTAAACATTCTTTCCCAGTGTCTTTTCAATTGGCTGCCATGTATTTTGATGTGCAAAGTTGTTATTATTAACTTTACCTGGTCAAGTCTATCGATCTTTTCTTCCTTGATGTCTTGGATTTTGAATTATAGTTAGGAAAGTTACCTCTACTTCCAGATTATAAGAGGGGCTCACCGATGTTTTCTTCTAATACTTGTGTGGATTCTTTTTTCTTTTACATTTAAATCTCAACCACATGTCAGTTCTCCTGATGTAAGATGGATAAATGGATCTCTTTATCTTTGAAACCACATGGTATCCAAATACTAGTTCTTAAATCATCTATCATATCCCTACTCATTGAAAATGCTACCTTAATCTTGTTCAAGCTCTATGAATAAACTGGACCTGTATCAGTATTCTTTTCTCTTCTATTAGTCTTTCTGTTGATTCATGGGACAATACCACACTATTATATTGTACATTTTTATATGTTTTAGTATCTGGTAGGACTAGCTGCTACCTTCTCCCATCACACTTTTTTCAGAGTTTGTTAGACTACTGTTGCTGTTTTTTTCTGCTAAATAAATCTGATAATCAACTATATCATCTAATATAGCTGTCTAAATTCATCATAAATGCTTATGATATTTAACTAGGTGAACATTTAATTAATAATTAACCTGGGAAAATTTGGCATCTTTATGCTACTGACTCTCCTTCCCTGAGAATATCATATCTTTTTCTATGTGTGCAAATCTAGTGGTGTGTTCTAGGTATGTTTTAAACATTGCTTAGGTTTAATTACTATCCAGTCATTTTGTTTTCTTTTATTATGTCTTGTAATTTTAAAGTAATCGTACATGAGAATGTATTGATTTTGGATGTTAATAGTGTAACCTGCTACTTTTCTAAATTCTCTTTTACTTTGTGATTTTTTTTCCATTTTTATTTTGGGGTTTCCAATGTGTAACCACATTATCTTTAAACATATTTTACCACCTCCCTTTGCTTTGAATTTCTTGCTTTTTAACTTGCTTTCTCAACTATCCCCCACAAAATGTCAAACATGAGAGAAGATAAGTTGGCATCTTGTCTTGTCCTTGTCTCTAGCGGGAGGGCCACCAGTATTTCCTCATTAAGTAGGATGCTTTGGGGCTGGAGAGTGTGTATATATTGTCATGCTAAGAAAGTGCCAGCCAATTCCTATTTTCTTCACTTTTTGAAAACACGAATGGACATTTATTGCTATCAAATACCTTTTCTTAATCTATGGAGGTGATGATGTAATTATTTTTCTATTAATACAATAGATTATATAAATGGATTTCCTGATACTGAAGCATTGTGTGTTTGTTCATCTTATAAAACATCTTATATACAGATATAAGTGAGTAGAACTTTAGTCCTCTAGCTAGATGGGTAATCCTATAGTAGTGAGTTACACTTCATAAGCCTGATCTTGATCACCTATGAAGTGAATATATTAATACTTGCCTCCTGGGGCTGTTATGAAGAAAAAATGAGTAAGCCTATAGAAAGTGTCTAAGAAATGTATATATTGGCCCCCTTCCCACAAAAGACATCACTTTAGCATGAATAGGTCATAGATATCAGTTGGATTTGAAGTATCAGTAAGTGAAATGTATACATATTTATCTACTGGATAAGCTTTGGTGCAACTTCTTTATAGGATGAGACACCTGAGGATGGTGAGGAAAAGGAAACAATCATATTCCCATTACTTTTTTAGAACAATAAGAGGATTTGTTATATCATTTAATAAGAAATCTTGTGAAAACACAGTTCCAGGATTGGTTAATCTATCTGTTTGACAGTGTTACTAAAAATTTGGTAGGGGTTTATATTTACTGCTGACAGTGTTCCACAGAGCTCAACATTGTTATGTGAGCTAAACCTACACTTTCTCATTTTCATCCTCATCACAACCTATGAGGAGGAGCTATTGTCGCCCAACTTCAGCCATCTCTGGGGTGTAGAGAGGACAGGGCTAGCCAGTCACAGGACTAAGATATGATCAGAGGCTGTGTGGCAGCTGAGCCCCACACCTATCCTGTGTACACTAGTGCCTCTCATCTGATAAGACCCTCAACCTCACTGTTCATCAGGGCACAACAAATAAAACAAACTGAGGTACCATGTTTCTTTTGCCAGTTTATGCAGAGATTTAAAATATTGGTAATATGCATTGTGGTCTAGAATCAGGGGAAATACATTCTAAGCTATGGAGGGGGCTCTCCCAACATCTTTTGTCCCTTCCTGTGCCTCTGGGAGGTTCCCCCATTCTAAAGTAGGGTAGCTTTTCTGTGGGTGAGGCTGAAAGTATTCATATTTTTCCTGCCAGGTTATTTTATTCTTGTGTGTTAATAGCTATCTCAGGCAGATTAACTTATCTCCTGTTTGGGTGGGCTGTGGATGGTCTGGTAGGCTTGGCTGGCCCCTGGTCTGGTGGGTTACCAGGTCTTGCCTTGTGCAGAGGCTGCCAGTTGCTGCTTGGTCAGGCCAAGTAATGAGGCAGCTGGCTGCAGAATCTTGGGGGATTCTTGGACTAGTGCTAGATCACTGACAAGCAGAGTCCAGGTCCAGGAGATCCTATGGCTGGTGTCTGCCCACTGTTGGGTGAAGCCAGGTCCTGGGGCTAGTGCCAGCCCATTGGAGAGCAGAGATGAGTGCTGGGGCCTGGCTGCAGAGCCAGGGGTCCCAGGGCTAGTGATAGCATGCTGGTGGGTGGGCTGTTTCTGCAGGTTGTGGGACTGCAGTTTTCCTGGGACTGGTGCCTGCCCACTGGTGGGTAGACCTGGGTCCTAGAGTGTCTAGCTGGAGGGCCCTGGGAGCCCCAGATCTAGGGCCTGTGCACTGTTCTATGGGGCCTGATCCTGGGCCCTCTTCTGGGATGGGATGTGTCCAGGGGTGGCTGGGGGCTCTTAATGTAGCCTCTCTGCTGGAGATGAGGCTCTGTCCCTTCCCAGTTAGTTGCTTGGCCAGAGGCATCCCAGTCTTGGTGCCTGGGCTAGTTGGCATGGGTAGGGTTGGGTCCTGAGGCTAATATGCCAAAGAAAGTATTCCAAAATGGCACTTTCCAGCACCAGTGTCCACATGCTTGAATGAACTCCTAAAATGGCTGCTGCCAGTGTCTATATCCCCAAGGATGAACTCCAATTGCCCCTTGTCTCTCTGGGAGACTCTCCAAGAAAAGCAGGTGGGTCTGGCTCAGGCTCCTTTCAAGTTATTTCTTCTACCCTGGGTTTCAGATCATGCAAGATTGTGTGTGCACCCTTTAAGAGTAGAGTCTATTTCCCACAGCCCTTTGACTCTCCCAAAAGTAAACTCTGCTGGCCTTCAAAGGCAAATATTCTAGGGGCTTGTATTTGGGGTACAAGACTTAGTCTGGGGATCCCAATGTGAGCCTTAGACCCTTCACTCCTTGGGGAGAACCCTTTCAATTGTAATTATTATCCTGTTTGTGGGTCACACACCCATGGGTATGGGTCTTGAGTGTACTGTGTCTCCACCCCTCCTACCTGTCCCGTGGTTCCTTCTTTATATCTTTAGTTGTAGAGATCATTTTTGATAGGTTCCAATCCTTTTCATCAATACGTATTCTCTAAATAGTTGTACTTTTGATGTGCCCATGAAAGGATAAGCTCAGTGTCTTTCTACTCTGCCATCTTGTCTGATCTCCTGTGAGATATTTTTTATGTTGAATAGAACACCATAGTCCAGCTGTGATCACTAGACCATTTTATGATGGAGAATCATTGAGTGGAGGGCAAGATAAACCTGAGAGACTGTATGTATTCTCAGTGATACAGACAGAGTGGTGGACTAGAGAGAGACATGTGTAGATGGAACCAGTGAGGACAACCACACCAGTTAAAAAGACAAAAAGATCCTAGATAGTTTTTCTGATCTGAGTTGAATGTGTGGTGAGCAAACTTGGGCATCACTGTGCTAAAAGGTAATGGAATCAGGGTTCAAATCCAGATCTGCCTCACTCCTCTGCACACAAAGTTAACAAGAGAGATTTGGAATGATCTCTTTTACAAATGTGGCCAGACCAGGGGAAGGGATTGAACTTGTCCTGGGGGCCATATTGTGTGAGGAAGTGAGACAACAGGCTGATCCTAGACTGCTGCAACCAGTTAAGGCTGAGAACCATGTCAGACAAAGTGAGGTGTGGCTGCTTATGCTCCTATAGGGCACTATCACAGACCTGGGATTTCTACAGGGTTCAGCTTTTCATGTGTGATGTTTCAACCATTTTCTTCTCTTGTTCAGTTTACTCAGTATACTCTATAATGTGTATATTGTACTTTCACCAGTAGAAAGTTAGTTTCCCTTACCTTCCTACCTCTGCCCTGTAGATTAAGATCCTGTGTGCACGCCTTCTGCCAGATCAGTTCTTTTCCAGCTCCTGAAAATGGATTGTCTTGCTTGGAGAACAAGGATCGCCAGACTCCTTATTCAAAGAATGAGGATTCACTTCTCATTGTGTTCTTGTTGGCGTTTGATGAAGTCACACGGCATGAAGGTCACATAAGTGCTTTGGCCTCAGACGTGTCTGGGATGTGAGGCTCAGTTTCCTCATCTGTAAAGAAGTAAACATTGCCACTGTTGTGGCACAGTGGAAATGACTAGTATCCATGAAGATGCGGGTTCAATCCCTGGCCTTGCTCAGGGAGTTAAGGATTCAGTGTTGTGGCATAGGTCACCAGGCTTGGATCCCACATTGCTGTGGCTGTGGTGAAGGCTGGCAGCTGCAGCTCTGATTTGACTCCTAGCCTGGGAACTTCCAATGCTGCAGGTATGGATCTAAAAAGAAAAAAAAAAAAGAAAAGGAAGGAAACACCACGTGAACCTTGCAGTTATGTCAAAGAGATTAAATATTTTTATGCAGACTAAAAGATAAGTCAGTGTCATATTATGCACATAGTTAAGCAGAATACAATTTTTTTATTATTTTCTAAACTCATTATAAATATTGCAAAATATAGTTAAGAGTATCTCACAAAGCAAATTGTTTTAAAACTTTCAAACCTTCAATTCCACCTTTAAAATTTCGTATGGACTTTGCCACAGAAAACCATGTCTGGTTTTGTCTCTTGTTAGCATTTTCGGCTTAAAGTCTATTTTGTCTAAGTATAGCTGCCTCTGCTTTCTTTTGGTTTCCACTGCATGGAGTGTTTTTTTTTCCCCCAATCCCATCACTTTGAGCAATGTGTTTGTCCTCAAGTCTGAAGTGAGTCTCTTGTTGGCAGCATGTAGTTGGGTCTTGCTTTTTTATCCATCTAGCCGCTCTGTGCCTTTTGATTGGTAAATGCAATACATTTGTTTACATTTAGAGTAATTATTGATTTGTAAGAATTTACTAAAGCTATCTTCTTAATTGCTTTCTGGCTGTTCTGTAATTCCTTTGTTTCTTTATTCCTCTGTTTCTGCCTACCTTTTTGGTGATTTTCAGCAGTGGTATGCTCTGTTTCTTCTTTCTTTATCTTTTCTGAATCTATTCTAAGTTTTTTCTTTGTGGTTACCATAAGGCTTTCATAAAATGTCTTATAGATAAACAGTCCATTTTAAGCTGATAGCAACTAAACTTTTATTGCATACAAAAGTTCAACAATTTTATTCCCCCTTTTATATTTTTGATGTCACAGTTCAACAACAAATATGTCACCTTTTTATTGTGTATTTGTTAATAAATTATAGTACTTAGTTATTTTTAATACTCTTTTCTTTTGCCCTTATACTATAGTTAATTGGTTAATATCACATGCTGTTACAGAATTAGAGTTTTCTAAATATGACTATATATTTATTTTTACTAACGTGTTGTATACTTTCATATAATTTTATGTTACTGATTAGCATCTTTCTTTTCTTCACAGCTTGAAGAACTTCTTTCAACATTTGTTGTGAGTCAGGTCTAGGAGTGATGAACTCCCTCAGCTTCCATTTGTCTCTGAAGTTTTTTTTGTTTGTTCTGTTTTGTTTTGTTTTTTCTTTTGTCTTTATAGGGCCGCACCAGCATATAGAGGTTCCCAGGCTAGGGGTCTAATCGTAGCTGTTGCTGCTGGCCTCCACCAGAGCCACACCAATGCCAGATCTGAGCTGTGTTTGTGACCTACACTACAGCTCACGGCAACACTGGATCCTTGACCCACTGATTGAGGCCAGGGATCGGACCTGCAACCTCATGGTTCCTAGTTGGATTCGTTTCCACTGTGCCACAACAGGAACTCCTGTCTCTGAAGTCTTAATTTCTCCTTTATATCTGAAGGATAACTTTGCTGAATAGAGTATTATTGGCTGGACTTTTTTTTCTTCTTTTTACACTTTGAATGTGTCATTCCATTCTCTTCAGACCTGTAGGTCTTCTGCAGAGAAATGTTCTGATAGCTTAACGGGGGTTCCTTTGTAGGTTACAATCTTTTTCTCTCTGGTTGCTTTTAGGATTCTCTATCTTTGATTTTTGACAAATTTTATTCAATGTGTCTTGGAAAAAGTCTTTTTGCCTTGAGGTAAGAGAGTGATTTATTAGCTTCATGAACTTGGATGTCTGAGTTTCTCCCCAGGTTTGGGAAGTTCTAACCTACTATTTTTTTTTTGTCTTTTTGTCTTTTTGTTGTTGTTGTTGCTATTTCTTGGGCCGCTCCCGCGGCATATGGAGGTTCCCAGGCTAGGGGTCGAATCGGAGCTTTAGCCACCGGCCTACGCCAGAGCCACAGCAACGCGGGATCCGAGCCGCGTCTGCAACCTACATCACAGTTCACGGCAATGCCGGATCGTTAACCCACTGAGCAAGGGCAGGGACTGAACCCGCAACCTCATGGTTCCTAGTCGGATTCATTAACCA
Source organism: Phacochoerus africanus (assembly GCF_016906955.1). NCBI lineage: Eukaryota > Metazoa > Chordata > Mammalia > Artiodactyla > Suidae > Phacochoerus > Phacochoerus africanus. The sequence goes on along the minus strand of NC_062560.1, from coordinate 88,190,559 downwards.
CTGCGCCACGACGGGAACTCCCTACTATTTTTTAAAATAAACTCTCTGCCCCCTCTCCCTCTCTTTTTCTTAGGGAATCCCAATTATTTTAATATTTTACGTTTGATGTGGTCCCACAGATCATATAGGCTTTCTTGCTCTTTTTAATTCTTCTTTCTTTGTTCTCCTCTAATTCTGTTATTTCAAATTTCCTATCCTTCAGATCACTTATTATACCTTCCATTTGTTCTACCCTGCTGTAGATACACTCTATTGCATTTTTCATTTCATTCTTTGAATTCTCCAGCTCCAGTATTTCTGTTTGTTTCTTTTTTATGATTTCTATTCCCCCGCCTTTTTTTTTTTTTGCTTTTTTTAGGGCCTCACCCGTGGCATATGGAATTTCCCAGGCTAGGGGTCAAATCAGAGCTACAGTTGCTGGCTTACATCACAGCCACAGCAATGTGGGATCTGAGCCACATCTGTGACCTACACCACAGCTCACGGCAAAGCCTGATCCTTAACCCACTGAGTGAGGCCAGGGATTGAACTGACATCCTCATGGATGCTAGTCTGATTCGTTTCTGCTGAGCCACAATGGGAACTCCCTCTGTTCCTTTATTAAATTTCTCATGTTGTTTATGTATTGTTTTCCAGATTTTGTTAAGTTGTCTTTCTGTGTTTTTCTTTGAGTTTCCTCAAAATTGCTGTTTTGAATTCTTGGTCAGCTAAATCACAAAATTCTGTATCATTGAGTTTGGTTGTTGGAAGATTAATTGCTATCTTTTGGTGATGACATGTTTCTTTGATTCTTCATGTTCCTTGGGGTTTTGTCTTACTGCTTTCACATTTGAAGTAGCAGTCACTTCCTACAAAATTTATTAGCTGTCTTCAAGTGGGGGATATTTTTTGTTGGTTCTGCTTATATCTAGTTTTCTCAAATATTGTTTGGATACATCTGCTCTACACTTCTTGCTCCCTCTTGTAGCAGAATTCTTAACCTATGTGTCTTAGGTTTTCACAACTTGCCAGGCATCTCTCTTTTGTTTTCCAGAAGGTGGCACTATAGCTTAATTATGTGTGTTTTTCCCCTGCCTGAAACCTTAGTCTGTTTTTCTGAAAGCACGGTCTACTCTCACCTCTGCTCTCAGGGGTGTACACAGGGAAACATCTTCATAATTGGAGAGGTGTGAGTTTAGCACTGTGGGTGTTATGAGTACACTGCAGGCACAGCAGAGAGAATACTCCAGTGAAGTTCTCTCAGAAACTTGTGGGCTAACTTCTTGCTAAAGTCCTGTGTGCAGTCAGCAAGTACAATGTCCCTTTAATGCCCTTGGTTATTCTAATCTGCCTCTTTCCCAATATACTCCCTCCCCTCCAGTCTTTGAGGTCCTGTTTCAGTACTCTGGGTGCCGCTGGAGAGAAACAAATATCTCTAGCAGCATATCACAAAGCTGGTGTAGCCAGATACTCACTCATTGCTCTCCTTATACCCTGCGAGAGAGGTCACCACCAGCTAGGTTGCCCCCATATAATTTTGCCTTAGGGGATGGGCAACACTGGTAAAGTTCCTCTTACCCTTTTGAATGCATCCGAACTCAAGGAAAAATATGACAATTTTTCAGAATTGTAAATAGCTTCTAAGCAGAGTGTTCCTTATTCAAGAAACTATTGTTCACTAGGCTAGTAAACTCTTGTGTGGTAGATAAGAATTGTTCTAAAACTGAAACTTTTATTACTGTTATTTTCATGGTCATTAAAGTTTTTGTTGCATTTATTTCAATTTGAAACATTTTCCATATTATAACACAAGTTGCAAACAATGGTGTTTGTGAAAATCAATGTTTTAAAATATGTAACAATTTCTGTAACATATCCAGTTCAAAGCTTGGTAAGATTTTGCTGAGAAACAATTCTATTCCTCCTCTGTGAAAGCCAGTTTATCTTGATAATGTCAGGAAGAATTATTGAAAATCTTTCTTCCAACTGAGTCAGAAACAAAAGTGAGTATGATCACTTTCCTAAATTTTAAATACAATGCAAAAGATTGTTTTATTTACATCATGCAGAATCACACATAAATTACATGCATATATGGAAGCATTTCACTCCTTTCACTGGCTGCATAGCATTCCACTCTATTGATGTACCAAAAGTTGTTTAATGACAAGTGTGGTTGATGCCTCACAAGAAGACCCCTTCCCCCCAAATGCCAATGTCATTCCTGTTGGAAAATACTGAGAGTTTTGGATTCTTAAGAAAGTTTCACCATTATCAAATCACTCCCATGAAGCTCAATGAATGTTATTTGCCCTCCAGAGAGATTGTGAAATTTAGCTATTATAATACCTGTTTGCCTACACTTTCACCAACATTATTTTAAAATGCAATATGACAAACATGTGCAGTAAACTTCAGAGAATTATTTTACAAACACCAAAGCACCCATTATTGCAGATCTGCTACCTACAGATATTTAGCATTCTCTTCTTATAGTCCTCACACGAACTGCATCAGAGCAACATACTAGCTAAGTGACATGCTGTGGATGAACAGCAAATGAAGAGGTTCCTTCCAATAGTGGGATTGGGGATTGTCAGTGAAACTTCAAGAAGGAGATGCCATTTGAGCTGAGAAAGGATAATTAGTCCAGGAAAGGTCTCTGGAGGGTATTCCAGATTTGATCCATGGTACAAGAGAATGTTCAAAAGTATACTTGGGGAGTTCCTGTTGTGACACAGCAGAAACGAATCCTACTAGTATCCATGAGGATGCTGGTTCCATCCCTGGCCTCGCTCAGTGGGTCAGGGATCTGGCATTGTGGTGAGCTGTGATGTAGGTCGCAGACATGGCTCTGATCCCATGTTGGTGTGGCTGTGGTGTAGGCCGGCAGCTATAGCTCCATTTTGACCCCTAGCCTGGGAACTTCCATATGCTGTGGGTGCAGCCCTAAAAAAAACTTGGTAACTATGATGGACTATCCAATGTTGCTTCAGTGTAAGAATCTTGGACAGATGAGGTGAAAACTGATGAAGGGATAGGACCAGCCAAGACTGAATGCCTGGAACACTGTGACCAGGGGATCAGGGGGTAGATGCCAATCCTGGAAAGCAACAGAATCTCTGTGTTTTTCTTTGCTTGTTGTTTGCTTAATTAATTTTGGTGTTGGACATAAATGAGGGGAGCAAATGTTAAAGTCTGAGCTGGAATACTTCAAGGTAACTTCTAAACCTATCACTAAGCCTTGACAGTCTATGTCTGTAGTTTTTATCTTGAGATGATTAAGTGTCTCTTAAAAACTCAGGATCCTAATGTGAGTGGATCTATAAGTTTTACCTAAAGTCTCCAACATATGTATCTTAAAGAAGATGCACACCATCAGCACTAAGAAGTTTCCACTTTCTCTGTAAAGTACAAATCCTCAAGCAAACCCTTGATCTCTCAGAAATGTGGGGCTACCAGGGCTGTATATGGCCTGAGTTCAACGGCATTGGTTTTCATGAATACCACCATGTAACTCCTACCCCAATGCAGATATAGAACATTACCCTCCCCCAGAGAACTCCTTTGTGCCTTCCTCCCAGCCATTACTACCACTGCCCTTATGCAGAGTTCACTACTATTCAAATTGCTAAGTCATGGATTGGTTTTGCCTGGTTTTGATATTTGCAAAAAAAAAAATCATACAGTCTGAACTGCTTTGTGTCTGGCTTCTTGACATCTGTTAGACTTATTCAAGTTATCACATTTTGCAATAGTTTGTTCATTTTTGTTGCTCTACAATATTCCATTCTTTGATTTTACTAAACTTAATCTATCCATTCTTATTGACAGGCATTTGGTTGTTTTCAGCATTGGGTTATTATGAACGATGCTGCTATGAACATTTTGTATGTATATTTTTGGTGCATATACAAATTAATTGTTATTAAGTGTTATTTGTTTGCCTATGGGTGCAATAAAAGCTATCAGGCTAACCTGAAGGCTATTAGGTATGTGCAAGTTCAGCCTTAGTAGATACTGCCTAACAGTTTTTCAAAGTGTCTGTACCAATTCATACCCCACCAATAGTGTAGAGAGTTCCCTAACCCTAACCCTAACTCCACAGTTTTGTCAATAATATCATTAGTTAGTTTACTTTCAGCCATTCAAGAGATCTTGGCATTATATTTTAATTTGGATTTTCCCAGTGAATAATGATATTAAGCAACATTTTATATGCTAAGTAGTCATTTGGATAAAGTAATATCTTTTTCTCACAGCATATGCAATATGACTGTATTTGGCTAAAGCATATATATTAAATTTATGTATGCATGCATTTATATCCATTTATATAAAGAATATGGACCTATTAATAGTAGCAATATTGAGCATTTGTTCTGTGCCAGGCACACTTCTAAAGTTCCTCACTTACATGAACTCATTTAATCCTGATAAAACTTTATAGCTGACATTTTTCAAGCCAAGGAAGAATTCTAAGTGCAGTGATATTAATGTCACACTTATTTGTTATACTGGTTGTCAGTGGACAATGGGATCCCCAATTGTATGCATTTTCTTTTTTATGCTTTATTGAAATATTGAACATTACCAGCACCTCAGAGGACTTCTTCCACATATAAAGGGGTGAATATGGTATCCTCCCAGTAGTCACTAAACAAATTATGTGTGTTAATCCCTTGCACTCTGAACCTTTGTATATATTTCATTGGTCTTAAAATTGTTATCTGATATAAGTGAAGAGACAAATGGTCCTAGGTCATTTGTTAGAGTATTTAGAAAAGAGCAAAGTTATATTATAATACCCACAGTATAATTTTATTTAATTTTTTATTGTATGTGAAATATATATATATATATTTTTTTTCTCAGTATCTCTGACCTTCAAAATCTGGCTCCCTTATCATATGACAAAGTCCACTCAAAATGCAGACATCCTTCCAGTCTAAAGGTGAAGTGGATATCAAACAAGCATTATTTTGGTCTCCAAAAAAGTCTTCTGCTTCCTATAGAAGACTTTACAGGGGGAAAATATTGCACAATGTTAAAAGTGGTTGCCAGCAGATGATGAGTCTGTGGGTTGCTTACGCTTCCACATGTCCACAACTTTAGCAAATTGTTAATGGCCAGCAAAGGAACAGAAATGAGGCAGGCTGGGAAGTGAGGTAATAACGTTAATTAGGAAATTGTTCAGATGACAGATGAGCTGGGGTAGATTGAAAATAAGCATGCCAGCAAGAATGTACCTTGTATCTATAATTATATGGTTAAGAAGATGGACTTTACTAGAGGGAAGAATGTTCCCAGAACATTTTTTTGTGCTGCTTTAATAGATACTTGGCTTAACATCTTTACACTTCATGCTCTAGTTTTTGCTTTCTTTTTGTTAGTAGATTTCTATGGAGAGGGATAAATTTAGAGCATTGAGTGGGCATATTTGTGTGTATTCATTTTAATTAAACAAAAGAGATTGAACAATGTGCATATTGTGACATCTTTTTAAAAAGGATAATAACCACATAACATACTAAAATATGCATACACAAATACAAAAATTACATTGGAATTGTAACAATAGTTGTCATTTGAAGAGTAGGATACCTAAGAATTTCACTTTCCATCCTCTGTGTTTGTATACATATTTTTTTAACAAATGAGCATATTCCTTTTTTCATTTTTTTATTTTGATAAAGTACATAGAATATAAAATTTACTATACTCACCATTTTAAAGTGTATCGTTCAGTTGTATTAAATACATTCATAGGCATTCCTGTTGTGGCTCAGTGGGTTGAGAACCTGGCTAATATCCATGAGGATGCAGGTTTGATCCCTGGCCTCACTCAGTGGGTTAAGTATCTGGCATTGCCATGAGCTGTGGTGTAGGTCACAGACACGGCTTGGATCTTGGCATTGCTGTGGTTGTGGTGTAGGCTGGCAGCTACGGCTCTGATTCTACCCCTTGCCTGGGAACTTGCATATGCTTTAGGTGCGGCCCTAAAAAGAAAAAAGAAAAAGAAATACATTCATAATGTTGCACAACCATCACCACCATCCATCCACCCATCCATTTCCAAAATTCTTTTCATCTTATATAACTGAAACCCTATATCCATTAAGCAATAATTCCCCATTTCCCTTCCCCCAGCTCCCAGCAACCAGCATTCTACTTGCTGTCTACTCTAAATATCTCATAGACTTGAACTCATACATTATTTGTCTTTTTGTGACTGGCTTATTTCACGTAGCATAATGTCCTCAAGGTTCATTGATGCTGTAGCATATGACAGAATTTCAGCTCTTTTTCTGCCTGAATAATATCCCATTGTATGTATAAACCACATTTTGTTTATTCATTCATCTGTCAATGGACACTTGGATTGCCCTCATATTTTACCTTTTGTGACTAATAATGCTCTCTATGAACATGGGTGTACAACTATTTCTTCAAGACCCTGTTTTCAATGTTTTGGGATAAATATCCAGATTTGGATTATATGATAATTCTACTTTTTAATTTTTGTGGAATCACCATACTGTTTTCTACAGTGGCAGTACCATTTTACATTCCCTTCTACAGTGCACAAGAGTTCCGATTTCTCCACATTCTTACCAACCCTTATTTTTTTCTGTTGTTTTTCTGATATTACTATCCTAATGAGTGTGAGGCATATCTTGTAGTTTTCATTTGCATTTCCCTAAATAATTAGTGATGTTGAACATCTTTTCATGTACTTGGCCATTTGTATATTTTTTAGGGAAATGTCTATTCATGTCCTTTGCTCATTTTTTAATCAGGTTGTTTTTTATTGTTGTTTTTAGGCTATTAATCTCTTATTATATATATATGATTTGCAAGTACTTTCTCTAATTCTGTGATTTGCCTCTGTGGGTTTACTCTCTGATAGTGTCTTTTGTACAAATTTCTAAATTTTTCGTGAAGTCCAATTTTTCTATTTTTTCCTTTTGTTATCTGTGTTTTTGGTGCCATAGATAAGAAACCATTGCCAAATCCAATGCTCTAAAGCTTTTGTTTTCTTTTAAGTATTTTATTGTTTTAGATCTTACATTTAGGTCTTTGATCCATTTTGAGTTAACCTTTGCATATGTTTTTAGATAAGGGTCCAACTTCATTCTCTTACATGTGGATATCTAGTTTTCCTAGCACTATGTGTTGAAGAGACTTTTCTTTTTCTATTGAATGGTCTTAGCATGCTTATCAAAAATCATTTGACTAGATATATTAGAGTTTCCTTCTGGGACCTCTATTCTTTTCCTTTTGTCTATATGTCTGTCTTTATGCCAGTAACACAGTGTTTTATTACTGTAGCTTTGTAGTAAATTTTGAAATCAAGAAGGCTGAGTCATCCAAATTTATTATTTTATTTCAAGGTTGTTTGGGCAAGGTTGTATGGTCCCTTGAGATTCTATATAAATTTAAAGATAGATTTTTCTATACTTGTGAAAAAATCATTGGGATTTTCGATAGGGGTTGCATTCAATATATAGATGATTTTGGATAGTATTGAACAATATTATGTCTTTTAATCCATAAACATGGTGTGTTTTCACTTGTTTATGTCTTTCATTTCTTTCAGCAATGTTTTGTAGTTTTTATTGTTCAGGTCTTTAGCATCCTTGGTTAATTCCTAATTATCTCATTCTTTTGATACTATAATAAATGAAATCATTCTCATAATTTCCTTTTCAGATTCTTCATTGTTCAAGTGTATAAATACAATTGATTTTTACATATTTATTTTGTATTCTGCTAATTTACTGGATTCATTTATTAGTTCTAACTTTTTTTGTAGAATCATTAAGGTTTCTACATATAAGAGCATATCATCTACAAACAGAAATAATTTAATTTCTTCCTTTAGAATACGGATGCCTTTATTCTGGCCTAATTGATTTAGCTAGGAATTCCAGTGCAATGTTAAATAGATATGGTGAAAATAGACATCCTTGCTTTGTTCCTTATCTTAGAGGGAAAGCTTTCAGTCTTTCAGCACTGAGTGTGATACTGACCATAAGTTTTTCATATATGGCTTTTATTATGTTGAGGTTGTTTCCTTCTATTCCTAGTTTATTGGGTGTTTTTATCATGAAAGAGTGCTGAATTTTATCAAATGCCTTTTCTGCATCAGTTGAAATGGTTGATTTTTTCTTTCATTGTGTTAATTAGGTATATTATTACATTGATCAATTTTTGTATGTTGAACAGTACTTGAATTCCTGGATCTATATGACCTGGATCGAACTCCCTCAATTTGTGTTTTTCTGAGAAAGTCTTCATCTCTTCCTCACTTTTGAAAGATAATTGTATTGGATACAGAATTCTAGACTAGCACATTTTTATTTTCAACACTTTTAAATAATTTGCTTCACTGTCTTCTTGCCTGCATGGTTTTTGGAGAGAAGTATAATGTAATTCTTATCCTTGCACCTCTATAGAATTTTTCTTCCATTCTTTGATTTCTTTCAATATTTTCCCTTTGTCTTTGGTATCCTTAAATGTATCTTTATGTACATTTTTGGTATTTATACTGCTTGGTGTTCCTGGGCTTTCTTGATCTGTGGTTTAGTGTCTGTCATTAATTTTGGAAAATTCTCATCCATTATTACTTCAACTATTTCTTCCATTCCTTTCCTTCTTTTAATTCTGGTATTCCTATTACATATATGCTGCACATTTTGGTGATTGTCCCATAGTTCTTGGATATTCTATTTTCTTCTTTTCGTTTTCATTTCAGTTTGGGAAGTTTTTATTGACATATATTTAATCTCATTGTTTCTTCAGCCATGCTCAGTTTACTGAGGAGCCTATGAAAGACATTCTTCATTTCTCATACAATAGGGGTTTTTTTAGCATTTACTTTTGAGTTGTTCCATCTCCATGCTTACATCAACTACTCATTCTTGCATGTTGTTTACTTTTTCGGTTAGAACCCTCACCATAAATTCTTGGTCTGATAATTCCAAAATCTCTATCATATCTGAGTCTTGTTTTAATACTTGTTCTCTCTCTCTCTGGATTATATTTTTGTTTATTTGTCTTTGACCATGCTCATGGCATGCTGAAGTTCCTGGGCCAGGGATGGAACCTATGCTACAGCTGTAACCAGAGCTACAGCAGTGACAATGCCAGATCCTTAAACCACTGAGCCACAAGGGAACTCCCAAACTACGTTTTTATATCTTTTGATATGCCTTATAATTTTTTGTTACAAGCCAAAAGTAATGTACTGGGGAAAAAGAATTGAGGTACATAGGCTTTTAGTCTGAAGATTGTTTATCTGACTAGAAGTTACACTGTATTCACTGTTTGTTATTGCTGTAGGTGTCAGAGGCTAAAATTTCCTCTGGTGTCCTTGTTTTTGTCTTCCCTGTTGACTTTGGATTTTCCTAGAGACTTCTTTTTAAGTAAGTTCTGATATGTGCAATGTGAAGTTTTCTCCATTGTATTACTATTATTATATAGGAACCTTATTGATGTGATGGTAAAATGTGGGAGGGAAGGGAAGTGTTCTACTATCCTATGATTAAGTTTTAGTCTTTTAGTGTGCTTGAACCATGGACTGTGACCTTCAAAGTGCTTCTCAGCTCTCCATCCACAATTAGCTAAGTTGGGAAGGCTAGAGGAGGATATTTCCCTTCCCCCACATGAAAAACTAGAGAGAACTAAAGTTGGATATTTTCCTTCCCCCAGTTTGATCTGTTTCTTTTGAGGGCAGATCTTTTAAAGAAAAACAAATGTTTTGGGCATATTTCAAAATGGATACTTTTTCCCTTCTCTTGCTGGAAGCATTTTACCCTGATCTTCACTGTGAGGAACTGGTAGGGCTCTTTGAGGTGAAACTCAAGAAAATGAGGAGGTCCCCATAGACTGGGTCCACCTAGAGTTTTTAACTCTTTTTTCTTCTTTTTAGGGCTGCACCCGCAGCATTTGGAAGTTCCCAGGCTAAGGATTGAAATCGGGGCTGCAGCTGCTGGCCTACACCATGGCCACAGCCATACCAGATCCTTAACCTACTGAGGGAGACCAGGGATCAAACCCACATCCTCATGGGTACTAGTCAGGTTCTTAACTCGCTGAGACACAACAGGAACTCCTAGAGTTTCTAATTCTTAAGCTTGTCCAAAATGAGCCCCTAGCAATTAATCAATTAGTTTGTTTTCCTATCATGGTGTTAGCTCCAGCAGTGGTCTGCTCCCAAATTTCTACTCCATGTAATTCTTTATATACACTTATTTATCACTCCAATTTGTGTGAACAGTAGTTTGACCTGTGCCCTCAGTTCTCTGATGGTCTAAGAATTATTGGTTTTAAATTTGTCAGCTTTTTATTGTTTTGAGAATGGATGTGATGATTTCCAAGCTCCTAACATGCTAAACTGGAAACCAAAAATTGAAAAGTATAATATTAATAAGGAAAGACAAAAGCAAGACTGACAATCTGCTTTTTTTGTTACGTAAGATTTTGACACAGCATACATCAAATGAACCTACTTATGTTAGAAATATATACAGAGATGAAAAAAGACTGGGAGGTTAGACTTTAAGAGTTTTCATTGGCAGATATTTCCTAAAACAACTCATTCATTCATTTATTCACTGTATATTTATGCAGTGGATCAAATACTGGTGGATCAAATCAATACCCCAATATTAGATCTTCCTGCACCTAAGTTCCATCTTTTTGAGACACCCAGGAAAGACTTGATTTTTTGTTCCAATACCTGATTTTTGTTTTGTTCTAAACAGTAATTTTCAAACTTTATTCCGAACTCTGGAAGATTCTGCGACCCTCCCTTTCTCTCAATCGCCCTGCTGATGTGTTAAGGGTCACACCACTGCTGTGGTTGTCGTCTCCTGGAGAGGAAAGGAAAGGAAAAGTGGCATTATGAAGTGGAGGCAACCCTGAAATTTCTTTTAGGGTCTTTCTGCCTCTAATGCCTCACAGATATTCCTTTCCAATGCTATAATTCACCCAGGGTAAGTTGTTTCTTCCTTCATCATTCAGTACAGCCACTGATTCTTCTTTTAGTCTCTCAACTGGATAAAGCAAGTACTATTATGACCTATGAAAGAACATTTGGGAATTTACCAGAAAAGGGGAGTAAAGATACATCATATAGAAGTCTTTATACCCTTGATGGGCTAGTTGCCAAAAATAGTTGTGAAAGGAGAGGAAAACATGAAAGAGCATGGGAGGAGATAGAGCTTAAACAGGAACACAAAAGCCTATGGCTGTGAAGCATGGACTCTGAAGAATTCACTGGGGAGAGACACTCATGACAAAAATCAGTAGTCCTTCCTTTAGGGGGAAGGTCTTACAGTCAGCAACTCAGTCAGATTCCTGAGAGTAAGACATATTCCTCAGGCTACTTTCTCATTCTCTTTTCTTAACTATTCACCTGCCTTGCCTTTCGTTAGTTCAAACAGTATGTTGTACCTTATGAGGTTGCTGATATATACCTGCAATTTAATAAGGTTTAACATACTATCTCCTGAGACTTACCATGTGTTGAGCACTGGGCTAGATTCTGGATATGCCTTGATGAGTAATATAGACCTGGTCTCCCTGAGCATTAAATGTACACTGTAGTGGGGGAGAGAAGCATTAAGCAAACATGTAATCCCAAATATGATAAAGAAAGAGAACGAGATTTTGCAAGGTGTGACACGAAGGGCTAGATCAGGGAATGAGAGTAGGCAAGATATTTGAGTCCTAAATGGGAAATGAGTTATCTGGGGTCTGTGTAGGGATGGTGGTGGAGGGGCTGAGTGTGGTTAACCTTTCATGAGTCATAGCATGTGCACAGGCTCTAGGGCAGAAAAGTCCTTGGCCCAGTTAGAATCAAAGGAAGCCAGTGTAGCTGGAGCTTATCAGTGGAGGGGGAGAGTGGCCCAGCTGAGTTGGGGAGGTGGCCAGGAACCAAGTCTTGTAGGTCCTGAAGGCCATGGTGAAGATTTGTTTTGTTTCATTTTGTTTTAAAGTATTTAAATGCAATGGGGGCATTTAAGGGATACAATTGAGGAGTTGTGCATGTTCTAATTCATCTTTAACATACTCCTTGGATTGCAATGTACAGGCTGGATTGGAGAAAGGCAAGAGGAGAAACAGACCTGTTCACTGATCATTTAGGGGTCTAAGGTCTGTGAAAGACACAAAAAGTTATAAAACACAATCCAAAATATTATAGGGGAATCAGAACGAGAGGTGCCTGGGCAGGTCCACTATTGCATATAATAACAACTGGTGAAAAAGAAACTAAAAATATATGGGGTTCTGTCCACTTAATAGGAGTAAAAGAAGGGAATTACTCCTAGAGCCAGGGAAGCTGTCATGAGGAAGAGGGATCTAGGTTGAGCCTTGAAATGTGGGTATGTTTGGAACATTTTTCCAGGAGAGGAAATTTTTCATGGCAGAGGTCATGCATGAGCCTGCCAAGTGAGCAAGCAATGCCCAGTGGAAGTTCCTGCAAACCCCAATAAGATTAAAAGCTGAGAAAACCAAAGCACTTGCTTTTCACAGATGTTGTTAAACAACTGTCAAGGCCAACTTTCTACTTCTGGAGGAAGAAATATGCCCAACACATCTGGCACTAGTCCACAGAGCACAGCAAGATTCTGAGAAGGGAGGTCTTATGTACGGGACAAAGCAGAAACTCAGAGAAGAATTTATCTTCTTGGAATTCTCTCCACTGGCTTCTGTTTCTCACTGACTGGTATCTTGAGTAACTGTGGGCACAAACCCACATGCCTTCTACCTAGCCCTTGTGAATGGTTTTACTGGACCTGATACCTTGGAGAAATTGCCTTGTTTTGGTTTTTAATCCCAGAACTCCAGGGATCCCTCAGATTTCTTTTTTTTTTTTCTGTCTTTTTGCTATTTCTTGGGCCGCTCCCGCGGCATATGGAGTTTCCCAGGCTAGGGATAGAATCGGAGCTTTAGCCACCGGCCTATGCCAGAGCCACAGCAACGCTGGATCCGAGCCGCGTCTGCAACCTACACCACAGCTCACGGCAACGCCGGATCATTAACCCACTGAGCAAGGGCAGGGATTGAACCTGCATCCTCATGGTTCCTAGTCGGATTCGTTAACCACTGCGCCACGACAGGAACTCCTCAGATTTCTCTTGGTTGGGGAGCTTTTGCAAAGTCACATTCATGATTCTTTCTCTCTCTCTTTCCTTTCTTCCCTTTCCCCTCCCCCTCTCTTTTTCCTCTCCCTGAGTATTGGCATTTTCTGGAGCACTTTGGTTTTTTATGCTCTCTTTTCTTTCCAAAGTGTATTCAGTGTGTTGTCTGGCTGTTTGATCTCCCACTCAGGACCTCTTGAATTTTGGAAATGTTCTGGGCCATTCTTATTATGGGGGCATCCAGTGTAGTATCTACTTGCTCAACATTAATTTCCCACCTCCTTCCTAACAGAACTCCAAACATCCAGATGTCCATCCCAAGTCACCTCACTGATAGTTTCTGGGAACAAGTCCTTATTATTCTGAACCCATCAGGACCTGGAATATCCCTGAGGACTGTTACTGGTAGAGGGTGGCCAACAGTCTTAAAAAGGCCCAGTCAGATTGAAGGGAAGACCTTTTATTCCATGGTTAGAGGAGAGGTTTTTCCCTTTTCTCCTGAGGAATAGACACAGACAAGAATGTACCCTCAATTACCATAAGCAGCCATCTTATTGCATCAGGGGTTACCAACAGCCTCAGGAAGAAGCTAACACATGGCATGTCAGAAGTTAACAGAGAGGGAAGAGGAACCTGGGTCTTGATGACATTCTTTAGTCCTGAAGCCTATCCTACCTACTTCTGCTCTTCTGGCTAAGTGACATCATAAACTTCCTTAATATTTAAGCCAGTTTTAGTCGATTGTTATTTACATATAGCTAAAATTCCCCATCCAGTGTAATTGATGTAACAATATTTCTTAGAGGATTTTTTATTTTATTCTGTTCAGAACTACTCCATTGTTTCTAATGACTGTATAGCTTTCCAAAGTTTTATTGCACCTTAATGTATTTATTATCTCCTTTTATAAGTATTAAGGCTATATCCAGGGTTTTTTTGTATTTCAAAAATGCTGAAATAAACATCCTGTTATTGCATATAGTTACATATTTGCACATTGGATGTTTTCACAGTTCAGATGCAGAACATTTGATGACTTTTCACCTGGGATATAGTCCTAAGCATAGAATTTCTGAGACAATGGCTATAGAATTATTCTAAGGTTTTTGATACGTACTCTCAAACTAACTTTCAGAAAAGTTTTACCAGTTCTCATTCTCACCAGCACTGTATGAAAACACCCATTTTTCTGAACCTTAACTTTTAGGTATAAATCGCTAGGAATGGTATAGTCTCAGAAGTCAGACTGTTCAAGTTTCAGCTCCACAACTTAATAGTGACATGGCTTTGGGTATGTGGTTCATTATCTTTAACTACAAAATGGACCTAACAATGGTATCTACATGCAACTTATGTGGTTAGGGAAATTAAGGCATGTAAAGCACTTAGATTATAAGAGGTCAATAAATGTTGGTAGTTATTATTATTATTTACCAACTTGTGACTTGAAAATATTTTATTATCCTCATTTGCATTTCCTTGATTACTGATGAAACTGATCATTCTTTTTTTCCCACATGTCTATTACTCAGCTGTAAAATGGCTTGCCTTTTCCTTTTTCTGGGTCCATTTTGATATCTGTATTGCCCTTTCCTTGATTATTTGAACCAATTCACTATATAGTTATGATATTAACCCTTTGTCTTTCCTATATGATATTTTTCCAGTATTTCATTTTGCTTTTAAAATTATACTTATGCCACATAAAATTTTATTTTTAATGTAACAAAGGTTATTTTCTGCATAATTTCTGCCTTGGTTATATGTTGAGAAATGCCTTTAGCATGCTTAGGTTAAATGATCATCTGTATTTTCTCCAAGTTCTGTTATTATTATATGCAATTTGTTAATGAATGTAGGCAAAATCTTTGTTTCAAATAATTCTTAAGATTAGTGGAAAGGATTATCTTAAAATGTTAAGTGAAAGAGGAACATACAAAATAGTTTATGCTGTATTATCCAATTCTTATAGAACAAGATTTCATTGTGAATGTTTTGTGCAGAAAAAAGACTAAAAGAAAAGGAACTGAAATATTTAAAAACATTTAGCTGGATTGAGATGATTTTTAAAATTTTCTTCTTTATGTTCCTTTGCGTTTTCCAAAATGAGCATGTATAATTTGTTATCAGAAATTTTAGGGGATTAAGATGGTGGAATAGAAGACTGGAGCTCAACTTCTCTCCTAAAAACAACAAAATTTACAACCAAATGCTGAGCAATCTTCACCCAAATGGACTGGAAACTTTCAAAAAGATATCCTACTCCAGAAGACAAAGAGGAGGCCACAGCAAGCAGTAGGAAGGGTGATTACATGATATAAGCAACCCCATACCTCCTGGGTGGGAAGCCCCAAAGACTGAAAAGTAACTGGTTCACAGAGACTCACCTACAGGAGTGAGAGTTCTGAGTCCCACATCAAACCCCCACACATGGGATCTGGCACTGGGAGAAAGAGCCCCCAGAGCATCTGGCATTGAAGGCCAGTGGGGCTTGTGTGGAGCTCCACAGGATTGTTCATCAGTAAGCCTCTCTATGGAGGTGGCCATTTTTGGGAAAATCTGGCCCCACCCATCAGTAAACAGGCTGCATAAAGACCCTTAGGCACACAGGTACCTCTAATCTCACCGAGAGACAAAGACCCACCCACCAGAGGGATTAGAATCAGCTCCACCTATCAGTAGGCAGCATCAGTCCCCTCCATCAGGAAGCCTACAGCAAGCCCCCACACCAACTTCAGCCACAAGGGGGGCAGACACCAGAAGTAAGAGGGGCTAAAACTCTAGTATCTGTAAAAAAGGTCACCACACCAAAGACCTATAAAAATGAAAAGACAGAGAACTATAACTCAGATGAGGGAGAAAGGAAAAAACCCCAGAAAAACAGCTAAGTGATCAGGAGATTCTCAGCCTCCAAGAAAAAGACTTTAGACTGTTGAGGCTAAAGATGATGCAAGACATTGGACATAAACTGGAGGCAAAGATGGATAACTTACAGGAAACACTGAGCAAAGACATACAAGATATAAAACTGAAACAAGAAGAGATGCAAAATGCAATAACTGAAATAAAAAATTCATTAGAGGCAGCCCACAGCAGAATACAAGAGGCAGAAGAACAAATAGGCGAGGTGGAGGACAGATTAGTGGAAATCACAGATATGGAACAGAAAAGAGAAAAAAGATTGAAAACAAATGAAGAGAGTCTCAGAGAACTCTGGGACAATGTGAAACACACCAACATCCGTATTATAGGGGTGCCAGAAGGAGAAGAGAGAGAGAAGGGGACAGAAAACATATTCAAAGAGATAATAGCCAAAAACTTCCCTAATATGGGAAAGGAAACACTCACTCAAATCCAGGAAGCACAACGAGTACCATATAAAATAAACCCAAGGAGGAATATACTGAGACACATATTAATCAAACTGACCAAAATTAAAGACAAAGAGAAAATCTTGAAAGCAGCTAGGGAAAAGAAATAAATAACATACAAGGGAACACCGATAAGGTTATCAGCAGATTTCTCAGCTAAAACTCTGCAGGCCAGAAGGGAGTGAATTGTTATACCTAACGTGATGAAAGGAAAAAACCTCCCACAAAGATTACTTTACCCATCAAGGCTCTCATTCAGATTTGAAGGAGAAATCAAAAGCTTCACAGATAAGCAAAAGCTGAGAGAATTTAGCAACACTAAACCAGATTTACAACAAATACTAAAGGAACTTCTCTAGGCAGAAAAGAAAAGGCCACAACCACACATAAAAATACTGCAAATGACAAGGCTCTCCAGTAAAGGTATATATACAATAAAGACACAAAATCATCCACACACAATTATACCACCAAAATCAGGAATCACGAGAAGAGGTGGGTACAAAAGCAGGTCACTGGAGATGCACTTGCAAGTAAGAGAACAACAACTTAAAACAATCTCATATACACATAGACTCTTATATTAAAACTTCAGAATACCTGCAAACCAAAAAAATCTACAATTGATGCACAAACAAATAGGAAAAATCAACTCAAATACAACACTAAAGATAGTCATCAAATCAAAGGAGGAGAGAACAAGAGAAGAAGGGAAGAAAAAAGAGCTACAAAAACAAATCCAAAGCAATGAATAAAATGGCAATAAGAACATACATATCAATAATTACCTTAAATGTTCATGGACTAAACGCCCCAACCAAAAGACATAGACTGGCTGAATGGATACAAAAACAAGACCCACATATATGCTGTCTTCAAGAGACCCACTTCACTTCTAGGGACACATACAAATCGAAAGTGAGAGGATGGAAGGAAATATCCCATGCAAATGGGGATCAAAAGAAAGCTGGAGTAGCAATACTCATATCAGACAAAAGAGACTTTAAAATGAAGGATATTTTAAGGGACAAAGAAGGTCACTACATAATGATCAAAGGATCAATCCAAGAAGAAGATGTAACAATTTTAAATATCTATGCACCCAACCTAGGTTCACCACAATATATAAGGCAACTGCTAACAACCTTAAAAGGACAAATCAACAATAACACAATAACGGTGGGGGACTTTAATACCCCACTTACAGCAATGGACAGATCATCCAGACAGAAAATCAATAAGGAAACACAGGTCCTGAATGATGCATTAGACCAGATGGACTTAAAAGATATTTATAGGACAGTCCATCCAAAAGCAACAGAATACACATTCTTCTCAAGTGCACATGGAACATTCTCTAAGATTCATCACATCCTGGGCTACCAATCCAACCTTGGTAACTTTAAGAAAATTGAAATCATATCAAGCATCTTTTCTTGATATGATTTCAATTTTCTGGAAATCAACAACAAGAAAAAATCTGCAAAAAACACAAACACGTGGAGACTAAAAAACATGCTATGAAACAACCAATGGGTCACTGAAGAAATCGAATAGGAAATTAAAAAATACCTAGAAACAAATGACAACAAAGAGACAGCACTCCAAAACCTATGGGATGCAGCAAAAGCCATTCTAAGAGGAAAGTTTAGAGCAATACAAGCCCACCTCAGGGAGCAAGAAAAAGCTCAAATAAACAAGCTAACTTTACATCTAAAGCAGCTAGAGAGAGAAGAACAGACAAGACCTAAAGTTCATAGAAGGAGGGAAATCATAAAGATCAGAGCAGAAATCAATGAAATAGAAGCAAAGAAAACCATAGAAAAGATCAATGAAAAGAAAAGCTGGTTCTTTGAAAAGATCAACAAACTCGTTGAACCCCTAGCCAGACTTATCAAGCAAGAAAGAGAGAGGACTCAAATCAATAAAATTAGAAATGAAAAAGAAGAAGTAACAACGGACATCACAGAAATACAAAGGATCATAGGAGACTACTATATGCAACTATATACCAATAAAATGGAAAACCTAGACGAAATGGACAAATTCTTAGAAAAGTACAATCTTCCAAGACTACACCAAGATGAAATAGAAAAGATGAATGGACCGATCACAAGAACTGAAATTGAAACCATGATTTAAAAACTTCCAACAAACAAAAGTCCAGGACCAGATGGCTTCACAGGCGAATTCTATCAAACATTTAGAGAAGAGATAACACCTACCCTTCTGAAACTATTTCAAGAAATTGCAGAGGAAGGGATACTCCCAAACTCATTCTATGAGGCCACCATCACCCTGATACCAATACCAGACAAAGATACCACAACAAAAGAAAACTACAGGCCAATTTCACCAATGAACATCGATGCAAAAATCCTCAACAAAATATTAGCAAACCACATCCAACAATACATTAAAAGGATTGTACATCATGATCAAGTGGGATTTATCCCAGGGATGCAAGGGTTCTTCAATATCCGCAAATCCATCAGTGTGATACACCGCATTAACAAACTGAAGAATAAAAACCATATGATCCTCTCAATAGATGCAGAAAAAGCCTTTGACAAAATCCAACACCCGTTTCTGAGGCAAACCCTTCAGAAAGTGGGCACAGCGGGAACCTACCTCAACATGACAAAGGCCATATATGACAAACCCACAGCGAACATCATTCTCAATGGTGAAAACCTCAAAGAATTCTTGCTGAGATCAGGAACAAGACAAGGATGTCCGCTCTCACCACTACTCTTCAACATAGTTCTGGAAGTCCTAGCCACAGCAGTCAGAGAGGTAAAAGGAATAAAAGGAATCCAAAGTGGAAAGGAAGAAGTAAAACTATCACTATTTGCAGATGACATGGTACTATACCTAGAGACCTATACCTATATCCTAAAGACTCTACCAGAAAACTGTTAGAGCTCATCCATGAATTTGGCAAAGTTGCAGGATACAAAATCAATACACAGAAATTGATGGAATTTCTATACACTAACAATGAAAGATCAGAAAGAGAAATTAGGGAAGCAATCCCATTTACCATCACATCCAAAAGAATAAAATACCTAGGAGTAATCCTACCTAAAGAGACAAAAGACCTGTACTCTGAAAACTATAAGACGCTGATGAAAGAAATCAAAGATGACACAAATAGATGGAAAGATATACCATGCTCTTGGATTGGAAGAGTTAATATTATCAAAATGACAATACTCCCCAAGGCAATCTAGAGATTCAATGCAATCCCTATCAAATTACCAAGGACATTTTCCACAGAACTCGTAACAAAATATTTTAAAGTTTGTTTGGAAGCACAAAAGACCCAGAATAGCCAAAAACATCCTGAAAAAGAAAGATGGAGCTAGAGGAATCAGGCTCCCAGACTTCAGACTACACTACAAAGCAACAATCCTGAAAACCATATGGTACTGGCACAAAGACAGACATATAGATCAGTGGCACAGGATAGAAAGCCCAGAATTAAACCCATGCACCTACAGCCAACTAATCTATGACAAAGGAGGCAAGAATATACAATGGAGAAAGGACAGCCTGTTCAATGAGTGGTGCTGGGAAACCTGGACAGCCACAGGGAAAAGAATGAAATTAGAATACTCTCTAACACCATACACAAAAATCAACTCAAAATGGATTAAAGACCTAGATTTAAGATCAGATACTGTAAAACTCTTAGAGGAAAACATAGGCCAAACACTCTCTGACATAAACAACAGCAACATCTTCTCAGATCCACCTCTTAGAGTAATGACAGTAAAAACAAAAATAAACAAATGGGACCTAATCAAACATAAATGTTTCTGCACAGCAAAGGAAACCCTAAACGAAACAAAAAGACAACCCACAGAATGGGAGAACATCTTTACAAGTGAATCTACTGACAAGGGATTAATATCCAAAATTTATAAACACCTCCTGCAGCTCCATACCAAAAAAACAAACAACCCCATCAAAAAATGGGCAGAAGAACTAAACAGACAGTTCTCCAAAGAAGACATATGAATGGTCAAAAAACTCATGAAAAGATGTTCAACATCACTCATTAGTAGAGAAATGCAAATCAAAACCACTCTGAGGTACCACCTTACATCAGCCAGATTGGCCATCATCCAAAAGTCTACAAACAATAAGTGCTGGAGTGGGTGTGGAGAAAAAGGAACCCTAGTACACTGTTGGTGTGATTGTACATTGGTGCAGCCACTGTGGAAAACAGAATGGAGATTCCTCAGAAAACTACACATAGAACTATCATTTGATCCAGCAATCCCACTCCTGGGCATCTATCCAGAGAAAACCATGACTCGCAAAGACACATGTACTTTGATGTTCATTGCAGCACAATTTTCAATAGCCAAGACATGGAAACAACCTAAATGTCCATGGACAGAGGAGTGGATCAAGAAGAGGTGGTACATATACACAGTGGAATATTACTCACCATTAAAAGGGATGAAATACCAGCATTTTTAGCAACATGGATGGACCTAGAAATTATCATGCTAAGTGAAGTCAGCCATGCCATGAGACACCAACATCAAATTCTTTCACTGACATGTGGAATCTGAGAAAAGAACAGAATGAACTTCTTTGCAGAACAGATACTGACTCACAGACTCTGAAAAACTTACGGTTTCCAAAGGAGACAGTTTTGGGGGTGGGGGGATGTGCTGGGGTTGTGAGATGAAAATCTGATAAAATTGGATTGTGATGATCATTGTACAAATATAAATGTAATAAATTCATTGAGTAATAATAAAAAAATGAAGTACATCTTTTTAAAAAGTTGAAGCCACTAAGCTCCCTCCAGTCAATCGGTACAACATGAGAATGCAGGCCCAGAGTTGACAAACTTACCAATTCTTTGCTTTGCTTTGCTTTGCTTTTTAGGGCCACAGCCTCGGCATATGGAATTTCCCAGGCTAGGGGTTTGAATTGTAGTTACAGCTGCTGGCCTCTGCCGCAGCCACAGCAACACAAGATCTGAACCGGGTCTTCAACTTACATCACAGCTCAAGGCAATGCCAGGTCTCCAACCCACTTATGGAGCCCAGAGATCAAACCCGTATCCTCATGGATAGTAGTTGGATTCATTTCCGCTGCACCACAAAGGGAACTCCCCAGATTTACTGATTCTTCATGGAAGCCTAAAATCAGGATTTTCCTGGGCATTTTCTCAATTATTAAATATCAATAATGATTCAAAAATTGAATAGCACCTTACATGACAAACAGGTTTTTTTGTTTGTTTGTTTGTTTGTTTTTTACCAAATGTAATCCTTTTTATGCCAAATTTTGACTACCAGGATTAGTACGTACTTTTAAAAATACACCAATTTCATTAACTTTGAAACATTAGGCTACTCATTTCTAGTGACCTAAAACTTTTTTTTTCATTTTCTATGTTATAATATTAACATTTACTGAGAATTTAGTATGTGACCGGCATCTTGCTAAACACCTTCCATATCTTACAGACAAGAGAAATGAAGCTAAGGGAGGTTGTTTAAGGTCACAAAACTTGTAATTGACAGTGCCACTATTTGAACTAAGGTCCGCCTAACTCCAAAGTCTGTGCTTTTACAAATACTCCTTTAAATTGTCCAAGAGTATCCATGCCTAGGAAATCTACCAACCTCTCTCTCTCTCTTTCTTTCTCTGTCTTTCTGTAGTAGCCTATCTTTCTCTGTCTCTCTCTGTCTCTCTCTCCCCCCCCACACACAATCCTCTAGTTCATTTTACTCACAAGAATACTGCATACACTTGAGCCTCTGTCTCTTTTTCTTTTATCTTTCTCTCCTTTATGTTCATCCTACATCTCCTTTCCAAAAGATATTCCCTTTTCTCATTCTTATCTTTCATTTTCATTGCATAGTATTTTCCCTGTTTTTACCACCTTGATAAAGGAGGCTCTGAACCAATGGTGTGCCGAAGCTAGCTCGTACTGGCTCAAGACAGCTAATTTTGCATATCTCTTCTCAACTCTGCATTAAGTGGTATCATATTGGTAGCTGAAAATCAGCTGTAGTAGGAGTATCTACACAGTGGAAATTAGGCTAACGTTATAATAGTTTACTGGAAACCCACTTGTTTAATGTTTAGTTTATCAGCACACCACTGGCTTTGGCGCTCTTTACCATCTGACTTTTTCTGTCCTCGGATCACTTTAGGTATTAGGTATCTATCTGCCCGTTTACTTTTTCCTTTGGTTTTCTAAATACTGTTATTTTCTTGAACTCAAACTTTTACATTAACTATTTTAGCTTATTACTTTGATTCATAGTGTGTGTGGTGAATTTTACTTTGACATTCAGAAGACAACTTTATTTCCAGTCATGCATGAACTGAAATCACTTTTTACTCTTCTTAAAGAGATCTATTTTTAGTATCTTGAGTATGCGTTAGTTCATATCATTGCTGAATACATTTTCCTCACCATGCCTTCTGATTATTATGGTCAGAACCCACTCCAGCTCATTTGCCCTGTTTTTTGTATGTTTCCTTATCTCTTATGCCATATTTATGCCATCTATTTCATAATTTTCTTCCTTAAAATCTTCTAAAATGTTCTGTTGGACTTCTACCCATTTTAACTTCAAATTGCTTAAAGGAATTCCAAGAACCTACTTCACATAGGTATATTATTATTTTCCTTCATGAAGCAGTTCCATGGCCCTCCTTCCATTGGACAATTCCCAAACAATGCTAACTGAAGTAGTAGATCTTCCCAATCTTTTCAATATCACATTCACAGATAATTTCTTGTGTTATTCACAGAAATGGAAAGCCATGTTCATCATCTGTCAGATTTATCTTTTTTTTTTGTCGTCTTTTTGCTATTTCTTGGGCCGCTCCCTCGGCATATGGAGGTTCCCAGGCTAGGGGTCCAATCGGAGCTATAGCCACCGGCCTACGCCAGAGCCACAGCAACGCGGGATCCGAGCCGCGTCTGCAACCTACACCACAGCTCACGGCAACGCCAGATCCTTAACCCACTGAGCAAGGGCAGGGACCGAACCTTCAACCTCATGGTTGCCAGTCGGATTCGTTAACCACTGCGCCACGACGGGAACTCCCAGATTTATCTATTTATAACTCTCAGAGGGCATCCTCATTTTCAAGATTTGAGGTCTTGGTGACCCACAAATTATATCCCCCATGTACTTATATTAGTCCTCCAAATTTTTTGTTTCTTGAAAAAAAAAATTCTTGGAAACATACTCCTTATTCACTCAAACTAGATGATAAAATGGTTTCATAAACATGCTTGTTCATCCTGTTATCTCAGTCCCATGCTCCCTCTAACTGTAACACAGTAAGAGAAATTTTTCTTGCAATTATTCGCTCAACCACAAGAGTTATTGGTAATCTGATGCTTTCTGCCTGCATCTTTCCAACTTTGTAAGCCTGACAGCCACTCTTTCTATCCAATGCTTTTCTTTCTAGAGTTAAACAGACTATTTGGCAAATTTGGTTAAATAGAATTGTTTTCCAAGACTACTGCGAAGCAGGTGTCAGAAGCTCAAATGACTATTTTGGATTATGAAGTTATCTTTGTGATGCCCCTTCCTGACCCTCACTCTACCCTGTATTTTAACAGACCAGTTTATCTCTTAACATCTGCTAGATTTTTCAGTCTGTGACTTCATGTCTGTGTTGGATGTGAGACTCTTTTTCAAACCCACACTCCTGTTAGCTTCCCAATAGAAAAGTTTACATTAGGTTTTTTCCTGTCATTTGCTACCTAACAAAGCCACTAGTGTTGCTCAGGAACCCAATATAGTCTTTGTTAGTTTATATAGATGGGATTAAAAAATATGAGACCATTGTAATCTAAACCATGACTAGATGTTAAATAATCGTTTCCCACATTTATTTGTGATTATGATATCATGGTTATGTTTTAAAAGCATCATTATCTTTTAGAGATATATACTGTATCAGCTACCTATGTTTTGTTTCTTTGTGGGGTGTTTTTGCAGGGTTTTTTTTTTTTTTTGGCTGTCCCCATGGCTTTGGAAGCTCCCAGGCCAGGGATTGAATCCCAGCCACAGCTGCGACCTATACCACAGCTGCAGCAACACCGGATCCTTAACCCACTGTGCCTCAGCAGAAACCTGACCTGCTGCAGAGACAACCCTAGACCTTTAACCCACTGCGTCTTAGCAGGAACTCCTGCTACCTGCTGTTGTGTAACAAATTACCCCAAAACTTAGCAATTTAAAACCACACACATTTATTATCCCAGAAATTCTGTGAATCAGAAGTCTGAGTGTTCCTTGTCTGTTTTCTGCCTCGGGGTCTTTTACAAATTTGCAATCGATAAGTTAGCCAGGGCCAGGGTCTTATTTGACAGCTTGAGTAGGGAAGGATCTGCTTCCAAACTCATTTATGTTTTTTGTCAGGATTCACTTCCTTGAGGGCTATAAGACTGAGGGTTTTAGTTCCTCACTGCCTGTTGGCTGTAAGACACTCTCAGTTCTTTGCCATATGGGCCTCTCCAACATGGCAGTTTCTTTCATAAAAGCCAGCAAGGAGGCACAGGATGAAGACAGAGTCTCCTAGAAAGACAGAAGTCATAATCTTCTGTAACACAATCACAGAAGTGACATCACACCACTTTTTGTTGTGTTCTATTGATTAGAAGTGAGTTTTAGTTATTTTGCCTGCATTCAGGAAGAGACAACTAAACCAGGATATGAATACTGTATCCATGAGTAATTTGAAATCTACATATCTTTCTGTCAATGAGAATTTTCAAAGTGACTCTATTGCATTTATAAGCTCACTGAAGTGTTCTTTGGATCTGGATCTATTATTGGCTTTTACTTCTTTATTTTTTAATGTTTATTAGAGTATAATTGATTTACAGTATTTTATCAATTTCTACTGTACAGCATAGTGACCCAGTCATATATATATGTGTGTGAGTATGTGTGTGTGTGTGTGTGTGTGTGTGTACTTTTTCTCATACTGTCTTCCATCATGTTCTACCCCAATAAATTGGATATAGTTCCCTGTGCTGTATGGTAGGACCTCATCCATATTCCTTTAAAAAGTATAGTTGAGTACAAAGAAAAGTCACCCACTATCCCACAAGAGCTAACCACTGTTAACTTTTTACCATACATACTTTCAATTGTAATTTTTATGTAGTCAATTTAAAAGTCTTTTACATTTTCTAATCTTTTGCATTTTAATGCTTCTCTCCACTGATTTCAGTTATCTTTATGTTCTCCTGATTATTACAGTCCCTATTTAAGAATTGAGATCATAATCTATGCATATATACCGGTAGGTTTTTAGACATTAATGTACAACAGAATCACCAGGAAAGTTGGCTAAAAAATGAAAGTTCTGGCGCGCCATTCAGATTTCAGTGGGACCTTTTCAAGGAAGTTCTCAGGGTAATTCTCAGGTATCAGGTGACTGATCAGCATACATTTAGAAATACTAGGACATTATTAAATGAATACAGTGTTCCTTTAGGAATTGCAAGTAATCTCATCTAGAGAATTGAAATTACATATCCAAGGTTATTTTATTTAGGGACTGAACTGAGACGAGAACTCAAAAGCCCCTGACTCAATCGTTATTAATTGTATTTTGTAAAGTGCCTACCTTTTGTGAGGCAGGAAATTGCAGTCCTGAGGATGAGGATACGGGACTGGTGAGATCTATCTTTGGAGACTCTGCTAAATATTTGAAGGGAAAACCTGACCAGAGGTGGGGGGGGGTCTTGCTTAATAAGTAGAGGTGGGGGCAAAAATAGGTAAACACAGCTCACACACTCCTGACCCTATTTCACAATCATGTGAAGCAAATATAGCCCCTAATTTATAAAGAATTCCTGGGTTTATTCATCTGGCTAAAAGATCCAAATTTTGTGACCAAATATTAAGTGACCCTCTGCTCTCATAAAGCCATTAAAAATAGTTTGCATGTTTTCTCAACCTGCAGAAATTATAAAAGAAAAGAAATGAGTCCCTGTATTAATCCTCTGGTACTTTTAATTTTAGCATTTTTCTCTTCGTGTATTAGATATATATTAGAGATAAAAAGAATACATACAGAGATTGCTTTTTAAAACTGCTTTATTAACTTCACAATATATAATAAGCATCTTGCCATGCAATAGGTAAAATTCTGCTAACAAAATCTTACAGACTGGGTCAAAAACACATTTAACTAGAAGTTGATAGTATGAGGTCCACCAGAAATGACAGACATCAAAAAGTTTACAACAAAGGTACATCATGAATATTTAAGTTTAGGAAGTAGGTGTGTCTCCTTATTAACTTCAGGGAAAACATCAGGATTTAAGGCATAAGGCAAAACTCATCGTGATGGTCATGGTGAGGGGGGTCAGTGCTAACTGCCCGAAGACTATGACTCAACTGCTTTTCCCTCAGCTTTTCCATCAGCAGCCTCACCTCCTCCCCAATCCTTTCCATATTCTCTTCTCTCATCCTTGCCTGTGGCTCTTCAAGCCTCTGAGTCATGTCCCATCTATACTGCAGGATAGGCTGCCTCACACGGAACCGCCTACGATTTCCTCTAGGTACGCAATTATCACCAGCTTCCACAGGGAGGGCCAAAGGCTCTCCTTTAACACCTTGCTCCTTTTCACCCTTTTTTTCATTTCCCTCGTTGGCATTTTCCATGCTGAAATTTTTTAGCACTTGTTCCTCTTTGGACGCCATTGCTCCTAGGAGACAGGAGATAAGAGAAAGGACTGCTTTTTTGGTGGACAGATCAGCACCGAGGACAGAGGCCTTGCTAGTCATCTTTTAGAGGTCTGGATGTCAAGTGCTATTTTTTAAATTTCATTTCCCTCCTGAAAGGCTTTGCGCGCCCTCTAGGGGGCCCCAAATTCGAGCCCTCCCCCCCCTTCCCTCTCACTTTTTTCCCCTCCCTCCTCCCAAGCCCACCATTTTCCCTACAGATCCATCCTCCAGGCCTCTTCAGACACCAAAATGGAGGACGGGGTGGGGGGGCGGGAGTAGGGAGGGGGTATGACTGGGCTCTGCACCCTCAGCCTCACTGCCCCCTGCACCCACCTGGGCCTATCCTTGCTGTCTCCTCCTCCTGATTCTCGGTGCAAGCGCGTCGCAGCAACACTTGACAGACTCGCGGACCTGCAGAAGGCTGGGATAGAGGAACAAAGTACTGCTGACAAGCGCTGGGCGCCGACGTACCGCTCCCCTCCTCCCCGGCTGCCCCCGCCCTCAGCCACCCTCCTCCCCCCCCACCCCTGGTTCACCTGCAGGAACTGGGGATGATTTTCCATCGCTCTTAGCTGCTCTGCTGCCCTCCCAGAAACCCTGTGGCCCCTGCACCCCAACCCCAGGAGGGCCTCTATTTCTGTTCTCAAGAAAGCAAGGGTGTGGAGAGAGCTGGCCGGGACTCGCCACGCTGATCCCCCGCGCGGGTCTCTGGAGTCGGCGGTCCGCTGTTGCCCACCGTCAGCAAGCGGGCCCCGGGGCTCTTACCTGCTCGGCTTTCCCCGGGCCCGATGCCAGCCCGCCGTGCGCAGGGCAGCGGGGAGCTGGTACCCAGACAGGAGTGACGACTGCTCCGAAGGCTGCGTCGCTCTGCAGCTCCCGGTCACGTGACGGCCCAGCGTCACCGCCGAACCAGCCCTCCCTCACTAACCCCCCCCCCCCACCAAACCCGGGCTGGCGGGGAGTTCAACAGGACCCTCCCCTCCACCTCCGCAGGCATGATCTCCCCCACCACCCAGCTGTGCTCGAGGCCCCGTCATTCATTTCTCTCCTGTCCAATCTGAGGGCCCACAGGTGGCATCACAGCCCTGCGGTTGGAGTTTGCCCTTCTCTTGTTACCAGGGAGGGTCTGCATCTTCCTTCCCACCACTCCAGGGCCTTGTCAATCACTGGCCTTTTCTGCTCTTTTCTACTGTTCTCCCTAGCTGTATATTTGCTTCCTAGTAATTTCTCTCTTTTTGCAGTTTAAAAATCAGTATGCTTCAAAAAACTGAAAATTAAGAATTTTCATTTTTAAAAGACATGTTTCAAGTTGGGGAAGGAAAAAAACCCTGTCATTGTTTATGTTCTCTTCCACCACGCAGAAAAAAATATTTTCTCTGGGCTCCACACAACTTCATTTTTAGAACATTCTAGCTTGTTTCAAATTTTTGTGGAATGAAAAAAAAGGTGGGGAGAGCCTCCTGAACACAGTAGGTATTTTGAAAAGGATCTGTGAGGCGTTCCAATTGTGGCTTTGCCGGTTAAGAATCCGACTAGGATCCATGAGGATGTGTGTTCTGTCCCTGGCCTAACTCGGTGGTTTAAGGATGCAGCCAAGCTGCCCTCTAGGTTGCAGATGCTGCTTGGATACAGTGTTGCCATGGCGGTAGGGTAGGTGGAGAGCTGCAATTCCCATTTGACCCCCAGCCTGGGAACTTCCACATGTGGTAGATGCGGCACTAAAAAGAAAAAAGAAAAGAAAAAAAAGAAAGAAAATGGTCAGTGAAGTAAATCTTCAGGAATAAGTCTGATTGTCTAATCTGGGACATTTTATGTAAATAATCTACATTTTTTTCCCCTTCTGGGACAAATTTCAAGTTTTCTTAATAAACATTTATATTTTATTCTATTCTAATAAAGTTCATTAAATAAAACATTTGCTTGGCAACTGAAGTCGTCTGCTGAAATTTAACCACTATTATTAAAGATGGTTTTGAAGATCTAAGCAAAGGGACGACCTGTGATGCTGAGGTAGGTTGAGGGATGCAGAGATAGTCATATCACCCCTGCCTTGTCAAGAGGGGGAAGGGGGCTGGTCTTCCTGCTACCACATTCCAGATCCTCTCATTTCCTACTCAGTCTCCTGACTGCTGCTTACTTCAAAAATATAGATGGACAGGGAGTTCCCGTTGTGGCTTAGTAGGTTATGAAACTGAGTAGTATCCATGATGATGCGGGTTTCCTCCCTGGCCTCACTCAATGGGTTAAGGGTCTGGCTTTGCCATGAGCTGTGGGTCTCAGACTTGGCTTGGATCTGGTGTGCATTGGCTATGGTGTAGGCCAGCAGCTGTAGCTCCAATTCGAACCCTAGCCTGGGAACCTCCATATGCTGTGGGTTCAGCCTTAAAGAGAAAAAAATAGATAGATAGATAGATAGATAGATGAGACAGATGGACAGATGACCAAGGTCTTGACCTGAATAAATTCCATTGATTCCTTTCCTTGATTTCTTCCCCAAATTCCTACCTAGTGACTTACCTCCCAGATGGATAAGGAATTTGTTCTCCTACTAGAAACTGGATGGGGCTCCTCTAAACCTCTGTGGTGGGGGATTCCAAGAACTGTAGAGAAGTAATTGAGTAATTGCAAAGAAGTAATTCAGAGCCTTCCAAGTCTGCCTGCTCTCTCTTTTACTTTTTTTTCCCACCTTATCCATGTTGAACCCTCCTTTGGACTTTCTTGCCATCTCTCAGCTGGCTTTGAAAGTGCAGAGAGCTGGGATCCTCACCCTAAACTCCTCACCTCCACCCTTGCTGCAGGGTCACTATCTGCCAGTACATATCCACTCTCACTTATGCCAGTGTCCAAGGAACATTCTCTGCTGACAACTTTCGATTTAGGTATTCAAACACAGAAGTCTGTGGAACACCTTAAATGTTATACGGAATTATCTGTATGAGGGTGGTAGTGGTAATATATTCATTTTTTTGTTAATATATTCACCTTTTTTTGATAGAGAGGCTATCATCCCTGGCAGATTCTCAAAAGAAGGTATGATTCTTTGCCCCTCAAAAAGTTAAAATTCTCTCTATATGCTGTCTCACTGACTGCAGTCATTTATTCTCACCTTAGACCTGCTTTTTTCCCTTTGTTTTCAGCCTTAGCATCCACCCAATGGCCAACCCAGAATTTGGCCATCATCCTTGAATCTTTCTTTACGGTCTCTCATATTCAGTTAATAACCAAATCTGGCTAAGACTCCATGTATGTGTTTTAAAAATACTATCATGAGAGTTCCCGTCATAGCGCAGCAGAAACAAATCCAACTGGGAACCATGAGGTTGTGGGTTTGATCCCTGACCTCGCTCAGTAGGTTAAGGATCCGGCATTGCTGTGAGCTGTGGTGTAGGTTGCAGACATGGCTCAGATGTGGCATCATTGTGGCTGTGGCATAGGCTGGCAACTGTAGCTCTGATTAGACCCCTAGCCTGGGAGCCTCCATATGCCATGGGAGTGGCCCTAAAAAGAAAAAAAAATACCATGAATCTGTAATCCACATACCATAAGATTTGCCCATTTAAAATATACAATTCAACGATTTTTATTATTGTCACTGGTATGTACAACCATTACCATGTCAATTGTAGCACATTTTCATCACCTCAAAAATGAACTTGTACTCTTTAACTATCACTCTCCTATCCTCCCATCTTCTCCAGGCCAAAACAACTGAACATGCTTTCTATCTCTATATATTTCTTCATACTTGACTTTTCATATAAGTGAAACCATGTAATATGTATTCCTTGAGGGCCGGCTCCTTCATTTAGCACGTTTTCAAAGTTCATGGCAACAATATGATTAATCATTTGAGGAACTGCCAAATTGTTTTCCAAGGTGGTTAACCATTTCACATTCCTACCAACACTATGTTAGAATTCTGAATTTGCTACATCCTCACCATTTGTCATTATCTGAAATTTTGATTCCACTCACATTAGTGGGCATGAATTGTCGACTGATAAAAAGTTCACAATGTGAGTGCTGTGAGTTCAATTTTACTTGGGGACTTACTAAGGATTGTGGCCCAGGAGAGAGCCTCTCAGATAGCTTTGAGGAACTGCTCTGAAGAGGTAGTGGGGGAGTGAAGAGGTAGTGATTTTGGAGAAGAGGGTACATGCAACCAAGCACACATCTCAGTAAAAGTTGCCTCTAGTCATAGGAAGATTGCTGCTATGTCTCCATTAATGATTTAAGTTCTTTTCTAGATATGAGAAGATGCAAGAAATTGGGTTCATAAAAATTTTCTCCTGAAAATACTTAATTATCTGAAGGCCTGTTTTGCCAGTTTTCCCAGAGCACAGAATGCTGCATTCCTGATCTCTGCCCTGAACTCCTTTTGGGACATGTTAAAGGTCAATGACTGCAGAGGCTAAGTGACTTCATTCTTATAGAAAGAGATGGAGAGTGACTTTTTTGTTGTTGTTGTTAGTGCTGCCTACCTCGCCTCCACGGTCTTGACCACGGTTTAGGAGACATTTCATGACCATTTTGTCCCACAGAGCTAGGAGTATTCATTGTTAGTCAAGCCAGGATTTCATTGATAGTCCACTCACTGTGCTATTACTAGACTAGGCCCTATTAACAGTAGCTAAAATCTCTAGACCGCCTGTCTTACTAGTCTTCTATGGTCCAGGAAATGACTCCCTCTCATTGATTCTTCTCATATCTAGAGTTATACTATTACAGTCATTGACCTTATAAAATGATATATTTGGTCAACCATTTCAAGTCATCTAGTCATCATTTTATCAGAGGCATAGTCACACATTTGGTAATGCAAGAAAAACTATCTTGTAAAATAGGCAGAATATAAGTAATATAGCTAGAAGCATTAACAAAGTCATAAGTAAGAATTTAAGCCAATAATTTTTACTAGGTGCATCCCAGTATATTCCCAGAATATCTGACTTAGTGATCCTTATCTTTAAGGGAAATGATATATTGGGATTGTTCATAAGCCATGTAGCTCAATTTCCTAGTGTTAGGCTGATTATCTTTAGTATGGTTTAATTTTTTCCAACACAAGGAAGGCCATTGAACTTAAATGACTGTGGTCTGGTGTTAACCATATAAATCAATCCCATAACATGGAGGTTATATTTTTTGACTGAAATTTATGGTCATGGTCAGAGCAAGTATGGTTGATTGCTAAATGAGGG
This sequence comes from Phacochoerus africanus, assembly GCF_016906955.1. Classification (NCBI taxonomy): domain Eukaryota; kingdom Metazoa; phylum Chordata; class Mammalia; order Artiodactyla; family Suidae; genus Phacochoerus; species Phacochoerus africanus. The sequence continues at coordinate 88,158,112 of NC_062560.1, read as the reverse complement.
GACTCCATCTAGTGATATCAACAAATAGTAGCCTGAACAGAACTGTAACATTTTTCTTCTAGAATAAATTTCATAAGAGCCATCCAATTAGCGCCTTGGAGAAGAGAAATCCACTGAGGTGACCTAGAAGTACTGGATATAGGTAATTGAACATAAACCCAACAATTTGATTGATTTTGGAAACTTGTATATGATTGAGCCCAAGAAAGAAATACATTTGGTTCATAAGCAAAAGCATGAGCAATTATCAAAGCAATTGGTATACAGACCTGGTCCAACATCTTGGGTCAGGTATCTACTCCAGAAGTCATCTTCTCATTCTGATCATTAGTTTCTCCTTTGCTTCAGCATTGTTTTAAGGTGAATTTGAGAGGTCAATAGCCCTCTCTATAGACAAGTCCAGTGCAGAGGCCCTTTCTGAGTGGGAACTATAAATCCAAGAGTTAATCCCCTTCAATTTCACTGACACGAACTATTTAAGAGTATCTGATAAGGGTCCTTCCATCTGGGTTGGAGAGATGTGCATAACCCCCTAGTTGTTCATAACCCCCTACTTGCAGGTTATGGGGCATACGATCTTCATCCAAAAATAGTTTACTGTGATAAACTTCAGAAACAAGTTTAGACTATATCCATTGACAGATGAATGGATAAAGATGTGGTATATATATATGAATATATTCAGCTATAAATAGAATGAAATAATGCCATGTGCAGCAACATGGATGGACCAAGAGATTATCATACTAAGTGATGTAAGCCAGACAGAGAAAGGCAAATATCATAATATTACTTATATGTGGAATCTAAAATATGATACAAGTGAACTTATTTATAAAACAGAAACAGACTCACAGACATAGAAAACGAACATAGTTACCAACAGGGAAAGGGGGGGGGAGATAAATTAGGAGTTTGGGATTAACATATACACACTAGTATATAAAATAGGTAAATAACGAGGACCTACTGTATAGCACAGGGAACTATATTCAATATCTTGTAATCAATGATAATGGAAAAGAATTTGAAAATTAATATATATATAACTGAATCACTTTGCTCTACACCTTAAACACTGTAGAGCAGTATTCAACTACACTTCAATAAAAGATTTATAAACAAAAAAGAAACAAGCTTAGAATGTCCTTTTAATAATTCAATTAAACTTTACAATAATGTAACATAGTAATGAGGAGCCATTCAGGAAGTGAGTATAGATGATCAAACAAGATTAGAATTTAATATCTGCAAAGGTATATTGCTGAAACATAAGTAAATTTTTCTCTCTAAAGTTAACCTCATTTCCAAAAAATATAGACAAATTAAGATGAACTTGTTTGCAAAGTAAGTCTGGTTTTAATAAACCTGGCCTGATTACTTACATAAGTATAACTGATCATACAGGCGCTTTAAAAATTGTCTTGCCATCATATTCTGCCTTCAGTATTTGTAGATTTGGGTGAATTCCTCTCTTATCAAGATTCCCAAAGTAACTTGACATTCTTCCACCTGTGAGGAAGTGGCCTTCTTTATTTATCCGATAAGGCTTTTGTGAACCTGGACGTTTCCAATCTCTGGAGAGATCAGGTGGAGAGAAAAGATAAAATTTTTAAATTCTGCTTACAAAAGTATAATTTATCAAAGTGCTCTGAGTCATAATTAGCTTGAGAGGAATTATTTCTTAATAGCAGGAAAACACAGATTAAAAGCCACTAACATTTTGGAGAGAAACTATAAAAATTATAACCATACTCACCAGTTCACTCAGTCTTATGTAAATAATCCTTGATCTCTTAAAAGTTTTATGAAACCATCAGAGTTTCCATTAGAATTCTTTAATTACTTATCCAGTTCAGCAGTATGATCTGAAAGTTATCAGAAATTTGTACTTGTCAAAAAGTCTTGAAGAAGAAGCATTTTTGCAAATGCATCAAAGTAAAACAATAACTGTATGAATGACAAAACAGTTAAGAAGGCATGGTTATAGAACTGATTACAATGTAATTGACAAAGAAACTTGGTTACTGTTGTGACATACAACATCTAAAAATAATAACTGCATTATGACTAGTAATATTTTACCAGGACATATTCAATTTTTAGAAATTCATATAATTTCTAGAATATCTATAATAACATTTACTCATACTATACAACATAGGAAATTTTATTACTCATTTGACAATGCTTAATTGAACATAACAAATAAATATAATTAGTTTAATATCTCTCTTTGGGATGTCCCAGGGGCCCTTTGAAACATCTCAAAGTTAGCTGGAGGTCCAAGAAACTTCACCATCATTTGATTTGGGATGTTTGTAAGAAAATATCAAAAAGACTATAAAACACCTAGTCAAACAGAATCATATGTCACTGTGAAACAATACTTAATTCACAAGCAAGGGGATAATAAAATATTTCAAAGGTGAATACAGAAAGTTGTAACAAATTACCAGTTAAATGTAAAAAAGCTTTACAATCTGTTATCAAAAGCAGATCAATATTTTAAGAAAACTTTGTCCTCTTAACAGAGAAACAAAATTCAGGTTTGCACCACTGTAGCTTTAATATTAGAACTCAAATTTATTCTAGTGTTAGTTCTGACCACACATAAAATATCATTCTAAATATTTTTTTGTTTCCCAGGAAATTTCTATATCCATGTTAATTTGTCCATTATTTTCTTTCCTATTTAGAAATATTTTGGAGTTCCCATCGTGGCGCAGCGGTTAATGAATCCGACTAGGAACCATGAGGTTGCGGGTTCGATCCCTGGCTTTGCTCAGTGGGTTAAGGATCCGGCGTTGCTGTGAGCTGTGGTGTAGGTTGCAGACGTGGCTCGGAACCCGCATTGCTGTGGCTCTGGCATAGGCTGGCAGCTACAGCTCCGATTCTACCCCTAGCCTGGGAACCTCCATATGCCGCGGGAGCAGCCCAAGAAATGCCAAAATATATATATATATATATATATATATATATATATATATATATATATATAAAGGCAAAATTACTTTCTTTCCCTTAACAAAATGCAATTTCATTCCTCATACCTTCTTTTCCTGAAAACATACATCCTACTTTCCTTGAAATCTTTCCCTTAATTGATGGTAGCTTTAACTACATATTTAAAATAGAATTCTCCACTCTTTAAAACCTTAATTTCTAGTAAAAACTAAGAAGTAAACAGTTATAAGTTGTCTTTTACATTAGTGTTCTGTACATTGGCAAACTCATGAATACCAATGATAATTTCCAAAAGCATATGCTTTCATATAGAAAATGTCTCAGCGTGACACTAAACATATTTATTAATAATCCTAAATATCTTTAGCTTCTCTGTAAAAGGAAGCCAATGTTCAGTTATTAATGTTTCTGTATCTTACTTATTGGGGAATGACCTAAATATTCAATAAACTTCCACCATTTAAGTTAACTTAGTAAAACTCTAAAGTTTCAAGTTAACCAAAATCTGGGGAGATTATTTTAAAGTAGATATTCTTTTTTTTTCTGTCTTTTGTCTTTTTAGGGCCACACCTGCGGCATATGGAGGTTTCCAGGCTAGGGGTTGAATTGAAGCTGTAACTGCCTGCCTATACCACAACTACAGCAACGTGGGATCCGAGCCACATCTGTGACCTACACCACAGCTCAGAGCAATGCCAGATCCTGAACCCACTGAGCGAGGCCAGGAATCAAACATGTGTCCTCATGGATGCTAGTTGCATTCGTTAACCACTGAGCCATGACAGGAACTCCTACAGTAGATATTCTTAAAACACAATTATTCCCAAAAAGTTTACCTAAAAGTTCTTATCTCATTTGCATTTAATTTACTAATAAAAATTTTATCATACCAAGTTATTTTTCTTGCTGACAAATTTGCTACGGGTACAAAAAATCTTATTTGACTTCTAGTATACCTACTTAGAATAGAAGTATACTTAATGTTGATGACTCCAAAGACATGTTGCTATTAAGTAACAAACTTAAACTAGCTTTAATACCAAATATTAATTTAATATTGAATTTTTCCCAGTTCATGTGAACCTGAAATTTATTTGAGTTGGTTTCTTTTATATTTCTGAGTGTTTATATAAGCACTTTGATTTACTTTAAGCCAATTTACTAGAACTCATCTACAAATTAATTTTGATAATACAACCAAAGGTAAAGACATATATTTATAATACACACATATACATATAGACAGAGACAACCAAAGATCTCACAGCTTTATTTTATTTTATTTTATTTTATTGTCTTTTTAGGGCTGCACCCAAGGCATAGGGAGGTTTCCAGCTAGGGGTCAAATAGGAGCTGTAGCCACTGGCCTATGCCACAGCCACAGCAACGTCAGATCCAAGCCATGTCTGTGACCTACACTACAGCTCACGGCAATGCTGGATCCTTAACCCACTGAGTGGGGCCAGGGATCAAACCTGTGTCCTCATGGATGCTAGTCAGATTTGTTTCTGCTGAGCCATGATGGGAACTCCTTCATTTTAAAACTTAGTCATGAATCAGGTATTACAAAACAAAACTCACTAGTTTACAGTTGGAATAATTTAAATTTAAAAAGGACACTCCCCTTTTCCCACTCAGTCTCAGGAATTAGAGATCTTCTAGATAAGATAGTGTTCCTGAGAGCCTTGATAGAACATTTACATCTCAAGGCACAGGGAGAGAAAATCACTATGGGGGAGTTCCCTGATGGTCTAGCAGGTTAAGAGTCTGGTGTTGTCATTGCTGTGATTCAGGTTGCTGCTGTGGCATGGATTTGATCCCTGGCCCAGGAACTTAAGCATACCACGGGCACGATTATAATAAAATAAAATAAAACTACCGTGATTGCTCAGATCACTGAATGGCCATTTCTTATATGTGATCTTCAGACAAGCAAGTCTTTTAATTGACTAGAGGATTTCCTATGGGACCACTGAACAGTATAGGACTCTGCCTCCACCACTCCCATAAACTTCTCAGTTGCCTAAGAAAGCTGTAACCAACTGGAAGGAGTCTTGACCTTTTTAGGAGCAAAGCTCTCATGCAATATCTTCACTTTTATTCTGACAAATTCTGTTAAAGCATCTGAATTGAGGAAAGATGCCAGTCCAGTCTCCTATCTAACCACTCACCCCAGACTTCTCAGTGTTTTTCAACTGAGAAAATACCACTATCTTTCAACTAGGAGGTTGGGTGTCTGTTATACACTGCCAAGTAAAACTCAGAATCATCAACCAATAATTGGGAGATCTGAGAACCAAATTTGTCTTGGACTCCTCAGAGGTGGTAGACAGGCAGACAGGCCCAAGTACCTCAAAGAGTTCATGCAAAGGAGAAAAGTCTGCTCTAGGTCCCTTCACTGGCTGCCAAAACTGTCCACTGGAAAAAAATATACAACATTCCAGCTGTGAGTTCAGTTTCATTTGAGGACTTATAGCTTGGGAGACAGCCTCTCAGATAACTCTGAGGAATTGCTCCAAAAAGGTAAGGTGAGAGGTCAGTGTATATATGATTTTGGTGAGGGGATTACATGCAGTCAAGCACAAATCTTGGTAGAATGCTGCTGCTGGTCATGAGGATGTTGCTGCTATTCATAAGGAGAACATGCTTCCAATAATGATTTTAGTCTTTTACTAGGTATGAGAAGATGCACAAAATTTGGCTCATAAAAATTTTTTCCTGAAAATATCTATCTGAAGGCCTGTTTTGCCAGTTTCTCCAGGTCACAGAGTGGCTCATTCCTGATCTCCACCTTGAACTCCTTTCAGAGTGTGGTAAAGGTCAGCAACTGCAGTGGCTAAGTGAGTTCATTCTTATGGAATCAGATGGTGAGTTACACTTTTTTTGTTATTGGAAGTGATATCTCATGGTGGTTTTCATTTGCATTTCCCAGATGACTAATCATGTTGAGCATTTGTCATGTTATAATTGTATCCTTATTCCAATGTGTGGATTTTCCCCATACCACTAAGCAATTCTCCAATACCAAGTGTTCCGCAATTCAATTAAATTCTGATACTATCTACCTAAGATAGTTTCAGATTCCAGAGATTAAGGATTCAGTTCCCACAAGTCTGCCCTCCACTTCAGATGCCAAATACAAGTTCAGGTTATTACTTGTGCTTCTGACCAACTTTCTATAAATAAGAGATTCACACAACCCCCTCCTTAGGTTCAATTAATTTGATAGAAGGTTCACAGAACTCAGGAAACTAGTTTACTCATTATATTATCAGTTTATTACAAATGATATTAAAGGATACAATTTACAATTGTACGAATACAAATTAACAGTCATATGAAGACATACATAAGCCCAAGTCCCCAACAAAGGATCTTTTATCCCTATAGAGTTTGCAACCCAGCATGGTGGCACATGGAAGCATTTTGGTTCACCAACATTGAAGCTCTCTAAGCTCAGAACTTTTGGGTTTTTATGAGACTTCATTACATAGGCATGATTGATTAAATCATTGGCCATTGTTGATTGATTCAACCTCCAGTCCCTTTCCCCATCCTGGAAATCAGGGGGCGGGACTGAAAGTTTCAACCCTCTAATCAAAATTTGTACCCTTAGCAACCAGATTCCCCCATTTTTAGAAAATATCTCAAAGTCACTTCATTAACTTAAACTAAATTGTGGTTGAAAAGGACTCAATATGGTATTCCCTGGTAGCCTAGCATATTAGGGATCCAGCAATGTTGCTGCTGTGGCATAGGTTTGATCCCTGGCCTGGGAATTTCTGCATGCTGTGGGTGCGAAAGAAAGAAAGAAAGAAAGAAAGAAAGAAAGAAAGAAAGAAAGAAAGAAATTAGGAAGGCATGAAGTACTACGGAAGGCCGGAATGAAGGAAGGCAGGAAGCCTTACCTTACCTCCCTACATCCCTCACTCCTTCCTTCATCACTCAGTTAACTCCGAACTTCTTAATACATTTATGAGATACCAGCGCCCGCCTATTGCTTTTTATAAATAATAAGACATCTGTTTTACTTTTATGGCTCTTTAGTGATTTCAGGAACTTAGAACAATAGACCAAAATTAGATCAAAAGATTCTTCTATTGTTTTTAACTCTTAGGAAATTCCAAGGGTTTGGGGAGCTCTGTGCCAGGAACAAGGATGAAGAGCAAATATATATTTCCCTCATTATAAAGCACAATATCACACATGTGTTTATCAGCCACTTGTATATCTTCCAAAAATGTTTATTCAGAACCTGCTCACATTTTTTTCATGCTTATAGCTTAAAGGTGCCCATTTCACCACATCCTCACCAATCCAAGCGTTATTAATCTTTTACATCTTTGCAAATCTGACATATTAAAATTACTTTTTATTTTTTATTTCTTTGTTAATGTACTTGAGAGCATTTCCTCACGATTATTAGACATTCATTTTTCTTTTGTAACTTGACTGTTTTTGTGTTCTTTGCTCATTTTTAAACTGCTGTATTTTGCTTTGGACATTGGGATATAAAGCAGTCACATGTTGACTAAAGAAAAATGCACAACCTAAAGTTACAAGTTAAGTTTTGTTCAGGGATCTTACTGAGAACTGTAACCTGGGAGACATCCTCTCTGAAAACTCTGAGGGGCCTGCTCTGAAGAAGCAAAGCAGTGGGTTAAGATCCAGTGTTGTCACTGCAGAGGCTTGGGTTGCTGCTGTGTTGCAGGTTCAATCTCTGGCCTAGAAACTGCCACATGTCATGAGTGTGGCCCGAAAAATAAAAGACTTTTATAAGCAGAAGTGAGCAGGAACAAGGAAAGCACACTAACAAAAAGTAAAATTGGTTGTGAAGGTTACCTTCCTTTAGGAAAAGGAAATGCAGACATCTATCAGGCATATGACCTAACTAGTGATAATCAGGTGATTTCTTTTTTTTTCCGCTGTACAGCATGGGGACAAAGTTATACACATACATGTATACATACTTTTTCCTCCCATCGTAGTGTTGCGATGTAAGTATCTAGACATAATTCTCAATGCTACACAGCAGGATCTCATTGTAAATCCATTCCAAGAGCAATAGTTTGCTTCCGTTAACTTCCAACCTCCTGATCCCTCCCAATCCCTCCCTCTTCCCCCCCCACCCCGCCCCCGCCAGGTCTATGTTTTTTTTTTTTAATTTAAGGTGATTTCTTGATTGGCTGGTATAAGATTCCATTTCTGGGAGAGGCCTAAATTGTAATTAAGTTAAATCCTGGTTTGGTGGCATGGGGATTAGCAACTCATTTTGGAACCGTTGTCTTTTCACAGTAGAAAATACAACAGTTCTCTTTTTCCTTTACTCTTCTTAGCCCTCATTTCTTTTTTTTTATATAAGCAAAAATATATACATGTTTTTTGTATTCTCCAATTTTAGCCAAATGGTGATTACTTTACTTACCGTTCTCCATCCTGCATACTGCACTTCACAGTATTTCCTAGAGAGTCCACCTAGTAATATTTGAGGTATTACATATTCGTCTTACAGTATAATACTCTTTGTATGGATATTCCATAATTTTTTTCTCTCTTCAGCCTCCATCTTTTTTTTTTCACCTTTTGACTCCCTTCACCTGTTTCTCTCACTTCCACTCCCTGCCTCTGCCTCTGGTAATCTGTTCTCTGTATCTATAACCTTGCTTGAAGTTTTTTGTTAATGTTGTTTTTATTGTTCTACATTTATATCATATGGTATTTGTCTTTCTATATCTGACTTATTTTATTTAGCATAATGTACTCAGTGTTCATCCATGTTGTCACAAATGGCAAGATTTCATTCTTTTTTATGGCTGAGAGAAAGAGAGAGAGAGAGATCACAATTCTTTTATCCATTCATTCATCAATGAACACTTAGGTTGTTTCCATATCTTAACTATTGTAATTAATGTTGCAATGAACATGAAGATGCATATATATTTTTGAATTAGTGTTTTTGTTTTCTCCGTATAAATATCCAGAGTGAAACTGCTGGATCATATGATAGTTCCATTTTTAATTTTTTGAGGAAACTTCATGATGTTCTCCATACATACCCAACAATCTTGCACAAGAGTTCCCTATTTTCTACACCCTCACCAGCACTTGTTTTCTTTTGTCTTCCTAATCATGGCCATTCTAACAGGTGTGAAGTGATATTGTGGGTTTATTTTTAATTTTTAAAACATTTTATTGAAATATCATTGATTTACAATGTTCCTTCAGTTTCTGCTGTACAGTAAAGTGACCCAGCCGTACACACACACACACACACACACACACACACACGTGTGTGTGTGTGTGTGTGTGTGTGTGTGTATTCTTTTTTAAAATACTATCTTCCATCATGTTCTAACCCAAGAGACTGGACACAGTTCCCTGTGCTGTGCAGTAGGACCCTATTACTTATCCATTCTAAATGTAATAGTATGTATCTACCAACCCCAAACTCCCTGTCCATTCCACTCTTTCCTCCTTCCCCCTGGCTGGTACATATACGCAATGGAATGCTACTCAGCCACAAAAAAGGACAAAATATTGTGGTTTTGATTTGAAAAATTCTCTGATGATTAGTAATGCTGAGCACTTTTTATATACCCATTGCCCATTTGAATGTCTTCTTTGGAAAAATGTCTATTCAAATATTCTGTCCATTTTTTAATCAGATTTGTTTTTTGTTTGTTTTTGCTAATTGAGTTGTATGAGTTCTTTGTAAATTTTGAATATTAACTTTTTATCAGATATATGATTTGCAAATATTTCCTCCCATTCAGTACCTTGTCTTTTTGTTTTGTTGATGGTTTCCTTTGCTGCTCAGAAGTTTTTTTAGCTTGATGTAGGGGTCAAATTGGAGCTGTAGCTGCCATCCTACACCGCAGCCATAGCAATGCGGGATCCAAACCATGTCTGCAACCTACACCACAGCTCATGGCAATGCCAAATACTTAACCCACTGAACAAGCCCAAGGATTGCTCACTTGTTTATTTTTGCTTTTGTTATTTTTGCTTTCAGTGGCAAATTTTAAAAAAATCATCAGCAAGACCTATATCAAGGAATTTAGGCCTGTGTTTTCTTCTAGGAATTTTATGGTTTCAGGCTTTATATTCAAGTCTTTAATCCATTTTTACTTAATTTTTGTATATAGAATAGAATGGTACTTGAGTTTCATTCTTTTTCATGTAGCTGCCCAGTTTTCCCAATTTTTAATTGATTATCTTTCTTTTTTATTATTGAGTTGTGAGAGTTTTTTATGTATTCTAGATAGAAGTCTCTTATCAGATATGTAATTTAACCTATTCCAAAGCTTGTCTTATCACTTTCTCAATGGTGTACTTAGAAGCATAGTAGTTTTTAATTTCAGTGAAGTCCACTTATCTACTTTTTTCTTTGTTGCTCATGTTTTTGTTGTCATACCTAAGAAATGTTTGCCTAATCGAAGGTCACAATACTTAACCTCTATGTTTTCTTCTAAGTGTTTTATAGTTACAGCAGTTAAATTTGGGTCTTTGGGGAACTTTGAGTTAATTTTTGTATAAGGTAGGAGATAAGGGTATATATTCATCTTTTACATTGTGGCTATCCAGTTTTTCCAGCACCATTTTTTTGAAAAGACTTTTCCCACTAAATTGTCTTGGAACATTCTTTGAAATTTGATTGACAATAGTCACATTTGTTTTTGCTGGACTCCCAATTCTATCTCCTTTACCTATGTCTATATTTTCGCCAGTATCACAGTCTCTTAATTACCATTGCTTTGTCATAAGTTTTGAAATAGGGAAGTGATAGATCTCCAAATTTCAGGAGTTCTCATCATGGCTCTGTGGTAACAAACCTGACTAGTATCCATGAGGATGTGTGTTCAATTCCTGGGCTTGCTCCATATGTTAAGGATCCAGCATTGCCATGAGCTGTGGTGTAGGTTGCAGATGTGGCTCAGATCCTGCATTGCTGTGGCTGTGGTATAGGCTGTCAGTTACAGCTCCAATTCAACCCCTAGCCTGGGAATTTCCATATGCCACAGGTGTGGCCCTAAAAAAAAGAAAAAGAAAAAAGAAAAAGAAAAAAGAAAAAAATCTTCAAATTTCTTCTGCATTTAAAAAAATGTTTTGGTTATTCTGGGTCCTTTGCTTTTCAATATGAATTTTAAGATCAGATTGTCAAATTTTGCTATACTAACTCTATAGATCACTTTGAGGTATACTGTCATCTAAAAATATTGTCTTCCAATTCATGAACATGGATATCTTTCCACTTATTTGTATTTTAAATTTCTTCAGCAATGTTTTGCAGTTTTCAAGTTTCAATTCTTGTACTTATATAATTAAATTTATTCTCAAATACATTATTCTTTCTGATATAATTATAATACAATAGTCTTAATTTCATTTTCAAATTTTTCACTGATAATGTAAAAATCATAGAAACAGACTTGATTTTTATATATTAATCTTGTATCCTACAGCATTACTAAACTTGTTTATTAGCTCTAATGTCATGTGTGTGTGTGTGTTTGTAGAGAGAGAGGAGAAGTTCAAAAACCTATAGCTAACATTGTATATAATGAGCCCAGACTGAATACTTTATCTCTAAAATCCAAAATAAAGCAAAGATTTACACTCTCACTATTTTTGCTTAAAAAGATTATCAGCAGCAGTCTCAATAGAAGGTGGAAGGATGATATAATTAGACTGGTGAAAGGAAAAAAACCTGTCAAATGAAAATTCTTTACCCAGCAAAACTGTCCTTCAACAATGCAGGAGAAATTGAGACATTCTCACATAAGCTAAAACTGAAAGAGTTCATTACTACTGCCATGCAAGAAATGTCTGGGAGTTATTCAAGTTGAAAGGATGAAAGACAGTAACTCAAATCCATACAAAAAAATAAAGTTCTGTAAGAAAGGTAAATATATGTGAAATACAAAAGCTGGTATGACAATAATTTGGGGTAAAAAAATTCAGTTTTTTATTCTTCAACAGGATTAAAAACAACATAAAAACTAATAATCTTCATGGTAACCACAGAGTATATCAGCAGAATATATCAAAAAAAGAAATAAGGGAATTAAAATGTGTCACTACAAAGAAATCAACTAAAAACAAAGGAAGGCAATCATGGAGAAAATGAGGGACAGAAAAATTAAGACACACAGAAAACAAATAACAAAATGGCAGCAGAAGTTCTTCCCTATAAGGACTTGTTTTAAATAAAAACATATTAATCTCCCCAATCAAAAGACATATATTGGTAGAGTGGATTTAAAAAACATGATTCAACAATGTGTCATCTACTAGAGAGTCACCTAATGTCTAAAGATGTAATTTGAAAGTGAAAGGATGGTAAAAAACATCCTATGCAAATATTAACCAAAAGAGAACAGAGGTGGTTATACTAATATCAGACAAAATAATTTTAATTCTAAAACTATTGCAAGGCAAAGCATGATTTATACAATAATAAAAGTGTCAATTCACCAAAACAACATGTATGTGCCAAACATCACTGTTTCTGAATGTATGAAGTAGATATTTATAGAACTGAGGGGAGAAATAAATAGTATTCCAATACTACTGATGGATTTCAATGCCTACTTTCATTAATTGATAGACTAACCAGACAGAAGATCAGTAAGGAAATAGAGGACATGAAGAACATTATATACTAATTGGGCCTATCAGATATATACAGAACACTCCATCCAACAATAGGAGAATACCTTTTTTTTTTTTCAAGTGCTCATGGAATATTCTCCAAGTTAGACTATATGTTAGGTCACAAAGCAAGTCAATAAATTTTAAAGAAATCACACAGAGTATCATTTCTGATCTTAATGGAATGAAAATAGAAATCAAAAGAAGAGGGAAAACTGGAAATTAAATAGCATTCTTAAATAACTAATAAGTCAATGAAGATATTACAAGGGAATATAGAAAATATTTTGAGATTAATGGAAAGGAAAAGCTAATATATCAAAATTTAGAGGCTGCAGTGAAAGCAGTGCTAACAAGGAAATTTGTAGCTGTAAACACATTTTAAAAAATAAGATTTCAGGAGTTCCCATCATGGCACAGTGGTTAACAAATCCGACTAGGAACCATGAGGTTGCGGGTTTGATCCCTGCCCTTGCTCAGTGGGTTAAGGATCTGGTGTTGCCATGAGCTGTGATGTAGGTTGCAGACATGGCTCGGAGCCCTCATTACTGTGGCTATGGCATAGGCTGGTGACTACGGCTCCAATTAGACCCCTAGACTGGGAATCTCCATATGCCACAGTAGTGGCTCTAGAAAAGGCAAAAAGACAAAAATAATAATAATAATAATATTTCAAATCAGCAAATGAACTTTATAACTTCGCACCTCAAAGAAAAAGAAAAACAAACAAAACCCAAAGCTATCAGAAAGAAGGAAATTATAGAGAAGAGATAGAGAATAGGAAAACAGAGGAAATTCACAAAACTAGGAGTTTGTTCTTAGAAAAGTTTTTTAAAATGACAAAACTTTGACTAGACTGGCCAGGAAAAAGAGAGAAAACTTAAATAACTAAAATAAAGAATGAGCATTATTATTGATTTTACAGAAGCAAAATGGATTATAAAAGGCTGCTACTCAGAATTGTACCATCAAATTGAATAACCTAGATGAAATGGAAAAATCGTTAGGAATACACAAACTATCAAGACTGAGTCTTAAAGAAACTGAAAATTTGAACAGATCTATAACTTGTAAGGAGACTGAATTACTAAAAACCTATCAACAATGGAAGGCTTAGATACAGATGACTTCACTGGTGGATCCATCCATTTAAGCAAAAATTAACAAAATTCTTCTCATATTTTTCCTAAATGTCAAGAGAAGGAAACACTTTCCAACTTATTCTATAAGACCAATATTACCCTGATTTCAAAGCCAGATAAAGAAAACTATAGAAAACTATCTCTTATGAATATTGATGCAAAATCCTCAAAATAACTAGCAAAGCAAATTCAATAGCATACAAAAAGAATTTTACACCATGACCAAGTGGGATTTATTCCTGTAATGCAAGAGTGGTTCAACACACAAAAATGAAGCAATGTAATCCACCACATTAACATAATGAAGGGAGAAAGAAAAAGACAATCTCAACTAATTTAGAAAAAGTATTTGACAATTTTCACCATCCTTTCATGATAAAAAAAACTCAATAAACTAGGAATACAAGAAAGCTACCTCAACATAATAAAGATCATAAAAACAAACAAAACAGTTAACATCAGACTCAATGGTGAAACATTGAAAGTTTTACCTCTAAAATCAGGAACAAGACAAGAGTGCCCTCTTGCACCATTTGTTTTCAATAAAGTACTGGAAGTTCCAACTAGAGCAATTAGGCAAGAAAAAGAAATAAAAGCCATCCATATTGGAAAAGAAGTAAAATTACTTCTGTGTGTAGATGAAATATTATTTCATGTAAAAAATCCTAAAGATTCCACAAAAACCCATTTTGAATTAAAAAATAAATTCAGCAACATTTGTGGATGAAAAATCAACACACAAAAATCATTTGTATTTTGGAGTTCCCATCGTGGCTCATCAGGTTAAGGATGTGACATCATCTCTGTGAGGATGCAGGTTCAATCCCTAGCCTCACTCTGTGGGTTAAGGATTGGGCATTGCTGCAAGCTGCGGCATGGGTCACAAAAGTGGCTGGGATCTGGTGTTGCCGTGGCTGTCATATATGCCATAGCTGAAGCTCCAATTCAACCCCTGTCCCAAGAACTTCCATATGCTGCAGATGCAGATATAAAAAGAAAAAAACACATCATTTGCATTTTTATGCACTAATAATCTAAAAAGATATTTAAAAATTGGTTTCATTTACAACAGTACCAAAAAGAAAAAAATAATTAAGTATAAACTTATTCTTAGAAGGTGAAAAGTTTGTATGTTGAAAACTACAAAATGTTCCTGAAAAAAACCTTTAAAATACACAAATAAATGGAAAGAAATCTTGTCTTCATTTCTAAAATGTCAAGAATACCCAAAGCGATCTACAAATTCAATACAATCCCTACCAAAATCCCAATGACTTTTTTTTGCAGAAATAGAAAAATCCATTCTAAATTTCATACGGAATCTCAAAAGACCTTGATTAGCCAAAACAGTCTTGAAAAAGAACAAACTTGGAGGTCTCCTACTTCTTCATTTCAAACTTAAAGAAAAAGCTACAGTGATCAGGAGTTCCCTGGTGACTCGGTGGATTAAGGATCTGAGGTTGTTACTGCTGTGGCTCTGGTTACTACTGTGGCATATGTTCAGTACCTGGCCTGGAAACTTCCACATGCTGTGGGAGTAGCCAAAAAAAAGCTATGGTGATCAAAACAGTGTGGTATTGGCAGAAGTCAGTCATATAAATGAATAGGATAGAACAGGGAATCCAGAAACAAACTCTTGACATAAATGGTCAAGTGTTTTTCAGTAACTGCATCAAGACCATTCAATAGTCTTCTCAACAAATGTGAGGAAAATAGATATTCATGTGGGAAATAATGAAATAATAACCTGACATTAAACCATGTAAAAAATTAACTCAAGATGGATGAAAGACCTAAACATGAGAGCTAAAAGTATAAAACTCTTACAAGAAAACATGAGACAAGTTTCATAGCATTTGATTAGGCAATGATTACTTGAACACGACACCAAAGCATAAACAACAATAGAAAGTAATAGGCTACATCAAAATTAAAAATTTTGTGATATAGACGTCATAATCAACAGAGTAAAAAGGGAATATATTTGCAAATAGGATACCAAATAAGGGTTGAATATCCAGACTATATAAAGAACTCCTATGACTCAACAACAAAAAACAAACAACCCAATTAAAAAATAGGGTTATACAGACATTTCTCCAAAGGCCAAAAAGCATATGAAAAGATGCTCAACATCACTAATTATTAGAGAATGCAAATCAAAACTACAATGAGATATCACCTCACACCAGTCAGAATGGCCATCATCAAAATGTCTACAAACAGTAAATGCTGGAGAGGGTGTGGAGAAGGGCAACCCTCCTACACTGTTGGTGGGAATGTAAATTGGTACAACCACTAAGTGAAGTTAAGTTAGAGAAAGATAAGTATCATATGATATCACCTATATGAGGAATGTAGTAAAAAATGATACAAAACAACTTATTTATAAAACAGAAACAAACTCACAGATTTCAAAATAAACTTATGTTTACCAAAAGGGAAACTGTGGGGGGAAGGATAAATTGGGGGGATGAGATTGACATATACAAAGCACTGTGTATAGAATAGATAACTGGCAAGGACCTGTTGTATAGTACAGGGAAATCTACTCAATATTCTGTTATATATAAATATATATATATACATATAATATTATATATGTGTGTATAACTTCACTTTGCTGTGCAGCTGAAGCTAATACAACATTGTAAGTCAACTATACTCCAATAAAATGTTTTAAAGACATTTCTCCAAAGAATATATACAAGCAGTAATAATCATATGAAGAGAGAAGATCCTCAGCATTATTAATAATTTGGGACATGCAAATAAAATCTACAATACCACTGTACATCCCTTAGAATGAATACTGTAAAAAAATAAAACAAAACAAATGATCACAAAACCCCCAAAATAATAAGGGTTGGTGAGGATGTGGAGAAATTTGAACCCTAGCAGATGGCTAATGGGATTGTAAAATGATGTGTCTGTGGAAAATAGTATGACAGCTCCTCAAAAAATTAAATGTAGAGTTACCATATGATATATCAATTCCACTTCTGGTTAATTGATAGCAAGGACTCCATTAGATATTTGTACACCCATGTTCACAGCATTATTAGTCACAGTAGCCAAAAAGTGAAAATAAACAAAATGTCCATTTGCTAGATTAATTTTTAAATAAAATGTGGTATATACATACAATGGGATATTACTCATCTTTAAAATAGGAAGATATTGTGATAACATGCTACAATATGGGCAAACCTTGAAGAAATCATTCTAAGTGAAATAAGACAGTCACAAAAGGACAAACATTGTATGATTTAATTCATATGAGATACCTAGAATGGTCAGATTCATAGAGACAGAAAGTGGAATGGTGGTTTCCAGAATCTGGGAGGGGGGAGAAGGGAGATTTATTATTTAATCTCCCTTTAATTTATTTAATTTAATGTATGGAGTTCCAGTGTGGAAAGACAAAAAAGTCCTGGAGCTGGAAGGAAGTGATGGTTGTACAACAATGTGAATGTACTTAATGCCACTGAACTGGATGTTTAAAAATGAGTAAAATTTTATATTATGTACATTTCACCACAATTTTTAAAACCTGAAATACTTAGATGTAAATTTAACAAAACATGTATAGAGCTTGCATGTTGAAAATTACAACATAATCATAAAGGAAATAAAAATGATCTAAATAAGTGGAGAGATACATTGTGCTAATGGACCAGAGGACGCCACAAAATAGATACCAAGTGGTAGGAAGAAAATTATCTGACTAGGACAGAAACTTCTAACATGAGATGTGAATGATGTGGCTCACAACATGTGCTGTGAATTGAGTTTTCTGGCAGATATTTGAGGTCTGTCGGTATTTGCTTATTGCATAGTCTTATGTGATTTGATCCCATTGAGTATAGTTCCTTTCACCTAGTATTTCTCACTTTGCATTTTCAAAACAAGCTTGTTAAAAACACTTTGAGAATAACACTCTCTAAAATTGTAATCCAATTTCCAGCCTAGAAATTTCAGTTTCTATACTAAAGGATAACATTGGCCAAGAGAACACTCCAAAGATGATCTAGAAGGGCAGTTAGTATCTCTTAAAGCAAAATCCATTTGTTGATATAAAAGGAATGGATAACATAAAAGATAAAAAATTGGGTCACAAAAGCACATGAAATAAGAAATGAGGTTTTGATTTTCATGCACCTAAAGCTTCATTGGGTGATTAGAATGTAAACATGTGATCATGTCTTTTCTAACACAAAAAGCATCAGCGCTGGCAAGGGCAGACAACAGGCTGGGCCCCAAGAGGTGCCTTTGCCTGTCCTACCATGTCTCATTTCCTATGACTTCAATCCTGCCTTATATTGATTGAGTTGGTGACTGCTTTTTAGAATAGCATGGAGAGAGGGAGGGATTACAATGGAGAGCTGAAGACATTAGGGCAGTCTGGCATGATTAATATGTGACAACTATGACCCTAAATAACTGGTATATGAGGTTCTTTCACCAAGATTTCAGTACTTGCCTGTTTGTGTCTAACAGTCTGTTTCTGGGAATGTCTCTGTGGATATAATAAAGATAGAAAATACTATTCAATGATGACAGGTGCTTTAGTTTCAGCTGTTGCAAGGACAGTTACGGTTAAGTTTGACAAGGGAGGAACGTGCAAGGCCAACTTCATAAAGCAATAGAAATTTATTAAGGCATCTGAAGAGGATGGGCTGAGCTCAAGATGGCACCAGCAGTGTCTGCGAGGAAATGCTAGGCTTGTAAAGGATCTGTGGCAGAAACTTGTGACAGGAACAATGAAGAAGGAGAGGAAGGTTGGGAAGGGGTGGAGGGGTGAAGGGGTCAATTCCCAAGACAGAAGGCCGTTAATCTTTGTAGGTGGTTAATCTATGTAGGCAGTTGTTTTCCGCAGGCCATTGTTTCTTGATTCTAGAAGAGGGTGTCCTCAGCAGGTCTCCAAGGTGAACAGCCACATTTGGGGTGGTGTCTGTTACCATCCTCCTGGGAACCTGTTAGTTACCTTGCACAGAGGATGTTGACCTGTGTTGATTACCCATAGGTAGTGAGCCCTAATTGACATTGCCGAAGATGAAGAATAGGCATGAAGTAAGCAGAGGAGTATTGCATTTGGGCCTTCTGTGGTTGTTAGGCCCTTTGATAAGCTCTTCTTGACCCCTGGAGTGTTCCTACCCAAGAGGTTTCCTGACTCTCAGCTGCAGATATCAGTAATATGGTGGCTGCCCAGGATCCGTGGATCTGAAGAGTATTTGCAGATGTAATTAAGATAGGGATCTGGAGATAATATCAACCTGGACCCTGAATCTAATAATGAGTTTCCTTATAATAAACAGAAAAGGAGAAGTCAGGGACAGAGGGAAGAAAGCCATGTGAAGATGGAGGCAGAGATTTGAGTTATGCTGCCACAAGCCACAGAAACCCTAGAGCTACCAGAAGCTGGAATAGGCAAGAGGGAGCATGACCCTGCTGGAGTTTGATTTGGGATTCTTGTCCTCTAGACCTGTAAGATAATTAACTTATATTATTTTATGACCTTCAGTTTATGGTACTTTGTCATGGTGGCCCTAGGAAACTAATACAATTTTGGTGTATGGGATGGGGTGCTGTGGCAACAAGTAATTGAGGATGTGGAAGTAGCTTTGGAATCAGGTAATGGGTAAGGAATGGAAGAACTTTGAGGCATATGGCAGGAAAGGCCTAGATGACCTTGAAGACACTGTTGGTAGAAATATGGAGAATAAAGGTGCTTCTGGTGAGGTATCAGAAATAAGGAACATATGATTGGAAAATGTAGGAAAGGGCTTTGTTATAAAGTAGGAGAAGACAGCTGAATTATGTTTTATTAGGTGGAAAGCAGAACATGTACACTCTTAACTCACCTATTTAGGTGAGGAGATTCCCAAGCAAAGTGTTTCTCCTTGCTATTTATAGTAAAAGGTGAGAGGAAAGAGTTAAATTGAGGAAGGAACTGTTAAACAAAAAAGAATCAATCAGCACTTGATGATTTGGAAAACTCTCAGCCTATTTAGGTTGCAAAAGATTTTAATCAGGTTCTGCAGAAAAAGCTGAGTGTGGCTGGACCTCTTTTGCGGCAAACAATAGATGTGTGACTAAATGGATCCAATCAACCCTCTCAGCAGAACCGAGAAATAGAAATGAGATTATCTAGGAAATATTTGTGGAAAATCCTCTTGTTCAATGGTATAGATCCCCTAGACATAAATGGAAGACCCATAAGGTTTTTGATAAAAGTGTTATACTACCAAAAACCTTCCAGCTTGCCTTTTTTTTTCCAGTTACATATTTTATTTTATTTTATTTTAGGTTTATTTATATAATATTTTTTATTTTTTTTCCCACTGTACAGCAAGGGGGTCAGGTTATCCTTACATGTATACATTACAATTACATTTTTTCCCCCATCCTTTCTTCTGTTGCAACATGAGTATCTAGACAAAGTTCTCAATGCTATTCACCAGCTTGCCTTTTAAGGCAAGAAAGGAAGGAAAAAATAAAAGAAGGATGTCAGACATATAGGATTCTATAGGTAGGAAACAGGATGATTGAGCTACTTGGCTGCTAACTTGTGTCACTTCAAGAAAAAGGAAGAATGCCTGAGGACAAAGTCATGGCTAAAGAAGGCAGAGTCCAAAGAGGGCAGGCCTGTTACCTTGGGCCCAGAGTATTAAGCCACAGAGGATAATTCTTCGGTGTTGAAACCTAATAGAATTTACCTTACTGGTTTTCTAACTTACTTAGGACTAGTCACTCTTTTTTTTAATTTTATTTTTTATTCAAGTATAGTTGATTTACAATCTTGTGCTGTTTCTATTATACAGCAAAGTGATTCAGTTATATATATATATTATATATATATATATATATATATATATATATATATATATATATACATACATATATATTCTTTTCACATTCTTTTCCATTATGGTTTATTACAGAATATTGAATATGCTTCCCTGTGCTATACAGTAGGACCTTGTTATTTATCTATTTTATATATAGTAGTGTGTGTATGTTAATACCAAACTCATAATCCAGCCCTCCTTCA
This sequence comes from Phacochoerus africanus, assembly GCF_016906955.1. Classification (NCBI taxonomy): domain Eukaryota; kingdom Metazoa; phylum Chordata; class Mammalia; order Artiodactyla; family Suidae; genus Phacochoerus; species Phacochoerus africanus. The sequence continues at coordinate 88,137,298 of NC_062560.1, read as the reverse complement.
TTCCTTTTCCCCTTCAGTAAGCATAAGTTTGTTTTCTATGACTGTGTCTATTTCTGTTTTCTAAGTTCACTTATATCATTTTTTTAGATTCCACATACAGTGATATCATATGGTATATGTATTTCTCTTCTTGACTTACTTTGCTTAGTATGATAATCTCTATGCTCATTCATATTGCTGCAAATGGCGTTATTTCATTCTTTTTCATGGCTGAGTAGTATTCCATTGCACATATGTACCATATCTTCTTTACCATTCTGTCGATGGGCATTTAGGTTGTTTACATGTCTTGGATACTGTAAATAGTGCTACAATGAATACTGGGGTACATATATCTTTTCAAATTAGTTTTCTTTGAATATGTGCCCAGTAGTGGGATTGCTGGATCATATGGTAGGTTTTTTTAAGGAACCCATACTGTTTTTCATAGTAGCTACACCAAAACTAATACTTCTTGGCCTAAAAATATATGACTCATATACCATAGGCACAGAACATCACCCCCAGGTTTACCAGGGTCACAGACATTCCCTCACCTCAGAATCCACATGGACCTGGAAAGCACACACAGCCTGGATTTTAGTTGGTAGGAGGGGCAAGATTTGAGGCTCTATCCCATTAGTCTTCTCTGACTTTCCCTTTTATCTCTACAAACCAGGGATAATAATACTTGCCTCAAAGTGATTTTGCAGAGAAGTGACATAATGTAAACATCATTCTTTTATTGTCGAGAGAATCATAGATCTTAGATGGGACAAATACACAAAACAACTAGACTTTTGGGAGGATGAGTATCAGCTAAGTGATGACTTCTGAGCTCAAAGCAGACCTAAGGCTCAATCACAGGGATATATTCAGACTGGATGAATAATATAAGAAAGAGGATGAGTATAAAGGATATGAAACTAAAGTGTTTCTTGTCAGGATTGTTCTTAGGGTCATGGATCAGTTTGTGTGAGGGCTCCCTATGGGATCTTGTGCTTAGTCTGGATGAAGTTAAGGGAGAGAATTAGAAAATGAACAGAACCAGGAGCCCCGAATCTCATTCCCTGACCACCTGAGCAGAGCGAGAACCTGTGCAACTCCCATGTAGTCTCAGTGGGTGTCATTAAGGCACCTGGGATGGAGGAAGGACAGGTGATATCCATCAGGACCAAAGTGGAGGCACTCTGACCACACAGTGCCAATTGCTAAACAGTGGGGCAGAAATATCCTCCATATTTACTGTGACACATACACCAGAGTAGGCTCAGTGTGTCACAGGAAAAACTGAAAACCAAATGCTGTCAATAAAAGAAAGACATCCACGGAATTCAGAAAATCAATGCACTCCTTTTCAAAAAAATTAGGTAAATTAATATGAACATAGAATGAAATGATCAAGGTTACAATGTGTAAAACAAACAAGCAAAACAAATTGTGCCAGCAAGATTGATTTATTCACTCCTTTACTTCTCTTGGATGCTTCCTATCCCCACCCAAACTCAGCACTCACTTCTGAGACTACTCAAATTTCATCTGAGACTGGTTAGAGAAAGCCTGTACCATTTCCTGCTGCTCCTGAGAGAGGGTGCATACAGAGCTGGCAGAGGCTGTAGGCACTGGGATGAAGAAGGCCGTACTCTGAGTTTCGCTGGGGCTGGCTTCCCTCACAAATAGCTCATCGTTCACGATGCAAAGACTGAAGGAAAAGTGGGCCCTCAGGCGAGTGGAAGGAGGGATCAGCCTGCACCTGAAATAATGATCCTGCTCCCACTGCCCGCCAGGAACCAGATTTCATCCATACCCCTCCTGCATCTGTCCTCCAGGCTCCCTGACGGCTGCCTCTGCCCCTCCCACAGAGCCCACTTTGGAGACTGTCTACCAGCTTCACTAGATGGTAGATTCTGCATTTACCCAGGAATGATTCTGCATTTACCCTTTACAATAGCCCAGGGAGTGGACAGTCTGATCCCCATTTTCAGAGGGAGTCACTGAGCTACACAGAGGGCATGTGACTTGACCAAGGTCACACAGCACGTGAGTGTTGGGTCAAGGAGAGAACCCATGTTCCGATTCCAGAGCCCAGGCTCTTCTTCACCACTAGGCTAGACTGCTCCTCGGAACTATGGGCTGGGGTTTCCACAATATGGAGAAAACCTAAGGTCTGTGACTCCGCAGTCCCACCCGGAGCCCAGGCTGGGATGGGTGTTCCCACCCACAACACAGCACTCACCTGGAAGAGGTGGCAGGGGTAGTGATGAAGGTTCGGGTAAAGGCACGAACACAGCCCTGAGACCAGCCTCCCACTGCAACGACCAACAATAGGACCCCTTAGAGCCCCACGTGCTTTACATGCGCCCACGGGGTCCCCAGTCAGGGTCTGACTTGACATGCAGGCCGAGGGGACACCTGTTCATGAGCGGGCAGGGCATTGGGAAGGGGAGGGCAACTGTAGGAGCAGTCTGCTCCAGTGACGAGGCCCCATGGCCACCACACCACAAGTCCACGGGATGCATGTTCCACAGCTGCCCAAGAGGCGGACATTATCACCCCACTTTGCAGAGGAGGAAACTGGGGTTTAAGCAATGGCCCAAGTTCCCAGAGTAAGGATCCGGAATGAGAGCCATCAAACCCCATGACCTGGGTCCCCAACACCCAGGGTGTGCAGGGTGGAGGGCATGACACAGGGGTCACACCTGGGTTGTCTTTGGGAAGAGTGAGGGCTGGAGAACCCAGAGGGGGCGGGAAAGGAGGCAGGGATTGAGGACCTGGGAGAGTTCTGAGAGGGAGCCCCACCAGGGGGAGGGCTCACTGGGGCCTCTGGGGAGGGGGCTACACACACCCACCTTCCTTGAACACCCCGTTGACAGAGAAGCAGAGCATCGTTTCCTGAAAGGGAAGACCCCAGGTGCTCAGTCACCACCTAACCACCCATGGTGGCTTCCCAGTCCTGTCCGAGAGAGGAAGCAAGAGCTCACCGTCTGGAACCATATGTCCACCACGAAGGAGCTGAAGTCATGCCGAGTTTGTGGCAATACAGAGAGGGCCCTCACAATGTCACCTTTTGTGTGTTTTAGCAGCTGGACCTTCAGGTCTGTGGGGGAGGGGAAGCAAGCAAAATTCATGGCTGTCCCACATGCCCTGGGTCCCAGGAATGATCCCTTCACAGTCCCCTTCCCTGCACAGTCTTCCGTCACCCACGCACCGGGGTCCTTGAGCTTCTTCATGTTCCTATTTTCCTCAAGGTACTGGTAGAAGCTACTTCTAGGTGAAAAGGGAAAACAGGATGTAGGGGTGTGGCCAGAATGGGGGTGTGCAGGAGCAGAACTACATCTGCTGTGATGTGGTCCACCAGCCTGGGAAGAGGGTATGAGCTGGGATACTCACGAGGCTGGGTCCTGGGGGTTGAAGGGAATGGTCAGGGAGAAGCAGGCCTCGTCGTGATAAGCACCCAGGAGGTACTGCCGGTCTCCATAGTCATGGATCAAGTAATACCTGTGCAGAAACAAAGAGAATGGTGTGTCCATGTGGTCTGGACCTCAGAGGAGAACTGAAACCTCCCGGGGGCAGTCCAGCACGTGGGCAGCTCGCATGTGCTGGCCCTCCCCTTCCTCAGATTCCCACGGAAACTCACTGCTGCAGGAATTGCAGGACTAGACTCTTCAGCTCATTGGATCCAAAGAAGCTCCCCTGGGATGAAAACAGTCCTCAGGACCAGGGCCAACACCCTCCTCATGCACCGCCTAAAACCCTGCGAGATCCTCCACCCTCACCTTGCACCTCGGTAGGCACTGGCGGGCTTCAGCACCACGGTGAGTTGCTGGGGGTGTCTCCTGGCCATCCTGGGGAGGGAAGAGGAAGTCAGCAGTGCAGACCAGGAGGTGGGGCTGGATGATCAGGGAACAGGTGGGCCCGGGAGAGGGAGGGGGTCAGAGGTCAGGCGCCAACGGGCCCTGGAAATTCCATGGGCAGGACTGCACTTGGGATCAGCACCGTGGGCCCCCAAAGCCTGTGGAGCCTGTGCTCAAGGACGATCCAGAACTGCAGTCCGGTTCCCTCCAAGATGGTCCCATCCCCCTCCCACCATGACCATTAAGGGTCAGGTCCAAAAAGGTAACTTGGGCAAGACCTAAAGGGGGTCAGAGCAGCTTGGGGGCACTGCCAGTGTCAGTCAGAGGAGTCAGTGGTCAAGGAATACATTACCAAGCATAGCAACTTGGGGAACAATTCCAGGATGGAGCTGCCAACATCAAGACAAAATAGAAAAGCCTGTGAAACTGCACAGGTCACCTTGCTGGTGTGACCATGACACTGACATTAGACACAGCCCAGTGTGCCCCACCCACACTCCGGGGTCCCAGCTTCCAGGGCCTTGGGCACCTCTCCCCATGGACTCTCCGGAGGGAGAGTTCCCTGCCTTCCTCCCTCCCTCCATCCTCCTTCTCCTTCCTCCTGGGGGATCCCCCCGAGACTGCCCTGACTCCCTTCTCCAGGGCCACGAGAAGCAGCATGTCAATCCCATGCTCCAGGCCTTCCTTCCCCCCTTCCTCCCTCCAGGTCCCCACCAAAGGCTGTGGAGAGAAGAGGGAAGGGGGTGGGAGCCCGGGGCTCGGCCACCTCACTGGGGGTCCAGGATTCCGCCAGGACCAGGACACCCCCGGGGATGGCCCAGGATGCTTGGGCAGGGAGCTGAGTGAGCCAGGGCTCAGGAGGCAGGGAGGGAAATGGAGGGGATGAAGACAGAAAGGGAGGGAAGGGAGGGGAAGAGATGAGAGAGACGCAGGGGCATAGAGACAAGCCTGGGACAGAAAGCTAAGCAAAGAGAAGGGGAAGAAGCTCTCCCATGGTGGTGGGGGTGGGTGAGGGAAGAAGACAGAAGAAAGAGGAAAGAAATCTCTCCTGCTGCAGCCCCCTCCTTCACCTGCCCTGGAATGGCCCAGGCACCTGAGGTAGGAATGGAAAATATGCACATGCTGACGTGGGGCCTCACGGGGATCTGACTGAACCTTTGTCACCTCTGTCAGAGGAGCGCATGGGGCCTGTGGTCCTCCCAGAGAACCAGGTCAGGTGCCTCTTGCAAACAGCCACTGTCACAAGTAACTCAGACTCCCAGGGGCCAACAGAGGGGACCTCTGACCTTATGCTGCTTGACTTATCAGGAAAGGTGGTGCACAGGGGGTTTCTGTCTGCACACATCTCATCTGGCTCCAGCCACTGGACCTTGTCCATCTCCCATGCAGACTTCACCTGTAATTATAGGGAAGAACCACGTGGACCACAAGGAAGGCCTTGTACCCCCAATCCCTCCTTCAACAAATCCACTTACCTTCTTTGTCCCCACCTCATGAGCCCTCCACCTTCCCTTCAGAGAAGGCTCTGGGTACCACCCCTCACCTCAGTGTTGGAGAGGTTCAAGTTCTTGATGTGGGAAGCATGCTCCACAGTGTTGGGCAGGCCAACCAGCTGGTAGGGTTTCCAGTTGCTCAGGTCCAAGGACAAAAGCTGTGATGAAGAAAGAGTTGAGTGAGGACCCCAACAGGGGATATCCAACACCCATCTGCTGCTTCTGCCTAATCTTCCCCACCCTCACCCCAGTCCCCACACTGAGCCTAACTCCTCACCTTGGGCACATTCTCTCCATAGAGCTGCAGGCAGGTGGTCATGGCATTTCCAGGATTCTGTGCTGTTCCCATGCCAGAGATCATCAAGCCTCCAGGAAGATGAGAGGAGGGAAACAGAAGGCTGAGAAGGTCCTGGCCAGTAGAGCTCCAGCACCAACCCCTCCCCAAGTTACCATCCCTGAGTGTCCTTGCCGGGCAGAACCTTCTGCCCTCCCCTGCCCTAGAATTACTGCTGCAGCCATACCAGGGTCCAAACGGAGTCTCTGGATGTGAAGAGATTTCTGGGAGCCCTCATTTTGTCTGTTCAAGGTCAGCTGCACAGTTAGAGATGGAGTTCAGTGTCTCTGAGGCTGAGGTGGTGAAGGGGGGCAAGAGATGGGTCTGGCTCTGAGTGCACAGCCTGTGTTGGCTCTGCCTTACCTTCATCTGCTCCACCTTTGCTGACCTCAGCTCCTTCTGCACAGAGTGGGGTGCATCACAGGGGTCCACAAAGACCGATATCTGGACAGATCCCAAGAGGGGCCAGGTGAGCAGCAGGAAATCTGAGCCTTGGGATCAAGCAAGACCATGCCCCTGGCCTGCCCTCTTGCCCCCAGCTGGCCCTGTCCATGCCCTTGACACACACCCTTTCCTTAGCCTCATTGTAAATCTTGCCACTGACATTCCTCAGCGCGAAGGCAATGTTGGCATTCTCCACAAAGAACTGGGCCTGCATTTTCTCATAGTGAAACTGGAGGGAGAGGGGCGAGAGACACAGAATATGAGACGAGAGCCATTTCTCATCTGGGCATTCCCTCCACCCCGTTCCCTCTCATCTGCCTCAATGTCCTCTCTTACTTCGACTGGGGTGAATGGGACACCGCAGTGCTTCTGAATCAAACTCAGCAGCCACTTCTCCTCATACTTTATGCCAAATGGAATCTAGAAGCCAAAGGAAAAAATGGGACAGAAAATTGGCATAATGGAATCCAAGGTTCAGATAAGACCCAGCCATACCCTCCTTTACAACCTTTTGTCAGGCTTCAGATAATTGTTTAATATAGGACACTGTCTGTCATTGCTAACTTTTGTACCAGACATGGATTCCCTAAATCACCTCTCTCTCCATTCACAGACTTTTCTCGAAACAAACAACTTAAGATGTTTACCATGTACTTCCTTTTATAAAGGTCTCCGAGATCTTACCTGAGGCAGACCTGGCCTGCCCCTCTGACAAGGACCCCTGACTCATCCTCCTCCTCCCTCTCTCAGCTTGAGCCTAACCGAGCCTTCTGGTGTGAAGCCGCCCCCTCTCCTTGGCAGGAGTTTCCTCCTTTGCTTTCAGACAACCTCTCCCATGCGACCCGCAGTCTATCTGTTCCCTTTAAACTGCTTCTCTCAACCTGCTCTTACATGGTCTATGGTGTTACCTCCTAGGAATAACAAGACAGATCAACAACTCCTCTGACCCAGAAAACTTTGTAGCATCTCTACATGAGTCCAACAGAGGTCCCTCTGTCATCTTCTTCTACAAATTAGATCCTAAGGCCAAGAGACTCACTGTGATCTTGAACCAGCTCCCCAAAGTCTCATCCTGCCTGATTCTCTCCACTTTTCTCTCTGGAGGCTTTTTGTCTGTGTCCATGTTAACATGGGTTAGGTCTTGCATCTGAAAATTGCCTCTCCGATGATAGGGTGGAATGCCATAGGGAGTGCTGTGGGGAAGTAGAGAGAAGAAAGTAGTCCACATATGCTCAGAAAGTCTACACATTTTCCCCAGTGATACCAGAGCGACAATGAAGTTGTGCTCAACCACTAAGCTGATGCTATCATTCCTCACTCTGCTACATTGGAGAACAGAATGACATATTGAACAACAAAATTATGTTCCACTAGGTTGTAAAACTATCCCGTTCTGTCTGGTTACTTACTATCTCACTTGAGGATCTGCATGCCCATAACTTGTTGCTGGATCTCCGTCTTGCTGTTGTTGGGATGAAAGATGACTCCCAAAGCTGACTTGTCCCGACAAATTGTAGTACCTCCTTCGGCAAATACCCCAACATCTTGGTTTTCTTTGTGAGGTGGTACCTTGGTTACTGTGCCCTAAAATTGAGAATAACACATCAATGGTCCCAGTACCAGAGAAAGCCCTTGGTAAGCATTGTGGCTAATGAGGAAATATCACTGATTTTGATAATCTGAACAGAAATATATCACATTGTTAAAAACGCCAAGAGAGTTCACTGTGGTTCTACTTTGAGGGAGCTGAGAGGTGTCGAGCATCACAGCCAAAGTGAAACAAGCACAGAGGAGTTTTACCTGTGATTTAGGGTTCCTGCTCTGCTCTGTTCAGTCTAGGTGACCAGGGATAAATGGCTTTTCATTTCTAACTGTCACGTCTCTGCTCTGTTCTAGGAGGACATTAAAATCTACTCTGAAATCTACTGTTGAACAATCTGTTTGATTGTTCGATAGTCAAAGTTGATTTCTCTGTCAGATGAAAAGAATGAGGAAAATAGAAGATAAGTCTGATTAAAGATCCAGAATGGTTTTTGTAGAGAACTAAAGGAGGTGCAATGAACATACCTAACACATGGTTAATGTGAGTCCAAGAAAGCACAGGGAAGAGTGAAGAAGTGCTATTTGAAAAGATCCTGGTTGAGAAGTTTCCAAAAGTAACAAAGTATCAAGTCAGTGTAACAATATTAATAGGAGAAAAAGTATGCTTTAAGGAAAAACATACCTAAAAAAAGACATTCATTTCATCATCATCTAACAAAAACTAGGAGAAATTGTGCCTAGAAGACACCCATTAAGAGAAATATGACAGTGTCTTCTTTGGACAGAAGTATCAATCCAGGTGGAGAAACATAGATAAGGAAAGTCTAATGACATTTGCTAATACATAGGCAAATTTATATATATATAAATATGACATATTTTACTTTTTAGGGCCACATCTGTCTCATATAGAAGTTCCCAGGATAGGGGTTGAATTGGAACTACAGCTGCCAGCCTACATCACAGCCACAACAATGCAGGATCCAAGATGCAACTGCACACTACACAACAGCTCACAGCAAGGCCAGACCCTTAATCCACTGAGCAAGACCAGGGATCAAACCTGCAACCTCATGGTCACCAGTTGGATTCATATCCACTGTGCCACAGTGGGAACTCACATACTTAAATAAATATTGACTGTATAACACAAGGATTGTAATTGTTCTGGGGATTTAAATATATATCGAATGAAAATGCATGACAATAAATTTGGAGGGGGTATTTGGAATCAAACTCTTGCAAAATACATTCATTGTCTGAGGAGTTTTAAAGGGCTAATTAACATTAGGCCGTCAAATAGCAAAAATGGACATTGTAAGCTGAATGGTCAACACCACAGGAATGGCAAAGGAATGTTAAAGTAGAGAGATGCATGAAGTAACAATTTAATAGTTGCACAATATGAATCATTTTAAAGGAAAGGAGAGGAAAGGGAACCTAACAAGAGGCAAAAATGGATGTGCCTATAAATGAAATTCTATCTATTTTTACATTAAAAGTTTCAGACTAAATCTTCCAAATAGAAAAACAGATAGGAACAGACCGAATGAGAAACTGCCCATCAGATGCTCCTTCAAAGAGCCACATACAGAATTTAATCATCTAGAAAACTGGAAAATAATCAAATTGCAAAATGTATACCTTTTCCACATTAACCTACAGAAAGCTGGTATAGCCATATTACTAAAACAAAAGGTACACTTTCAAGAAAAACAACATTACTAGAGAAAGAATGAGATTCCCGTATGATAGCAGGTTCAATACAATAGACGATAGTCGTGCACAATTCTAAATTTCAGGCATGCATGTTTAAAAGAGGCCCAAAATATACAAAGGAAAGGCTGACAGACAAAGAGAAAATAGACACACCCACAGTCACAGCGTGAAATTTTAGCACAGCTCACTAGTTGACACATAAAATGGCAGACAAAAACTCAGCTAGAGGGAGAAGATTTTAAAATGTGACTAAAATAAATTAACAAATGTACTCAGTTGACATAGAACAATGCGCATAACAAGTACTCTTCAAACATTCCAGAAGAGATCATATGCTAGGGAAGAAAGCAAGCCTCAGGAAGCGTCTATGGACTAATGCAGTTTGTCCTTAATGTAAGATTCAATGGTAATGGTGGGTTTTCCGCCCCTCCCCCACCTCCAGTATAAATCCCAAGAATATTACTTTACACGAACCCTACCCCCCCATCTAGGTGACCCTCCCCACTCTCCTAACCCTACATCCAAGAAGATTATATGACTCAAGCTTTTTCTTTAAGCAGGGAAAAATTTCACCTCAGCCATGACCACTTCCTTAGGAGGGGAGGTTTTACTTGTGGAATCAGGATGGGTTAATCAGAGCCCACTTGGCCTATTTCCTCAAGCGAGTGTAAAATAGTCAGCCTGGGCCCTCTCCATCTCTTCCCTAAAGGGGAGGGTTAGGCTGGGTGGGTCTCCTGTGGGTTGGGGTGGGGGAGGGAGCCCAGGACCCCTCCTGCCCTGTGGGGCTCTGAGGACAAACTCTCACACTGACCAACTCACCCATGAAGGCAGTGACCTGTCCCCACTGTCCCCACAGGCTGTGCCTGAAGAGAATCCTTGGGGTCTGGAGCGGGAAGTTTGAAAAATATCAAGGTGGGCTGCTGAGGAAGGAGAGTGCTAGCCCCAAACAACTCTGTCAGGACCACACAAACAAGATGGCGTCCTAACAGGAAGTCCCCTCCCCCCCAAGGGCATAGAGAGGAGAGCCCTGGGGGCCAGAGGAGACTTAACTTCCTGTAATTACTGCCCCCTGAGTTTGCTACCAGCCTAACACCCAGGAAACTCTTTTCCCAACTAAACTATCCCTGCAGAGGAGGCCAACTAGAGTCAGGTGACTTAGGGGACCTTGGTGCCTGTGGCTACAGACACAGGAACTCTTTATGCCAGACTCTCCATCAGCTCCATTACATTGTGTTCCTTCATTCTGCAAACCCAGGGAACTCTGCGGGCCAGCCCATAGGTCAGGCTCTGTAATTGCTACATTGTGTCTGTTCTTTCATGTATTCCTCATAAGGCGAGTCTGATAACAGTATCACTAACCTTTCAAGTTTTCTGGGGCTTAATGAGGTGCTGAAGCCTGTCTAGGGTCTTTCAGATCCTAGCTGGATAGACAGACACTAGAATTGTCCTTCATGGAATGGGGATGATCTCTCTATGTATAAATTTACTAAATTCTTGTTAAGTTATTGCAAAGTAACAGAATGTTCTGAAAGCAGTCAAAGTTCTGTAAGTAACACCAATTCATCTTAGAAAGATAATACCCCCCCAAAATTCTAAAACTCAAGAAACAGACTGAGAACATATAAAGGAGACAACAAGCAGAGTTTGATCACTGTAACATAGTAGAAGGGAAAAAATCATATCTTTTTCTTATAAAATGTGTGTGTGTGTGTTGCAGCTGTTGCTCAGACCACATGCTGAAAAAATTAAAGAAAAAAGAAAAAGGAAAGTACAAACAAAACAAATAAACTGTGAAGTCAAAGTCTAATTTTAAAATATTTTATAAAACAGTATTATGTGAACTTTATGATAACATAGTAAATATATGTGAACTCTTTTTTGCAAGTTGCTTATTAGATATTTTCAAGTGTTTCTCTCAACAAGATAGCCTAATACAAAACATTAAACATTAAAAATGTACACTTAAAATATGAAATTTTCCTGCACCTTCCATTGATATGATCTCCTTACTGTGACTCACAGATACCCAAGATATCCAATGTAAAAGAATTGGTGCACATTTTTCAAGTATATTTCTCTTTAGGTAATGTGTATACTTAAAATATTTGTATATTTGTGTTGTTATTGATACTTTCTTTTAAAAATTTGCAATCACATTTTTCTGTAAATTAATTTTTCACTTATGACAGCACCAGATTTTCAATTCCTCAGTTAATGTGGTTTGTCATATTTCTCGATGTTTACTGGAGAAGCATTTGGCTTTTTAGGTGAATTATTTGTGGTTATCTTTTGTCCCTTCACTGATTAACAAGAGTCCTTTTTGTTCTTTCACATTAGCAAAAAATCTGTAATACTGTTTGAAATATTGGCTCCCAGCTTTCAAGCTTTTTAATTTTTTGACATTACAGAGATACTTTAGCTTTCATAGACTTTTTAAATTTAAAAACAATACAGCTATGATAGAAAAAAATGAGTGATATATAGGGTTGCATCAACTATTAGCCACTGGGAATTCTAGGCTGAAAGCCTTGAAGGCTTCAGGGGACAATGGAAAAAAAAAGCTTTTAGACTCAAGTCTACATTTGAAAATAATGGGGAAAATATTTGAACATTTTTGCTTATAGAAAATATCACAGAAAGTGCCTCTGGCCTAAAAAAAAATTCCAAAAATGATCATTTCCCTCCCTTCATGGAGTTTAGTTTCCCCTGTTTTGACCTGAGCCTGACACAAATCCCTCCGGACATTTCAATCCCTGTGGCCATATATCCAGGTCTCTAAGCTTAAGGGAGTGGCTCTTCCCAGGCTAGAGGTCTAATTGGAGCTACAGCTGAGGCCTGCACCACAGTCACAGCAACACTATATCCGAGCCACATCTGCTACCTTAGCCACAGTTTGCACCAATGCCAGATCCTTAACCCACCGAGAGAGGCCAGGGATTGAATCTGCATACTCATGGATATTAGTTGGATTTTTAACCCACTGAGCTACAACGGGACCTCCATGGGAGTGGTTTTCATCTACACCATCAACTTCAAGACTAAGACATTGGGGAGAGAGTTGTTTGAGTATCCTATCAGCACAGCATTGACACCAGAGGAATTCAAAACTAGATGTGTGACCCAAGAAGATCTTTCAACTCTGTTTACAACCTTATTAGAAAAACTAAAGGGAAATTGGAAAAAAAAAAAAAAACCGTTTATCTCAGCAAAAATGTCACATATAAAAGGATGTGAATAATAGGAAAAAACATTTTATAGACAAGAGTTTAATATTATATAAATACTGTATTAGTAAAAGAATCCCGTTCAACACCTCTTGAGATAATTCAAGTAAGAACTATGCATTACCAACATATAAAGTTTTAACAAGTACAAATAAGAACTATGCATTACCAACATATAAAGTTTTAACAAGTACAAAAACAGTTATATATATTGAGGGGGAGAAATAACAGACTTGAAACCAGTGGCCAGAGAAACATTTTAAAAATGAATAATTGAAATTACCAGAAAAAAAGTTATATATGCATGTAGGTATATGTGCACAGAGAGCAAAATTTGGAAGAATATAACACGTAGACATGTTTCTATGGTATTGTACACAGAGAAATGTATCTGGGGAATATAAACTACATTACCAAGCCTGTACATCTTGCTATGTAACAAGATGATAAATAGAAAAATACGTTCCCTAATAAATACACATTGCTACACTTATTAGTTTTTGATAGATACAGTTGAAATCAGAAAAATAACTTATGCAAAATTTTTATCACATGGTAGTATGTACCTGGTTGGGAATTTCACTACAAAAATAACTATGCATGCGTCTTAACTGTGTTTATATGTAAATCCGTATATTTTTCACATCACCCTTGTCTCTCAATCACACATAAAGAGGTTTCCTGTCACGGTTGCAAGGGAGGGGCCGAAGAAAAGTTCTTGCCTCTGGATTTCATGCACATGGGCTCTGGACTCATCCTTACTGCTTCACTTGTCACAAAATCTTCCAGAAATTTCACTCGGAATGAGTCATTGCTCCCTCCATCCTTCCAAGGCTTCCTGCTAAGTGACATCCAAGCTGCCGTTCCAGACATGTGCGCCAGGTGGCAGAGCCCTCCAGTTTCCGGATTTTCTCCAGTGAAAAGGAGAGAAAAATCTGTCGCAAGTTACTTGGCATTGCGAGTGGTGAAAGAACATGTCAAACAAACTCATGCTCAAATGGCTTTCCCTAACGATTTTCTTCTTCCCTGTGGCTTCACAGATAGAAGGCATAGGCATAACATCAAACTCCTCTTAGAGGGCTGGTGCTTATTACAGGCCTGAGGTGGGAGCAAGGAGGGCAGAAGGGATTCAGCGACATCCTGCAATTGCCCTGTTCAGTTTCACAAAGTTTCTCCCAGCACGACAAACCGCTGGGCGAGGGATTTCCACTCTGGATTTTCCAAAGGGTGAACCAGGTATTCACTTCCTGTTACATCTGGCTAGGCACCACCCTCTCCTCTTCTAGGGGCTAAAGCCTCCTTAGTTGCAGGTCACAGCCTAAACCTCACTTCACGGGAGAAGCCTCAGACATACCCTTCTGCTTTGCTTACCACTAGGCGTCTAGTCACTCCACCACCATTACCATCTCCAGATACACTTTTCCTGTGAAAGGGAACCCAGGACTGTGAGCTCAAACTTTCCATGGGCTTTAGCATCACACAGTGTGAGGTAGGAGGTAGCTCCTGGGGTGAGAAGAGCTGGGACTTGTGAGGCTGAGGAAATTGGGCCTTGCTTCTCTTTGACACTTCACGGAGAAAGTTCATGGCATGAGCTGAGCTCTGCTGGAGTGAAAAAATGATAAGACGACCATGTCGGTCACTCCGAGGGGTCGAGGAGACCTCCCCAACTACACGTGGGCAGAAAGACTCCTGGGGTCAAAAAGGGAGGGGCGTGCCAGGCCATAAGAAGTCTTGATAACCGTCCCAAAACGCCTTGCTCTGGAATCCATCGTGACCAAAAGATGGGCATGCGTATTGGGGAGGGCCCTGGACCCCGCTGGGTGTGAGAAATAAAACAAAAGAATTGGCCGAAGGAAAACAAAGACCTGGAAGAACTGTCCTATATAAATGACCTAAATCACCTCTCTGGCTGGCTCCTCACTCTGGAGGACACCCACACTCCCACTCCTCCTTTGGGTGTGTATTAATGCTTTGCTTCTGTCTTAAATAAATACACTGCTTCTCTGTGTGCTTTCCCACAGGATGTGATGTGTCTCTAATAATAAAGAGTACCTGGTTTTTGTACCTTTGTACCTGTTTTTACGGTCCTTGAAACATTCTTGCTTTAAGCAGGGGCAAGAATCAGGGCAATTCTGCCTTTAGCCTCTAGCTGGTCTAGTGGCTAGGATTCCTGGCTTTCATCCAGGTTTGCGTCCTCACCAGAGAATTAAGATCTCACTTCAGGCCATCACTCACTGCTGTCTCTCTGAGATCAAGTGAATGTTAAGACACTGCGTTTTCACATATCTTATCTGAAGATCTGCCTCAGATTCTCTCTTCCACTTTTGAGGAGGATGCTGGGACATAGGTCAGTTCAGCAACACAACTGCAGGGTTGTTCCCCAGATAACAGTCAGAGTGTGTACTTCAGAGAAGCTGTGGAGCCTGTGGGTTGATGCTCTCTCCTCTAAAAGAGCCCGTGTCGGTACAATAACGACAGTCTGTGATTTTCAGTAGACACGGTTTTGCATGGCAAAGACCAAAGGAATCTTCCAGAGGTAGAATTGCAGGTTTGGAAGTTTTCAAACAATTTTGCTTTGTCGAATACTCTTCAGTATATTTCAAGATATTTAAACGAATTTAGAAAATAGTAAAAAAAAAAAAAAAAAAAGGAAGCAATAGCTTCTGTTAACCACAGATTAGATATCATTATTTTTATCATCTGATTAATTATTTCCATTAATATGACACTGACTTATCTTTTAATGTACGTATAACATGTAGCCCCTTTGACATAACTGCAAGGTCCACATTGTGATTCATTTCTTTACTGAGGAGGAAACTGAGTCTCAGATTTCAGGCTTGGCTTAGAATAAAGCACTTGCGTGACCTTCCCTGTCTTGTGATTTCAATGAATCCTGACAAGGACCCCCTGAGGGAGATAATCCTCACCCCCTGAATGGGGGAACCTGAGGCTGGGGACCTAAGCGTCACACTGTGGGATCTAAGCGTCACACGCTGCATGTCATGCTCCTATTCATTAGCCGAGCCCAGGCTGGCACCCACGTCTTCTGAACCCAAAGCCTTTATCTTCCTACTGATCCACTAAGCCTTGACTCAATTATAGACACAGGCACACCTTGGAAATATTTTGAGTTCTCTTGCAGACCAGTGCAATATAGTCAATATTGCAATACAGTGAGTCTCACGAATGTTTCCATTTTCCAGTTCCTATAAAAGCAGTGTTTACACTGTACTGTAGTCTATTAAGTGTGCAATACCATTGTGTCTAAAAAGACAATGTACACACCTTCTTTTTTAAATGTTTTATTGCTAAAAATTGCTAACAATCACCTGGAACTTCGGTGAGCCATAATCTTCTTGCTGATAGAGGGGTGTGTCAATTTTGATGGCTGCCGACTGATCAGGGGGATGGTTGTTGAAGGTTGGTGTGGCTGTGGACATTTCTTAAAATGAGACAACAATGAAGTCTGCTGCATCCACTGACTTCCACAAACGATTTCTCCACAGCATGAAATGTTGCTTGGTAGCACTTTACCCACAGTAGAACTTCTTTCAAAATTTGGGTCTATCCAGAGTTGCTGCTGTGGTCCAGTGGGTTAAGAATTCTATTGCAGGAGTTCCCATCGTGGCTCAGTGGTAACAAACCCGACTAGTATCTGTGAGGTTGCAGGTTCAACACCTAGCTTTGCTCAGTGGTGTTGCATGTGGCTCGGATCCTGTGTTGCTGTGGCTGTGGCATAGGCCAGCAGCTGCAGCTCTGATTTGATCCCTAGCCTGGGAACTTCCATGTGCCTTGAGTGCAGCCCAAAAAAGAAAAAAGAAGAAGAAAGAAAAAGAAAAAGAAAGAAAAAGAAAGAGAAAGAAAGAGAGAAAGAGAGAAAGGAAGAAAGAAAGAAAGGAAGGAAGGAAGGAAGGAAGGAAGGAAGGAAGGAAGGAAGGAAGGAAGGAAGGAAGGAAGGAAGAAAGAAAGAAAAAGAAAGCAAGAAAGAGAGAGAGAAAAAAGGATCCAATTGCAGCAGCTCGGGTCACTGCCAAGGTGCCAGTTGGATTCCCTGCCCAGCACAGTGGGTTAAAGGATCCGGTGTTGTCGCAACTGCAACTCAAAAGCAGTCCCTGGCCTGGAAACTTCCATATGCCTTGAGCGTGGCCATAAAAAGAAAAACCTAAAATAATAATAGAGGTCCATCTTCTCAAAGCCTGCCACTGTTTAATCAGCTAATTTTACGTAACATTCTAAATCCTTTGTTGTCATTTCAACAGTCTTCACGGCATCTTCACCAGGAATTGATTCCATCTCAAGAAACCACTGTCTTTGCTCATCCATAAGAAATAGCTAGCTCTTTGTCAGTTAACGTTTTATCATGGGTTGGCAGGAATTCATTCACATATTCAAGCTCTACTTCTAGTTCTAGGTCTCTTACTATTTCCACCAAATCTGCAGTTACTTCCTCCACTGAAGTCCTACATCCCTCAAAGTCATCCATGAGGGTGGTAATCAACTTCTTTCAAACTCCCAGGACTGTTGGTGCAGCCCTAAAAATCAAACAGCAATAAGAATAAAATAAGAAAAATAATGGTAATGTTCTCCATGGCATCCAGAATGATGAATCCTTTCCAGAAGGTTTTCAGTTCACTTTGCCCAGATCCATAAAAGAATGTCTATCTATGGCAGCTATAGCCTTATGAAATGTATTTCATAAATAACAACACTTGAGTGTTGAAATTACAACTGGATATATGGGCTGCAGAATGGACACAATGTTCACAGGCATGACAACATTAATCTCACTATACATCTCCATCAGAACTCAGGTAACCAGGTGCGTTGTCTATGAGCAGTAATATCTTGAAAGAATCTTTTTTTTTTCTTTCCTGACCAAAAGCGAGAATAAAATATTCAGTAAACCATGTTGGAAACAGATGTGCTGTCATTCAGTCTCTGTTGCTCCATTTCTAGAGCACAACAGGCAGAGCAGATTTTGCATGATTCTTAAGGGCCCTAGGATTTTTGGAATGATACATGAGCATGGACTTGAATTTAAAGTCATCTGCTGAATTAGCCCTTAACCAGAGAGCCAGGTGGTCCTTTGAAGCCTTAAAGCCACCCATTGACTTCTTCTCTCTAGCTATGAAAGTCCTAGATGACATCTTCTTTCAATATAAGGCTGTTTTGTCTACACTGCAAATCTGATGTTTAGTGTAGCCACTTTCATTATCTTAGCTAGATTTTCTGCATGACTTGCTGTAACTTCCTGCTTCCCCTGGTGCTTTTGTGGTATGATTGTGGCTCCTTTCCCTAACCTCACGAACCAACCTGATCTGGCTTGAAACTTTTGTTTTGTGGCTTCCTCACCTCTCTCAGCCTTATAGCATTGAAGAGAGTTAGAGCCTTGCTCTGGATTAGGCTTTGGTTTAAGGGACTCTCATGGCTAGTTTGAGCTTCTCTCCAGACCACGAAAACTTTCCTCATATCAACCACAAGGTTGCTTTGCTTTACTATCCTTTGCGTACTCGCTGGATCTCATTTCCTTCAAGAACTTTTCCTTTGAATTCACAGTCTGGCTAAGTGTGTGGTACAAGAGGCCTAGTTTTCAGCCTGTCTTGCCTTTTCCTATGCCTTCCTCACTAAGCTTAATCACTTCTAGCCTTAGATTTAAAGCGAGACATGTGTGACTCTTCCTTTGCCTTGAACACTTAGAGGTTATGAACTGGCTTAGGTTCAGTATTGCTGTGTCTCAGGGAATAGGGAGGCCTGAGGTGAGGGAGAGAGATGGGGGTGGGGCCCGTCTGTGGAGCAGCCGGAACACATCACTTGTGGATGAAGTTCGCCGTCTTGCACAGGCACTGTTTTCGGCACTCCAAAACGACGATGATAGCAACACATAAGATTACCTATCCTGGATCAGCATAACAAATAAAACGAGAATGAAAAACCTGGAAACATTGTGAGAATTGCTAAAATGTGACAGAAACAAAGTGAGCAAATGCTGTCCGAAAAATAGGGCCAGCCGTATCGACAGAGAACTGATATAAACATTCAGTGTGTAAAGAACACAGTATCTGTGAAGCATAGCAAAGCAAAGCACAGAAAATGAGGTATGCCTGTATACGCTGATGGACTTTGACTGTGACCATGACAAGAACTGGTACTTATTTATGTACTTATTCTCGTTTTAGGGCTGCACTTGCAGCATATGGAGGTTCCTGAGCTAGGGGTCGAATCGGAGCTGCAGCAGCAGTCCTACAGCCACAGCCACAGCCACAGCAACCCGGGGTCCCAGCCGCATCTGAGGCCTACACCGTGGCTCTCGGCAATGTCAGATCTTTAAGCCACTGAGCGAGACCAGGGAGCAAACCCACATCCTCTGGGATGCTAGTCAGGTTTGTAACCTGCTGAGCCACAACAGGAGCCCCTGTGCACACTTAAAAGAATGCGGAAAACACACTCGTGGACTGAAGGAAAATGCAAATAACCTGCAACAGCACAAAACACTGAGAAACATAGTTCACTTTGGGGGTTACCTTTCTGACACCTGAAAACTATGTCAAAGCTAGTTTCAACTTACACGGACGATGCTTAAGACAACGCTTTGTTTTTGCTTCTAGGGTTTTCAGCCACTGATAATTCTCTTTCACAGATACTGCTTTTAACCGAGAGGGAAAACTATGTATCATGTGTCAATGGAAACAAATTCACAGTTGGAAGAATGTCATGGACCAAACCTGGCAGAAATAAGTGTTTCTCAAAGAAACTTTGTTTTCTCAAAATTAAAGTTTTATTTTAAAGCATCACAATTAAAATCTGCATGACAACATGTTTGCTAATAGGTGAACACAATCTACAGAATCTGAGGTCAAAATGAACGTGCCATCATTCATACTCCTGGGTGCTTTGAACAACAACACCCTTGACACTCACTCATTCGGTGCGGCACCAAAACCCAGTTTGAGAACCATCCGTTATGTTCTCAAAACAAATATGGCTTCATACAGAGCAATCTTTGTCCTCCCATTGAGACAAGGCATCTTCAGCAGCTAGGAAAAGAAATGATTTGGCAGAGGCATGAGTACAGGGTGTTAGTATAAAGTGTAGAAGTGAATGTCCACAGTGGGAGGGAAACTGACTTCCTTCTGGTGAAAGAAGAAGGAACACATCATACAGTATATTGAGCACTAACCTGAATATGAGAACACAATGGTTGAAACATCAAGTATGACAGTCTTCCCGCGGGGAGAAATCCCAGGTGTGTGCGATGGTGCTCTGTAGGCACATAACCAGCTACACTTCACTCAGTCTAATGTTTTCCTCAGACTTAACTGGCTGCTATAGTCGAGGATCTGCCTGCTGTCTCACTTGATTACATGGAAACAGCCTCCAGAATGCGTTTGGTCCCTTCCCCTCTCCCAGCCTCATTTTTAAAAGAGAAAAGTACCAAATCTCAACTGGTTAAAAGCCTGTTTACAAGAGTGAAGCAGACCTGGATTTGAGCCCTGATTCCATTACCTTCTAGGACAGTGGTGCCCACGTTTGCTCACCAAGCACTCGGATGAGTAAAAATATGTGGCGTCTTTATCTCTGTGTAACTGGACTGGTTGTCTTCATTGTTTCCACCTATACCTGGCTTTGGCTAGCCTGGCAATCTCTGTCTCTCTCATTGAGATGATACACAGTTTCCCAAATGTTCCTTGCTCTCAACCCAACCATTCCTTCTTCATCGGAAAGTCACCTAGCACATGCAGCTGGGTTGTGTTGTTCTCCCATTGAACATAATCCACAAACACACAAAACAACAACATCAGACAAAGTCACTCTGTGGCCATGATAAAATGAGACAAAAAAAAAAAGAGCAAGATCACAGTGAATACAGGTTGCAGGATACAAATTCAACATACACCAATCCATTGCATTTTTGTACACAAACAGCACACTATCTGAAAAAGACATAAAGAAAGTAATCCCACTGACAATAGCATCAAAAACCACCAAAGACTTACGAACCAACTGAACCAAGGAAGTGAAAGAACTATACCATGAAAGCTCTAAGACAATGACAAATGAAACTGAAGACATAAATAAATGGAAAGATAGTCCATGTTTATAGAAGAGAAGAATTGATGTTCTTAAAATACTCATATTACTCAAACCATCTGTAGATTCAATGCAATCCCTATGAAAATACCAAGGGTGGATTTCCCTTGTAGGGCAACAGTGGGTTAAGGATCTGGCATTGTCACTGCAGTGGCTTGGCTCGCCGTTGCGCATGGGTTTGATCTCTGGCCCGAGAACTTCCACATGCGGCAGGTATGGCCAAAAAAAAAAAAAAAAAAAAAAAGGAAAAAAGAAAACAGAAAATACCAAGGGCAATTTTCAAGCACAAATAGAAAAGCAATCCTACAATTTATGTGGAACCACTAAAGAACCCTAAGAGCCAAAGCAATGTGAGGAAGAAAAACAAAGCTGGAAACATTATATTTCCTTATTTCAAACTATATTACAGAGCCATCATAATAAAAAAAAAAAGAAATCAAAACAAAACAGTGTGGTACTGGCATAAAAACATACATACAGACCAATGGAACACAATAGAGAGCCCAAAAATGAACCCATGCCTGTGGAGAAAAGGGAACCCTCCTACACTGTTGGTGGGAATGTAAATTGGTACAACCACTATGGAAAACAGTGTGGAAGTTCCTCAGAAAACGAAATACAGAACTACCATATGACCCGGCCATCCCACTCTTGGGCATATATCTGGACAAAACCTTCCTTGAAAAAGGCATATGCACCCTCATGTTCATTGCAGCACTATTCACAATAGCCAAGATATGGAAACAACCTAAATGTCCATCGACAGATGAACAGATTAAGAAGATGTGGTACATATACACAAGGGAATAGTATTCAGCCATTATAAATAGTGAAATACAGCCATTTGCAGCAACATGGATGGAACTAGAGACTCTCATACTAAGTGAAGGAAGTCAGAAAGAGAAAGACAAATGCCATATGATATCACTTATATCTGGAATCTAGTATATGGCACAAAGGAACCTTTCCACAGAAAAAAGAAACATGGACTTGGAGAAAAGACTTGTGGTTGCCAAAGGGGAGGGAGAGGGAGTGGGATGGACTGGGAGTTTTGGCCTAAGAACTGCAAACTATTGCATTTGGAGTGGATAAGCAATGAGATCCTGCTGGATAGCCCAGTGACTGGATAGCCCAGTCACTTGCAAAGGAACATGATGGAGGATAATGTGAGAATAAGCATATGTATATATGAATATATATATATATATATATATATGAATGACTGGGTCCCTATGCTGTACAGTGGAAAAAGACAGAATCCTGTAAATCAACTGTGATGGAAAAATGAAAATCATAAAATAAAAATAAAATAGACAGAAGGGAAGAATCCGCATAAGAAAATGGACAAAAAAGAAAATAAACCCATGCATATGTGGTCACCTAATAGTTGGTGAGGAATTCAAGAATAGTCATTAGGGAGAGGATATTCCTTTCAAGAATGGGGTTGGGAAAACTAGATATTCACAGGCAAAAGCATAAGATGAGACCCCTATTTTACACAACTCACCAAAATTAACACAAAGCGGATTAAATACTGACTCTATTTCATTTTTCCTCTTTTTATGACCACACCCATGGCATAGGCGGGTTCCCAGGCCAGGGACTGAATCCCCGCCAAAGCTGTAACCTATGCTGCAGCTGCAGGAACACAGGATCCTTTAACCTACAGTGCCGGGCCAGGAATGGAAGCTACTGTACCTGGGCCGGGGATCCAAACCACATCACTGCAGCGAACAGAGCTGCTGCTGTTGCATTCTTAACCTACTGCACCACAGCAGGAACTCCCAGATTCAATACTTAAAGGTAAGTCCCCAAACCATAAGACTCCCAGAAGAAAATGTAAGAAAAGTCTCCTTGACTCTGGCCGTGACAATGATCTTTTTGGATGTAATATAAAGGCATGAGTAACAAAAGCGAAAATCACCAAAAGGGACCACATCAAACTCAAAAGCTTCTGCAGAGCAAGAGAAACCGTCAACAAAATAAAATGGCAACCTATGGAGTGGGAGAAAACATTTGCAAACCACATACCTAATTTGAGGCTGAGCTCCAAAATACATAAGGAAATCATACAACTCAATATGAAAAAAAAAATGATTTAAAAATGGGCACAGGAACAAAAAAGGACATTTTTCCAAAGGGTATATACAAAGGGCCAACATCTGTGTGAAAATGTGCTCAATAGCATTACAATTGCGTAAAGAATAAAATAGCCTAGGAAAACATTTTGAAAGGAGGTGAAAGACCTCTAAAAGGGCAAAGACTAAGACGCTGATAAAGAAAATGAAAAAGACACAAGTACATGGAAAGATAGTCCATCTTCATGGATTGGAATAATTAATACTGCTAAAATTACCGTAATACCAAAGCAATCTAAGATTCAGTGCAATCCCCATCAATATGCCAGTGACATTTTTCACAGAACTAGAACAAATAATTCTAAAATTTGGATGGAACAAAAGAGCTTGAATAGCCAAAACAATCTTGAAAACCGGTTTCACATGGTCCACGTCCATTTGGACTTTACAGTAAACTGTTCAGAACCCCTTTAATTTCAAAAGAGGAGGAAGGGCTCCCTGCAGTCATCGGAGGCTCCTCAAAGAGGAGCTGGGCCTGGGACAGTGGGCAGGACCTCTGGGGGCTGAACAGGAGGGAGGGGCCGGGGAGTCCATGCTGACTGGCGTGAAGAGTGGGGGCTCCCAGGTGAGCAGACAGAGCTCAGAGGTAACTGATGGGTCGCCCCAGGGAAGTGAGGCCGTCCAGGTGTAGGACGGATTGGGAAAGGAACACATTTGCTTCCATGGGATGCTGCATAGCCCCTTTGTACACTGAAGTGGCATAAGAATGCTAGGAAGGAGCGTGCCCTGCACGTCTATCACTGGTCCCCGGGGGCTGGGAAGAACCAGGAGCACTGACAGTATTGAAGTGGAGTTGATGCTCAGGCCCCCAAACCTCCACTGAAGTAGGAAGCAGGCATCAAGGGGAAGGATTCACGACAGAGGGACCTCGCTGTGCCATCTGGAAACCATACACCCTCTTTAGTTTCTGGCCCCAGGTCCCAGGTCCACCTGCCAGTGGGATCCTACCTGCCTCCTGGAGTCACATTCTTAATCAGAACACGCTGTCCACAGGCGAGCTCTCTCCACACTCTCGTCTGTTTCATCTCTGCATCTTCCCCGAGGTCACTCAGGCTGTTTTCCTCCTCTGTTGCCTCAGCTCTTTGCGTCAGCTCAGTGAGGTGTATCACTCACAGCACGCTCGGACAAGTTTACCCCAAATTTAGCATTCACTGACTTTTCCATATTCCTTTTGTGCACTTGTCGTTTCTGCAGAGCTAAAAATCTGACACAGCTAAAACCTGGTCAAAAAAGACGGTGATTGGAGGGAGTTTGTTTTCCTGGGTCCACGCTAACATCTTTGGTGGGGTTACCAACGTCTCACATTTTGAACCGGATCCGATTTTGTATTGCAAGTGCTAGGCCTGTGTATATTTTCCTTTCCTCTTATGATTTTCAGTTGCCCTAGGAAGATACTTCAAAGGTGTTTTCATTCACCTGTGTTGACTGTTCCTGGGGACTTTGTCCGAGTGATCCTGTGACTAAACTTTTCCCCTGACACCTGCCCTTCACTCTCAGACCCTCTGGATGTTGTGGGGCTGGGTGATCTCATGCAGACGCTCAACCTTGCCCTCCTCTGAGGCGCTCATGGCTTGGCTGACCAGGTGATTAGCCACGTTAGCTAAGCCTGCCTTCATTTCAGGAGACTTTATTTGGAAAGCACAGAGTCAAGTACGTTGTAAAATTCCTTTCAACTCAAGACCGTGGCTGAAACCCTGGGAAGTGGAGACAGACGCTTCCTGACTGCTGTATGTAAGGCCTGTTTAGAGGCAGAGGGCCTTCTCCCAGGCATCAGCGATTTTCCTGAAGTGGCCTAATTGGGATGGTCATGTGGTAGGTTCATAAATTACTTCTGGGACCACGCTATTACCTAAGTCCCTTGGCGAAGAGATGGTCCTCATTCTGACGCTGAGCCACTCTCCTAGGGAAAGGGCTGTGGATATTTATTTACTCATTAGTGTGATGTGCACCTCCAAAGCCAAGACACTTTCGTGGTAGAAAACAATAAAAAATGCACTTAGGAAAAAATCATTAAGAACCCACAAAATCTATTGCTCGTGGAAAAGGGTTCTCGACACTTATTTGTTTTCCCATTTTCTATGAAATATACATTTCGGAGTTCCCGTCGTGGCGCAGTGGTTAACGAATCCGAATAGGAACCATGAGGTTGCGGGTTCGGTCCCTGGCCTCGCTCAGTGGGTTGACGATCTGGCGTTGCCTTGAGCTGTGGTGTAGGTTGCAGACGCGGCTCGGATCCCGCGTTGCTGTGGCTCTGGTGTAGGCCAGCGGCTACAGCTCCGATTCGACCCCTAGCCTGGGAACCTCCATATGCCGCGGAGTGGCCCAAAGAAATGGCAAAAAGACAAAAAAAAAAAAAGAAAAGAAATATACGTTTCATCATCAAAAATAGCAAGAAGACAATATCCCACTTAGCTTTTGTTTTCTTAATGGCCGCACCCACGGCATATGGAAGTTCCTGAGCCAGGGATCCAAGCCAAGCCTCAGCAGCGAACCATGCCCTAGCTGCGCAACGCCAGATGCTTAACCCCCTGCACCGGGCTGGGGATTGAACCCACATCTCCACAGGGACCGGAGCTGCTGCAGTCGGGTCCTTAACCCACTGGG
This sequence comes from Phacochoerus africanus, assembly GCF_016906955.1. Lineage (NCBI taxonomy): Eukaryota > Metazoa > Chordata > Mammalia > Artiodactyla > Suidae > Phacochoerus > Phacochoerus africanus. The sequence continues at coordinate 88,111,876 of NC_062560.1, read as the reverse complement.
CCATGGCAGGAATGCCCCTACTTAGTTTTATAAAACTGTTCTTTTTGGAGGGCAAATATCATATTATAAAGGTTAATATAGGGCCACATAATAAAGAAAATGGCAGAGTTCCCGTCACGGCCCAGCAGAAATGATTCCGCCTAGGAACCATGAGGTTGCAGGTTCGATCCCTGGCCTTGCTCAGTGGGTTAAGGATCTGGCATTGTGGTGAGCTGTGGTGTAGGAGGCAGATGCCACTCGGATCCCTTTTGCTGTGGCTCTGGTGTAGGCCGGCAGCTGTAGCTCTGATCAGACCCGAAGCCTGGGAACTTCCATATACCGCAGGTACAGCCCTAAAAAATTAATAAAGTAATAAAATAATAATAATAATAATAAATAATGGCTGTTGTTAAGTGTTAACCCCATACTTACTCACTTCATCCTCACCACAGACTATTAAGAGCAGCTATTGCTGCCTGCTATTATTTACTTCTCCCCATGAGTTCTTCTTTTTAAATTGAGGTATAGCTGGTTTACAACATTGTGTTTGTTTCAGGTATATTGCCACATGATTCAGTTTTATATATATATATATATATATATATAGTAAATATATTTTATATATATATATTCTTTCTCAGATTCTTTTCCATATGATTTATTACAAGATATTGAATATAGTTCCTCATGCTACACAGTAGGATCTTGTTTTTTATTTATTTTATATACAGTAGTGTGTTGCCTGATTTTGAACATCGAGGAACCGGGGCACAGCGAGAGCAGGGCTAGCTAGTCACAGGACTAAGATAGGATCAGATGCTGTGTGGCCCCTGAGCCCCACATCTCTCCATGGACACTAGGTCCTCTCTCTGATAAGACCTTCACAGCACCATAAACCAAATGGACATACAATTGTTTTTCCCACTTAAATACAAGGGATATAAAATATCGATGTTAACCCCAGGGGCTTGAAATTGGGTGAAATGTATCCTGCTATAATCTGGAAGGGCTCCCCTAGATCTCGTCTCCCTTCCTATGCCTGAAGGAGGCTCCCATTCCAAAGGCTTTCCTGTGCAAGAGCGATGAATGCTCTTGCTTCCCTCCTATTTTGTTTTTTGTTTTTTTTTAATACTTCAAACAACAATAGGTATTTATTTGAGGTAAAAGTAGATAGTATAATAAAGAGGAAAAAAATGACACCAAAACATGTAACCCAAAGATAACCACTGAATGTTCTCATCTGCATTTTATTCTTCAAGAATGCATTATATTCTTTCTTACGCAAGCATTCATATACATTGATACATATAAGCATGCATTTGTATGCTTATCTGCAAAAAAATCCCTCATTTTAGTTTATGAACTTTCACATCACTATAGTGGGTTGGCTTATATCCCGAAAAAGACATGTCCGTACCTCAACCCTCGAGCCTGGGATGAGACCTTATTGGGAATAAGGTCTGTGGACAGGTAACTAAGGATCTTGAAATGAAACCACCCTGGATTTAGAGTGGGCTCTCAATCCCATGACTGGTGTCCTTAGAAAAGAAAGGAGAGCGAGCTCTCTCACACACAGGGGAGACGGGCACGTGAAGATGGAGGCAGGGACTGGAGCTGGGCCGCCACAAACCAAGGAGCTCCAGAAGCCACCGGACACTAGAAGAGCCAAGAATGGATTGTCCCCCAGAGCCTTTGGAGCAAGCATGGTCCTGCCCAACACCTTGCTTGGGGGCTTCAGGTCTCCAGAATCATGAGAGAATACATTTTTTAATTAGAGTAGAGTTGATTTACAGGGTCGTGTCAATTTCCGCTGCACAGCATAGTGACCCATTTTTTACATTAAGCCACAAAGTTTGTGGAGACTTGTTAAGTGTTCTTTGGTAGCTAATGCACTCACCAACAACATACCCCAAATGTCCTTGTGAGTAATTGTCACCCTATACCCTGTAGTTTTTAGGCTATGGCGATAGAAATGTCATTACTTTGTTACAAAATGAAGTAAATACGGTTAACATTTCTCATCATCGCGTGTATCTTTTAAATGGTATCATCACTTTCCATGCTCCCAGCCCCCTCAGGAGGTGGTTACTGCTTGCTAATTCCCGCTTATAAACGAAAAACCGAGGGGCAGGGAGCACAAGGCCTTGGCCCAGGACTGCACACTTGGGGAGCGGGACAGCTTAGGCTTGGACGCAGCACCTCATGCTCCAGAGCCTGGGAAACTGTCAGAGATTTGTTGTGAAGTGACAGGAGCAGTCTATACAGGCACGCTTATTTCAAGGGGTCTTTAAAGGTAATATTATGTTAATACTTGTACAAAATACCTAGACCTAGTGGTAAAAAAGGTGGCTCTTGACCTTGGTGAGAACACATCCATTGCAATCATGGGGACAGAAGCCACAGTGCAGTGAGATATGGCATCCGCGAGAAGTGAAGAATGTTCTCAGGGAATGCAGAAAACTCTTTGTGGAATTTACATCTTGAAGGGAATGATGGGGAGAGAGAGAGAGAGAGGGAGAGACCTGTGTCTGTGTGGGGATTAGGGGCCCCAAGGGATTTTAAAAAGAAATCTTCAGTACCATGAAGTTTGAAAGTGAATATGAAGGAGCCATCTCATCTCAGACTTAACCCTTGAATTTTCCTATATGTTCATTTCCTTCCTCATCGTCTTACCTTCTTTTTTTTTTTTGTCTTTTGTTGTTGTTGTTATTGTTGTTGTTGTTGTTGTTGTTGCTATTTCTTGGGCCGCTCCCGCGGCATATGCAGGTTCCCAGGCTAGGGGTCTAATCGGAGCTGTAGCCACCGGCCTACGCCAGAGCCACAGCAACGTGGGATCCGAGCCGCGTCTGCAACCTACACCACAGCTCACGGCAATGCCGGATCGTCAACCCACTGAGCAAGGGCAGGGACCGAACCCGCAACCTCATGCTTCCTAGTCGGATTCGTTAACCACTGCGCCACGACGGGAACTCCTGTCTTACCTTCTTATTTCACAATATGGTTAATGAAACATGTTGAAAGGACAGTATGGTTTCTAATATGTATTTGTAAACATTAGAGGATAAAAGAATGGACAATCAAGTGTCACGAAGTGGTAGTAAATTGTGGATTTTGGTCCTATGGCGAGGCAGCAGATGGCTGAAGTCCTGGTGTGATGTGGTTGGATGATGCATGATCCGAGGACCCCTGCCCTGGTGACTATGGAGTGGGTCCAGGATTCTCCTTTAAACATATGAACACACCGAGCAGTCCAGGAGCAGCAGTTAGGCAAACCTGACGCCTTGCTGGCCTGGCAGCGTCTCTCACTGAGCTCACGAGGTGAGTTAAAGGCAAGGCTGTCTTCCCACTTCCGGTGGGGAACTGGATTAGGATCTGCCCAGAGGCGCCATGTTGGGCAGCTCCGAGGAGCTCTGCATCAGCCCAGAAACGAGAGTTCCTTCTGTCTTTACAACTTTGAGGTCAAGGCAAAAACTTCCTCTGATATAATATATCAGAGAAATATTTGCTTCCTTCATAAAGATCGCTATCATCGCATTAGGAGAAACAATGAAAAATATCTTTCTACAATGCTTGCCTTAGCCCCAAGACTCAGCCACCCCTTCTGCTGGATCTTGACTTTTAAAGAGCCCTTGAAGTTCCACCATATGCCATATGCTTTGGGCAAGTTTTCTCATCTTCTCCTTGGGGTGGCTGCGTGAGAAAAGCATCCTGAGTCCCCTTTCACAGACAGCAAAGCTCACGCACAAAGTACCTACGCTACCTCTCCAGATAAGTGGTAGGACTAGAATGAAATTACATCCCTCGCCTTACGTGGAGGACACAGAGCAACCTCCCTTTTAGAAAATGGGCTTCCAAGCCCTGAGAAATGAGCATCTTACACTCCCCTGATATAGTGGCCCCAAGGTTACTCACTCAAAACTCCCTCTTGATGGGCATTTCCTTGTGGTGCAGCTGTAAAGGATCTAGTGTTGTCACTGCAGCAGCTCAGGTCACTGCTGTGGCTCGGGTTTGATCACTGGCCCAGGAACTTCCACACCCCCCAGGCGCAGCCAAATTAAAAAAAAAAAATCCCTCTTGATGATGAAGATGACAGTGCACATATATGTACACATACATTCTTCACTTTCCAAACATTCCTGTGTAGAAAAACAAGGGAGAGTTAAAAAGTGAATTGACAGTGTGTGTGTGTGTCTCCATATGTCCTATAGTTTGTACACTCCATCTCACAAGGGTAGCTTTATCTTCAGATCAGACCAGGGCGTGATTTCGATCTCAGATTTAGATATTCCAGAAAATGGTGGATACAGAGAAATTGCTGCAAGTGAAATATTCCGGAAAACCCTGGCTAAACCTTTAACCCAGATCCCAAACTTCATCCTTCCTCTCCTTTGCCAAGCCCCTTGGTCTGAGCCTCAGAGCCGAAAGCCTGGCTCTGGCCAGCAGGTGGCTTCCGCCTCCACTTTTCTTCTGCAAAGAAAATGAGCACATTATGCCACGAAAAAAAAAAAAAAAAAAAAGATCTTGGACGATTCTGTTTACTAAGACATTAATTACGTTTGTAAAATTTGTAGGTATTAATAAAGCAGTTCCATCTGCTGTTGAACCCAAAGGAACATCGAGTTCATTGCAGTATCTCTTTCCTTCATCAGTGTCGGCTGACGCATCCCTAGTGCAGAGGAGGGTTCCTCCCAGAGAACAGGGTGTTCACACCCTCCATCGCCCCACGCCTGCAGAGCCTGCGCAGACCTTCTCCCGCCTCCTGTCTGTCATCCCGTGCCCATAACACTGGACACGGCTGCCGAGGCCCCGTTCTGGAACCCCATTCTCTCTTTCACCTCCCGCCATTCCTGCCTAGCCCTTCAACAGCCAGCCTCTGTCAAGACGCTGTTGCCACCTGGCGTTTCATCTTTGTATGCAAGACCCAGAGGACATGTTTTTACAGTCTTCTTTCACACTTTAACAGCTGTTCCGGACAGAATCAGAATTACTCTGTACATAGGTGGTTCAGGCTGGGTTTTGAGGGAGGGGATGGTTTTTTGGTTTTCTTTCGGTTTTTTTGCTCTTGCAATAAACATCCTTGTAAAGCAGTGTGACAATGACGGTACATTGGTGCCACCTCGTGACAGTAGCCTGAACTGTATCTTGAATATTGCTGAGCCAGAAGGTGGGAGGAAGGGGCTGTGGCCAAAGTCCAGAGCTCTCTGGAAGTCTGGGTGACAAAACGATGTACGCACTCAGGCTACAGGGATACGGAGGTATCACCGAGACAGAAAGTACAGCCTCTTTACTGTAGGCTCAATAGAAAGCTCTGTGTGAGTTCCGACAACAAGATTATTTTTATTTTCAGATTTGAAGGAAAAGATCATTCTCATTTTTACTTTTTAAGACCTCTGGACAGATAGGTATACAGCCATATAAGCAAAAAATGGCTCCATGGCATTTAGAGTCATTGCAACCCGCTTTGGCAGTTATTGTGACCATATTTCCCTGTAAATACATTTCAGTGATAACATTTTAAATCACTTGACAACAAAATTCCCCCTATTTTTTATATCGACCCGTTGTTACACCACATGGAGGTTCCAAAATGCACTTTTCCAGGACTAGTGATGTAAATACAGTTCTTTACCAAGTTTTCAATTACAAACAATAATGTACTTAACATCCTTGCTCATATAAGTGCAGATATCTTAGCGAGCATTTTCATAAGTTCCAGAAAGCGTTCTACCAAAACCGTGAAAAGTGTATTTTATATGAACACAACGTTGTAAAAAACGATGACTACTTTCTGTTTCTAGCAGTGCTGTATGAACATTTCTGTTTCTGTACACTTTGGAAATAACCTGACCTGTGGCTCATCTGATAGGCAACGAATCCCGTCTCCTTATTGTTTTCATGGGTATCCCAGTTTTGCTGCTTGACTGGTATTCCATCCTGTGGATGTGACATAATTGACTCTCACAACCTCATGTCATTTGGAATTCAGTGTTTCTTACATTCCCCATGGTCAGTGCTGTGCGGCTGGCATTTATATGTGCTGAAAGCCACAGTTTAGAACATGTGGCTATTTCCACTGGTGAGCTGAATGTGTGCTCTTTCAGCCCAGAAGCAGTCTTGCGAGAGTCCTAGAGTTTGTAAGAGAATCTGGTAGCTGTATGAATATCGATGGTGGGTGTGTGTGGGTGGGTGTGGGTGTGTGTGTGCACGCACAAGCTGTATGAATATCGATGGTGGGTGTGTGTGGGTGGGTGCACATGTGCATGCACTGCCGACCACATTCCCTTCTCCTTCCCTCAACTCCTTCATGGCCTTGCTTCTCCTTTGTTCTCCCTTCCTAAATCCAGGTCCAGAAATGAAGGTCGAGAATTATCAGGATGGCAATCCTTATAACCAACTCCTATAGCCTCTGGAACTACGTCCCGAATGTAATTTGCTCCTTACAAACAGAACTGCTGGCCAACATCATCGTTTAAACAGCTTTCTCTGAGTAAAATTGACAGACAGTGCAATTCGCACATGTTACGATTATAGTGTGATGATTTTTAGTAAATGCATTCAACCATCACCGTAATTGAATTTCCACATTTCCGTCATTCCCAAATGTTCCATAATGCTTGAAAGCAGTAAATCCCTGTACCCATTCTTAGCCCCAGGCAAGCACTGATTTGCTTTCTGTCTCTGTGGGTTTGCCTATTTTGCACAGTGCCTATAAATCGAATCATATAATATTTGGTCTTTTATGTTTCTTCGCTTAGCATAATGGTTTCAAGGATCATATATGCTGTACATGTATCAGTGCTTCATTCATTTCATGGCCGAATAAGTTTGCTGTGTGGCTATGCCCAATTTTTCTTGTACGTTTATCAATTGAGAGGCATTTCGGCTGTCCACTTTTTGGTTATGATGACTAATGGTACCATGAACATTTTTCTGCAAGTGTTATGCAGACATGTTTTTAGTTCTCTTGAGTGTGTAACTAGAAGTGGAATTGCTGGATCATATGGCACCTCCGCATGTGAGACAACTTTACAATTTCAGATGGTTTCATTCCATAATTGGGAACACCTTGAGCAAAAAGATAGGTAAGACAGAGTCTGGTGAGGTGATGCTAACAATTATTGTTATCCTGCTATAGACCTATCTGTCAAATCCCCTTCAATGCTGCCAAAGCATGAGCCATGTCGGGACATTTTAAACTTCATTTGAAAGCCCCTTACCTGTAGCTCACACTTCCCCATTATCTGACTTGGCCTCCGTGGAAGGTATTTTGCAATCTCGATTCCAGATAACTGATAACATCAGTGTGCCATGTAGTCCTTGTCTGTAGACAAGCAAATTAATTACATCTTGGGTAGGGGAAACTGTCTCCGCTTGAACCTGCACTTCGACACTCATGATGTAGAATGTGACCAAAGGGTGGTTGGTTGATTTTGGCGAGAGAAATTACAGTGGCAGAGTGGAGGGACTTCGCCATGAGATTAGGGCTGAAGACTGAGTGGGAGGGGAGTGTGAACTCGAGCATCAAGAATTCCTTACAGGAGGCAGCTAACGCCGGGGTTGGGGGGCAGGGGGTGGGGGGCTGGTGCTGAGGGTGGGCCCGGCGGGAGCAGGCAGACCAGGTGGAAATGGACATGAGGCGCAGCGAGGCTGGGAACCCACCCTGGTTCATCCCGCGTGGGCAGAGCCGAGCTCCCGGCGCACCAGAGCCGGGAGCAGAAGAGCCAAGTCAGGGCTGAGTGGGCAGAAGAGAGCCCAGGCTGAGACATGGCCACTTTTCGCCCAGCAGGGCACATGCAACTGCCCTGAGCTGCTGTCATTCGCTCTCGTCTGATGGATACTTTCTCATCGAGCATCTGCAAGCCTTGAGCCAAGCTGTGCCCAGCAAACTACCCGAGAGGTACTTGATCCTTCCCATCACAAGAAACTTATATGTTGGGAGATCAGCACCAGCTCACGTGCTTCTCCATAAAGCCTCGTCAAGCACACTGGGTCCCATGTGCCCAGAGGCTGATCAATACCCTTCCCAGTGCGCTGCAGCCTCAGGCTACCTCTGTCCTTGTGGGCAAGATGGGTCCTTAAGTGGAACTCCTGTTCAGACTTTTCAAAAGCAATTTTCCAAGAGATTATCATACTAAGAGTAGGATTTTTGGACCCATATGCCAACCTCAAGGGGAAAAATTTTCCCCGAAAAGGCTGAGAACCTCTGCAGGCAGCCAGGCCACTGGAAAAGCTTTCAGTGTCAAGACTCACAGTGCTGGGGAAAAACAATGATGTAAGTTCCATTTATAACCCAAGAAAAAATATTTATAAGCAAAGAAAAATAAAAGGATCTATATTGTACACCAAAAAAAAAAAAAAAAGCAGTTTTGCAGACCACAGAGAATGCTGTTATAGACTGGGAAAAAGATAGTAATTAACAAGCAGTTCTCTCAATCAAAACTCCCCAGTCTTTTATGTCTTGTGATTGTTTCCCAGAAAAAAACATATATAACCTTGAAAACCTCCTTAGTAATTTTATTCATTCATTCATTCATTCATTTAGGGCAAGACTGCAGCATGTGGAAGTTCCGGGGGCCAGTGATGGAATCCGAGCCACAGCAGCCACCCGAGCCACTGCAGTGACAACACCAGACCCTTAGCCACTGCCCCACAAAGGAAATCCCCTCTTAGTAATTTTAATCATTTTATTTTATCACATTTTCATGTGATATCAAGAAGCATGTTGAGGTAAAATAATAGTTTAGAATGTTACCAAAATAATGTATTTTGGAGTTCTCACTGTGGCTCAGAGCAAACAAATCCGACTAGCATCTATGAGGACCCAGGTTCGATCCCTGGCCTTGCTCAGTGGGTTAAAGACCTGGCATTGCCGTGAGCTGTGGTGTAGGTCGAAGATGTGGCTCGGATCCTGAGCTGTTGTGGCTGTGGCATAGGCTGGCAGCTGTTGCTCTGATTCCACCCCTAGCCTGGGAACCTCCATATGCCACATGTGTGGCCCTAAAAAGACCAAAAAAAATGTATTTTAATGTTTATGATCAATATAATTTTAATAATCAGAAAACGTGAGCTGGGTTTGACTTTTGGCATTTTCTATGTGATCATGCTGTTTTGAAAGAAAATATATGATTTGTCTAAAAGTGAATTTTCAAGTGACATTCTATATTAAGCCTGGTTTGGGGAAGCAAGCACATTTAATTTACATGTTAGGTTTTCAAATTTGTGTTTCTTTTAAAAAAGTTAGATACAACCTTAAATTCCTTTTAGGTTTACAACATTATGTATGATATGTTAAATACACATATGTTAAAGCGTAGGTGGAAATCTCATTGTGTGTTTGGGCATTAAAAAATGAAAAAATCTTTCACAACAATATTGGTAATTCTCTTTTGTGCTTTAAACCTCAGTTAGCTTATGTTTATAATTTTCATATTTTGTTTCTAAATGGTGCAAGAGTTCAGTGAAAAGAAAAATATTTGGCTCATTTCCAAGCCTTTCTCTGAAAATAAACACATTGTGAGTGTTTAGAGTGTGAAGAGTCCTTATTTCCAACAAAAACTGAGTATCACATTAGTATAATTTTAACATTGATTTTGGAGTTTCTAGAGATGTCTTAATGTGTTATACAAAATTTTCTATCCGATGAATGCAAAATTTATAGAATCTGATGGAGATTGTCTTAAGATAAACTTGCAGTTATTCATTTGGTCTTCATGGAGTTTTATTTCAACATCGTTATACATGTAATTAGCCAAAACATTGCTAAAAACTTCATCATACATGCAATTAGCCAAAACATTGCTAAAAACAATACAATTTAAAACTGAGTAAGTGTTTAAGTCTACGCAGTAGATTGTGTTGTTCAGGGTGATTGAATATACTCTTCGGGTCTCCATTAAGTGCCAAGCATATATCCATCATAGTGCATTTGAAGGCTCTCAGATTGCTCTGTTTTCAAAGAGAAACACATTATCCTTTAGCTTAAAAAAAAAAGAATTCATTGTACCTGTTTGGTTGCATGGTGCAGAATATGTATGTAAAGAGGTCAGTAACTAGAGATTTGGACAGAGGTCCATGCCTTACAACCACCCTTTTGAGACTTGAGCCGATCGTACTCTTAATGGGAAGGGGCCATCTCTTCTTAGATCTAACATCTGAATGTACCACACCAGCCTTCCCACACTTTACTTCCTCGTTTCCATTTTGGAGATGCCAAAAACTTAACCAAAGGATCAGGGAGAGTTTTTCTTTTTTCTTTTCTTTTCTTACCTTATCTTTTTTTGTTTTTGTTTTTGTTTTTGTTTTTTTAAGGCCACACCTGCAGCATATGGAAGTTCCTGGGGTACGGGTAGAGTTGGAGCTGCAGCTGCCAGCCACAGCCACAGCCACAGCCACAGCAATGAGGGATCTGAGCCACGTCTGAGACCTACACCACAGCTCACAGCAACACCAGCTCCTTAACCCACTGAGTGAGCCTAGGGATCAAACCCACATCCTCCCAGATACTAGCCGGATTCTTAAGCCACTGAGCCACCATGGGAACTCCTAGAGCTAGTTTCTTTTTAATGCCTGTTAAATGTAAGGGTGTACGAAAAGATGGGCTGCAAGATGTGTCAACCATGTGCTGGGATTTGAAGGATTTTTATCTCCCAGTGTAGAGCTTCTCATGCAGATGACTGAACCCATGATGGTGGGTGGCTGAGAAGATGCAGCTCCTCAGGCCTCTGTAACCGATGGCTGCAAGCTGGGAGCCTCCAACTTCAGTGTTCAGAAGCAGATTTAGACAGACCACTTCATCTTACATAACAGAGGGATCCGCCTCTGACCTGAGCAGGTGAGTTCACAGACAGGCGTGCTTTCCATCTGGGGGAACGGGACTACTGCCTACTCAGAAACATGTTGGGGTCCAACTCTTGTGCCATTATGAAAGACTCAAGAACTAGCAGAGCCAGCTTCTCTAAACTTGAACTCAACATCTATGGGAGAGATATTCTCAAACTTCTTTTAGGGAAACACACTGTCGTTAGGAGCCTCCAGAGTCCCCCACCGCCCCACAAAACATACACACACACACACACACACACACACACAGGAACCTACATACAGGCAGTGGCCCTAGAACTTGCCACCTGAGGAGGCTGTTGCTAACTGTTAAGTTGCATATGTCACTGGACCTTTTTGCATTAATAACTAATGAAAATGATGATTAGAAGAGTATTTTGCATACTAGGCATATTTATTTATTTATTTATTTATTTATTTATTTATTTATTTATTTAATTTTATTTTCAGGGCTGCACCTCTGGCATGTGGAGGTTCCCAGCCTAGGGGTCTAATCGGAGCTGTAGCCACGGGCCTCTGTCTCAGCCACAGCAACACCAGATCAGAGCCGTAACTTCAAACTACACCACAGCTCATGGCAACGCCAGATCCTTAACCTACTGAGCGAGGCCAGGGATCGAACCCACAACCTCATGGTTCCTAGTTGGATTCTTTTCCACTGCACCATGACGGGAACTCCTAGGCATGTTTTTAAATAACCTTACTGTCGGAGTTCCCGTCGTGGCGCAGTGGTTAACGAATCCGACTCGGAACCATGAGGTTGCGGGTTCGGTCCCTGCCCTTGCTCAGTGGGTTAACGATCCGGCATTGCCGTGAGCTGTGGTGTAGGTTGCAGACGCGGCTCGGATCCCGCGTTGCTGTGGCTCTGGCGTAGGCCGGTGGCTACAGCTCCGATTCAACCCCTGGCCTGGGAACCTCCATATGCCGCGGGAGCGGCCCAAGAAATAGCAACAACAACAACAACAACAACAAAAGACAAAAGACAAAAAAAAAAATAACCTTACTGTCCAATTAAATAGGATAATAATAATGGAATTTCTACATTCATATTTTTCAGGTGTAACAACAAACTATTGAGCATTCCCAGTGTGGCTGTGCCTATGGGGAATCCTACAAGGCCTGATACTGCTGGTGGAGAGTTCAACTAGTACAATCTTTTTACAGGTTGATTTGTCAATATGCATTAATGGATCCTAACCCTAACCCTCACCTTTGATCTCCATGCATTTGGAGCCTGCTCTTGCAATTATTTATCCTCAGCATAACACCTCTCCTCAATCAGAGCATGCATATCCCTTATGTTGTCTGGGAATTCACTTTTCAAAATTAATGACCTAAACACACTCCCTCGTCCTTACAGACTAGGAACTTGAAGTACCGTGGTGCTCACTGACTCGCAGAAATACAGGCAGGGCTAGCAACCTTGCATCAGAGGTGAAGATAGATTTCCGAAGTGACACAGGTCAGCAGGAAAGCAAGCCTTGCTTGAATAGCTGAGCATCAGGCAGTCTGCACTTGGACGTACAGGTGTCGGTTTCTGCTTTTCCACTTAAGAAAAGGATGACTCCCAGTCAAGTTGCTTAACCTCTCCACATTCTTGTTTCTCCAGCTACAAAATGGTGTAAAGATATATTCTCTCCCAGGCATGCTGTGGAAAATATGACATATACAAATGCATGCATTTGCTAAAGTTAAGTCCCTATGGTTTTCTGGGTCAGAGGTCCTGCCCTGATATATAACTTTTCAGCTCCAACCACCCTAAGACCACTCACAAATGGCCGTGCAAGTGCAAAGCAATGCAAGGACTTGTGCCGATAGAACTCATTCGACACACAGTATCATAATACCTGAAGTGTAGATTGGAAAGTAACTACTTAGAAATCAGGAGTTCCCATTGTGGCGCAGTGGTTAACGAATCCGACTAGGAACCATGAGGTTGCAGGTTCGGTCCCTGCCCTTGCTCAGTGGGTTAAGGATCCGGCGTTGCCGTGAGCTGTGGTGTAGGTTGCAGATGTGGCTCGGATCCCGCGTTGCTGTGGCTCTGGCGTAGGCCGGTGGACACAGCTCCGATTCGACCCCTAGCCTGGGAACCTCCATATGCCATGGGAGCGGCCCAAAGAAATAGCAAAAAGACAAAAAAAGAAAAGAAAGAAAAGATAAAAGAAATCACTGCTCCCTCCATCCCATCGAAGGTCTCAAAAGTGCTTTCCCAGAGGGCCTTTACATCTGAGAGGTTTTAGCCAAAAAATGGCCGGGATGGGGGAAATGACTTACCCATGAACCTAGGATGGACCTGGCCCCAGTGATTTATGGGAGTGTTCTTCTGCAAAGCCTATTCTTGCTGGGTTACCTTATGCCTTATTCTTAAGAAATGAACAGAGAATATTAAAAGCGGGATGGGAAACGCATATGAATAATGCAAAATGGACCAATGGTTTTCCTCCACTGGAAATGCTCCAGTCAGTTTTCCTTTTTCCTAAATTATCTGAGAAATGACTCCAGCAGAGAAATGACACGGAAGTGATTACATAAGGAAGATCTATACATTTCCCTTCCATTTACTATTTCCACACCATTGTCTTCTTGTTTGTTTTTTGTCTTTTCTAGGGCCGCTCCCGAGGCATATGGAGGTTCCCAGGCTAGGGGTCTAATCGGAGCTGTAGCTGCTGGCCTATACCAGAGCCACAGCAACATGGGATCCGAGCCATGTCTGCGACCTACACCACAGCTCACGGCAATGCCGGATCCTTAACCCACTGAGCAAGGCCAGGGATGGAACCTGCAACCTCATGGTTCCTAGTCGGATTCGTTAACCACTGCGCCACGACGGGAACTCCTCCATTGTCTTCTTATCACGCTACTTAGATTGTATCAAGGAACTCTCCTTGAAGGTAGATCAGGTATGGAATAAGAAGACAACTAGTATCTATTTAGTACTGTAGGTATCATAGGCTGAATTGACCTGAGGTATTTTGCTCCTCTCCGGAGTTGCTTAATATGGATTTCATTGTTTCCATTTTACAAGAAAGGCAAACTCAGAAATATGAGGCAGCCATTATAAATTCCCCATGTGCTTTCCACACCATTTTTTTTTTGCAGCCTCTAATGATCATTGCCTAGAACTAATTTCATTAAAGCTTGCAAAAGTAAGATGTACTAATTCTTTGATGTCTTCTGCATGCATTTGCTGAAATTATTTTATAAAAGCACCTTTTCATCACCTCTAAGGTTATGTGTAGGTCTGATATACACAGGAAAGGCAAGGTGAATATGCAACTCTTTTGCAATATTTCCACTTTCGAAAATGAGTCGTTTTCCTAGGACTCTCAAAGGTGAGCAGTGAGTTGGTTCTGGTGGCTTTTACCTAAGAGTGTCATCATGAGCTCATAGATGTTTCTGTATTTGATGTGTCGTAATGCAGTATTAGTCATTAGTTTTTGATGTTCAAGTTGGTCTATCTTTGGCCAGTGGGAGTCCATTTCGCTCAGCCTCTGGAACTTTTTTGAAGTTCTTATTTGTATGAGAGTTCAGTCCAGACTCATCTGGTACAATCTCTATGCAGCCCTAGAATCAGCCATTTCTCCAAGGGAGACTGGTTCCTTTTAGTGGGAAATGAGTTTAGAGAATTCGGTCTAGGGACTGGAGATGCTGGTGGCTCTTGGGTTGCTCATGGTTTCTTGCATTTTTCAGTTGCATGGCGCCAATAAATCTAGGTTTCTTTCTTTCTTTCTTTCTTTTTTTTTTTTTTGGTCATTTTTGTCTTTTTAGGGCCACACCCGCAGCATATGGAAGTTCCCAGGCTAGGGGTTGAATCAGAGCTGTAGCTACTGGCCTACATCACAGCCCCAGCAACATGGGATCCAAGCCACGTCTGCCACCTACACTACAGCTCACAGCAATGCCAGATCCTTAATCCACTGAGAGAAGCCAGGGATCGAACCCGCCTCCTCACGGATACTAGTTGGGTTGGTTAAATGCTGAGCCACGATGGGAACTACCCCAGTTTGTAATTTTAAGTTTTACTTTGCTTCTGGGATTTTTTTTTTTTTTTGCCATGCAGTTCTTGATGAAATCAAGTGTATCATGGTTTTCCCTTGTTGCTTCTGGATTTGAAGCCGTATTTAGAAAAAATTTCTCCACTACTAGCTTATAGAGGAATTTCCTGTGGGCATATGTGTGTGGACAGGAGAGAGAGAAAGGCATCATAGTACAGTGTCAGGTGTCAGAAAAATGCAGAGAAGAGGTGACCGCATGTGAGAAATCTGTGGAAACCATTTCACTATGTCAAGAGAACGAGGGATTTGGACCAGAGTCTTGGTCCTGTGTGTGTCTGGTTAGGTCGATCTCTATGTTTTTCAGTCTCCTGTGGATATGGATCCAGGCTACCCAACTGGCAGAAGTCTTCATGAAGCAGAAACTCTACGTCCCCTCAAATGGACTTGTCAGATGACTACATGGATAGAACCACCCTTCTAGGGATAAGTCAGATACAAAACCAATTCGGAAATGTACCACTCTGACAGAGCAAAGGCCTAAGGAGAAAGTAAAACCTCCAGCTGGAGCCCATGAGAAGAAGCAAGACTGAAAGCAATACTGTTCACCTAGTCCTGCAGTCTGTGAGTGAGAGCCTGTCAAGAGAAGGTAGCAGTCTATGGATGAGTCCTAAGAGGATGGAAGTGTGAGTTAGAAGGTGCTACAGTTTTCCAAGCTACAATCTCTCCCACTCAGCTGCATCATTTCCTGCTTTGATGCTGGTTTCCAGGACTCAGGGTCAAGCCTGGACTAATCTCAGGTAGAATGGAGCCTGAGGGCGTACCCCACGGGGTGGGCACTAACATCCATCTTGCTTCCTGTGGGCATTTCCCATGATGCAGCGCTGGAGATGAAGAGAGGGAGGTTGGGATGCAGGCAAGGAACTGGACTGACAGCTTCTGACTCATGGTACACACATAATACACAGTAATAAATGAATGAGAAGCAGGATGGGAATCACAATATGCCCTCTTAGACTTTTGGATGCATGTGAGTTAAGCTGAGGTCACTGCACTTATTTTTTTTTTTTTCTAATAGGCTTTGAGGAAACTTTCTGCTTCTGTCTTTAAAAATTGTCTTTTCCTTCCTTGGGGAGGTGAGAAAAAACCTGTAGGAAATGGAGCGATGCTCCCTGGTGACCAGAGTCAGAACTGCAGGTGTGAAAGTCTGAACTGGGAGCTTGGCAAAGGGTGGGAAATGGAAAGGGCTGTGGTGGGGAGGGAGGGAGGTGAGTGTATTTCATCCTATAGGCCAAGATTTCTAGATTTCATACACTAGCAGCACTCCTTCTGTACTGATGCCCTGCCTGGGGTCTTCAAGCCCTGGGACTTGAAATCCAACCCCTAAGTGAACTGAGTAGAAATCTGGATGAGTCAGCATGTGAATAATTGGGTGTGAAGATGTTTGCGACAAAGAAACATACACAAATACACACATAGGAAACCGTCAAATAAATTGTTTTGAGCTGCTTCCAAAGCAATGAATATATGAACAGTATATTTGTAATCAGTTTAATATATACATGTGTGTATGTGTGTGTGTGTGTGTGTGTGTGTGTGTGTTGCTTTTTAGGGCCACACCTGTGGCATAAGGAGGTTCCCAGGCTAGGGGTCAAGTGGGAGCTACAGCTGCTGGTCTCCACCGCAGCCACAGCCAGGCAGGGATCCAAGCCACGTCAGCTATCTACATGACAACTCAGAGCCACGCCAGATCATTAACCCACTGAGCGAGGCCAGGAATCGAACCCCCATCCTCATGGATAACAGTTGGACTCATTTCCACTGAGCCACGACGGGAACTCCCTTTATATAAATATATATTTGTTTTGTTTTGGCTTTTTTCTTTCTGTCCACGGTAGACATTGGGGCCCCCACACCAAGTCCTCTTGGGACACGGAGCAGGTTTTCATCCCCACCTTCATCGCATCCACCAGGGAGCATGACACAGCCCAGATTCCACATCGGGAAGTTTCTCCACCCTCAGTCTTTAAGCCCTGGAAATCCATCATCTACGTGGGAGCTGCTGCTGGTCAGCCTGTGCAGAGGGCAAGGGGTAGACATTTGAGCCCGGAAAATTTACATATTCTGTGAGTCAGAGTTTGGCCATCTGAAAAATGGGACTCAGGGTGCCTACTTCCAGACTTGTTAAGAAAAGGAGAAAATCTTAAAGAATGTCTGGCATGCAGTAGGACTTGGAGGGAGATCTATTACTCCTGGCCCACCTTGCCTATGAGATAGAATATCTTAAGTAGCATGTGGAAATGTAGCAGCAAGAAGTGAACTTTGGTGCTCTCTCATCATTTCCTTTTTCCATCGTGCTTTCCTGTCCCCTTATTTTCCTTCTCGTTTGACCAGAAGCGATTTCTTATTGAGTCCCAGGAAGAAGAATTAGTGCAGAAGAGCAAAGAATAGCATCAGATCAGCTAGACAGAAGGCATCAAAGACGAGTTCCAGACCCATCATCGGACCACAGGACCTGGGCTGAGTCTTGTTGGCCTCGGTCCTAATACAGAAGCGGGGGTTGGGGCGGGGCCTCTTGGGTCCGAAGACCAGGCTTTGATCCTGGGCACTCTTTGTTGCTGGTTGATTTGTCTTGAACAAGTCATTTATCTAATACGGGTATTCTAATTGTTGGTATCTTTTATTATGGCTGTGGTATTTTTTTTTCAGTTTTATAAGTATTCTTACTCTCCAGCCCAAATGTGAATGATAGGAATGGTGATTAGCACAGAGGTAGAGATGAACCCACCTGAGGGTGGAGACTACAAGGAAGTGACAATGGAGAATGTAGGTGAAGTCAGCAGACAAGCATTGGGTTCTCTCCGGGTGCCAGGCCCTGTGCCTACCTCTCAGGACCCAGGGAAGGTTCTTTTACCTAAGAGCACCCCTGGTTCTTTGCTGCAGACAGGGGCAACCTGGGGGCTGCCAGGGAGGTGCCCAGCTGAAGGCCTATGCCCTTGTCAGCCCCCCCGCCCCCACCGAAGGCCACTAAAGCTGCCCTTCCATTAAGGCCCATCTTTCCGCTCCTTGTATCCAAAAAGATTCCCCCCGCAGAAACGTCCAGAACTGACCCCTGAATGTCCTCAAAAGTTTGTCCTGCACACTGGGGAAGGGGGACTCTGAGGTAAAGAAGAAAAGGCTGCCTCTCAGAGGTGTGTCATCTCCATGTTTTTACATGACTTATTGTACTTTCATAGATAATGACTATGTACATTTACGATACACAGCCTGTACACACACACACACACAGATATGCTGTCAATTCCATTTTGATTCTGCTTCATCTCCCAACAAAAGTGAACACAATGGATGCTTTTCCAAGGTAAGAAAGGCACATGTATGGGCACCGTGATCCTCATCAAGAGGGGCTGATGAGGGAGCACCCCTTGGGGCTTTTATAGCAGGGGGGAGCAGCATGATCATTCCTCCAGTCCCGGAAGCCCACTGTCTAAAAGGGAGGCTGCTACATCGTCCTGAAGAGCAGACAAGGGGTGTAACCTCATTCCCCAACTCCCACTTATCTGGAGAGGAGACGAAAGCTATATAAGGAGGAGCCTCGTCACCTGTGACGTGGGGCTCATCTTCAACACAGAGCTGTCCCGAGGGGGGAATGAGAAAACCTGCCCAGAGTGTATGCCGTGTGGTGGGACTTCAAGGGCCCTTTCCATGTTGGGACTCAGCAGAAGGGGCCAACTGAGGCCCACTTAGCCTCAGGGCTAAGACAGGCACTGGGTCAAGCTCTTTCTCATTGTTGCTCCTAAAGAGAAGACAGAGAGCATTATGAAGGAAGTAAATATCTCTCTGATATGCCTTGAGTTCAAAGTTGTAGAGACAGAAGGATGTCTAGTTTCTGGGCTGATGCAGAGCTCCTCGGAGCGGCCCAACATGGTGCCTCTGGGCAGATCCTAATCCAGTTCCCCACGCTGGGAAGACAGGCTTGCCTTTGACTCACCTGGTGAGCTCAGTGGGAGATGCCGCCAGGGCAGCAAGGTGCCGTGTTTGCCTAACTGCTGCTCCTGGACTGCTCAGTGTGTTCATATGGCTTAAAGGAGAATCCTGGACCTGCCCCATAGCCACCAGGGCAGGGGTCCTCAGATTATGCATCATCCAACCACATCACACCAGGACTTCAGCCATCTGCTGCCTCGCCATAGGACCAAAAACTAAAAGGTACTTCCATTTCAAGCAAATACAATTGTCCATCCTTTCATCCACGAAAATATAGAATTTTATACTCTATATTAGAATTTATACTCTTCCATTGGAGGGGTCTCATTAAGGCTGTGGTAGAAACAACGTAGGGATGGATTAGCAATGGGATCCTGCTGTGTAGCACTGAGAACTCTGTCTAGTCAGGTATGATGGAACACTTAATGTGAGAAAAAAGAATGTATACATGTAAGTGTAAGTGGGTCATCATGCTGTGCAGTAGAAAAAAATATATATATATAAATGATAAAAAAGGAAAAAAAACCCAAAACATGCAAAGAACTCTTACAACTCAACATTGAAAAAAAAATAACTCAATTTAAAAAATGGGAAGAGGACCTAAACAGACATTTTTCCAAAGAAGACATACAGATGGCCAACAACACATGCAAAGATGCTCCATGTCTTTAATCATCAGAGAAATGCAAATCGAAATCACAATGAGCTATCACCTCATGCCTGTCAAAATGACAAGCATCAAAAAGACAACAAATAACAAGTGTTGGCACGAATTTGGATAAAAGGGAACCCTTGTGCACTGTTGGGAATGTAAATTGGTGCAGCCACTGTGGAAAACAGTATGGAGGTTCTTCAAAAAATTAAAAATAGAACTACCACAGGATCTAGAAATTCCACATTTGAGTTTTTTTCCAAGGAAAACAAAAGCACTCATTTGAAAAGATGCATGCACCCTTATGTTCACTGCAGCATTGTTGACAATAGCCAAGATTTGGAAACAAACGGTCTATCGATAGATGAGTGGGCAAAGAAATTATGGTATGAGGCATACCATCCTGAATGTGCCTGATCTCATCTGATCTTGGAAGAAATTATGGTGTGTATTTATATACATTGGAATATCATTCATACATAACAAGGAATGAACTCTTACCATTTTTGATAACACGGATGGACCTAGAGAGTGTTATGATAAGTGAAATAAGTTAGATAGATGAAGACAAATATTGTATAATTTCATTTATATATGGAATATTAAAACAAGGACAAGTATAACAAAACAGAAATAGACTCACAGATACAGAAAACAAAGAGGTGGTTTTGGAGGGGAAGATGGGCTTATGAATAAAATAGATGAGGAATAATAAATAAGAGGCACAAACTTCAAAGTTATAAAATAAATGAGTCATAGGCATGCCCCATACAACATGGGAAATATAGTCAATAATAACGAAAAAACTGTATGAGGACAATTAGTATATGGTGACCATTTTGTAATGTATAGAAATATTGACTCGCTATGCTGTGCACCTAGGGCTAACCTAGTGTTGTCGGTTAGTTATACTTCAAATACATAAATAAGCAAATCTTGGATAATTAAATTACAAAAAAAAAGAAACAAAACAAATGTATGGGCAAATTTAAGGGTTAAAAATGACAAGATGACTCCTTCACATTAGAGGTTAAATTTGCTCAAGTTTCAAGGCGTTGAAGATGAAATGATCCCTCCTTGGATCCCTCTTCCTCATTCAGCCTCAAGCCTCTCTTTCTCTTTGTTTCTCTCTCTCTGTCTCTCTGTCATTATGAGATCTCATTTTCTGTAGGTAAATAGACAAATAAATATACCTGCACAAATATGTAAACATCTGCATAAACGCACGTCTGGAAAGATATGATGAAGATGACAACATTCGAGGGTTACCTTTGGGGGGTGTGTTTTGGGGGAATGAACTTTTTCCCCTCTATATATACTTTGACATGTACACTGGAATGAACTTCAGGCACAGGGTATCATGGTAAAAACTCCTAAAACCCAGCTGTCTGTGAATACAGGGGCAGAGTCCATGAAATTCATAAAAAATAATACTAGCCTGTTTTTAAAACTAGGAAGCTTAATATGTACTGAGCATGAAAAGGTCAGGGTAAAAATGATTGAAATAAATAATGAAAACAAATGACCTTCAAGTTCCCTCTGCTCCCAGCTTGCTCCGAACCCCACCCAAACCCAGCACTCACTTCTGACAACACTGGAGGTTCATCCCATACTGGGTGGAGAAAGCCCACACAATTCGCTGCTGCTCTGGGGAGAGGATGAGCATGAGGCTGGCAGAGGAAGGAGGCACTGGGATGGAAAATGCAGACTCTGATGTTCGCTGGGGCTGGCTTCCCTCACAAATAGCTCGTCGTTCACGATGCAAAGACTGAAGGAAAAGTGGGCCCTCAGGCGAGTGGAAGGATGGACCAGCCTGCACCTGCAGTGATGATCCTGCACCCATGGCCAACCAGGAACCAGATTCCAACCATACCCCTCCCTGCGTCTGTCCTCCAGGCTCCTTGATGGCTGCCTCTGCCCCTCCCACAGAGCCCACTTTGGAGACTGTCTACCAGCTTCACTAGATGGTAGATTCTGCATTTACCCTTTACAACAGCCCAGGGAGTGGACAGTCTGATCCCCATTTTCAGAGGGAGTCACTGAGCTACAGAGAGGGCATGTGACTTGACCAAGGTCACACAGCACGTGTGTTGGGTCAAGGAGAGAACCCATGTTCCGATTCCAGAGCCCAGGCTCTTCTTCACCACTAGGCTAGACTGCTCCTCGGAGTTACGGGCTGGGGTTTCCACAATATGGAGAAAACCTAAGGTCTGTGACTCCGCAGTCCCACCCGGAGCCCAGGCTGGGATGGGTGTTCCCACCCACAACACAGCACTCACCTGGAAGAGGTGGCAGGGGTAGTGATGAAGGTTCGGGTAAAGGCACGAACACAGCCCTGAGACCAGCCTCCCACTGCAACGACCAACAACAGGACCCCTTAGAGCCCCACGTGCTTTACATGCGCCCACGGGGTCCCCAGTCAGGGTCTGACTTGACATGCAGGCCGAGGGGACACCTGTTCATGAGCGGGCAGGGCATTGGGAAGGGGAGGGCAACTGTAGGAGCAGTCTGCTCCAGTGACGGGGCCCCACGGCCACCACACCACAAGTCCACGGGATGCATGTTCCACAGCTGCCCAAGAGGTGGACATTATCACCCCACTTTGCAGAGGAGGAAACTGGGGTTTAAGCAATGGCCCAAGTTCCCAGAGTAAGGATCCGGAATGAGAGCCATCAAACCCCATGACCTGGGTCCCCAACACCCAGGGTGTATGGAGCAGAGGGCATGACACAGGGGTCACACCTGGGTTGTCTGTGGGAAGAGTGAGGGCTGGAGAACCCAGAGGGGGCGGGAAGGGAGGTAGGGATTGAGGACCTGGGAGAGTTCTGAGAGGGAGCCCCACCAGGGGGAGGGCTCACTGGGGCCTCTGGGGAGGGGGCTACACACACCCACCTTCCTTGAACACCCCATTGACAGAGAAGCAGAGCATCGTTTCCTGAAAGGGAAGACCCCAGGTGCTCAGTCACCACCTAACCACCCATGGTGGCTTCCCAGTCCTGCCCGAGAGAGGAAGCAAGAGCTCACCGTCTGGAACCATATGTCCACCACGAAGGAGCTGAAGTCATGCCGAGTTTGTGGCAATACACAGAGGGCCCCCACAATGTCACATTTTGTGTGCTTCAGCAGTTTGACCTGCAGGACTGTGGGGGAAGGGGCAACAATCAGAGTTCCAGGACTGAACCTTTCACCATCCCGTTTCCTGCCCAGTCCTCCCATCACCCACTCACAGGGGTCCTTGAGCTTCTTCACGTTCCTATTTTCCTCAAGGTACTGGTAGAAGCTACTTCTAGGTGAAAAGGGAAAACAGGATGTAGGGGTGTGGCCAGAATGGGGGTGTGCAGGAGCAGAACTACATCTGCTGTGATGTGGTCCACCAGCCTGGGAAGAGGGTATGAGCTGGGATACTCACGAGGCTGGGTCCTGGGGGTTGAAGGGAATGGTCAGGGAGAAGCAGGCCTCGTCGTGATAAGCACCCAGGAGGTACTGCCGGTCTCCATAGTCATGGATCAAGTAATACCTGTGCAGAAACAAAGAGAATGGTGTGTCCATGTGGTCTGGACCTCAGAGGAGAACTGAAACCTCCCGGGGGCAGTCCAGCACGTGGGCAGCTTGCATGTGCTGGCCCTCCCCTTCCTCAGATTCCCACGGAAACTCACTGCTGCAGGAATTGCAGGACTAGACTCTTCAGCTCATTGGATCCAAAGAAGCTCCCCTGGGATGAAAACAGTCCTCAGGACCAGGGCCAACACCCTCCTCATGCACCGCCTAAAACCCTGCGAGATCCTCCACCCTCACCTTGCACCTCGGTAGGCACTGGCGGGCTTCAGCACCACGGTGAGTTGCTGGGGGTGTCTCCTGGCCATCCTGGGGAGGGAAGAGGAAGTCAGCAGTGCAGACCAGGAGGTGGGGCTGGATGATCAGGGAACAGGTGGGCCCGGGAGAGGGAGGGGGTCAGAGGTCAGGCGCCAACGGGCCCTGGAAATTCCATGGGCAGGACTGCACTTGGGATCAGCACCGTGGGCCCCCAAAGCCTGTGGAGCCTGTGCTCAAGGACTGCAGTCCGGTTCCCTCCAAGATGGTCCCATCCCCCTCCCACCATGACCATTAAGGGTCAGGTCCAAAAAGGTAACTTGGGCAAGACCTAAAGGGGGTCAGAGCAGCTTGGGGGCACTGCCAGTGTCAGTCAGAGGAGTCAGTGGTCAAGGAATACATTACCAAGCATAGCAACTTGGGGAACAATTCCAGGATGGAGCTGCCAACATCAAGACAAAATAGAAAAGCCTGTGAAACTGCACAGGTCACCTTGCTGGTGTGACCATGACACTGACATTAGACACAGCCCAGTGTGCCCCACCCACACTCCGGGGTCCCAGCTTCCAGGGCCTTGGGCACCTCTCCCCATGGACTCTCCGGAGGGAGAGTTCCCTGCCTTCCTCCCTCCCTCCATCCTCCTTCTCCTTCCTCCTGGGGGATCCCCCCGAGACTGCCCTGACTCCCTTCTCCAGGGCCACGAGAAGCAGCATGTCAATCCCATGCTCCAGGCCTTCCTTCCCCCCTTCCTCCCTCCAGGTCCCCACCAAAGGCTGTGGAGAGAAGAGGGAAGGGGGTGGGAGCCCGGGGCTCGGCCACCTCACTGGGGGTCCAGGATTCCGCCAGGACCAGGACACCCCCGGGGATGGCCCAGGATGCTTGGGCAGGGAGCTGAGTGAGCCAGGGCTCAGGAGGCAGGGAGGGAAATGGAGGGGATGAAGACAGAAAGGGAGGGAAGGGAGGGGAAGAGATGAGAGAGACGCAGGGGCATAGAGACAAGCCTGGGACAGAAAGCTAAGCAAAGAGAAGGGGAAGAAGCTCTCCCATGGTGGTGGGGGTGGGTGAGGGAAGAAGACAGAAGAAAGAGGAAAGAAATCTCTCCTGCTGCAGCCCCCTCCTTCACCTGCCCTGGAATGGCCCAGGCACCTGAGGTAGGAATGGAAAATATGCACATGCTGACGTGGGGCCTCACGGGGATCTGACTGAACCTTTGTCACCTCTGTCAGAGGAGCGCATGGGGCCTGTGGTCCTCCCAGAGAACCAGGTCAGGTGCCTCTTGCAAACAGCCACTGTCACAAGTAACTCAGACTCCCAGGAGCCAACAGAGGGGACCTCTGACCTTATGCTGCTTGACTTATCAGGAAAGGTGGTGCACAGGGGGTTTCTGTCTGCACACATCTCATCTGGCTCCAGCCACTGGACCTTGTCCATCTCCCATGCAGACTTCACCTGTAATTATAGGGAAGAACCACGTGGACCACAAGGAAGGCCTTGTACCCCCAATCCCTCCTTCAACAAATCCACTTACCTTCTTTGTCCCCACCTCATGAGCCCTCCACCTTCCCTTCAGAGAAGGCTCTGGGTACCACCCCTCACCTCAGTGTTGGAGAGGTTCAAGTTCTTGATGTGGGAAGCATGCTCCACAGTGTTGGGCAGGCCAACCAGCTGGTAGGGTTTCCAGTTGCTCAGGTCCAAGGACAAAAGCTGTGATGAAGAAAGAGTTGAGTGAGGACCCCAACAGGGGATATCCAACACCCATCTGCTGCTTCTGCCTAATCTTCCCCACCCTCACCCCAGTCCCCACACTGAGCCTAACTCCTCACCTTGGGCACATTCTCTCCATAGAGCTGCAGGCAGGTGGTCATGGCATTTCCAGGATTCTGTGCTGTTCCCATGCCAGAGATCATCAAGCCTCCAGGAAGATGAGAGGAGGGAAACAGAAGGCTGAGAAGGTCCTGGCCAGTAGAGCTCCAGCACCAACCCCTCCCCAAGTTACCATCCCTGAGTGTCCTTGCCGGGCAGAACCTTCTGCCCTCCCCTGCCCTAGAATTACTGCTGCAGCCATACCAGGGTCCAAACGGAGTCTCTGGATGTGAAGAGATTTCTGGGAGCCCTCATTTTGTCTGTTCAAGGTCAGCTGCACAGTTAGAGATGGAGTTCAGTGTCTCTGAGGCTGAGGTGGTGAAGGGGGGCAAGAGATGGGTCTGGCTCTGAGTGCACAGCCTGTGTTGGCTCTGCCTTACCTTCATCTGCTCCACCTTTGCTGACCTCAGCTCCTTCTGCACAGAGTGGGGTGCATCACAGGGGTCCACAAAGACCGATATCTGGACAGATCCCAAGAGGGGCCAGGTGAGCAGCAGGAAATCTGAGCCTTGGGATCAAGCAAGACCATGCCCCTGGCCTGCCCTCTTGCCCCCAGCTGGCCCTGTCCATGCCCTTGACACACACCCTTTCCTTAGCCTCATTGTAAATCTTGCCACTGACATTCCTCAGCGCGAAGGCAATGTTGGCATTCTCCACAAAGAACTGGGCCTGCATTTTCTCATAGTGAAACTGGAGGGAGAGGGGCGAGAGACACAGAATATGAGACGAGAGCCATTTCTCATCTGGGCATTCCCTCCACCCCGTTCCCTCTCATCTGCCTCAATGTCCTCTCTTACTTCGACTGGGGTGAATGGGACACCGCAGTGCTTCTGAATCAAACTCAGCAGCCACTTCTCCTCATACTTTATGCCAAATGGAATCTAGAAGCCAAAGGAAAAAATGGGACAGAAAATTGGCATAATGGAATCCAAGGTTCAGATAAGACCCAGCCATACCCTCCTTTACAACCTTTTGTCAGGCTTCAGATAATTGTTTAATATAGGACACTGTCTGTCATTGCTAACTTTTGTACCAGACATGGATTCCCTAAATCACCTCTCTCTCCATTCACAGACTTTTCTCGAAACAAACAACTTAAGATGTTTACCATGTACTTCCTTTTATAAAGGTCTCCGAGATCTTACCTGAGGCAGACCTGGCCTGCCCCTCTGACAAGGACCCCTGACTCATCCTCCTCCTCCCTCTCTCAGCTTGAGCCTAACCGAGCCTTCTGGTGTGAAGCCGCCCCCTCTCCTTGGCAGGAGTTTCCTCCTTTGCTTTCAGACAACCTCTCCCATGCGACCCGCAGTCTATCTGTTCCCTTTAAACTGCTTCTCTCAACCTGCTCTTACATGGTCTATGGTGTTACCTCCTAGGAATAACAAGACAGATCAACAACTCCTCTGACCCAGAAAACTTTGTAGCATCTCTACATGAGTCCAACAGAGGTCCCTCTGTCATCTTCTTCTACAAATTAGATCCTAAGGCCAAGAGACTCACTGTGATCTTGAACCAGCTCCCCAAAGTCTCATCCTGCCTGATTCTCTCCACTTTTCTCTCTGGAGGCTTTTTGTCTGTGTCCATGTTAACATGGGTTAGGTCTTGCATCTGAAAATTGCCTCTCCGACGATAGGGTGGAATGCCATAGGGAGTGCTGTGGGGAAGTAGAGAGAAGAAAGTAGTCCACATATGCTCAGAAAGTCTACACATTTTCCCCAGTGATACCAGAGCGACAATGAAGTTGTGCTCAACCACTAAGCTGATGCTATCATTCCTCACTCTGCCACAATGGAGAGAAGAATGAGACGTAATGAGCTACAAAGTTTTGTTTTCCGCTGGTTGTTACATGTCTGCCATGCCGACTGGTCACTTACTATCTTACTCGAGTGTCCACGTGAGCATCACTTCCTACTGAGTTTCCATCTTTCTGCTCCTGAGAAGTGACCTGTTCAGACCAATAGTTGTATCTCCTTTGGTAAATACCCCAACATCTTGCTCTTCTTTGTATAGGGTTCATTTGGTCAGTGTGCTCTGAAATTGAGAATAACACATCAATGGTCCCAGTATCAGAGAAAGCCCTGGGTAAACATCAGTGATGAGGAACTATCACTGATTTTTATAATCTAAATAGAAATGTTATCACATTGCTTAAAAGTCTGGGAGACTTCACTGTGGTTTCGCTTCAAGGGAGATGAGAGGTGTGGAGCATCACAGCCAAGAGGGAAATAAGCACAGAAGAATGGGTTTGGATCTAGGGTTTTAGTCCCTGCTCTGCCCTCTTCAGGCTAAGTGACCTGGGATAAATGGCTTTTCATCTCTAACTCTCACATCTCTGCTCTGCTCTAGGGAGACAATAAAATCTACCCTCAAATCTACCCTACTCTGATTGTTCAACGGTCAAAGTTGATTTCTCTGTCTGATGAAAGTATCAGAGAAATTAAAGATAAGTCTGATTAAAAGGTCCAGAATGGTGCCTGGAGAGACATATAATGGAGAATATCAAGAGCAAGGGGAAGAGAATTAAAGGAGGTGCAGTGAACATACCAGCACGTGGTTAATGTGAGTCCAAGAAAGCACAGGGAAGCGTGAAGAAATGCTATCTGAAAAGATCTTGGTTGAGAAGCTTCCAAAAGCGACAAACTATCAAGTCAGTATAACAACATTAATAGGAGAAAAACTATGCTTTAAGGAAAAACATACCTAAAAAAAGGGCATTCATTTCATCATCATCTAGCAAAAACTAGGAGAATTTGTGTCTAGAAGACTCCAATTAAGAGAAATATGACAGTTTCTTCTTTGGGCAGAAGTATTGTTCCAGGTCGAGTGCAGAAATACTAATGACATTTGTGAATACGTAGGCAATTTTAAATAAATATTGACTGTATAACACAAGGATTGTAATTGTTCTGGGGATTTAAATATATATCGAATGAAAATGCATGACAATAAATTTGGAGGGGGTATTTGGAATCAAACTCTTGCAAAATACATTCATTGTCTGAGGAGTTTTAAAGGGCTAATTAACATTAGGCCGTCAAATAGCAAAAATGGACATTGTAAGCTGAATGGTCAACACCACAGGAATGGCAAAGGAATGTTAAAGTAGAGAGATGCATGAAGTAACAATTTAATAGTTGCACAATATGAATCATTTTAAAGGAAAGGAGAGGAAAGGGAACCTAACAAGAGGCAAAAATGGATGTGCCTATAAATGAAATTCTATCTATTTTTACATTAAAAGTTTCAGACTAAATCTTCCAAATAGAAAAACAGATAGGAACAGACCGAATGAGAAACTGCCCATCAGATGCTCCTTCAAAGAGCCACATACAGAATTTAATCATCTAGAAAACTGGAAAATAATCAAATTGCAAAATGTATACCTTTTCCACATTAACCTACAGAAAGCTGGTATAGCCATATTACTAAAACAAAAGGTACACTTTCAAGAAAAACAACATTACTAGAGAAAGAATGAGATTCCCGTATGATAGCAGGTTCAATACAATAGACGATAGTCGTGCACAATTCTAAATTTCAGGCATGCATGTTTAAAAGAGGCCCAAAATATACAAAGGAAAGGCTGACAGACAAAGAGAAAATAGACACACCCACAGTCACAGCGTGAAATTTTAGCACAGCTCACTAGTTGACACATAAAATGGCAGACAAAAACTCAGCTAGAGGGAGAAGATTTTAAAATGTGACTAAAATAAATTAACAAATGTACTCAGTTGACATAGAACAATGCGCATAACAAGTACTCTTCAAACATTCCAGAAGAGATCATATGCTAGGGAAGAAAGCAAGCCTCAGGAAGCGTCTATGGACTAATGCAGTTTGTCCTTAATGTAAGATTCAATGGTAATGGTGGGTTTTCCGCCCCTCCCCCACCTCCAGTATAAATCCCAAGAATATTACTTTACACGAACCCTACCCCCCCATCTAGGTGACCCTCCCCACTCTCCTAACCCTACATCCAAGAAGATTATATGACTCAAGCTTTTTCTTTAAGCAGGGAAAAATTTCACCTCAGCCATGACCACTTCCTTAGGAGGGGAGGTTTTACTTGTGGAATCAGGATGGGTTAATCAGAGCCCACTTGGCCTATTTCCTCAAGCGAGTGTAAAATAGTCAGCCTGGGCCCTCTCCATCTCTTCCCTAAAGGGGAGGGTTAGGCTGGGTGGGTCTCCTGTGGGTTGGGGTGGGGGAGGGAGCCCAGGACCCCTCCTGCCCTGTGGGGCTCTGAGGACAAACTCTCACACTGACCAACTCACCCATGAAGGCAGTGACCTGTCCCCACTGTCCCCACAGGCTGTGCCTGAAGAGAATCCTTGGGGTCTGGAGCGGGAAGTTTGAAAAATATCAAGGTGGGCTGCTGAGGAAGGAGAGTGCTAGCCCCAAACAACTCTGTCAGGACCACACAAACAAGATGGCGTCCTAACAGGAAGTCCCCTCCCCCCCAAGGGCATAGAGAGGAGAGCCCTGGGGGCCAGAGGAGACTTAACTTCCTGTAATTACTGCCCCCTGAGTTTGCTACCAGCCTAACACCCAGGAAACTCTTTTCCCAACTAAACTATCCCTGCAGAGGAGGCCAACTAGAGTCAGGTGACTTAGGGGACCTTGGTGCCTGTGGCTACAGACACAGGAACTCTTTATGCCAGACTCTCCATCAGCTCCATTACATTGTGTTCCTTCATTCTGCAAACCCAGGGAACTCTGCGGGCCAGCCCATAGGTCAGGCTCTGTAATTGCTACATTGTGTCTGTTCTTTCATGTATTCCTCATAAGGCGAGTCTGATAACAGTATCACTAACCTTTCAAGTTTTCTGGGGCTTAATGAGGTGCTGAAGCCTGTCTAGGGTCTTTCAGATCCTAGCTGGATAGACAGACACTAGAATTGTCCTTCATGGAATGGGGATGATCTCTCTATGTATAAATTTACTAAATTCTTGTTAAGTTATTGCAAAGTAACAGAATGTTCTGAAAGCAGTCAAAGTTCTGTAAGTAACACCAATTCATCTTAGAAAGATAATACCCCCCCAAAATTCTAAAACTCAAGAAACAGACTGAGAACATATAAAGGAGACAACAAGCAGAGTTTGATCACTGTAACATAGTAGAAGGGAAAAAATCATATCTTTTTCTTATAAAATGTGTGTGTGTGTGTTGCAGCTGTTGCTCAGACCACATGCTGAAAAAATTAAAGAAAAAAGAAAAAGGAAAGTACAAACAAAACAAATAAACTGTGAAGTCAAAGTCTAATTTTAAAATATTTTATAAAACAGTATTATGTGAACTTTATGATAACATAGTAAATATATGTGAACTCTTTTTTGCAAGTTGCTTATTAGATATTTTCAAGTGTTTCTCTCAACAAGATAGCCTAATACAAAACATTAAACATTAAAAATGTACACTTAAAATATGAAATTTTCCTGCACCTTCCATTGATATGATCTCCTTACTGTGACTCACAGATACCCAAGATATCCAATGTAAAAGAATTGGTGCACATTTTTCAAGTATATTTCTCTTTAGGTAATGTGTATACTTAAAATATTTGTATATTTGTGTTGTTATTGATACTTTCTTTTAAAAATTTGCAATCACATTTTTCTGTAAATTAATTTTTCACTTATGACAGCACCAGATTTTCAATTCCTCAGTTAATGTGGTTTGTCATATTTCTCGATGTTTACTGGAGAAGCATTTGGCTTTTTAGGTGAATTATTTGTGGTTATCTTTTGTCCCTTCACTGATTAACAAGAGTCCTTTTTGTTCTTTCACATTAGCAAAAAATCTGTAATACTGTTTGAAATATTGGCTCCCAGCTTTCAAGCTTTTTAATTTTTTGACATTACAGAGATACTTTAGCTTTCATAGACTTTTTAAATTTAAAAACAATACAGCTATGATAGAAAAAAATGAGTGATATATAGGGTTGCATCAACTATTAGCCACTGGGAATTCTAGGCTGAAAGCCTTGAAGGCTTCAGGGGACAATGGAAAAAAAAAAGCTTTTAGACTCAAGTCTACATTTGAAAATAATGGGGAAAATATTTGAACATTTTTGCTTATAGAAAATATCACAGAAAGTGCCTCTGGCCTAAAAAAAAATTCCAAAAATGATCATTTCCCTCCCTTCATGGAGTTTAGTTTCCCCTGTTTTGACCTGAGCCTGACACAAATCCCTCCGGACATTTCAATCCCTGTGGCCATATATCCAGGTCTCTAAGCTTAAGGGAGTGGCTCTTCCCAGGCTAGAGGTCTAATTGGAGCTACAGCTGAGGCCTGCACCACAGTCACAGCAACACTATATCCGAGCCACATCTGCTACCTTAGCCACAGTTTGCACCAATGCCAGATCCTTAACCCACCGAGAGAGGCCAGGGATTGAATCTGCATACTCATGGATATTAGTTGGATTTTTAACCCACTGAGCTACAACGGGACCTCCATGGGAGTGGTTTTCATCTACACCATCAACTTCAAGACTAAGACATTGGGGAGAGAGTTGTTTGAGTATCCTATCAGCACAGCATTGACACCAGAGGAATTCAAAACTAGATGTGTGACCCAAGAAGATCTTTCAACTCTGTTTACAACCTTATTAGAAAAACTAAAGGGAAATTGGAAAAAAAAAAAAAACCGTTTATCTCAGCAAAAATGTCACATATAAAAGGATGTGAATAATAGGAAAAAACATTTTATAGACAAGAGTTTAATATTATATAAATACTGTATTAGTAAAAGAATCCCGTTCAACACCTCTTGAGATAATTCAAGTAAGAACTATGCATTACCAACATATAAAGTTTTAACAAGTACAAATAAGAACTATGCATTACCAACATATAAAGTTTTAACAAGTACAAAAACAGTTATATATATTGAGGGGGAGAAATAACAGACTTGAAACCAGTGGCCAGAGAAACATTTTAAAAATGAATAATTGAAATTACCAGAAAAAAAGTTATATATGCATGTAGGTATATGTGCACAGAGAGCAAAATTTGGAAGAATATAACACGTAGACATGTTTCTATGGTATTGTACACAGAGAAATGTATCTGGGGAATATAAACTACATTACCAAGCCTGTACATCTTGCTATGTAACAAGATGATAAATAGAAAAATACGTTCCCTAATAAATACACATTGCTACACTTATTAGTTTTTGATAGATACAGTTGAAATCAGAAAAATAACTTATGCAAAATTTTTATCACATGGTAGTATGTACCTGGTTGGGAATTTCACTACAAAAATAACTATGCATGCGTCTTAACTGTGTTTATATGTAAATCCGTATATTTTTCACATCACCCTTGTCTCTCAATCACACATAAAGAGGTTTCCTGTCACGGTTGCAAGGGAGGGGCCGAAGAAAAGTTCTTGCCTCTGGATTTCATGCACATGGGCTCTGGACTCATCCTTACTGCTTCACTTGTCACAAAATCTTCCAGAAATTTCACTCGGAATGAGTCATTGCTCCCTCCATCCTTCCAAGGCTTCCTGCTAAGTGACATCCAAGCTGCCGTTCCAGACATGTGCGCCAGGTGGCAGAGACCTCCAGTTTCCGGATTTTCTCCAGTGAAAAGGAGAGAAAAATCTGTCGCAAGTTACTTGGCATTGCGAGTGGTGAAAGAACATGTCAAACAAACTCATGCTCAAATGGCTTTCCCTAACGATTTTCTTCTTCCCTGTGGCTTCACAGATAGAAGGCATAGGCATAACATCAAACTCCTCTTAGAGGGCTGGTGCTTATTACAGGCCTGAGGTGGGAGCAAGGAGGGCAGAAGGGATTCAGCGACATCCTGCAATTGCCCTGTTCAGTTTCACAAAGTTTCTCCCAGCACGACAAACCGCTGGGCGAGGGATTTCCACTCTGGATTTTCCAAAGGGTGAACCAGGTATTCACTTCCTGTTACATCTGGCTAGGCACCACCCTCTCCTCTTCTAGGGGCTAAAGCCTCCTTAGTTGCAGGTCACAGCCTAAACCTCACTTCACGGGAGAAGCCTCAGACATACCCTTCTGCTTTGCTTACCACTAGGCGTCTAGTCACTCCACCACCATTACCATCTCCAGATATGCTTTTCCTGTGAAAGGGAACCCAAGACTGTGAGCTCAAATTTTTTCATGGGCTGTAGCATCACTCAGTGGACTTAAGGCATGAAAGTTTTCAAATATGTTGTCTGAAGATCTTCATCAGATTCTCTCTTCCACTTTTGAGGGTGATGGTGGGACAGGGGTCAGTTCAGCAACAGAACTGCAGGGTTGTTCCTCAGATAACAGAGCATGTACTTTAGAGAAGCTAAATGTCTTTCAACAGATGAATGGATATAGAAAATGTTATATATACATCTATATAGTGGAATGTTTTTCTGCCAAGAGAAAGAAGGAATTCCTGCCATTTGCAACAATATAGATGAACCTTGAGGGCATTGTGCTAAGGGAAGTAAGTCAGAGAAAGACAAATACCACGTGATCTTCCTTACATGTAAAATCTATAAAAGTCCAGTTTATAGAAACAGAGTGGACTGGTGGTTGCCAGGGACTGGAGGTGGGAGAAATGTTGATCAAATATTACAAACTTCCTTTTACAAGATTAATAAGGTATGGAGATCTGATGTACATCATGGTGAATATAGTTAAAAATACTTTACACTATACTTGAATCTTGCTAAGAGAGTAGATTTTAAATATTCTCACCACACACAACAAGAATGTTAACTGTGTGAGACTGATGTATATGTTAACTAACATTACTGTGGTAATTGGTTTCACAAAATGTTCATATATCAAATCATCACATTGCATACCTTAAACTCACAGAATGCTATGTCAACTGTTTCTCAATAATGCTGTAGGGGAAACAACAATCTCCAAGCAAACCACAAAAATGACCAAACACCCTCTTCTAATGACAAATGTGAGTAAATGATGTTTCTTTACTGATTATAGCTTTAGTCTTGTTCTGCTGTTCTATGATTTCAGACAAAATTTATTAATATATCCATTCATGGAATTACTTCTACTTCCTGACAACACTCAATATGGAGCAATACGAACCCTCTCCAAAATCACCTAACATAGGTCCAAATACTATAATATTTCATTCCTAATGTCCTCTTAATGAACACTTTATGGTTCTCCATGAGGTACATTCTGTCAGACTGTAATGTCATAAGGCCTAACTTTGGCTACAGGGGTATTCCTTGTAGTCTCTTGGCTAGAGAACCCTGGCAGCAGAATGGTTCTGAATTGGTTACCTCCTTCTTCCCAGGGGAGGCAATGCAAATTTTCTTAAGTCCTACCATTCCTTCTTTCCACAGTATCTGGTCTCCATGCTGATTAAAGATTTGCAAGGGACAGGGTCCATAGTAGACATCTGTACTCAGGTGTGGATAGATTGTCTGTGATTTGGTTATGAAGTGGGAAGTGGGAAGACTGATTAGTATGAAAGCAGCGAATGGGAGCTCTGGTGAGGAGGGTCAAGGGGCAGCTGCTCTATTCTTTGTCTTGGGCCCTGGCACACACTGCTTAGGGATAGGGTGGCAGGAAGGCTGTGGAATTCATGTGGGATTAGTTCCGTGAAGAGGCATTATTTCCAATATGTGTCCTCTTTCTGCCCACCAAGTACAAAGGCTTCAAGCTCATGGACACCTCCAGTGAGGTTCAGTTCTTACAGATGATGACGGTGAGGAAAGTGTTTCAGGAGCAGCTGCAGGGAGTTCCCTGGTGGTTCAATGGGTTAAGTATCTGGCATTGTCACTGCTGTGGCACAGGTTTGATCCTTGGCCTGGGAACTTCTGCATGCCTCAAGCATGGCCAAAACATTTTTTTTTAAAAAAGCAGCAGCTGCAGGAACCTCAGTGGGACTGGCTTGATGATGCCGTTTTCCATCCCTCATCTCCAAATAAGTTGTGTGCCTTCCCTCAGAATCCCTCTGGCTCCCATCACTTTGTCCCAGAACTTGTCTCTGATCATATACCCTTACCTCGGAATCACCCCTGTATACATGCCCGACACAGTATTGTATACGTGTTGCTTATCTTTCTACATATAGAGTCCATTGATCCCATGTGGCTCCTTAGAAGACTTTAGTGTCATCATGCCCTTATTGATCACAGAATTCCTTTCCATTCACCAGTCCTTGTGATCCCACCACTCTGTAATCCCCAGTGCTGTAACCACTGAATATTACTCTTTGGATGTGAACACTGCAGAACTCCCTCAGCGGCCATATCCAAGGGCAGAAAACTAAAAGGAGAGCAGTCAAGTTTAGACATTCATTCCTTAAAAATAAAATAAGTGGTGTCTGGCTGTTCCTAGCATCCTAACCTACATCAAAGAAAAGTGATGAAGTAATGATAGAATAGCAAGTACCTTACAGCTAAGGCAAGGCTTTGATCTCACCAAGACTTCCTGGAAGTCTGCCTAGTAACACAAAGAAGCAAATAAAGAATAATCCTACAATCAGTCCTATTATAAATAATAATTCTAATCAGTACTACACATGGATGGCCTCACTTCCCTGGGGTGACCCATCAGTTACCTCTGAGCTCTGTCTGCTCACCTGGGAGCCCCCACTCTTCACACCAGTCAGCATGGACTCCCCGGCCCCTCCCTCCTGTTCAGCCCCCAGAGGTCCTGCCCACTGTCCCAGGCCCAGCTCCTCTTTGAGGAGCCTCCGATGACTGCAGGGAGCCCTTCCTCCTCTTTTGAAATTAAAGGGGTTCTGAACAGTTTACCGTAAAGTCCAAATGGATGTGGACCATGTGAAACTGGTTTTCAAGATTGTTTTGGCTATTCAAGCTCTTCTGTTGCATCCAAATTTTAGAATTTTTTTTTTTTTGGTTCTGTGAAAAATGTCACTGGCATATTGATGGGGATTGAGCTGAATCTTAGATTGCCTTGGTATTATTGTAATTTTAACAGTATTAATTATTCTAATTCATGAAGATGGAATATCATTCCATGTATTTGTGTCTTTTTCATTTTCTTTATGTGTCTTAGTCTTTGCTCTTTAGAGGTCTTTCACCTCCTTTCAAAATGTTTTCCTAGGCTATTTTATTCTTTATGCAATTGTAATGCTATTGAGCACCTTTTCACACAGATGTTGGCACTTTGTATATTATCTTTGGAAAAATGTCTCTTTAAGTCCTTTGCCCATTTTTTTTTTTTTTTTTGCTGCACCTGCCAAAAAAGCTCCCAGTTGAGGGACTGAACACACAGTTGCAACCTATGCCACAGATTTTTTTTTTTTGAGTTGAATGATTTCCTTACATATTTTGGAAATTAACCCCATATTAGATATATGGTTTGCACATATTTTCTCTCATTCCATAGGTTGTCATTTTATTTTGCTGACTTTCTTTTTTTGGAATAAATCATGGAATAGTATGTTGCCAATTCTGTTTGGAAAAGCACTATGAATATTAAAAGACTAAACATGGAGTTCCCATCATGGCGCAGTGGTTAACAAATCCGACTAGGAACCATGAGGTTGCGGGTTCGATCCCTGCCCTTGTTCAGTAGGTTAAGGATCCGGCGTTGCTGTGAGCTGTGGTGTAGGTCGCAGATGCGGCTCGGATCCTGCGTTACTGTGACTCTAGCGTAGGCTGGCAGCTACAGCTCCGATTCGACCCCTAGCCTGGGAACCTCCATATGCCGCGGGAGCGGCCCAAGAAATGGCAAAAAGACAAAAAAAAAAAAAAAAAGACTAAACATACTCTTCCTTTGGTGTTGACCCCATTTCTATACATTGCTCATTGATCCATGTCCTTTACTTACTGTCTTCCCTCAGCAGTATCTGCTGACATGTCCACTCTGCAGAGAGGGCCCCTCCAAGAGGGCCAGCTGTTTCAGACCCTAGGGCCCCAGGGTCATGACCTTCTCCTGCCCCTCATGCATCATCCCCTCTGCAGGACACTATGAAAATGGCTGCTCAAGCATTTTCCCTGAGTCTTGTCAGATCTCAGAAGCATACTGTTCCAAAGTAGCAGAGGTTCAATGAGCCAAATACAGTCCCTAGAAGGAACAGCATTCCCATGTAATGCTGAAGCTATTAAGAAAGTGGATAAAGGAGTTCCCATCGTGGCTCAGTGGTTAACGAACCCGACTAGTATCCATGCAGACATGGGTTTGATCCCTGGCCTCACTCAGTGGGTTAAGGATCTGGTGTTGCCATGAGCTGTCACAGACACAGTTCAGATCCCGCGTTGCTGTGGCTGTGGTATAGGCCAGCAGCTGTAGCTCCAATTCGACCCCTAGCCTGGGAAGCCCCATATGGCGTGGATGCAGCTCTAAAAGGACAAAAGACAAAAAAAAAAGTGGATAAAGACAACTATACCTCCATGTCACCCTCAAAGGCAGCTCACCTCCTCTTCCTGCCAAGGCTCCATATCCTATGGACCCAGCCTGTATTTCTAGCTCTGTGTGCCAAGTCCTCTGTTTTCTGGGCAAACTGCACCATTGACTCATCCCTCTACTCCCAATCTTCCTAATGTCTCATTAATTGGAAAAAGTTATGTTTGCATAGGGCTTGTTTTTCACACATACACAGGACGGTGTTATATTTTCAAGACCATCCAGTAAGGGAGGTGTTACTCTCCCATTTTTTTTTTTTTTTTGAAATGAGAAAACTGTGTCTCCATGATGGTGAGAACCAGACCTGCCTGTCCTTTGAAAGTCAGTTTTATAGTAACACATGAGGAGAGCACAGAGCTGGTATTGAGCAGACCTGAGTCCTAGCTCAAGTTAATGAAACATGTAAAAGTGTTGGAGAGTCCCCAGGCCAGCACTTCACTCATCCAGGGTTGATAGTCTAGGTCCTCACTGTACCACTGTGTACTTCTTTCTTTAAGAGACACCTACCAGGACTTTCCATTGTGGCTCAGTGGTAACAAACCTGACTAGTATCCATGAGGATGCAGGTTCGATCCCTGGCCTCGCTCAGTGGGTTAAGGATCCAGTATTGCCATGAGCTGTGGTGTGTAGGTTGCAGACGCAGCTCGGATCTGGTATTGTTATGGCTGTGGCTGTGGTGTAGGCCAGTAGCTATAGCTAGGATTTGACCCCTAACCTGGGAACTTCCATACGCTGCACCTGTGACCCTAAAAAGAAAAGAAAAAGGCACCTACCAAGCAATAGGAATATTCCTACAGTTATATTAAAGAGGGAAGCTATTAAGCTATGTTTTCTGTTTTGTAAACTGGAAATGGGAGTTAGATTTTATCTTATGGTATCATTTTCATATCTCTGGAATTGATTGTGTGATTTGAGTCTCTTAAAGTAACATATTACGTTTTTAAAATTTCTATTATCATTTAGGAGATGCCCAGTAAATTATAGCACGTGGAAGGCAAGCAGTCTACTTATGCAGCTGTTTTCAAATTAATGTGTTGAGGGGTATTACTACATTAACATTCAAGCCTAATTAGAAAGAGGTGGTTTGGTGTGACTGCAAAGCACACACTCCTGAGCACAGAGATGGCAAATGCCAGAGCCAAGGAAAACCCAAAGTAAAAATGAAAAAAAAGCTGAAGTGCTGATGTGGTTAACCTCTGTTGTTGCTATGTTAAGCCTCCCTGCAGCTGGGAACCAGGTTGTGCTCCTTCCCCATGCCTCATGGGAGGTTTATGGCAGGCCTGGAAGAACAAGCTGGCTGAAGCCTGTGTTTCTTGTGTCCTTTGTGAAAGCTAAACTTATAGAAAGGTTGTGCCTGCTTGTACCTGGTAAGGTAAGGAGGGCCTCTGAGGATTCAGAATGCAGAAATGAAGGGAGATTTCTCCCTTTTGGGGGACGTGGGAGGTCCATATGTCCTTGTGGGAGTAGGGACCTGGGCAGTGCTCCATATCAATGCTTAGGGTGACTCCATGGATGGTTCATTGAGACTGGGAATCTAGTAGTAAGACAATTTTCCACTTTGGACTGAGTGATGGAAAGTACAGGGTCAGGGTGCCTGAAGACACTGAGTCACCAGGGCAATTGTCAGCTCAGTCTCGAGCAGTGTGGACAGTTGAGTGATGATGAGGGCAGTCTTCCCCTGTTGCACCAAGAGGATATGTCGCACAAGTGGGACCACTTTGTCAAAGAGCATGAGCATGTAACATTTTTAATACTTACCATCTAGGTGACCTTTAAAATTTCATGACTAATGTGTATCCAAACAACTACAAGATGAGAGCATCTGTTTTTTTATATCTGTGAAATAATGGTTTCACAACATTTTTAATATTTGGTAAAGTGATGTTCTGTTATTAAGTTATTAGGACACTTTTCATTTTTCCATATTGTGTTTTTCAATAAATGACATATTTCACATGTGCATTTCTAAATGTTTGCTATTTGTTCCATTTTATTTCTCAGAATATGTCCTGGAATAATTCTAGAGTTTTAAACAAAATCTGGTTAGTGTGTTCTTGTTTATGTTATATATTATTTAAATAAAAACAGGGGGAGGGGCATGAGTTCTTCATCCATAGCTGCAGCAGGAATAATTGGTACAGCCTCTTTGTAGAGACATTTAGCAATATCTATGAGTGGAGGAAGAGAGGACCCCTTCAGCTTCTGCTAGAGAAAAGAATAAGATAAGACGCCAACTTATTGACTCTAATGTTGAACATTTTGTGGGAGATATTTTACAATGCAAGTGAAAAGGAAGAAATTAAGAGCAAAAAGAGGTTGTAAAATCTGTTTCTGATGATGTGATTACACATTGGAAAACCCGAAATAGAAATGAAAAAAAAATGATCACAAAATAAAAGAGAATTTAGAAAAGTAGTACTTTGCACTATTAACAATCAAAATCAATACATTCTCATGTGCAATTACTTTAAAAATTAGAAGATATAGGAGTTCCCTGATGGCCTAGAGGTTAAGGATTCAGCGTTGCCACTGCTGTGGTGCAAGTTTGATCCCTGGCTGGGAATTTCTGCAAGCTTTCTTGCTACAGAAAAAGAAAGAAAAAATAGAAGATTTTTGGCCCTAAAAAAGAAAAAAAAATA
Organism: Phacochoerus africanus; assembly: GCF_016906955.1. Taxonomy (NCBI): domain Eukaryota; kingdom Metazoa; phylum Chordata; class Mammalia; order Artiodactyla; family Suidae; genus Phacochoerus; species Phacochoerus africanus. The sequence goes on along the minus strand of NC_062560.1, from coordinate 88,071,737 downwards.
GAAGATATAATGAAAGAAAAGAAAATGGCTGGATATTAAATTTAAGAAGCAATGTTTTAAACATACCTAGAACACACTACTAGATTTGCACACATAGAAAAAGACATGATATTCTTGGGGAAGGGGAGTCAATAGCCTAAAGATGCCAAATTTTCCCAGGTTAATTATTAATTTAATGTGCATGTAATTAAATATCATTAGCATTTTTGATGAATTTAGACAGTTATGTTATACAATATAGTTGATTGTCAAATTAATTTGGCAGAAAAAAACCAGCAAACTCTGAAAAAGAAGTGTGATGGGAGAGGGTGGCAACTAGTCCTACCAGATACTAAAACATATAAAAATATGCAATATAAGAATGAGATGTTGTCCCATGAATTGACAGAAAGACTAATAGAGGAGAAAAGAATACTGATATAGGTCCAGTTATATTCAGAGATCTTGAACAAGATTAAGGTAGCATTTTCAGTGAGTGGGGATATATCATTTGTCACTTTGTGACTGGCTTATTTCACTCAATATTATGTTCTTAAGGTTTGTACATAAACAACCTTAATTTAAAGTTGATTTAAGAACTAGTATTCGGATACCATGTGGTTTCAAAGATAAAAAGAGATCATTTCTCCATCTTACATCAAGAGAATTGACAAGTGGTTGAGATTTAAATGTAAATGAAAAAAGAATCCATGCAAGTAATAGAAGAAAACATGGGTGGACCCCCTGCTAATCTGGAAGTAGAGGTAGCTTTCCTAACTACGACTCAAAATCCAAGCACATCAAGGGAGAAAAGATTGATAGATTTGACCAGGTAAAAGTGATAATAACAACTTTGCATGTCAAAAAACATGCCAGCCAATTAAAAAGACACTGGGAGAGAATGTTTATACTAATATCTCTAACAAAGTGTTACTATTCCTTTTATAAATAAGCTTATCAATATAGAGTCATCAAACACAGAGACCTTATCAACGACATGTAACAAATATAAACAATTAACAAAAATATGCACAATGTCTTTAAACAACTCTCAAACTTGATTCAAGTAGGAGGGTTGCAATTACAACCCCACTGAGGTACCATTTCTAAACTATTAGATTGGCAAATCCAAAGGTTAGTCAACACACTCATTTGGTGAGGATGTGAAAACCATGTCCTTTCCCACAATGCTCACAGGGATGCAAAATGGTGTGATCACTGTAGTTAGCTTAATATTGGCTTCCAAAGATATCAGCCCCAATCCCTGGAATCTTTGAGTTTTAACATATATGGAAAAAGGGTCTTTGTAAATGTGATGAAATTAACAGTCTTAAAATGGGAAGGTTATCCTGGATTATTCAGGTTGGCAGTCACAAATGTCTAAAGAGTGAAGTGGAGTGGGATTTGACACAGACAAAAGAGAAGAAAGCAATGTGACCAAGGATGCAGAGGTTGGAATGATGCAAGCACAAGCCAAGAATGCCAAGAGTCCCCAGAAAATCAAATAGGCAAGGAAGAGATTCTTCCCTAAACCTTTGGAATAACTGAAGCCCTGACAACACACTAACTATGGCCTGATGAAGCTAAATTTGGATTTCTAGCTTCAAGAAAATGAGAAAATTAATTTCTGTTGTTTATAAATACCACATTTGTGGCAGGTTGTTACAATAGCCATAGGTAACTAATACAACAACTATGGAGAGTAATTTGATAAAACCTAGCAAAATTACACATGCCCTTGCTTTATGACTCACAAATACACACACACACACACACACACACACACACACACACAGAGAGAATCTTCCCTCCATATTCATGGGTTCTTCATCTGTGGATTCACCTAGCCACAGGACAAATTATTTTTTTAAATTTCCAGAAAGTCCCAAAAGCCAAAATTTGACTTTGCCATGTGCCAGCATCTATTTTCATAGTACTTAGTATTGTAAGTAATCTAGAGATGATCAAAAATATACAAGAGGAGTTCCCGTCGTGGCGCAGTGGTTAACGAATCCGACTAGGAACCATGAGGTTGCGGGTTCGGTCCCTGCCCTTGCTCAGTGGGTTAACGATCCGGCGTTGCTGTGAGCTGTGGTGTAGGTTGCAGACGTGGCTCGGATCCCATGTTGCTGTGGCTCTGGCGTAGGCCGGTGGCTACAGCTCCGATTGGACCCCTAGCCAGGGAACCTCCATATGCCGCGGGAGCGGCCCAAAGAAATAGTAAAAAAAGACAAATATATATATATATATATATATATATATATATATATATATATACAAGAGTACGTGCATTACTTATAAGTAAATACTACATCATTTTATAAAAGGGACTTGAGCACCTGTAGAATTTGGTATTTGCAGGGGACTTTGAACCAATCCCCAATAGGCAGCAAGAAACAATTGTGTGTGTGTGTGTGTGTGTGTGTGTGTGTGTGTATGATATATATTATATATACAGAGTATATCTAAAGGAGATATATATATATATATATATATATATATATATAATATGTCTACATAGAAATATATTCTGGCAGTGACACAAAAAGATTACAGATATATTTGTTCTGGTTTAGCAATTGTAAAGGAAATCTTGTCACATGTTACCACATGTGCAAACCTTGAGGACATAATATTGAGTGAAATAAGCCAGTCACAAAGTGACAAATGATATATGATTCACATAAATGAGGTATGGAAAGTAGTCAAACACGTAGGGACAGATAGATGGGTGGATGCTAGGGTGTGTGAGAAGCCCTGGGCAGCCTGTACAGGGGTGAGGTGATAGAGGGTGAACACCTTGCTCCCTGGGAGGGACCCCTCTACAGCGTGGACATGTCGACCTACACTGATGAGGGAAGAGCAACGTCAATGAACACTATGCAGATTTGTAGTCGATAGCAGATGGAACTGCTTTGATACATAGATGAATTTTCTAAACAGAACTGGATTCATAGTAAACAAACCATTCCAAGACATCTGTTATTCTTCTCAAAATGTACTCCTTTGCCTTGAAAAGAGAAGTGAAGATGGATACCAAAAAAAAAAAAAAAAAGGAGTTCCCGTCATGGCACAGCAGAAACGAATCTGACTAGGAACCATGAGGTGCAGGTTCGATCCCTGGCCTCGCTCAGTGGGTAAAGGATCTGGCATTGCCATGAACTGTGGTGTAGGTTGCAGATGAGGCTCGGATCTGGCGTTGCTGTCGCTCTGGCATAGGCCGGTATCAACAGCTCCGATTAGACTCCTAGCCTGGGAACCTCCATATGCCTCTGGTGCGGCCCTAAAAAGAAAAAAGACAAAAAAAAAAGATACCACCAGGAAGTCAGATTCAGGACGCTCTGTCTCAGATCAGGGTGTTCAGCAAGAGGGAGAGAGGGACAGAGGTTGGGATTGTCATTTAATAGCTTCAATCAGAGTTTTCTGAAAAATTTTACCACCTGGCAGCTATCCCTCTGTATCTATCATTTTCTGGGTTATTGAATCTTGAAATTGGAATTTAGCCAGGGTCTGAACTGAAGACAAAGCTACACTAGTGAGGGGGAGTGATTGGGCTAGAGACTTAGAAACACACACAGATGCACTGTCAATTCTATTTTGATTCATCTCCCCATGAGATTGAACACAATGAATGCTTTTTCCAAGATAATAAATGTATTTGCACATGTATATGTACTGTGATTTTCATCATCAAGAGGGGCTTTTGAATGAGTATCGATGGGACCAAAATATCAGAGGAGAGCAAAATGACAATTTCTCTAGACCTGGGAGCCAATTGTCTAAAAGGGAGGCTGCTCTGTTGGTCTCTAGAGAGGGTGAGGGATGGAACTTCATTCCCCAAATGCTAGTTGTCTGGAAAGGTGATACAGGATCTACAAGGACTTGCTTGGTCATCTGCGAAACAGGATTCATGATACCTGTGTTAGAGAGCTGTCCTGACGGGGGAATGAGAAAACCTGCTCAGAGAGTATGGTGTGTGATGGGACTTCAAGGGCCCTTTAAGTGTTAAGACAGCAGAAGAGGCCAACTGAGCCTTAGGGCACTATGACAAGTTGTTTCTCATTGTTGCTCCTATGAGAAGATAGATACATTATAAAGGAAGTAAATATCTCTCTAAGATGCCTTGAGTTCAACTATTAAAGACAGAAGGATCTCTAGTTTCTGGGCTGACTCAGAGCTCCCAAGAGCTGCCCAACATGGTGCCTCTGGGCATATCCCAATCCAGTTCCCGACACTGGGAAGATAGGCTTGCTTTGACTCAGCGGGTGAGCTCAGTGAGAGATGCCACCAGGGCAGCAAGGTGCCAAGTTTACCTAACTGCTGCTTCTGGACTGCTCGGTGTGTTCATATGTTTCAAGGAAACACCCCACAGTCACCAGGGCAGGGGTCCTCAGATCATGTATTATTCAGTCTTTTCACACCAGATTTTAACAATCTGCTATCTCCCTATGGGGTAAAAATCCCCAAATTACTATCATTTCATTGACATACAATTGTCCATTCTTTCATTCCCTAATAACTAAACATGCACTGGGCTTAAAACTTATATTCTTTCATTTGAGTTGTCTCATTAACTCCATGGTAGAAATAAGATGGTAAGAAGGAAAATGAGTGCACAGGCAAATTCAGGTGTTAAAATGACTTGGAATGGCTCTTTAACTTTTAAATTTGCTCAACTTTGCAGGTATTGAAGATTAAAAATTCCCTCCTTGGAAGCTTCATCCTCATGCTGCCATGAGACAGCCTCCCCACCTCCTCTCTCTCTCTCTCCCCCTCATCCCCTTCAAAACATAAGTTCCACAAAGAGTTTTCTGCATTCCCTGTTAACATTCCTCATTCCCACTGACTCCTTATCTCGCTGCATTGTGGCTTCTGTCCCTGTGATTGAAATGAACGTGCTCTCATCAAGGTCACAAGCCTCCCTTTTGTTGCTAGGTCCAGGTATTTTGTACAAATATATTAACATCCTGAGTGTTACTTTAATAACCATGTACAATACGCATCTTTGTGCAAATTGCTCCTGTAGCTTAACAACAAATCTCTGACAGTTTCCCGGGCTCTAGAGGATGGGGTGTTGGGTCCAAGCCGAAGCTTTCTTGCCTCCTAACTGTGCAGTCCTGGGCCAAGCTCTTGTTCTCCCTGCCCCTCAGTTTTTCATCTATAAAATGGGAATAGCAACAGTACCTACCTCATAGGGGTTCTGGGAGCACTGAATGACTTGATACATAAACAGCATTTTGTCTTTTTTTTTTTTTGGTCTTTTTTGTCTTTTTTCATGGCATATGGAGGTTCCCAGGCTAGGGGTTTGAATTGGAGCTGTAGTTGCCAGCCTACGCCACAGGCACAACAGCATGGGGTCCAAGCTGCATCTGAGACCTGCACCACAGCTCACGGCAATGCTGAATCCTTAAACCACCCAGCAAGGCCAGAGATCAAACCCACGACCTCATGGTTACTGGTCAGGTTCGTTAACCTCTGAGCCACGATGGGAAATCCTAAAAAGCATTTTGTATGTAATAAATCTTAACCATATTTCTTTCTTCTTCTATCTCTTTCTTGGCATCACTATCCACACAGGCATGAAAAAGAGGGTATAGACTGCTACTGGTTCAACAGTCAGTGACATTTGGGGAATTTTGAGTTACTGACTGTATTAGTTTCCTAGGGCAACATAACACAGTATCATGACCCTCGTGGTTTAAATCATCAGAAGTGTACTCACTCCCAGTTCTGGAAACCAGAAGTCTGAAATAAAAGTGTCAGCTGTGAGTTCCCATTGTGACTCAGCAGGTTAGTAACCTGACATAGTGTCCATGAGGATGCAGGTTTGATCCCTGGCCAGGTTTAATCTGGCATTGCCACAAACTGTGGTATAGGTCACAGATGTGGCTCGGATCTGGTGTTGCTGTGGCTGTGGTATAGGCCAGTATATACATTTCATCCAATTTCCAACCATAGTGGTCAATACTGATATTTTAGAATCCTATGTGTTTAAGTGGGAGAAACAATTGTACCACAGTTTGGGTTATTTGCTGTGCCCTGATAAATAGTAAGGCTGGGGTCTTATCAGATGAGAAGCACTAATGTACACAGGACAGATGTGGGAATCAGCAGCCATACAGAATCAGTTCAAGTATCAGTCCTGTGACTTTCCTACACCACCCTCACTGCAGCCCAGTTGGCTGACATTTAAAGTCAGACAACAGTAAGCTTTTCTTCATAGGTTGTAGTGAGGATGAAAAGAGTGAGAATACGTTCTACATATACAATAAATTGGGGCCAGAGTCATCAATATTATTAACCATTTCTATCATGATTAGCATACCAGAATGGACCAGTAGTGTTTCTAGAACTATTTTTATTATTATGTGGGTTTACATTAACCTTCATAATATGATGTTTATTTTTAAAAAAAGCAGTTTATAAAACTTTAAGTAGTTATAATCTCATTGCTATTCTAAATATGCATGGATATATTTGCATAGTAAAATTTATGAAAATTTTAATCTTCAGTTAACATTGCTTATCCAACTTTTAAGGTTTCTTATAGGTTTTTCCTACTCAGTGTATTTCATTTTTATCTAAAGTAAAAGTGTCTTTAAATGAACCTATCTACACAACAGAAACAAACTCACAGACATGAAGAACAGACTTGTGGGTGCCAAGGGGAAGGAGAGAGGGAATGCGCTGTACTGGGAGTTTGAGGTTAGTAGATGTAAACTATTCCATTTAGAATGGATAAGCAATAAGCACAGAGAACTATAAAATCTCTTGTGATAGAACATGATGGAAGATATGAAAGAATGTATATATATGTATGACTGGGTCACTTTGCTGTACAGCAGATATTGACACAACATTGTAAAGCAACTATACTTTAATAGAAAATTTAAAAAATAAATAAAATAAAAGTGTCTTGGTATGTAAAGTGAAAAAATATGAATAAATAACTATCTCCAGGATTCCCATGGGAAATGGGCTCAATATCAGAATGGGTAACACCCCTAAATCAGGGAATTAGGCAATAGGATGGTTCCACATGTAATTAATGAATCTACCACATGACAGTCTCAACTAGTCATCTGCTGAGAAATCACAGATGCCTAGAGGAAGGGCAAGCAGATCTCTCAAATAAACCTTACATTTCCAGTCCAAAGATGTCTCCAAATCTAGGAGATGAAAGTAGTTTCACGACATGTTTCTTTACTCTACAAATAAAGCCATTGAATTTAAATTAGGCTCATCTGTTTAGCAACCCAGTTAGCCAAGCACTGAGGAGTCAGGAAAGCATGAGGGAAAAAAAGAAATGATGAGGTGGAACCAAAGTTCACTTCTTGCTGCTACAATACCAGATGCTGTTTCAATATTTTCTACTTAGGAGACAGAGGAGTGGTGCAGTGGGTTAAGGATCTGGCATTTGTGGTGCACTGGTTCAATCCCTGGCCTGGGAACTTAACATGGGCAAGGCCAAAAAAAAAAAAAAAAGGTAGATCTGGGAGACATGGGAGGCTCAGTGGGCCAAGAGTAATGTATCTCAAAGTCCTGTTACATGCCAGGCATTCTTTCAGGATTTTTCCTTTTCTTCTTGTAGCAAGTCTGGATGTAGGCACCCTGAGTCCCATTTTTCAGATGGCCAAACTCTGACTCACAGAATATGTAAATTTTCAGGGCTCAAATGTCTACCCCTTGCCCTCTGCACAGGCTGACCAGCAGCAGGTCCCATGTAGATGATGGATTTCCAGGGCTTAAAGACTGAGGGTGGAGAACTCTCCTGATGTGGAATCTGGGCTGTGTCACGCTCCCCAGTGGATGTGATGATTATGGTGGGGATGAAAAGATGTTCCATGTCCTAAGAGGACTTTGTGTGGGGGCCCCAATGAATGGCTGATTTCTGAGGTGCTGAACTGGACCCGGGAAGCAGCATAAACACTTGCCCTTTGGAAAGGGAACCTGAATGGTAGAATATTAACATGTGTAGCTACTACATGAAAGGTGTTTTACATTCTCATTTAATCCTAAGCTCTATTCAAGACTGATAATTATTCCTATTACTCAGAAAGGGGAAAAGAAGTTAAAAGTTAAATAACTTGATCTAGGAAAACAAACATAAATTACTGCTCTAAGACTCAAAACCCAAAATGACACAAAAGACTAACCTTTTCCCTTCTCTGTCCTGTGAGTTAACATTCAGATTACCTCAAAGCATTATTATTCAGTTATTTTTTAACAATAATAGAGTGAAGTACTTTTGAAATAATTAAATCACTATAAAATATAAAATGCCATGTTGATACCAAAAATTAAAAAATCAAATTGCATGTGAAATATTGAGGAAATTATTTAGGCTCTATATTCTGACATAGTTATATGCTTACACAACATACACTCTTTTTTAATTACATTTTTTTCTTTTTTCTTTTTATGTTTTATGGTAGCACCTGCAGCATATGGAAGTTCCCATGCCAGGGGATGAATAGATCTACAGCCGCCGGCCAACACCACAGCCACTACAAAACCAGATCCAAGCTGCATCTGTGATCTACAACACAGCTTGTGGCAACACCAGATCCTTAACCCACTGAGAGAGGCCAAGGATCGAATGCACATCCTCATGGACACTATGTAGGGCTCTTAGCCCGCTGAGCCATGATGGGAACTCCTTATACAAAATACTCTTTAAAAGTGAAGATGTTGCAACAGAACAAAGGGAGGGGGGAAAAATGTAATTGTAATGTATACATGTAAGGATAACTTGATCCCCTTGCTGTACAGTGGGAAAATAAAAAAAATTTTAAAAAGAGACAATGCAATATATACCCCCAATAAATACTTGAAAACATACCAAACCAAATAAAATGAATCATTTTAGTGAAACAGGGAAGTCATAAAATATAATGAAGTATATGATCACTTTTCTGCAAAAGTAAATATACTAACATGAGTATACATGTATATGATGTATGTGATTACAAGTTAATGTGTTACACAATAGAGAAAAATCTGGAGAAGAAACACCAGTACATTTAACAGAGATGGGCTTTGTATTATGGTGGTCAGAAGGTGGGAGCAGAAGGGAAAGACAGAATAGTTTCATCTTCTAAACATACATTCCTATATGGTTAGATACTTGTTGGATGACAAAAAGTCAATCACTAATCTGAAATAGTCATTGAGATAAAGTTTTGTAAAACAGAAGATGTCACAAAAATAGAGTAGAAATATATTTACTGACTGGGAAATGTGTTCATATCCTATTGCATAAAAGTATCACGTTAAAGACATTTCTCTGGTAATAATTCAATGTGGGAGTTCTCATCATGGCTCAGTGGTTAACAAATTCAACTAGGAACCATGAGGTTTTGGGTTCGATCAGGGGGCCTCGCTCAGTGGGGTAAGGATCCAACATTGCCATGAGCTATGGTGTAGGTCGCAGACGTGGCTTGGATCCCGCGTTGCTGTGGCTGTGGCATAGGTTGACGGCTACAGCTCTGATAAGACCCCTAGCCTGGGAACCTCCATATGCCATGGGTGCGGCCCTAGAAAAGACAAAAAAATAAATAATAATAATAATTCAATGTGTAGCCATTGGTAAGAGTGGATCTTTTCCTTTCCTAAATCTGCATTTCTATATTATTTTATTATTTATTTTTATTTTTTTTACCTTTCAATATTTTAATTTTAATTTTATTTTTTTATTACTCAAATGAATTTATCACATCTGTAGTTGTATAATGATCATAACAATCTGATTTCACAGGATTTCCATCCCACAGCCCAAGCACATCCCCCCACCTCCCAAACTGTCTCCTACGGAGACCATAAGTTTTTCAATGTCTGTGAGTTAGCATATGTTCTGCAAAGAAGTTCCGTCTGTTCTTTTTTCAGATTCCACATGTCAGTGAAAGAATTTGATGTTGGTGTCTCATTGTGTGGCTGACTTCACTTAGCATGATAGTTCCTAGGTCCATCCATGTTCTAAAAATGCTGGTCTTTCGTTCCTTTTAATGGTGAGTCATATTCCATTGTGTATATGTACCACCTCTTCTTGATCCACTCCTCTGCCGATGGACATTGAGGTTGATTCCATGTCTTGACTATTGAAAAGAGTGCTGCAATGAACACTGGAGTACATGTGTCTTTGCAAGTCATGGTTTTCTCTGGATAGATGCCCAGGAGTGGGATTGCTGGATCAAATGATAGTTCTATGTGTAGTTTTCTGAGGAATCTCCATTCTGTTTTCCACAGTGGTTGCACCAATGTACAATCCCACCAACAGTGTACTAGGGTTCCTTTTTCTCCCCTCTCCAGCACTTATTGTTTGTAGACTTTTGGATGACGGCCATTCTGGCTGGTGTAAGGTGGTACCTCAGAGTGGTTTTGATTTGCATTTCTCTACTAATGAGTGATGTTGAACATCTCTTCATGTGTTTTTTGGCCATCCGTATGTCTTCTTTGGAGAACTGTCTGTTTAGTTCTTCTGCCCATTTTTTGATGGGGTTGTTTGTTTTTTTGGTATGGAGCTGCAGGAGGTGTTTATAAATTTTGGAGATTAATCCCTTGTCAGTAGATTCACTTGTAAAGATGTTCTCCCATTCTGTGGGTTGTCTTTTTGTTTCGTTTAGGGTTTCCTTTGCTGTGCAGAAACATTTATGTTTGATTAGGTCCCATTTGTTTATTTTTGTTTTTACTGTCATTACTCTAAGAGGTGGATCTGAGAAGATGTTGCTGTTGTTTATGTCAGAGAGTGTTTGGCCTATGTTTTCCTCTAAGAGTTGTATAGTGTCTGGTCTTATATCTAGGTCTTTAATCCATTTTGAGTTGATTTTTGTGTATGGTGTTAGGGAGTGTTCTAATTTCATTCTTTTCCATGTGGCTGTCCAGGTTTCCCAGCACCACTCATTGAACAGGCTGTCCTTTCTCCATTGTATATTCTTGCCTCCTTTGTCATAGATTAGTTGGCTGTAGGTGCATGGGTTTAATTCTGGGCTTTCTATCCTGTGCCACTGATCTATATGTCTGTCTTTGTGCCAGTACCATATGGTTTTCAGGATTGTTGCTTTGTAGTGTAGTCTGAAGTCTGGGAGCCTGATTCCTCTAGCTCCATCTTTCTTTTTCAGGATGTTTTTGGCTATTCTGGGTCTTTTGTGCTTCCAAACAAACTTTAAAATATTTTGTTACGAGTTCTGTGGAAAATGTCCTTGGTAATTTGATAGGGATTGCATTGAATCTCTAGATTGCCTTGGGGAGTATTGTCATTTTGATAATATTAACTCTTCCAATCCAAGAGCATGGTATATCTTTCCATCTATTTGTGTCATCTTTGATTTCTTTCATCAGCGTCTTATAGTTTTCAGAGTACAGGTCTTTTGTCTCTTTAGGTAGGATTACTCCTAGGTATTTTATTCTTTTGGATGTGATGGTAAATGGGATTGCTTCCCTAATTTCTCTTTCTGATCTTTCATTGTTAGTGTATAGAAATTCCATCAATTTCTGTGTATTGATTTTGTATCCTGCAACTTTGCCAAATTCATGGATGAGCTCTAACAGTTTTCTGGTAGAGTCTTTAGGATATAGGTATAGGTCTCTAGGTATAGTACCATGTCATCTGCAAATAGTGATAGTTTTACTTCTTCCTTTCCAATTTGGATTCCTTTTATTCCTTTTACCTCTCTGACTGCTGTGGCTAGGACTTCCAGAACTATGTTGAAGAGTAGTGGTGAGAGCGGACATCCTTGTCTTGTTCCTGATCTCAGCAAGAATTCTTTGAGGTTTTCACCATTGAGAATGATGTTCGCTGTGGGTTTGTCATATATGGCCTTTATCATGTTGAGGTAGGTTCCCGCTGTGCCCACTTTCTGAAGGGTTTGCCTCAGAAACGGGTGTTGGATTTTGTCAAAGGCTTTTTCTGCATCTATTGAGAGGATCATATGGTTTTTATTCTTCAGTTTGTTAATGCGGTGTATCACACTGATGGATTTGCGGATATTGAAGAACCCTTGCATCCCTGGGATAAATCCCACTTGATCATGATGTACAATCCTTTTAATGTATTGTTGGATGTGGTTTGCTAATATTTTGTTGAGGATTTTTGCATCGATGTTCATTGGTGAAATTGGCCTGTAGTTTTCTTTTGTTGTGGTATCTTTGTCTGGTATTGGTATCAGGGTGATGGTGGCCTCATAGAATGAGTTTGGGAGTATCCCTTCCTCTGCAATTTCTTGAAATAGTTTCAGAAGGGTAGGTGTTATCTCTTCTCTAAATGTTTGATAGAATTCGCCTGTGAAGCCATCTGGTCCTGGACTTTTGTTTGTTGGAAGTTTTTAAATCATGGTTTCAATTTCAGTTCTTGTGATCGGTCCATTCATCTTTTCTATTTCATCTTGGTGTAGTCTTGGAAGATTGTACTTTTCTAAGAATTTGTCCATTTCGTCTAGGTTTTCCATTTTATTGGTATATAGTTGCATATAGTAGTCTCCTATGATCCTTTGTATTTCTGTGATGTCCGTTGTTACTTCTTCTTTTTCATTTCTAATTTTATTGATTTGAGTCCTCTCTCTTTCTTGCTTGATAAGTCTGGCTAGGGGTTCAACGAGTTTGTTGATCTTTTCAAAGAACCAGCTTTTCTTTTCATTGATCTTTTCTATGGTTTTCTTTGCTTCTATTTCATTGATTTCTGCTCTGATCTTTATGATTTCCCTCCTTCTATGAACTTTAGGTCTTGTCTGTTCTTCTCTCTCTAGCTGCTTTAGATGTAAAGTTAGCTTGTTTATTTGAGCTTTTTCTTGCTCCCTGAGGTGGGCTTGTATTGCTCTAAACTTTCCTCTTAGAATGGCTTTTGCTGCATCCCATAGGTTTTGGAGTGCTGTCTCTTTGTTGTCATTTGTTTCTAGGTATTTTTTAATTTCCTATTCGATTTCTTCAGTGACCCATTGGTTGTTTCATAGCATGTTTTTTAGTCTCCACGTGTTTGTGTTTTTTGCAGATTTTTTCTTGTTGTTGATTTCCAGAAAATTGAAATCATATCAAGAAAAGATGCTTGATATGATTTCAATTTTCTTAAAGTTACCAAGGTTGGATTGGTAGCCCAGGATGTGATGAATCTTAGAGAATGTTCCATGTGCACTTGAGAAGAATGTGTATTCTGTTGCTTTTGGATGGACTGTCCTATAAATATCTTTTAAGTCCATCTGGTCTAATGCATCATTCAGGACCTGTGTTTCCTTATTGATTTTCTGTCTGGATGATCTGTCCATTGCTGTAAGTGGGGTATTAAAGTCCCCCACCGTTATTGTGTTATTGTTGATTTGTCCTTTTAAGGTTGTTAGCAGTTGCCTTATATATTGTGGTGAACCTAGGTTGGGTGCATAGATATTTAAAATTGTTACATCTTCTTCTTGGATTGATCCTTTGATCATTATGTAGTGACCTTCTTTGTCCCTTAAAATATCCTTCATTTTAAAGTCTCTTTTGTCTGATATGAGTATTGCTACTCCAGCTTTCTTTTGATCCCCATTTGCATGGGATATTTCCTTCCATCCTCTCACTTTCGATTTGTATGTGTCCCTAGAAGTGAAGTGGGTCTCTTGAAGACAGCATATATGTGGGTCTTGTTTTTGTATCCATTCAGCCAGTCTATGTCTTTTGGTTGGGGTGTTTAGTCCATGAACATTTAAGGTAATTATTGATATGTATGTTCTTATTGCCATTTTATTCATTGCTTTGGATTTGTTTTTGTAGCTCTTTTTTCTTCCCTTCTTCTCTTGTTCTCTCCTCCTTTGATTTGATGACTATCTTTAGTGTTGTATTTGAGTTGATTTTTCCTATTTGTGCATCAATTGTAGATTTTTTTGGTTTGCAGGTATTCTGAAGTTTTAATATAAGAGTCTATGTGTATATGAGATTGTTTTAAGTTGTTCTCTTACTTGCAAGTGCATCTCCAGTGACCTGCTTTTGTACCCACCTCTTCTCGTGATTCCTGATTTTGGTGGTATAATTGTGTGTGGATGATTTTGTGTCTTTATTGTATATATACCTTTACTGGAGAGCCTTGTCATTTGCAGTATTTTTATGTGTGGTTGTGGCCTTTTCTTTTCTGCCTAGAGAAGTTCCTTTAGTATTTGTTGTAAATCTGGTTTAGTGTTGCTAAATTCTCTCAGCTTTTGCTTATCTGTGAAGCTTTTGATTTCTCCTTCAAATCTGAATGAGAGCCTTGATGGGTAAAGTAATCTTTGTGGGAGGTTTTTTCCTTTCATCACGTTAGGTATAACAATTCACTCCCTTCTAGCCTGCAGAGTTTTAGCTGAGAAATCTGCTGATAACCTTATCGGTGTTCCCTTGTATGTTATTTATTTCTTTTCCCTAGCTGCTTTCAAGATTTTTTCTTTATCTTTAATTTTGGTCAGTTTGATTAATATGTGTCTCAGTATATTCCTCCTTGGGTTTATTTTATATGGTTCTCGTTGTGCTTCCTGGATTTGAGTGAGTGTTTCCTTTCCCATATTAGGGAAGTTTTTGGCTATTATCTCTTTGAATATGTTTTCTGTCCCCTTCTGTCTCTCTTCTCCTCTGGTAACCCTATAATATGGATTTTGGTGCGTTTGACATTGTCCCAGAGTTCTCTGAGACTCTCTTCGTTTGATTTCAATCTGTTTTCTCTTTTCTGTTCTGCATCCATAATTTCTACTAATCTGTCCTCCTCGCTTATTCATTCTTCTGCCTCCTGCATTTTGCTGTTAGCTGCTTCTAGTGAATTTTTTATTTCAGTTATTGTATTTTGCATCTCTTCTTGTTTAAGTTTTATATCTTGAATCTCTTTGCTCAGTGTTTCCTGTAAGTTATCCATTTTTGCCTCCAGTTTATGTCCAATGTCTTGCATCCTCTTCAGCATCAACAGTCTAAAGTCTTTTCCCTGGAGGCTGAGAATCTGCTCATCGCTTAGCTGATTTTCTGGGGTATTTCCTTTCTCCCTCACCTGAGTTATAGTTCTCTGTCTTTTCATTTTTATAGGTTTTTGGTGTGGTGACCTTTTTACAGATAATAGGGTTGTAGCCTCTCTTACTTCTGGTGTCTGCCCCCCTTGTGGCTGAAGTTGGTCTGGGGGCTTGCTGTAGGCTTCCTGATTGGGAGGGGCTGATGTCTGCCCACTGGCAGGTGGAGCTGATTCTAATCCCTCTGGTGGGTGGGGCTTAGTCTCTGGATGGGATTAGAGGCAGCTGTGTGCCTGAGGGGTCTTTAGGTAGCCTGTTTACTGAGGGGCAGGGCTGTGATCCCTCCTGGATTGTTGTTTGGCCTGGGGCTTCTCAGCTCTGACTGACAGGTGGGGCCAGATTTTCCCAAAATGGCCACCTCCAGAGAAAGGCACACTGCTGAATATTCCTAAGATCTTTGCTTCCAATGTCCTTCCCTCACAACAAGCCACATTCACCCCTGTTTTCCCAGGATGTCCTCCAAGAACTGCACTCAGGTTTGACCCAGATTCCTATGGAGACTTTGCTTTGCCCTGGGACCCAGTGCACGTGAATGTCTGTGTGTGCCTTTTAAGAATGGGGTCTCCATTTCCCCCAGTCCTATGGAGCTCCTGTGCACAAGCCCCACTGGCCTTCAATGCCAGATGCTCCAGGAGCTCTTTCTCCCAGTGCCAGATCCCGACATGTGAGGGTATGACGTGTGGCTCAGAACTCTCACTCCTGTAGGTGAGTCTCTGGGAACCAGTTAGTTTCCAGTCTGTGGGGCTTCCCACCCGGGAGGTATGGGGTTGTTTATATCACGAAATCGCCCCTCCTACCTCTTGATGTGGCCTCCTCTTTTTCTTTTGGAGTAGGATATCTTTTTTAAGTTGTCTGGTCCATTTGGGTGAAGATTGCTCAGGTTTTAGTTGTGAATTTTGTTGTTTTTAAGAGAGAAGTTGAGCTCCAGTCCTTTTTTTCCACCATCTTAATCCCGTCTCCTCAATATTTTTAAATCATTGAATTTATGCTAGTATATATCTGAAGCAGATTCATGTCCTGGCTTCTGGTGTCCTCCAGGAGTCTGCCATTTCACTCCTCTCATTTACATACTGTTTTAAATATGGAAGCTTTATTGAATAAAATGTTGAAACCTTAAAATACTTGGATCTGATTACAAATATGACGTTCATATATTCATTGTTTTGGAAACATATTCATAGCATCCTCTTTTGTGGGTAAAAGAAATGTAATAAGACAATTTAACTGACAATACTTCTGTGTGTGCATATGCATGCATTTCTATGTTTCAAAATTCTTCACACCAAGTATTCACACTCCTAACTCACCCATCATTCAATTCAATTCACACAGCAGCTTGACTTCCCCTGTAGGGGTTGAAGATCCCAGGGTGGACATCAATATGGAAGGATTGCTATCAGTGTCTGGAAAATTCCTAAAAGCTTTGTCCTATACAGTGAATTCATCCAGCTCCCTCATGTCCATGAAAACTAGCCCTCTAATTGAGATATTCACATCTGCAATCCTGACTCAGATCACCAGGTGGCATCTTTCTCCTTTTTTTACGGGCCACACCCATCATCTGAGCTATAGCTACTGGCCTAAGCCACAGCCACAGCAAGCCAAGTCTGCACCTACACCACAGCTCACGGCAACGCCAGATCCTTAACCCATTGAGGGTAACCAGGGATTAAACCTGCATCCTCATGGATACTAGTCAGGTTCATTACCATTTTCTACAACTTATTTTCTCCCAATTAAAAAGGCATTCTTTATAAACAGAAACATATTTTTCTCAAAGCAAATTATGAAACAATGAGTACTGAGCAATCACAATTCTCTTTGAAAAATTCATATGTTTATAATAAAAAGGACATATACATAATTTTATATCCTGCTTACATTGACAGAACATTGTAAATCAACTATAATAGAAAAAATAAAAATCTTACAAAATACATCTTATTAATATATTAATGTGTATTAGATACCTACTGTGTGCTAGGCACTGTCAGGCCAATTCCATATCTGCATCCCACACCTTCCTCATCTTGATTTCTAGACCTGCATGAAATGGAAATGCCCACAGGGAGCAACATGTATATTGGTGCCCACCCATGATGTATGACAACTAATGGGCTCCATTCTAACAAGGTTAGTCCAAGCTTCCCCTTGAGTCCTGAAAACTCAGGATCTAAAAAAGAAATGATGTGGATAAGCAGGGAGATGTGCTACTTTGGGAATCTGATAGACCTACTAACCCATACCTCCATCATAGCACTAGGGTTATACTGTCTTCTCCTAACAGGACCTCATTCAAAGAGGGAAAGTCTAGGCTCAGTGGTTAATGAGCCCGACTAGTATCCATGAGGATGTGGGTTCAAACCCTGGCCTTGATCGGTGGGTTAAATATCTGGCGTTGCCGCGAACTGTGGTGTAGGTTGCAGACGTAGCTCAGATCCAGCGTTGCTGCGGCTGTAGAATAGGCCAGCAGCTACAACTCCGATTTGACTTCTAGCCTGGGAACCTCCATATGCCACAGGTGTGGCCCTAAAAAGACCAAAAAAAAAAAAATAGGGAAAGACTAGGCAACCTTTGTGCAGTGTCAGCGTTCTCATGGGCAGGAACTGGTCTGGATTTTCCTTTAGCTCTTTGCAAGGTCAAAATGCTAGATTTTGGTACTGATTTTGTGTCTGTCTAATCCCTAGGAGGGTGGCCTCTCCCATTGAGGCATCTGAGCTTCCATCTGAGGTGACATAGGGTTTCTGCTTCATGTAAGACCTCTTCACTCCCACACTGGGGGGCCTGAACCCAAGTCCACAGGAGACAGAAAGGAGAAGAGATCAAGTTCACAAAGACAAGCGCATGACTGGAACCCCAGTTCAAACATCTAATCCTCCTAATTTAGTGGAATGGTTCTCGTGGATTTGCAACCTATGTTCACCCACCCTGGTGTTCCTCTTAGATCAGCAGGCATTTTCATACACTGGTAGGGGTAATATAAAATGATAGAACTCTGTAGATGAGACTTGATAATATTTAGTAGAATATTCTATTCTATTCTTGGAACTAGTAAGCTCACTTCTAAAAATCTATTCCAAAGAAGCAATTCAAAAAGAAAAAAAAAGTCAAAAGTACAAGGCCATTTCTGGCAGACCAATTCATAACAGCAGAAGATAAGAAACAGATGTCCCCTAACATAACCTATGGTACAGCTGCATCCTAGAGGACTACACAGCTATAAAAGTAGTGACTACTCCCTCTCTGTACTGCTATGGATCAATAGCAGGCTATACTGTTCAGTGAAAAAGGTAAGGTGCAGAAAATGTGTATAGCTGCATCTTTGAAAACAGTAGCCACTAGCCACATATGCCTACTAAGATTCAGTTCCTCGGTAGCATGCCCCACTTTTCAGGCGCTCAACACGCATGGGTAGCTAGTGGCTACCATGTTGGTCAGTGCACATTTCGTTTTTGGCAGAAATTTCCATTTGACAGTGATGGTGTAGAATATGCCACCTGCTAACTGTGAGTGGAGGAGAAAACTAACATACGTATTTGTGGGGGATGGGTTAGAACTGGAAGGCTAAAACAAAAGATGAAAAAAAATCTACCGATAAGGGGACAGAGGAAGAGCCCAAGATGAAAGCTGATGATCTCTTTCCTCTTAGAATATAATACAGATTTACAAGCTCCATACACTGAAAATGGCAAGAAACAATGACCAACCCAGTAGCAATGCACAACTCGACTACCCAGATTGAGTCCTCTGAAAACATTTCCCACTAAAAGGAATCAGGCTTCCTTATAGAAATGGCTGATTCCAGGTCTGAGTAGGGATTGTACCAGGTAAATCTAGACCGAACTCTCATACTAGAAAGCACATCAAAAATACTCAGAAGCCAACCTGAAGGGGCTTCCACTGCACAAAAAACAATTGAATGTTGAAAATATAAATGACTACAAAGGATGAAAACATATCAAATATAGAAACACATGGAGACACTCATAGGTGGCACTCTAAAACACATCAAAATGAAACAAAACAAACAAACAAACAAACAAAAAACCCAAAACCAACTCACTGCTCAGCTTTGCAAAATATTAAGGCCACAACTCATTTTAAAAGTAAAAATAGTCACAAGAATTGAAAGTTCATCCTTCTCTTCCTGTTGTACGATATCTCAGCAAACTTTGGAGTTTACGAGAAATTTCTTTTAGAAAAGAATTCCAGATAATGAATGTCTGCAGAAAGAATTATAAAATTAAAATATCACCCTTCTGTACCCTTTAATGAAATGAAAGATCTAGACAAAGATCTTCAGAGGCTGCAAAAAACCTAAGGGGCAAAGAGATGGGAAATGTTATAATTCGGAGGATCAGGCTGATAACGTCTGAATCAATCTTTAAAGTCACAGAACAGACAATCAGACACAGTGTTCCTCCTGGTGTAATGTTATAGGAACAGACAATATCGCATATGTGGTACTCTGGCCAAAAAACCCTGCAGCTCAACAAGTCTCCAAGTCTAATTAAAATTTTTAATGAAACATATGGGCCAGGGGAACATATTAAACAACACAGGAAGATTACAATTGGTAAAATCAAGAATGCAACCCTATCAGTCAAAAGATCTATTTTCTCAAGCAAATACTAGAAGATTTTTTAAAGGAATGAAACTTCTTTAGATTACAAGAGACCTAACATTTCACAGAAATTAAAATTAAAACCGTAATGAGATACTGCAAATCAAAAGTTGGGGAAAAAATGGAAATTACTAAATATTGACAAGGGTGTGGAGCACGAGGAGCCCCCAACCCACTGCTGGTGGAATACAGACTGGAAAAAATCACTGACAAACTACATGGCACTATCTACAGAGCTGAACATACACATTCCCTATGACACAGAAATGCCACTCTTATATACATGTCCAACAGAAATGAAAATAAATGTCCATCCAAAAGATATGTACAAGTAGTCACAGACCCATGACTCATGAAAGGTCAAAAAATGGAAAGTGCTCTAAACTCTCTAACAGATAAATACA
Source organism: Phacochoerus africanus (assembly GCF_016906955.1). Taxonomy (NCBI): domain Eukaryota; kingdom Metazoa; phylum Chordata; class Mammalia; order Artiodactyla; family Suidae; genus Phacochoerus; species Phacochoerus africanus. The sequence goes on along the minus strand of NC_062560.1, from coordinate 88,051,743 downwards.
CTGGAAAATATCCACATGATGTCATTTGTTTTTACAATTATTACCTTTTGGTTTTCTGAGATAAAGACCCTCTGTATAAGGTGCAATGCCTACTAAAGCATAGTGTCAACCCAAAGATATATGGTCGTGGCCTAATATCACCATCCACAGGCTGATATGGCTCAGCAAATGTCTATCTTCTTCTTAAGTGTACTGGTTAGGAGTGTGGGCTCTGTGTCAGGTCCAAACTCCAGTTCTGCCACTTACAAACTGAGTTCAGATCCTCTTACTTCACCTTATCATCATACAATTGCCTTATCTGTCAAACTTGAATTATGCAAGACTTACCATAAAAAAAAAACAAAAAACATTTGGAGTTCCCGTCATGGCTCAGTGGTTAACGAATCTGACTAGGAACCATGAGATTGAGGGTTCGATCCCTGGCCTTGCTCAGTGGGTTTAGGATCCAGCATTGCCATGAGATGTGGTGTAGGTTACAGACACGGCTCGGATCTCACATTGCTGTGTATAGACCAGCAGCTACAGCTCCAATTAGACTCCTAGCCTGGGAACCTCCATATGCCACAGGAGCAACCCTAGAAAAGGCAAAAAAGATGAAAAAAAAAACTTTTAAAAATTACTGTTTTGCATTAACAACAGTAATCATAGTAGTAGATTATAACCCACTGGATAAAATAGGGACCCACAAATCTACATAGATGTAAAGATAAAAATGAATTAATCAAAAGCCTCCTGAGGAACAGAATATTTACATACCTTCAAAGTACCTCCCCCACAACATCTTTATTCATTATTATGGGAAAAAAGAGTAAATTAACAGAGAGAAACTTGGCAGACATCATTTGTTTTTGGATTTTGTCTTTTTAGGGCTGTACCCACAGCATATTGAGGTTCCCAGGCTAGGTGTCGAATGGGAGCTACAGCTGCCAGCCTATACTACAGCCACAGCAACGTGGGATCCGAGCCACATCTGAGACCTACACCACAGCTCATGGCAATGCCAGATGCTTAACCCACTGAGCAAGGCCAGGGATCAAACCTGCGTCCTCATGGTTCCTAGTCAGGTTCGTTAACCACTGAGCCACAATGGGAACTCCAGGCAGACATCATCTTAATCAAGCAATCAAAGTGTGTGTCACCAGTAAGTAGACGTCATGTCCCGCCTGATATAACATACTGGGGAGGGCATCCCATCACTTATGTGGGGAACTTGCTCAAAACTCACAGCCTCAGATGAATTATGAGAAAACTTCAAAACACATCCAAACTGAGGATAATGTTGCAAAATGACTGGCCAGCATTTATCAAAAATATCAAGGAGGAGTTACTGTCGTGGCGCAGCAGAAATGAATCCAATGAGGCATCATGAGGTCTCAGGTTCATTTCCTGGCCTCGCTCAGTGGGTTAAGGTTCCGGCATTGCCATGAGCTGTGGTGTAGGTCGCAGATGTGGCTCGGATCCCGCATTGCTGTGGCTGTGACATAGGTTGGCAGCTGCGGCTCCAATTTGACCCCTAGCCTGGGAACCTCCATGTGCCATGGGTGCGGCCCTAAAAAGCAAATAAGTAAATAAAAAAATAAATATAAAAATAAAAAGTATCAAGGACATGAAGGGAGGTAAAGACTAAGGAACTCATGAGGACCTGCTGTATAGCACAGGGAACTCTACCCAATATTCTGTGATAATCTATATGGGAAAAAAATCTGAAAAAGTATGGGTGTGTGTACATGTATAACTGAATCACTCTGTTGTACAGCAGAAATTATCACAGCATTGTAAATCAACTATACTCCATAAAACTTTTAAAAATGAAAAAAAAAAACTGTTGCTACACATTTTGGTTCCTAAAAAGATAAATGAGCAAGAATCATATTGGTTTAAAAATCCAACCGCAAAAATGTCGAAATAACTGGCCCTCTGGAACCTTGGGAGAAAATAAATAATGTGTCATTGTCTCAGTTTCCTCTTCTGTAAAACTGGAAACAATCATCCCTGCCTCATAGATTGTTACTTTGAGAATTAACTGAGCAATACATGAACACACTTTGAACAGTGCTTTGCACATAGTCACAGTTCAATAAAAGCAAGTTGTTGAATGTTGAAATTTTTATAGGTTGGAAAGTTTTACAATTTGCATGCATCTTTCATAAATCTTAACAAGCTTACAACCAAATCTTATTTATCAGCTGATGCAAGTTTTAAATCACTTTCACTCTAACTATTACCATGAAAACATCTCAAAGCACTAAGAAAAATGGATGTCAGGAAACAGCACCATTTCTGCACGTGGCCAAACAAAAAGTCAAGGGCTCATCCTGGATCCTAGCTTATCCTCACATACCCCCCATGCACAGCCACAGGTCCCTCCAGTCCTGCCTCCTACATACCCGGTCCTCTGTGGAGTGCTACAGCTCAGAGCCAGTCCACCCTCATCCCTCCCCTGAACTCTGCAAGACTCTCCTGATGGTTGTCCCCACAGCTATGCTGTCCCTGTCCAGTCCATTTCCCACACAGCGTCCAGAGTCGCCTGTGCACACATGAATCAGAGCACGTTACTCCCATCCTTTGACCCTCCACCCTCAGGATGAATGTCAAACTCCTGACATAGCCTAGACCATGAACTCCCATCTGCCCTTGACCTCATCTCCTACCATCTACACTTCGTTTGCCAGGCTCTACCCACTGGAGCTTGTGCTCTGCTCCTGGAACCACCAGTGCCATGCACATCACAGGGCAACTGAGCCAAAGGCCTGCCCAGGCCTGGATTCTTGTTGTTCAGGACTCAGTTCAAATGTCACCTTCTGAGAAGGAACTTCACTGACAGCCCCATCTATAGTAATCTCAGTACCAGTCATTCCTACACTATTCATGTGTTTATTTTCTTCAAAGTGCAAATCCTCTATTTATTGATTTACCTCCCTATTGCCAGTTCCAGGGATCTTGCCTGTCTTGTTCTCTGTGCTGTGTCCCCAGTGCTTCATTCAGTGTCTCACATATAAATCACTTAATAAATATTACTTCACGAATATGCATGTCATCCTTGTGCAGGGGCCATGCTAATCTTCTCTGTATCCTTCCAATTTTAGTATATGTGCTACTGAAGTGAGCACTGAATAAATATTACTTAAATCAAGAAATTGTTAAACTATTTGACACACAGGGGCAGAAACATATTTAAAGCTGAGTGTCAGGAACAAATGACAACAAAATTAGACATAACAGGATTCAAAATTTTAAAAAGATATTGTTCTGAATATATAGCAGTATTTTTCAAACTTGGATGAGTACCATAATGAACTGAAGACATTAATCAAAAGTAGATACATCCCACCCCACTTCCCTGGTTTTGATTCAGCAAACCTAGGATGGGCTCAGGTGCCTGCAATTTTAACAAGTACCACCTGACAATTTTGATGAGGTGGTCCATGGACCACACTTGGAAAGATCCTGACCCAAACAGATGACATTCATGTAGCATTAATGCCTATCATGAAGAGTTCTCTGCTCTCTGGGGGTGTGTCTGTCAATGTAATTACTGGAAAGGGCACTGGCCCTCCCCTCTCACCTATGAGCACAGATGGCTTTCCCACATGGGACCACACAAACTCCACAATATTCCTGGGTGGTCGGGAGCACTGAGTACTGTTACCCTGTTGTATGGAAGGCAATGGAGGGAAGGGTGGTGACTTACCTAAAGTGTCCCAGTGATGGGGCCCGATTTCCTCACTCCTGCTCTAGGAACCTGTCTAGTAGACTCAACATCACACTTGATTCTTCTCTATTGGCTCCTGTCCCTGGGGCTCAGAGTCCACACCCTCCTCTGATCCTCCACTAAAAGGGAAGGGGATAAGACAGCACATGGAATAGAGAGGAACGTGAGAGGAAGGGAAAGCACATGACACACAGGGGAAGGGGCGAGGAGGGTCTGCCTGTCCCCTCTCAGTTCACTGGATGCTGTGCAATGATGCTTTGCCTTTTACCCAGCTCCACCGCACAGCTCTCTCCACATGCAGCTGTGACACTGAAGATCAAGCATCATGGACATGTGCTTATCCCTGCTTGTGTTACACACCCAGGTCTTCTCCCTAGAGGTCATGCTATTTGTTAAAATCAGAGGCATCACACTGACAGATTGAAGGTTGCAAATTTAGAAAGGGAACTAACCTACTAGATGCCACATGCTACAGGTTATTTTTTAATGATGCTCTGTGGGCATCAGTATTTCCTTTCAGGAGATGGGACATAGGCACAGGGAAAAACATACATGCACAATGAATTCAAATGGACACAGAGGCCAACTAATGCTGGCCAATTCAGGGACAATTTGAGCATCAAAATGCTCAACGATAATGAACACTTTGAGCAAAAAAATAGGACTTTAGGGGTCATACTTATACAAATTAAAACACTTATTTAATAATATAATTAATTGATGATGAGTAAAGGGAAAAGTTCAACTCTACACTCAAATGCTAATAATTCTAGAAGGAATAACAAAATTGGAAAAGCAATACTTTACAGAAACCATAGTAACAAGTGATTCAGGTAAGAATCATAAATAGATGCTCAGACTGCGTCAAATCTCACTGCAGTCAGAGTCACCATGGTAACCACACTGGCCAAGTAAAACTGGAAAAAAATAAACACTATCCATCCTGATTATGTTCCAATATGTGATAGGAATTAAACAGGACTGACATAAACACACAGTAATTAACCTCAAATATTCTGCACAATAAATGTTCTTGGAAGCTTCAGCAATATACACATATGTGTATACGACATACATACACACATCCACACATGCTCTCTCCTTCCCTCTCCTCTCCCACCTCCCACCTCCACTCTCCCTCACTACCCAATGTCCCAGGAATTCATTGAGGTGGATTTACTGGAGTATAAATAATAAAATCCCCGCAATTCAACATATTCTTCTCTTTTTAAAAATTTTTATTGGACTTCGTAGATTTACAGTGTTGTGTCAATTCTGCTGTATACCATGGTGACCCAATCACTCATACATATATATTCTTTTTTTCATACTATCTTCCATCATGTTCTACCCCAACAGATTGGATGTAGTCTCCGGTGCTATATGATAGGACCTCATTGCTTATCCATTCTAAATGTAGTCAGAAAGAGAAAGACAAATATCATATGATATCACTTATACGTGGAATCTAAAATATGGCACAAATGATCCTATCTACAAAACAAAAAGACTCACGGACATGGAAAACAGACTTGTGGTTGCCAAGGGGGAGGAGGAGAAAAAGGGGTGGACAGGGAATTGGGGGTTGGTAGATGCAAACTATTACATCAACAGATTCATTTATGATCACACACATAGATTTCAAAACTACTGGACTATTTTAGTGATGGATTTTTCTGGCGATGACTTGTAGAATTATCCCTTGGACATTTTTCTCCATGATTTCAGTATATGGCTAATAACAGATAAAAGTTGATGTGGAAACACAGGAAATGCATGTTGTGCATCAAATACCCTTTCTATCCTAGAGTAGTCTGTGCTTTTAACCAAAAAGTTTCTTCAACAGCTTCTGTTGAATATTTGGCTGCTGACAGTTCAGTGAAAATAAAATACACGAAAATTTAACTACTTTAATTAAAAATACAGCCATATGTAAGAGCAACAAGAAGTATGAGATACTTAGGAATACCTGTCCATGGATGTGCAATGCCTATACATTGAACACTGCAATACATTGCTCAGAGAAACTAAAGAAGACCTAAATAAACAGAGAGACATGCCATCTTCACAGTTTGGAATACTCAGTATTGTTAAGATGTCTATTCCCAAACTAACCTATAGATTCAATGAAATCACAATAAAAATCCCAGCAGAGACTTTCAAAAAGAACTTGACAGGATGATCCCTAATTTCATATGGAAATAAAAAGAACTTAAACTATGAAAAAACAATTTTGACAATAACAGCATTGGAAGATAAACACTACCTGATTTCAAGACTCATTGTAACTCTATAACAATCAAGACAGTGTGATATTGGGGTGAAGGTAGATATGTGTATCAAAGGAACAAAATGAAGAGTCCAAAAATAGACACATATATGAACAACTCATTTACACTAAAGCCACAAAGGCAATTTGGTGGAGAAAGAATAGTCTTTGCAACAAATGGTGCTTAAAGAAGTGGGTATCCATATTCACAAACATAAACTGTGATCCATATATAGTACCATACACAAAAGCAACTCAAAACACATCATAAACCTAAATATAAAAGCAAAAATGTAAAAACTGTACCAGAAAACACAGTAGAAAGTCCTTGTGACACTGGATTAGGTAAAAATTTCATAGATGAGAAATCCATAGCCCCATCCATGAATGAACAAATTGATAAATTTTACTTCCTGAAAGGTAAAAATCTCTGCTTTTCCAAAGACACTGTTGAGAGAATGAAACGACAAGCCACTGACAGAAAGTATTTGAAAATCTGATAACTGATAAAGGATTTGTATCCAGAATATAGACAAATTCACAAAAGTCAATAAGAAGTAACAGACACTCAAATAAATGGGCAAAAATTCTGAATAGACACTGCGTACTCACACAAAATCAAATATCAAGTACTACATGAAACGATGACAACATCATTAATCACTACAGAAATGCAAATGAAAACTTAAAATGAAATACTACTATACCCCTGTGAGAATGATGAAAATTAAAAAAGACTGAAAATACCAAGTCTTGGTAAGACTGTGGGAACTGGAGCTCTCATACAACTGCTGGTGGAAATGAAAAATGGTGTGACCACTTTGGAAAAGTATGGCACTTTATTATAACATTAGTCTCACATCTATCACATGATCCAGCCATTGCACTCCTAAGCATTTATCCTAGAGGAAGAAAGTCTATGTCTATGCAAAGACTAATACACAAATCTTCACAGCAGCTTTATTTAAAAGAGCCCCAAACTGAAACCCACCCAAACATCCATTAACAGGTAAATAGATAAAACAAATGGTGATATATTCATATACTGGAATAATACTAAGCAACACAAAAGAATGAACTATTGATATATTGAGATTAACATTCAGAAATCAGGAGTTCCCGTCGTGGTGCCGTGGTTAACGAATCCGACTGGGAACCATGAGGCTGTGGGTTCGGTCCCTGCCCTTGCTCAGTGGGTTGACGATCCGGCGTTGCCGTGAGCTGTGGTGTGGGTTGCAGACGCGGCTCGGATCCCACGTTGCTGTGGCTCTGGCGTAGGCCGGTGGCTGCAGCTCCGATTCAGCCCCTAGCCTGGGAACCTCCATATGCCGCAGGAGCGGCCCAAGAAATAGAAAAAAAAAAAAATTCAGAAATCAGCAGCATTTCTGTAGACTAACAATGAAACTTTAGAAAAGGAATACAAATACACAATATCTTTTAAAATTGCACCCGAAAAAATCAAATACCTGGGAATACACCTGACCAAGGAGGTGAAGGACCTATATGCCGAGAACTATAAAACATTAATCAAGGAAATTAAAGAAGATGTAAAGAAATGGAAAGCTATTCCATGGTCCTGGGTTGGAAAAATTAACATTGTAAAAATGGCCATACTACCCAAAGCAATCTACAGAGTCAATGCAATCCCTATCAAATGACCCATGACATTTTTCACAGAACTAGAACAAACAATCCAAACATTTATATGGAACCACAAAAAACCCAGAATTGCCAAAGCAATCCTGAAGAACAAAAACCAAGCAGGAGGCATCTCTCTCCCAGATTTCAGGCAATATTACAAAGCCACAGTCATCAAGACAGTGTGCTACTGGTGCCAAAACAGACAGACAGACCAATGGAGCAGAATAGAGAACCCGGAAATAAACCCAGACACCTCTGGTCAATTAATCTTCGACAAAGGAGGCAAGAACATAAAATGGGAAAAAGACAGTCCTTTCAGCAGGACTTGCTGGGAAACCTGGACAGCTGCATGCAAAGCAATGAAACTAGAACACACCCTCACACCATGCACCAAAATAAACTCAAAATGGCTTAAAGACTTAAATGTAAGACAAGACACCATCCAACTCCTGGAAGGAAACATAGGCAAAACATTCTCTCACATCAACCTCATGAATATTTTCTCAGGTCAGTCTCCCAAAGCACCAGAAATAAAAGCAAAAAACAAACCAATGGGACCTGATCAAACTGAAAAGCTTTTGCACAGCAAAGGAAACCAAAAAGAAAACAAAAAGACAACTTCCAGAATGGGAGAAAATACTTTCAAATGATGCAACTGACAGGGCCTAATCTCTAAAACATACAAACAACTTCTACAACTCAACAGCAAAAAAGCCAACAACCCAATGGAAAGATGGGCAAAGGACCGGAATAGACATTTCTCCAAGGAAGATATACAGAGGGCCAACAAGCACTTGAAACAATGCTCAACATCCCTGATTATTAGAGAAATGCAAATCAAAACTACCATGAGGTACTACCTCACACCAGTCAGAATGGCCATCATTAAGTCCACAAATAACAAATGCTGGAGGGGGTGTGGAGACAAGGGAACCCTCCTGCACTGTTGGTGGGAATGGAAGGTGGTACAACCGCTATGGAGAACACTATGGAGGTACCTCAGAAATCTATACATGGAACTACCATATGACCCCGCAATCCCACTCGTGGGCATATATCCGGACAAAACTTTCCTTAAAAAAATACACATGCACCCGCATGTTCATTGCAGCACTCTTCACAATAGCCAAGACATGGAAACAATCCAAATGTCCATCGAGGGATGATTGGATTAGGAGATGTGTTATGTATACACAATGGAATACTACTCAGCCATAAAAAGGATGAAATAATGCCATTTGCAGCAACATGGATGGAACTAGAGACTCTCATCCTGAGTGAAGTTAAGTCAGAAAGAGAAAGACAAATACCATATGATATCACTTATATCTGGAATCTAATATACAGCACAAATGAAACTTTCTTCAGAAAAGAAAATTATAGACTTGGAGAATAGACTTGTGGTTGCCAAGGTGGAAGTGGAGGGAGTGGGAGGGATTGGGAGCTCGGGGTTAATAGATGCAAACAATTGCTTTTGGAATGGATTAGCAATGAGATCCTGCTGTGTAGCACTGAGAACTATGTCTAGATACTTACAACAGAGCATGACAATGGGAGAAAAAATTATGTATACATGTATGTGTAACTGGGTCCCCATGCTGTACAGTGGAAAAAAAGTGTGTTTGGGGAAATAACAATAAAAAATAAATTAAAAAAAACTATTGATATATTTCAATGAAATAGATAAATCTAAAAATAATTAAAATGAGTGAACACACTCAAACCCCCCCCAAAAAAAAGAGAATAAAACATCTTTGATTCTATTTAAATACACTTTTAGGATACGAAGACAAGTCCATAGTAACAGATAATTATTTTTTCCTAGGGACAGGGCAGTAGGAGGGAGATCATGTAGTATAGAACTGAAAAATTTTATGTCTTGGAAAAATAATATCAATGACATATAAATGTCATAAACCTACCTGGTTATTTTAGGGGACATGGCTTGGTATCATAATAGGGCAAACTATAGGGTAATTAATATTTTTGAAAATACAAAAATTCTTGTAACTGACATTTTAACTAACAGTTGAAAAGTTCTTGGCTTCTTAAAAATTTCATTATACAATGGATAAAAACATGGTTTCCATAGAAGACTATATTACAATATTAAATTGCTAGGAAGACCTTTGAACCAATGGCATATTTCAAAAACCTTCTGAGAGATATATGGGAATCACAGATTATTATTGATACAGTCAGAAAAATATATGTAAATTCATGCACATGAAGTTAAACATAAAGATCCTTCCACAAGCTAGACAATTCATTGCTTTCAGACAAAGAAAGCATCTCTCAGATGGGCCTCAGGGCTACTACAAAGCATGGAGCTGCTGATGGAATGACATTCCACCTGCTAAACCCCTTCTCTCATGATGAGCTCCAAGTAGCTTCTCTACTTTTAAGCAAGTTTGTGAACCTCACAGGAGCTATTCCATAATATGCTTAGTTCAGATTTATGAACTCACTTGAGCCAGGAGTCAGATCCCGCCAAAGACATGAAGTGTTGGGGTCTCCTCAGGACCACTGCCCTTGAATCTGGAGTAGAAACTCCAGCCGAACCTCAGGACACAGACCCTCAGAACCTGCCTCCTTCAGACACTTGATATGAGCTTAACCACCGGCCTGAGGAGCTGCACAGGGAGAGAGAGATCCAGCAGTCACCATGCTTTACTGGTGAAACTGTGCCCCGCACCATGCTAGGCACTGGGTTAGTGACACTGATACAACTGGGTGGTGATCACAACAACCAGAAGTTACAATGAATTTCTCACTAGGGCCTTTCTCTTCCCCTTTCCTCATCTGTCCCCTAACAACAAATTTAAACGGGAATAGGAAGTGGCCTGAATTCATACAGGCATTCACGACCCAGCAATAACCACACGGCCATGGGCTTACTCCTGTGTTATTACATGTTCTCAGCGACCCTGTGGGTTCAGCACTCTTATCCCCATTGTACACAGGGGGACGCTGAGGCTCAGAAAGAGTCGTTTCCTGTCGCACCAGCCGTGCCCCTGCCTCTGAAAGGAAAGCGTCTCTAGGACATCCCTAGAGCAGGACACCGCACTTACTGGGGCCAGGCAGGACTCCAATGGCTTTACCGCCGAGTGCGGAGCCCCAAAGCAAGAAAGAGGAGACTTGGATGTGGATCCTTTTGTCTCCCCACACCCCAGGGCGGCCCAGCCCCCACCGCGGGTACCCACTCTCCCTATTGAGTCCCAAACCCCTGAAGGCGGAACCTGCTCTTCTCTTCTGGCCACGGTGTTCTCTATAGAAAGGTCGTCACCGTCTCCATAGTGATGTCTGGTTTCTATGGCAACCGCCTTGCGCAGGCTTGTCCTCCCCACCGGAAATGTCTCCGCACAGCCATCCATCCACCCCTGGATTTTGCTGAAAGCAAAGCACTTATCCTCTTCAGGCAGTCACCAGAGAAAGCATAATAATTAGAGGCCATAGACTGGAACCTAGGCAGTTGGCGGAACTCTGCTCATGTTGTTGGGGCAAAGCACTGTCCTATAGTCAAGAATTTTTTGTTTTAAAGGGGCAGTAGGAGAATATTGTCTGTATACAGAGACCCAGGGAGGTATCCTAGGGTTCTTAGAGATGAGCTAGCTCTCAGAGGATTAGCATGAAAGATCACAGACCATAATAAGCAGTTGGCCATCTATGGAGAAAACTAAGACATGGTCTATAATCATGTGACTTGATATAAAAAAACAAACAAGTCATTTGAGAAATCTGCTATTTCAGGGAGGTAGACATAGAATATTGTAGTCATTTACGAGGCAGAAACCTAGTCAATTAATCCATATGTTGATTTATCTTGGGGAACTCTTATCCACCATCCCTAATATTTTCTTCCATGTGGAAGGACATTCATTACCAAAACACTTCCAGCCCTTCCACACTCTCTCTTCTCTTTTGCAGGAGTCACTTTCCTGATTTGCAGGGTCGGAAGGAGAGACAGGGGTTTCACAACCCAGACTCTCTCTCTTCAAAACTCTTATAGCAAGCTGCCCATAGGGGGCATGTGTTCTGCCCTGCCCTCCTGGGTGGGTCTTAGAATTAGCTCACCGTTCTTCTCTCATTTTTGTGCCTCTCTAGCTCACCAACTATTCCTGTGTTATTGCTTTAAAACGCCTCCCTCCCCAGGGCAAAATACATCCTTGCTCTATGTCTAAGCTATGTAGACCAACTAAGAAATATGAAAAGAAAAATAAGGAGAACAATACATCAACTTGATTACTTATAAAGGTGAAATTGGAGAAAGTGGCTTAGATTTGCTGGCAAATGGGTTTCTTATTAATGATGTCCAGAATTGGACAGACCTGTCCACTCGGCAGTACGGCATTGGGACAATAACTAAGGCCAAAGTTCTCAGGTGAAGACATGCTTTGTAGGCTTATTGGGCCTGACATGGAATAGATACCCTATAAATATTTGTTAAATAAATGTAAATGGCTTGTGGCACTTAGAGTTACCAAGATTTTTTTTCTAACATTATATCACTTCTACAAACTTAAGTAGGATTATTCCTATAAACTTTATTAAAATATGCATTTTCATCCCAACATTTGTTGTTTATCTTTTTTTTCTTTCTGTCAAAGGAATGTATTTGAAATGGAAGAACATGTCTAAATGGGTTGTACTACCACCAAGTAAAGCCAGAGCTGGAGCTCAACATTAAGATGGCTGAACAAAAGATTGAAGGTCCAGTGTCACCTACATTTCTATGCCAGACACCATGCTAAGCACTTTAATGATATTAACATACTTGATCTTCACAAAAGCCCTTTAAGTTTCTATCACTATTTATGGACCAGAAATTCAAGGCACAAAGAGGTTAAGAAACTTGCCTAGGGTCACACGGTCAGTAGGTGACAGAGGGAGGGTGCTTGAGCAGGCCCTACCCAGGACTATATGGTATTAAAGCCCATTGATACTAACCCCCTAGGTCTCTTACCATGCATCAACAAGTAGCTCCAGAGCCTCACCCAGCATCTGGAACACAGTTAACTTTTAACCGAATTGAACTTAGAGTGACTGAATGTAGAATTCTGGTGAGCCTGTGTCATGACTCTTTAAATAATTCCCTGAACTTACATGGAAAAATATTTCCCTTCTAGAAACTCAAAGTGGTTTTTGTGGATGGAGATGACTTGATTCTCTGGCCCAGACCTAGCTGACTGGGTGAAGAGGCTCTTTGACAAGTGAGACCACCTCCTCTTTGGGTCTGCCACTGGGACCCAGGCAGATCTTCTGACTGGTACTGTAGGGTCCTGTACAGGTACAGAGAGGTAGGTTTTGATTCTGTGTAGCACCTCACCTTTAAAGGGTCCAATGGAAAAGTGCTTCTCTGAAGCTACCTGCAGGGAAAAATGAAGGAATAGGACAGCGCACAGAACAAGAAAAAACAGGATGACGACATGCTTCCTTTTTTCCAGGTTCTCCTGGTGAGGAGAACAGAAAATAGCAGATTTCCCAGGGGCTTTCTCTTTGCCCCCTTTCTTACCCCTTTGCCCCAGCCCAGCCCTTTGTGACATGAGCAGAAGGGAAACACAAGTCAGGAACCTGGGGTGCCCTGAGAGGTGGACAGAAAGATGGGAGGTGCCTGACAACCAGAATGGTGCATCTGGAAACACAGGCACTGAGTCCATGCCCTGGCTTTTGGTTCATCCATCAGGCTCTCAGTTTCCACCTGTTTCTGGTTCCAGTGCCATCTCTCTGCCCCATAGCAACTAAGCTCACACATAACACAAATATGTACTTTCTAAGGAAGGCTAAGACTGGTGAAGTGACTTACTCATGAGGTGTGAACATTACAGAGTTGCTGTTCTGGGTCTGACATTGGAACCCAGGGAGGTCTCTTGTCTCTCTTGCTCCAATGTCCAGTGTTCTGTCTGGCAGACATAGTATTAGGCTTTGATCTCACTCTTCAGGACCTCAAAGGAAACACTCTTCTCTCATGCAGAACAAGAGGGTGAGGTAAGGGAACAGGAAAATATAGGGAATGAGAGCAGGTAGTGACTTTGCTCCCTTACCCTAAACTCCATTCATGAGTTACAGTAATGACTCAATTGAATGGAAACTGTATAATCACTTTCTTCCCTTCCCCAGCCCCTTGAGCACACATTCCACCACATAGAAATGGCATTAGTTGTTTCACAGTCAAGATAGAAATGTGACTGTATTTTCCTTCTTCTCTCCACATACTCTCCAAATCATGCTGTCCCTCAAATATATTCACATCTGTAGTTCACACTTTCCTGCCTCCTCCACTACTAATGGGGTAAAGCTCCACCAGGTTCCTGACTCTGGGCAAATCCATCCTCAGAAAGTGTGGATATCTTTTCCTTTTCCCTTTGAATGTACTGCTCAGCTTCTGTCTTCATAGGCTCATTGAGGCTGGAAGGAAAAAGGGCCAAGGTCCCAAGACAGAGACCTTAAATAGCCCTGTTGTCCCAGGGCCCTTAATTCCTCCTGATTTGAATTTCGTTCTTTTTATCAGACAAATTTATGGAAGCAAAGGGTTAAAAAAAAAAAGTAAACATGTTAAATTTATATGTATTTTTTTTTGCACAAATTTGGGACTAAACATTGTTCTGTGCAATAACATAAAATTTTTAAAGTTGAGTGTGGCCATATTCCTTGTTAAGAGAAGCTGCCATAAGCCATGTCTTCAAATGGCTTTTAAACCTAGGGGAGGAATTCCTGCTGCGGCTCAGCAGTAATGAACCCAACTAGTATCCTTGAGGATGTGGGTTCGATCCCTGGCCTTGTTCATTGGGTTAAGGATACAGCTTTGCTGTGAGCTGTGGTGTAAGTCACAGATGCTTCTCAGATCCCGAGTTGCTGTGGCTGTGGTATAGGCTGGCAGCTACAGCTCCAATTGGACCCCTCCGATTGGAACATCCACATGCCGCAGGTGTGGCCTGAAAAAGACAAAAAAAAAAAAAAAACGAAATTAGAAATACTCTATGACCTAGCAATTCCAATTCTGGGTATTTATCCCAAAGCATGGAAATCAGGATCTCAAAGAAATATCTCCCCTGTCATGTTTGTTGTAGCACTATTCACAATAGCCAAGATGTGGAAACAACCTAAATGTGCATCAACAGATAAATGAATAAAGAAAATGTGGCATATACATATAATAGATTATAATTCAGCCTTAGAAAATAAGGAAATTCTGCAATATACAACAATAGGGATGAATCTTGAATACATTATATTAAGTGAAACAAGCCAGGCACAAGACAACAAATATTATATTATTCTACTTATTTGAGATATCTAAAATAGTCAAAATGATAAAATTAAAGAGTTGAATGGTGTTTTCTTAGGGCTTGGGGGATGGGGAAGTGGAGAGTTACTAGTTAGTGGTCATAAGGTTTCAGTTAAACAAGATGAATAAGTTCTAGGGATCTGCTGTAAAATGTTATATAAATAACCATCAATACTATATTGCACACTTAAAAAACTGTTAAGATGGTAAATCTCATGTTAAGCATTCTTACCACAATAAAATAAAATAGGAAAAAGATAGTCAACCAATAATTCTAATCTGGCAAAACTGTCCTTCAAAAATGAGGCTGAAACTGTTTCTCCATCCCACTGCTAGTTAGAGTTCATCTGTAATTCTAAGGGGGTTGAAATTATTATAGAAATTCTTGGATTCATGTAGGCAACTGCTAAGTATTTGGCAGTGCTTCATTCAGCAATGTATGTATTAGAGAATATTGGGAAACATTTTACAAACACTGTACTCTATTCTGTAATAAAATATTTGAAGATTGAAAAAAGATGATGAAAGCGAGACATTCATAGACAAGCCAAAGGTGAGGGAATTTATTTCCACTATATCTGCTCATGAAAATACTAAAGAGAGTCCTTCAAATTGGAAAGAAAAGATACGGTTACTTGAAGCCATATGAAAATATAAAGACTGTAAGAAAAGCAAATAGGTATGATTATGATTTTGGTTTGTTGCTCCATGCTTTATTTTATACAGGAATTCAAAGATGAGTGGATAAAAATTATTTATAAATCTATTTTAGTGGGTATGCAGTATATGTGGGCATGGCCAAAAATTAAATTAAATTTAAAAAAAGAGAATATTTTAAAGAAAAGAAAATGGTCTTCTAATGCTTACTCTGACATATTGGTAGAAATAAAAGGGGCTCTGTTAAGTGCAAGGTCATCGTTAGCGCTTATTAATGTTATTTATTGAAGTCCATTGATGTAGGTAGAATACAAAGGTCACCTAAAATGACAAGAGTCATCTATCTTCTAGAACTAGGGAAAATCACTAGTATCCAGTGCCTGCTGTGTTCTTTCTGTGAGTTTTCTTTTTTATTATCACCAGATTTTGAGAGGAAAATTATGTTCTGACTGTTCTATTCTCCGAGAAGTAATTTGTTCTTTTAATCCTTTCTTTTGCTTGAGGTTATTTATTTATTGATTTTTTAGGGCCGCGCCTGCAGCATATGGAAGTTCCCAGGCTAGGGGTGGAATCAGAGCTGCAGCTGCCAGACTACACCACAGCCACAGCAACACAGTATCCAAGCCGCATTTGTGACCTGCACCACAGCCCATGGCAACGCTGGATCCTTAACCCACTGAGCAGGGCCAGGGATCAAGCCCCATCTTCATGGATGCTAGTCAGATTCCTTACCGCTGAGCCACAATGGGAACTCCCGCTTGAGGTTATTTTTAGTCACTGCCCATATAGGAGTTGTTTTGAAGTAATACAGAAAAGTTAGTATGGGTATAATTGGTAAAAAAACACCCTCATTTGGATTTTTGTATCTATTTTGGAGACCTACAGGAAAAGCAAAAGAAAAGAATCCGATCCTTTTGTTGTTGTTCAGCTGCACCTGTAGCAAAAACACAAGTTCCAAGACCAGGGATTGAACCTGTGCCACAGCAGTGATAACGCTGGATCCCTAACTGCTAGGCATCAGGGAACTCCTTTATTTCTTTTAATAGCAGCATCTAATTTCTAGCCTATTTTTTTGCACTCAATGAATGAATTTCCCCGTCTTTGTCCACTCATTAACCAGTCGATATTTACTGAGCAGCCACCATTGACAAAAGGGCAGTAAAAGGTAATATGATAAATGTATTGTTTTCATGACCCAAGTGTTTCAGGGTCATGAAAACAATGTGTACCAGATTGGCTGCCATCTTACAGCTGTGTAAACTTGGGCAAGTGACTTTATCTCTGAAATAGTTTCCTTTGTGGAATATGAATGAAATGGCAAAATGAAATGCCATAAAGTGCTTAGCATAGTGCTGGGCACATGGAAGATAATTAAGAAATCCTACCTTACCCTTAACCCTGCTTTTTTTTGCTCTAATTGCTACTACACCTCCTGGTACTTGAAGAACAGAAAATATGTCTCCCAATTTGAGCTCTATTGTGAAACAAATAACCACATTACAGTATTGTCATTAACATATAAATACTCACACAACACCCCAGGAAAAGCACATTACTAGTATTGTCATTCTCCTGGGGTGTTGGGTATCTGTATGTTAATGATACAGCATAGGCAGCATACAAGTTAAGGTTTAAACTAGCCAGTACCTAGACCACAGAAAACTGCTTTGTATAAGCAAGGATTCAATGAGTGTTAAGACACAGTCATTGAAATTAGACAAAATTCTATGAGAATTCTGGCACTGTCACTACTTAGCAATATAACCTCTGAAAGCTTTCTTTGTTCAGCCTTAGTTTCTCCATCTATCAAATAAGGACAATAATAAATATACCAGAGATTTTGTAGAGTCAGGAAGGGAAATAAGAACGTATTTTCATTATATATGACCTTCAACACCATTTTTTGTGTTGTAGGATGATTAGGGCTATATAATTGTGACAGGGATGAAAATATCATCAATTTCCATGTAAATGGTATGTATATATCTTCCTGCTTCCTGTTTTCTTACCCTCTCAGTCAGCAGCAGAGAAGCAAGAGACCTTGGTATGTGTTGTATCCTTCAAGATTTGGAGAAACACGACCCCACAAAAGAACAAAGCAAAATAATGATTCTTCTAAACAGAACATATGAGAGGCAGGAAATCTGGGGCCCAGGGCAATATTCACCACATTATGACATTGGGTAAGTCATTCCACCCTTATTACAGTAGTATTTGTTCACCTAAGAAAAAATTAGAAAAAAGACAAATGAAATTATAATAAAATACTCATGTCTCTCCAGCTATAATCAGTTGGATTTTTAGTATGTCATTCCAGTTTTTCTTTTTTGCATGTAAACTATTATTTTTCAAAAAGAAGATCCTGCTTTAATAAATACCAACGTCTTTGATTATTTTTACCTGATGCATAATATTTCATGTTATGGAACTATTATAAATTATTTATCTAACTTTTATTCATGGATATTTGGAATACCTCTAGTTTTAAATGACAAACAATGCTGAAGTTAACACATTTATACATATTTCTTTACTCACTTTTACAAATATTTCTGTAGGATATGTATCTACTAATTTGTCATCCAAAAGTATAAACATTTATATTTTAATAGATACTGGGAAATGACCATTAAAAGGGCTATACCAAATTATCCCCCTCTACCTCCAAGAGTATATGAAATTGCCTGATTCTCTGCCACAGTGGTTTTCAAATTTGATGACACATTAGTGTCACCTAGGGAGTTTTGGGTTTTTGGGTTTTTTGTTTTGTTTTGGCCTTTTGTCTTTTTAGTGCCACACCTGTGGCATATGGAAGTTCCCAGGCTAGGGGCCAAATCAGAGCTGTAGCTGCTGACCTACACCACAGTCACAGCAACACGGGATCCAAGCTGAGTCTGCAACCTATGCCATGGTAACGCTGGATCCTTAACCCACTGAGCAAGGCCAGGGATCGAACACGGGTTTGTTTACCACTGAGCCACAATGGGAACTCTCACCTAGGGAGTTTTTAAAAATTATCAGCTCCCAAGCTCCTCTCCAGATCAATTAAATCTGTATCTCTGGGAGAAGAATCTTGGACACTAGTATTTTCTAAATGTTCTCCAGGTTATTATAATGCAATCAGGATTGAGAGTTACTGTTCTACACTTTTACCAACAATGAAAAAATGTTTTACTCAGACCTAGAAATTTTACTTCTAGAAATTTTTCTAGGGAAAAACTTTTGCACAAATAAGTGTGTGTACAGGCCAGGGCTTTAGTTTTTGCAGAAAGAAAATAAGACAAGGGAGTTGAGAACCTTGGTATTAAAATTGCGGAAAATAATGAATTATGGATTTGTATTCAAGACTACTGCTTACTCCGGTCTACCATGTGTGTGACATAGTTCTCCAAAAATGGAATTTGTGTGAGTTCTCAGATGATGTATTTGAAAATATGAGCCTTCAATAAAGAATGTAAAGTCTGGAGCTTTACTGTGGCTCAGCAGTAATGAACCCAACTAGTATCCATGAGGCTGCGGGTTTGATTCCTGGCCTCACTCAGTGGGTTAAGGATCCGGCGTTGCCCTGAGCTGTGGTGTAGGCCACAGACATGGCTCGGATCCTGAGTTGCTGTGGCTGTGGCTGTAGGCTGGCAGCTGCTGCTCCAATTTAACCCCTAGCCTGGGAACGTCCATATGCCACAAGTGTGGCCCTAAAAAGCAAGCAAAAAAAAAAAAGGAATATAAAGCCTGACACAGGGGACTCTTTTGAGTAACATACGTTTCCTTCAACTGAAAAAACTTAATAGACACTAATTTTGTCAGTGTCACAAATATGCAGAAAGGCAATTCAACCATTAGAGGCTAGATTCTTTTAAAAGACAGATGGATACCTGTAGACATGGTCACAATAATATCTAACTGGGGACATCTTTTTCCAAACACACTTATACTCATAACTACAAAGAGGAGCTGCTTTGATCGAAGGTGCTGTGGAGCACACAGACCCAAGCCATGCACCCTCCCCTGATTCTCTGTAGTGTCTTTTTTTTTTTTTTTCTGGCTATTTCTTTGGGCCGCTCCCGCGGCATATGGAGGTTCCCAGGCTAGGGGTCTCATCGAAGCTGTAGCCGCCAGCCTACACCACAGCCACAGCAACACAGGATCCAAGCCGCGCCTGCGACCTACACCACAGCTCACGGCAACGCCAGATCCTTAACCCACTGAGCAAGGCCAGGGATGGAACCCACAACCTCATGGTTCCTAGTCGGATTCGTTAACCACTGCACCACGATGGGAACTCCTGTAGTGTCTTTTGAAGCATTTTCACGTAATCCTAGAACTCAAGGAAACACAAATTGAAAACCACTGTCCTGGGTAGAACATCCCACTGGTATGCTGGAAATGGTTATAGGTGTGCCAGAAATACCGCTTCCCTGAATGCCAGCGTAGTTGCAGCAGGGAATGGGGCAGCTGGAGTCAGTGGGGCTGATGCCTTTAATGGAGAGCAAATGTGCAAATCTTATCACTTTCTGTGTGTGCCATGACATGATAAAGATTAGGGACACTGATCTAGAGAAGAAAACTATTCAGTACATAGCCACGGCTATAAAATAATGGTTCTAGTGTCCTTGTGTGACTCAGAAACTGGTTCTGAAAGTAGTTTTAATGTTTCAATTTATAGCATAAATGTAGGACTTGCCATGGGGGCCATTGTAAAGGATAGTATTCATGTGCACTTGCATTTTGATGTTTGCTAAGGAGTGCAATCAATCTCCTATCATATTGTCATATTGTATAAAGACAGTTCTGATAAAAAGTTAATGCTTCATAGTTCCTTTTTTTGCCACATCATGGCTTATGGAGTTCCCAAGCCAGAGATCGGATTCAGGCCATACTTGCAACCTACACTGCGGATATGGTGACACCAGATCCTTAACCCACTGTGCCAGGCTGGGGATCGAACCTTCATCCCAGCACTCCAGAGGTGCTGCCGAACCCACTGCACTACAGCGAGAACTCCAATTCTTAAACCACAATAGCATAGCTATACGTGAAAGTTATATAATAACTCAAGGGCCTGGTGGAGCAAACTCTTTCCAATGTAACATTCATTTTCCATTTCCATGTTAAAATGGCAGTCCATCATCAAGGAGAAGGGGGAATAGCACTTTCTTGATTCAAAGCAAAGCACATGGAAACACAGTATTTCTTTCTGCCTTACTCTTCCTCCCAACCATTGCTAATATACTAGGCCATATTTTAGAGCTTTCCACAGAGTACCTAACACCTAACTGGGCTGTAGGGAGTAGAGTAGCAAGAGTTCCCCCTGCTCAGAGGGTTTTGGAGAAAAAAATTCTACCCCATGGCGTTTATACTGTGCCTTATTTTGAATACCTCAAACCGAAAACAACCAACTCTAGTTTGCTAAATGTTCAGCATACACAACAAACATTTTGCAAGTTTCTGGAGTTCTCCTCTCCTTCAGGGAAAACTTGGCAATGACTATTGAGAAGGACATGGAACCTCTAGGAGAGAAGTAGGCAGAACTTGTTTCAGAAGCTTCTCTCAGAAGATTTGCTCACAGGATATATAACACTGTCCCACTGAGAACAGGTGTCCAGAGGTAAGCTCAGAGGGCTCTATGAACTCTTTAAGCAAAGTATGCATGTTGGTTTACTAAAACTTTTATCAAGTCGTAATTAATTATGATGCTCTTCTGAAGCTCATTTTATAAAATAATGACCACTCTCTTTAATCTGAAGAACCCCACTTACATTTATATTATCTTTCTAAGACCATAACTGGAAAGCAGATTTGCTCACTGCAAAGCTTGTGGATGCCTTAATAACTCCCATTCATTCTGTGTTGAGCTATACTTGTGTGTACATACCACTTGCTAATTTACTGACTGGGGCTGCTGCCTGAGTATGAGTCTATAACAGAGTTCAGGACCTAAACTCTGTAACATTATGTCAGCAAGCTAAACTCTTCACTCTTCTGTTTTTAAATTTAGTTCACAAAGTATAGAGTGGTATAGCTTTTCTGGTCATCAGTTGGTGGTATCTGTGAGGGCTTGATCACACAGGAAGGGTAACAATGAGGGGGCATAAGTAAAATAGGCAAAGTGATGCATGAATGTATATATTTCACTCTCCTTCTACCACTAGATGATGGGGTCAATCCTTACACCCCTAGAATTAACCCCATGGAATAGAGAGGTGTGATTCAATTGTCACATTCATATACAGAATATTATGTAACCTTTAAAATGTTATAGAAACAGCAGAGATAACTTTTCTGCCTCTGAGAGTAGCAAAGACTGAAAATGTTGATACTGAGTGTTGACAAGTATATAAAGAAACAGACATTCATGCTCCATGGGTTGAGGGGATATATTTTGAAGGTCAGTAAGCCAATATATGTTAAAATTTGAAAATATCCATGAGAATTGTAAAGCAGCTCCTGACATCTAGAAGCTGGCCCAGCACCCACAGCTAGATCTTGGTGTTCTCTTGCTGAATGCAAACAATTTCACAGAACATTAACATTCGATAAGGCCAGTCTGTGACTGTAAGTTATCAAGACAAAAACAAGCCCACTCTATAATTTTGTATGAACACAGAGAAACATTGTCCCTATCACAAAAATGACCAAATATCCTCCTATTCTGGCTTATATGAGTGACTGCTGCTTCTTTACCTATCACAGCTTTGGCTTTGTCCTAGTCTCCTCCATTTGTAGAATAAGATTTATTTAGATAGCAAATCATAGAATTACAGTTGACCCTTGGAAAACGTGGGGGTTAGGGGCACTGACCTTCCACAGAGTTTAAAATCTGTGTGTAACTTTACAGTTGGCCCTCCCTATGTGCGATTCCACATCCACGGATTCAACCAAGTATAATCATGTAGTACTATAGTACTATTTATTGAAAAAAAAAATGCACACAGTTCAAACTCATGTTCTTCAAGGGTCTATTGTACTCATATTTCCTGACAGCTTTCAATCTGCAGGAAAGTCTCACTTCCTTAACCCCCCCAAATCACCTAACTCAAATCCTAATCCTAAATGAAGTCATTTCGAAAATCCCCTATTGATGGAGTTCCCTTTGTGGCTGAATGGTTAACGAACCCAACTAGGATCCATGAGGATGCAGGCTCTATCCCTGGCCTCGCTCAGTGGGTTAAGGATCTGGCATTGCCCTGAACTTCGGTGTAGGCTGGCAGCTGCGGCTCCTATTGGACCCCTAGCCTGGGAACCTCCATATGCCACGGGTGTGGCCCTAAAAAGCAAAAAATAAAAAAAATTGAAGGATAAAAATAAAAAAATAAAATCCCTTATTGACGTACTCCGGGGTTCCCCATGGTGTGTGTTCTCCCTCCCTGCAACCAAACTTGTTCAAATATAGGTGGTTTTTGGCTGGAGGGCATTGCCATTCATGATTTTTGACAAAGCAGTTACACTTCAGGGAATTTGTTATACAGAAATATTCAAACAATCATGAAGACATAAACAGTGATGCATCAATTTTCACAGGAAAAAGAATATAAGAATACACTAAAGAATACAAATATGAAAGAATAAACTGAAAAAGTATGTTGCATAAAAACTATAAAATGCTGCTGAGAGGAATTAAAGGAGACCTCAATAAATAGAGATATACATTTTGTTCATGGAATGGAAGATTCAATATTGTTAAGATTTCAGTTCTCTTCAAATTTGTCTACTGATTCAAAGATATACCAATCAAAATCCCAGCTAGAGCTTTTGTAGAAATGGACAAGTTGATTCTAAAACTCATATGGAAAAGCAAGAGTATGAATAACCAAAATAACTTAAAAATAATAGGAGACTCACAGTGCCTGATTTTAAGACATTATAAAGCTACAGAAATCAAAAGTGACCTATTATATACAGGGACAACAGAGACAACGGACTGTTTACAAAGATGCTAAGGCAACTTAGTGGAGAAAGAAGAGTCTTTTAGGCAAGTGATGCTGTAACAATTGGATATCACTATGCCAAAGCTGAAATTCAACATATATATAACCTGTACCATATACAAAAAACTCAAAATGGATCATAGACTTAAATATGAAACCTAAAACTGTACAATTTTTAGAATACAGGATAAAATCTTTACGACCTTGGTTAGGCAGCAATTTCTTATATATAACACTACACACAACTGGTATAAGAATTGTTTTTCATTAACATTAAAAACTTCTGTTATTCAAAGGTCATTTTTAAGATAATAAAAAACAACCCACAGACTGGGAGAAAAATTTGTAAAACACATATCTAATAACAGACTTGTATCAGGTATTTATAAACAACACTTAAAAAATCAACAATGAATTTGAACCACTCAATTTTAAAAAGGGGAGTAAAATATCTATACATTCTCTATGCAAGATATATAGATGGCCAATATGCATATGAAAAAATGTTCAATATCATTGGTGACTAGAGAAATGCAAATTAGAACTGCAATGAGATATGGCTAAAATGAAAAGACCAACCATACCAAGTACTAGCAAGGATGCAGAGAAATTAGATAGAACTCTCATACACTGCTGTGGGAATGTAAAATGGTACAACCTCTTCCGAAAAAATAAATGTTGAATGTATACCTACCATATGATCCAGCCATCCTACTCCTAGGTATTTAATCAAGAGAAAGGCAAAAGCATATGTCCATAGGAACAGTTGTATGTGAAACAGTTGAAGCAGCTTTATTCATTAGCTCAAATCTGGAAACAACCCAAATGTCCATCAACAAGTGAATGGATAAACCAACTGTGGTATAGCCATATAGTTGATACACATAACAACAGGGATGGGTCTCAAACAATTATGCTGAGTGAAAGAAGATCACATTCCCCCAAAAAGAATATATGCTGTATGATTTCATTCATGTAAAATTACAGAAAATGAAATGATTCTATATTGTCAGAAAGCAGATCAGTGGTTGTCCGGGGACAATACAGAGGTGAGAAGGAAGGATTATTACAAAGGCACATGAAGAGACTTTTGGGGGTGATGGGTAAGCTTGCTATTTTGAGAGTGGTGATAGTTTCATGCTTGTATACATACGTTAAAACTTATCAAATTGTATACTTTAAATATGTACAGGTTGATGTGTATCAATTATATCTCAATAATGCTATTAAGGTATGCTGCAGATCTGTATAATGCTAAATTGGAGAGATAACTGAAGATTAAAAGGCAAGCTGCAGAACACTGCAGTCCTGTTTTTGCAAGAGAATAAATTCATGCGTATTCTTTTTTTTGGGGGGGGGGCTGCACCCACAGCATATGGAGGTTCCCAGGCTAGAGGTTGAATCAGGGCTGAAGCTGCCAGCCTATGCCACAGCCACATGGGATCCAAGCCACGTCTGTGACTTACACCACAGCTCATGGCAAGGCTGGATCCTTATCCCACTGAGCGAGGTCAGGGATGTAACCCGTGTCCTCATTGATGCTAGTCAGGTTCGTTAACCGCTCAGCCGTGACAGGAACTCCATTTTGTGTGTATTTTTTACGAAGAGGATCTGCGGGTACTATGCACCAAATGTTAACACAGAAAAAACACTGATTCAAAAATATTTGCAGAAGCCTATTTATTGACATGAAAAGATAGTCACAAAATACAGTTGGTGAGGAGAAAGGCAAGTCACAAAAACAGTACTTACAATATGATCTTATTTTAGTTTCTTAACTGCTTAAAAATCTCAAAGCATACAACCCAATATTTTTACACACTTGGACATTCTCTTAGCCTAGATTAGGGGTTATAATTCCTACCATTAGTCAGAAAACACAGCTATAGCCCAAAGGTCCCTAGATTGAGGCAGCAGCTTCTCTCCTAGCTTTCCTGTTTTGTGTTGCTGAAGCTGCAGTTCTGGGCCCAATTTCCCCCAGTTAAGTTTATCCAGTACAGATTTGGCTGGTACAAATGCAGAGAGCAGGCTTGCCTACCAGTAAAAGACAGAAATTTTTAGCTTTTCATATGACACAGAGAAGAATAAATTACAAAGGGTAAACAAATTAAGGTATGGTTTTGCAAGGAGGAAGAAAGCAATTGTTTTTTAAGTGTATGGTATGAAACAATGTACATAATGATTCCAGTTCTTTGGGGAAAAAGTACATACAGATTAGGAAGAATATATAACAAATTTCAGTTGTTTGACACCAAATCCACATCTCATTCATTCAGCAGTTTTGGGTACCTACTGTTTCCCAGACACTGCCAATTAAAATCCATAACTCATCCCAGACTTTTCTTCTGACTCCCAGCAAGGCATAGCCAAATGCCTAATGGACATGTGCATTTAGAGGAAGTTAAGACTTCCAAGACTGGCAGGGACATTTTCTACAGCAAAACTGAATTGTTAAAACCAGTGTGTGAGCTTCGAAGGCTACCACGTAAAAAAGTGGGAGAGAACCATAAGGTAGGGTAATGAGAGTGGATTTTGGTATCTGACAAAACAGCTATGCCACCTGCCTGCTGTGGGAAGCTAGGACAAAGTATTTAACCTCCTTAATTCTCACTGGAGGTAATTCAGTACAATGAGTTATCATCATTAAAAAAAATACCAGTACCTAACTTGGAGGACCATTGTTGAGAAGAGGAAACCTATCAAATACAGTGCCATCACAACAGTATCTCACTTAAGAGTAGGTACTCAGGAAATGTTTCCTCACTATACCTAACTCCTCTCTCTTTTACAAGATGAAACTTGACATAGATGAAATTGCCTAACAATGTAAGAGTTATAAACGCAGCAGCAAAATAAAAAATAAATATTACATTTTATCTGAGATTCAGGGCCATTTGTGTGTTGTAGAATGAGTTATCTGATGCAGGTAGAATAGGGGGAAAACATTAATTCCTTTTACATTAAACAACCTGTAGCAGCCCTGCCTTCTTTACATACTGAGAGTGCACATTTAGCAATGAGTGTGTATGTGTATACATATATACACGAATATATGTGTACTATTAGATATCTTTTTGTATAGATATGCCTTATTTCTGCAACTAGATTATAACTAGATATTTTCTTTGAATATTTTAACCACTTTAACCACTTGAAGCCACAAATGGATCTAAGCAGATACTAATGAATAAGTCAGCTTACTTACGATGCACCCACCAGTTTGCTATCTTCTTAAAATGTTAAAAAGCACCCCATTCACACAAGACAATAACAGATGTTTTCAACTCACAATGAAATATTAATTTGATACCCCCAAATGGTCTAGCTCAGACCTAGACTGTCACAGGTAATACTGCGTTGAAGACATAATTTATAATGCACATCACACACTGCAATAATCAAAACATTATGCGTGATTCTTTGGAAACAAACAGCCTTTTAGTTTGGAGATTGCTGAATGGGATCGCTCTTATTTCTAGCTCATTTTACATTGTTTCAATAATCACTTTAACTTCACGGAAAATGGCCATGAGTGTATTATAACTCAAGTGATCAACAACTACAATCGAGCCCTTTCTGATATGTTCCTTTATGTTGATAAATATGGCCACAGCGCTAACGAGATTGGCTTTTGCCTCTTTCTGGTTAAAGATGAGTTTTAATGCTGCTAATGCCTTTGTATTGATCATGTCCCTGGCTGCAGTTGGATTTTCAGACATATTCAAAAGTACTTTCAAAACAAGATTTCTGGTTTTACGATTTCCCAGGGACAGCAAATTGAAAAGCTCTGAAAAGTAATTGGCAACAATGTGGTGATGGTTAGAATCAGTAGTCAGTTGCCCTAGTATCTTTAATCCAGATTGCTGTCCAGGTGAGTTCAAAGGAAAAGACATGGTTTCCTTACACATGTGCTTAACGTGTAATTCAACCTTGCGTTGCCTTTCATCCCCAGAGGGGGTATTCAGAGTAATTACAGCCTTTTTTCTCATTTCAGAGGAAGGAAAACTGAGCAAGCTTTCAATAAGTGTCACTACACCCACTTCATTAATGAACTCTTGGGCAAACGGATGAACATTAATGATCCCCATTGCAATTTGAGCTATTTTATGAATGAGAGGATCAGTAGTTGACTTAAGTAAGGTAACAAGTTTTTCAAACTCCTCAGAATCCATGTAGCATTCCATTTTGCAAGGGCAAGCAAATGGCTTAATCCCATTCACCTCCCTGATCCTGATTTGGCGTCTAATCTCCTCTATGGTCTGGATGCAAGGGTCAGAACCAAATGGGTACTCGGGGACAGACTGTGAGCATGAGGCAGTGCTCCTAGAAGGGCCCGCTGTGGCCGCAGGCAAAGAGTGGGTGTTTTCCTCAGCTGAGGCCAGGACAATATATGAAGGAGGCTTTGCTTCAAATTGGGCTTGGGATCTAAAGCCTAACACTGCTGGAGTTACAGCAGGGGCTTTGGGCCAGATAGTTACCTCAGACCAGTCCTTGGGCCTATCTTTTTCATTAATTTCATCCACAGGCTGGGGCTTAATAATCCTGCTCACAGGTCTAGGGTTAGGGTCAAAACTAGTTTCATCGCCATCCCAAAACCAGTTCCCAATAACGTTTTCTTCCTCCTCCTCCTCAGCCCCTGGCTTAGCCTTGCAGGTGGCCCCAGCCACAGGCTCTAACTTCTCAGCACAGGACAGGGGCCCAGTATCAGCTTTACCTTCATCCTTAGCACTGAAACCATTACTAGCTTCTCCTCCATTCTGGGATGAGGAACCAACACTGGCCTCTTCCCCAGCCCGGGGCTGGGTATCAATACCAGTCTTATCTTTACGTGTAGACCTGGATTCAGCACTAGCCTTAACTACAGAACAAGAAGATCTAGTTGCTTCATCTTCAGCTTTAGGATTGATATCTGCCAAGACTCCTTCCTTCATCTCACTAACAACCTTGTTCTTAGATGCTGCCTTCATCTCTGCCACTGCATCTTCATCTCTTGCCTTGGCTACTGCTTTGGCCTGGGTCTTGGGTACAGATCTGACTACACCTGTAGCCTCCTTCTTTGCTTCAGCTTCTACAACAGCCCTTTTTTCAGTTTTGGCCTTCTTTTTATTCTCATTTTTCCTACTTCTATTCTTTTTACTCGCATTCTTAACCCCAGTCATGGTTGAAGCCCAGTTATACAGATAGCTCTATACAGTCTTGGCCTTGATTCTCAATGTGTCCCAGGTCACTGTCTTAATACTCTTTTGCTGGGTTGAAGGTGATGATCTTCTGCCACTCCAAAGCCAGCAGAGCCACCACAGCAGAGAGACCTGAGGTGGAAGAGGGAAATGGGCTTTAAGTCTTTTCCAACTGTGCCTCTTTATGCAGAGAGTCAACAGGACATGAGAGAGTAGAGATGGACTGTGTGGTAGGACAAGTGGAAGAGTAGAAAACTCTGTTACCTCATTTTATTCCTCCCAAGTAACACCCAACAATGCCCTGCCCAGGCACTTCCATAATCTTTCTCTGTATCAAATAGGAGCAGAGATGATGGGAAAGCTTGGAGAAAGTGAGAGAGGCTAAGGAGTGTCCAGCACCTTTGGTATATACCACTACACTCTATAGGTCTATCCAGGTAGCCTCTTACCAACCTGCACTGATCTGGCGCAATTTTCTCCCCCTTTCTTGCTTCCAGTATTGATAACTCTTACAGCCAACTCACAGGCAAACCTATGTAAAGAAACACAGGAAGGAATAGAATTTTAAGTATTTGGTAAACAGACATGCTCTCTGGCTTCTAAACCCAAGACCTTGCCTTTCCAAATCTGGAGCTTTGTTAATATAATCTTTCGGCATCCTTGGTTCTCCTCATGGCTTCCTCCTCCACTTACCCTATAGGCAAAATCCTAGCCCAACCTGGCCCTATTTCCTATACATAAATGTGACTGCAGAGGTGTACGGAAAGTGGGAAGACAATGGCTCCAAGATACGATCTGGTCTTACTCACTTCGCAGCAGCCAATTCCCATTTCCAATTAACAGGGGTGCTCAAGTTCACACTCACCTTGGACCCAAATGAATAGCTTTCGTCCTCTTAATCAAAGTCAAAGTGATCAGCTATGTGCAGTTTTCTACAGGCCTCTATAAAGGAACAAACCTATGGATAAACAAAAAGGCAGAGGAGAGAAAACAGAAGCAACTGAGATGGCCCAACATCCATAACAAGTGCTACAACAGACGCTTATGTATATTCAAGGCCATGTTAAATGTCTTCCCACCCTGTCTGTTCCTCCCACATGATTCCCCAAAGACCTGCAGCTTGTCTATTTACACCTCCTCCCAACCCTGAAGTCAGTCATTTTTCCCTGGCAGAGGCCACACCTCTTTCCTTGAACAAAAATGTGAGGTGCAATAGAGTGCGCAGTGGAACAGAGGCAACTGCGTTTAGAAGGCAGGCAGTGAAGATAATGGAAACTATTATTTCAATACAATCTTGCATGCCCCTGCCTTTTCCCCTTCCCCATACATACATAGTTTCTACCTCATTCACCACCTAGGCCGGCCAGCCTATATAGCAGGAGTCCTCAGGAGGTGCTATTTTTCCCACCACAGAACAATCCACTAACTGGAGAAGAGTCAAACCCTACAGAAAGAGGGGATTCAGCAAAATGCCAAGAGAATATGTTGACGATGGCAGAAAAATATCAGGTTAATGGACAGATTCCCAGAATTCAGGTCCTAAAACCTCCTTTTCAAGAGTCAGGAAATAAGTAAATAAATGTGTCCCACTTCTCACAAATTCTCAGATATCATCCTTCGGGGACTCCACAAAATCTTCTGTGTGACTGCTTCTCCACCAAAATGAGAGGGGCTAAGGGGTATATGAGGTTTGGGTTTTCAGAGATTAACGTCAAGAGTTCTAAATTGACCCTTCAGAAAATTTTCTTCTCTATTCTGAAGAGCCATTCCCACAACTCAACATGTTAAGGGGCTAGGATGTTGAGAAAACAGATTCCAAAAGAGGAATACCACATTATTTATTTACATGGATCCTTCTTGGAAAATCAATTAATTCCTCACCCTGTCATTTGCTTTCATTTAATTGGGTACAAGATCTAAACATGGAGGACAATAAAACTGCTGTATTACGAGGCACATAAATTTGTCGTTTTCATGTCTTCATAATTTACCTGCTCAGTTCCGCTTACGCCGAATGTGCCAGAGCTACCGCGCAGATTGGAGACTCTGGCATCAGAAAGGTGCCTGTGGGAAGGGACAGCACCCGGGACGCGGGGCCCCACTGGCCCCTTTGCAGAACCAGGGCCGGGGACAGCCGCCGCCCCTGCCCCCCCCCACTTCTGCACTCAGCTCGCACCACCACCACCACCCCGAAACCGGAGGCCTCCTCATCCCAGATCCCCTCCGCCATTTCTCCCGCAGCAGCCTCCCTCACAGCCCTCGCCCCGCACAGGCACCGTCGAAGGCGGGGCGCGGGCACCTGGAAAGTCCGCCGCGGAGCAGCACAGCCGTTCGCCTACCGAGGACCCCGGGGAACCTCAGCGGACAGAACCCGCGACTCCGGCCCGCTCCGCGTCGGTCGTCGCCTCCTCTGCGCCAGGGGTCCCCCGGCGCTGCGCACCTCTCCCAGGGACCCGCTCCGACCAGGTCGCCTCCCCCTCGCCAGGCGGCCGGGGTCCGCGGGGCAGGCTGCGACCTGGTCGTCGCCCCCCACGACACCCCCACTTGCCTTCACAGGCTCAGGGCCCGGGTGGTCGGCCTCCCCCTCTTGTCGCAGCTGCTCACTCGGATTCCCACCGCTCTCCGTGCGCTCAGAATGCCAAAGAGGCGTCCCGCCCCCCGCGCCGCTGCGCCAAACCGGCCAGGGGCTGCGCAGGCTGCGGCACCAACCGCTCGCGGCGAGGGTGTCGGGAAGGGGGGCGGAGGGATACGGCACGAATGGGCTCGGCGCCCCCTCCCAGGCCCACCGTAGTTCCGACCCAGAGGGGGCGGGGCCGGGAGGAGCCCCAGGCGGAGGGGCGGGGCCTCGCCAGCCCGCCCAGCCAGCGCTCCCCGCCGCCCCCCTAGGTGGCGACCCCCCCAACTTCTGACACCGCAGTGTGTGGGGCGGTGGGCGCTCTGCGGTGGGGGCCAGGGTCGGGAGGTCGGGAGGGGCCGCGCCGGGGGAGCTGCGGATGGATACAGACCGCCCCTCGGTGGGTGTGTGCGAGAACCCCCAGACTGCTCGGTGTCCGCCCCCCTCCCGTCCCCCAGCGCGCCCGCCATCCTTCCTGGGCGCCGCTGGGAGAGGGGCTGTGGGGGCGGCCCTCCCCCGTTCTGCTTCCCACCTTCAAGGGCCAAGGTCGGGAGGAAGGTGTGGGAGGGGGCGCCCAGGGAGGCCCGTCCACCGCCCCTCTTCTGAAGGAAGGCAGCCCTAGCCCTCTGGCCTGAGGACACAACCACTTGTCTGCGCCAGTGGCAGTGGCGTCATTCTTTCTGCCACACTGCTGTTTTCGCATTCGCACTGGTAACGCACTTTTGCTGTTTCGCCACCCCACAGTTGCCCAGCAAAGAGGGCCTTTCCCTGTCAGGACCCGCACCCGCTCAGACAATCCTCCACCTGTCACCCCAGAGCCAGGTGTCAGGCACCCCAGAGCCAGGTGTCAGGCACCAGATAGGGCCGCTCCTGGCTCCTCTTCCTGGGTTCTGCCAGGTCCTGTGTTGCAGTGGCTTCCAAGTTCTCATTGTCTTTGGCAGGGTGGGAATGGGGCACGGATGAGAACCAATTTGGAGCTCAGACACTTGCCCTACACACCGGTCTAGTTTTATCCCATATTAATGGTACTTTTTTTTTTTTTCTTTTTCTTCTCAGGGCCACACCTGCGGCACATGGAAGTTCCTAGGCTAGGGGTCGAATCCAAGCTGCAGCTGCCAACCTACACCACAACACCAGACCCAAGCCACATCTTGTGGCAACACCTAGCAACACCAGATCCTTAACCCACTGAGTGAGGCCAGGGATGGAACCCGCATCCTCTCAGACACTACGTCAGGTTCTTAACCCACTGAGCCACAACAGGAACACCTAATCATACTTATTTAATTCCCTGTCTGATAATCCCCAAATCTGTATTATATCTGAGCCCAATTGTGATTCTTTGTATCCTTAAACAATGCTTTTCCTTATCTCTTAGTATAATTATAATTTTGCGTTGAAAGCTGTATATGATGTGTTGGGTAATAGGAACTGAGTTGAACAGATCTGTAGTGAGAGGTTTTATTTTAAGCTGGTTAGCCGCCGGCTGTGTAATATTTGTCGTAGCTGTCGGTGCCAGAGTCTTCAAATTCTTCTAGAGTATTGATTTTGTCCCTTCTCTTAACTCTGGGCTTCACTAATAATTAAGTCCTGCGGAGAGTCTGCATCTTGCAACTCTTTTAGCTGCAGTCCACTGTTGCTATACTGGAGGCCTGTTAGCATGTGGAAAACAAGAACTGTTCGATAATCTTATGGTTAAATTCCAGTCTTTGGTGGGTCTATGTCTCTAGACTGTGACCTTCACAAGTATTACTTTAGCTTCCTTCTCCCCTTTACAGAAGAATGGAAGGCTAGAGTTAGCTGGGTAGGAGGAATGCAGTTCCTTTAGCTGGGATAAGGCTCTGGGAAAGTCTTTTCCATTGGAGAGTGGGCCTTTTTATGGAGAAGATTCTGGAGTGTATTTTGGGACAGTGCACTTCCCCTCCCACTGCCAGAGCCATGAGATCTTTCTTGGAGTTCCCGGAGATAAAGCTCATTACACCTCTAAGACTACAGGTCCCTAGGGGTTTCTCACTCTCATACTATTCCACCCTATCTCTAGCAATTTCTCTGTTCCCCCTTAAGTGTTCTTATTTACATCTCTAGCAGTTTCTGCTCTATGTAAAGAGAGATAGGATGTGAAATTCTGGATTTGTATTTTTCTCCAGAATTTGGCGTGGCCATTTGCCCTATGACCTCAGTTTTCTTAGGGGCCCAAGATAAATCATTGATTCTCAGTTTGTTCAGCATTTTTTCCAGTTATAGGTACAGGAGCAGTGATTTCCAAGCTCTTTACATGTCAGAGCTGAAACTGGAAGTGTGGCCTACAGATTTGAACAGGGTAGCTAAAGACCAATGAACACAGCTTTCGTCCTCTTATTTTCAGCTGAACTTGAGATCTGGGAATAAATTTGCCCTTGAAAACCTAGCTTCTCCATAAATATTTACTCCCCCTCCACATATAGAAAATTTATGTGACTACCTGCACCTGATATCTCAGCCCCCAAATTCTTAATGTAGAGTACAGATTAGAATTTAGACTTCCTGAATCAAAGGTCCTAGTGGTGAGCTCTGAGCAACTGTCACTTAACCCCAGGAGAAAAGTCATCTCTGTTACCACCACGACCATCAAGAGGCAGTGCACTATACTATTATGTGCTTGCTTGAACTAGAGTGACCAGTTTCTGAGCCTTGGACACACTTTCTAAAAGGAGTCTACATGGTAGAGTAGGAACTCTCTATTCTGGAACTTCGCCAGACTTCAGAGCCATGCAGTCCAAAGTTTGAACAGAGACTTTACCACTATTTGTGTCACTTTGGAAAATGTACTTCATGGTCTTATAACTCAGTTACCATCCCTCAACAGTAATAACTACTTCATAGGATTCTTGTGCACACTAAATGAGAAACTGATATTCTGAAATATCTGCATGTATCAGGTCTTTCTATTTCCTTTTTTGATTTTGTTTTTAGGGCTGCACCTGTGGCATATGGAAGTTCCCAGGCTGCGGGTCAAATTGGAGCTGCAGCTGCAGGCCTACATCACCACAGCCACGGCAACACCAGATCCAAGATGGGTCTACAACCTACACCACAGCTCGTGGCAGTGCCAGATCCTTTAACCCACTGAGTGGTGCCAGGGATGGAGCCCACATCCTCATGGATACTAATCAGGTTCTTAACCCACTGAGCCACAAATAGAGGGAACTCCTCTACTTCCTTTTAAAACTGTGATCAGTCATAATATGGGGTGGGCTGGTGAAAGCAGTAAGAGTGGAGACTAACTTTGTGGTGGCATTTAGAGATTATAATGGCTAAGATATTGCTACTGTGTTCTTTGTCACTATAACCTCGGTGCTTTGTATACTCTGTGTTGTCTAACATAACCCCTGACTAAAAGAACATCACTTTTGTGTAAGTATGCCTCCCTCCTCCTTATAGTGATGTACCACAGGGAAGCTGATCCCGATTCCAGAGGTGAGTCTGCTTGTCTAGGGATAGTCCATCCCCTGGGTGCTCTCGTTCCAGAAGGGGTGGTGATATAACTCTGCCCAGTGAGACATGAAGAGAAGATTGCAGAAGGACTTCTGGGGAAAGTGTCCTCACTTATAAGAAAAGGCCATCAGTAAAGATGTCTCCTTTCCTTCCTTGGAAAGCTGCGTGACTCTTGCAGCATCAAGTTTCCAGACTTAGGATGGAAGTTAACATTGTGAATGACAGAAGGAAGAGATGGAAAAAAGCTGAGTCCTTACCTGGATCAAACAATCATCAAGGCTGCCTTGCCTCAGTACTTCCAATCTGTGGACAATAAATTTCCACATTACATTAGTTTTAGTTGAGTTCCTTGTTGTATGGAATAATCCTAAATGATATATATGCTCAGGCACAAAACAACTCTTCAATGAGTAATGTTTCCTGACTTTTTTCTGTCAGTAAGCACCTACCTCTTAAAACCAGGGCAGAACTCATGTTTCCATGAGTTCCCATTGTGGCGCAGCAGAAACGAATCTAATTAGGAACCATGAGGTTGAGGGTTCGATCCCTGGCTTCGCTCAGTGGGTTAAGGATCCAGCATTGCCACGAGCTGTGGTGTAGGTCGCAGATGTGGCTCGGATCCTGCATTGCTGTGGCTAGTGTAGGCCAACGGCTGTAGCTCCGATTAGACCCCTAGCCTGGGAACCTCCATATGCTGCGGTGTGACCCTAAAAAGCAGAAAAAGAAAATGAAAAGAAAGGAGAAATGTAGATTCTGAACGTCTTGCCTAAAGATTGCAAGAGGTCTGACAACTGTGATTGGCTTCTGTTCTAGATTGAAAAGGAAAGTTTCAGGTAGAAAACCCAAACCATACTTATCTAGGGGGGTTCAGAGGTATATTAAATACTTGAGCTCACTCATAGATAAGCCTAGCTTCAGTTCAGAGTCGTTGTGTGAAAGTGCACCCATGTGAAATATCCACAGTATAAAAATATCAAAGGCTATCTGCTTTCTATTCAGAGGACTGTACTGAGTTTGAGAAAGATAAATTCAGAGTGTCAACAGTCGGAAAGGTTTGGTTAACTTTCCCGAGGTACACTGCACTAAGCAACACAGGTATAAAAAGAGGTGGGTATTTGGGATTTGTCAAGAGCTGGGATTTTTGCCAAGAGAGTGGAGCCAGGCACTAGAGGATGAGGTAGGAGAGCAGTAAGAATCATGGCCCATGATGGACCACTAAACTGGGAAGGAAGGAAAAGCTGGAGTATCCTCATTTACAGTTAGAAGGGAATAAGGAACAAGTTTCTTTATGATGAATAAAGTACTTTGCTACAAGATGTAAGGAGGAGAAAATCTGATGATGAAGAGTGATAGTGATGATGGCAGCTTTTAGTGATAATTAGAACTAGAGGGATATAGATGTAGCATAGTGGTAACAAACACTCACTCCATATTCACCCTACAAAGGTTTGAATCTCGGCTCCACTGCTAATCAAATCAAGCTCTGCTAACTGAGCTTGCCAAGTTAGCAGTGTACACCTCAGCTTCCTCATGTGTAGAATGGAGACAATAATAGCATCTATTCAATAAGTTTATTTTGATGATTAAATACATTAATATATTTAGAACTCTTATAAGAGTATCTCATTTATAAAGTATTCACTGATTATTAATATTAACAATAAGTACAGTCACCTTTCCATATCCTTGGGTTTTGCATCCACAGATTCAACCAAATATTCAAAAATATTTGAAACAAAGAATTCCAGAAAGTTCCAGAAGTCAAAACTTTAAGTTGCCACACACTAGCAACTATTTACATAGCATTTACATTCACATAGAATTTACACTGTATTAGGTATTGTAAGTAATCTAGAGATGATTTAATGTATACGGGAAGGAGTTCCTGCTGTGGTTTAAGAATTTGACTGCAGCAGCTCCAGTGCTGTGGAGGGCACAGGTTCCACCCAATGCAGCGGATTAAAGGATCTGATGTTGCCACAGCTGCAGTGTAAATCGCAGCTATGGCTTGGATTCAATCCCTGGCCCAGAAACTTCCATATGTCATGGGTGCAGCCATAAAAAATAAATAAGCAAAGTATTGGGAAGATGTGCACAGGTTATGTGCAAATAACATGCCATTTTATATAAGGGACTTAAGCATCTGCAGATTTTTGTATCTGTGGGTGATCCTGGAACCAATACCCCTTGGATACAGATGGAGGACCGTATTATGAAAAGTAGTAAAAGGCTCAGGCATTGTGGTCAGACGGGTTTGATTCACACTTCAAGAGTCCAAGTTTCTTCCTCTGTGCTCCCTGCCCCTCATCACTAGTTCTGTCTCATTCATCAAAATAAATAAATAAATAAATAAAAATAAATAAAAAAGACTCCAGTATAAAGAAGCAAACGCCAAAGTAGGGGTGAATAAAATACTGTGTAAGTACATAGGATGGAGGAATTACTTCCTACCAAGGGGCCAAGAGTCAGGAGGAGAGTATCAGAAAGACTTCCAATGGCCCTGGCATTTGAGCTGAGCCTAAAAGGATGACTATGTTTCCCATGGGCAAGGAAGGGTGTGAGTGCACTAGAAATTAAGGGAACAGCCTGGGGAAACACACAGAAGTAGTAGTAAAGCACAGAGCATAGTTGGATTGGGAAATAGTAGATAATCCAATGTGACTTGAGTGCAGGCAAAGTGAAGCAGGGCTTGGACTATTGCCTCCTTAAATTGTGTCTTTATCTCATTCTAGTCTTGGCCTTGACTTGGAAGAATGTTTAGAAATGGAAATGGAAAGATAGAATCATATGGAAGGGTTCAGGGCCTTGAAACCCTCCATAGGAATCTGATAGTATTTTATAGATGAGATCCCACTGAAAATTGCTTTTGTGAAACTGGGATGGAGTAGAGGGTCAGCTGTGCTGTAAGAAGATCCCTTTCTTTCATCCATGTTTGGACAGATGACAAATCTCTAATTTTATCCCCAGGCATTAATGTTGTAGGTCAAGTGGCATCTGAACAGGCCCTGATATGTATTACATGAGCTAGCCCATAATATTTATCCAGAAAGGGGGTAGAAACAAAAGGGCTATATGTGTGTTGAGGTATTTACTTCAACTACATTCCCAGGAAGAAATTGAGGGATGATTTTGGCCCTTATAAGTGCGGCCTAAGGAGTGATCAGAACAGAGATAATCATCTTCATGCATGGAGACACACACACACACTTACCCTGTCCACAGACGTGAATCTGCCCTGGGATGCAAGTGGGACTTAGAGATATCTGGCCATGCAACCTTGTGAAGTTCCCCAAATATAAATGCAGCACCACCAACAAGAAATCTAGGCTGAGGGAACTCTGATAAGAAAAAAATAGAGAGAACTTTAATAATCATCTAAATCGCAGACCCACGCCACAACATATGCTGCTTCGCGCCCCCCCCCCATAATACACTGGTGGGCTCTGCCTCCTTCATTTTAATTTGTTTCTGTCTGATGCATTGGATCAGAGGCGGGTTTACAGATTTTAATCTGACATCAATTCTTGGGCATCAGTTACCTGGAGTTAGCATCAGATACCACAGGTTTAAAGGTGCAGTCCCGAACAAAACTGCCCCCACTTGAGATCAGATGCCAGTTACAAGTCTTGAGGGGCCTCCCATACTTCTGACTCACCAGTTATAAATTTAAGGGTTCCCATCAACCCCTCAAGTTTGATAATTTACTAGAACAACTCATAGAACTCACTAAAAGTACTGTATGTAGAATTATAGTTTTACTAGAAGGTATCACATAGGACAAGGTCTGGGAGGGTTTTTAGACATACAGCTTCCATGCCCTCCTCCCATAGATTCAGGGCAGCACCTCCTTCCCTGGATTATCAGTGTGCCTACCAACTAGGAAGAGGTTTACATTACTTATGCATGATTGATTAAATCAATGATCACATGACTGAACCCCAAATCTAGTTCTCCTCCAGCTCTAGAATTCCTGCTGGCCTCAAGTTCCAACACTAATCATGTGGTTGACCCTTCTGGTGACCAGTCCATATCCTGAAGCTAAGGACCCACCACAGTCCATTTGTTAGCACAAAAAAAGATATTCTTAGTGCTCGAGAAATTTCAAGGTTTTTTTTTTTTTTTTTTTTTGGCCATGCGCAGAAGTTCACCAGCCAGGGATCAAACCCATGCTGTAACCAGAGCCACAGCAGTGACAACACCAAATCCTTAACCCACTGAGCCACCAGGGAACTCCTCAAGGTTTTTTCAAGCTCTGGGCCAGGACAGGGACAAAGGTTAGATGTGTTCTTTCTTATGTCATGCGATGTTTGAGGTGTTTTGTCAAACTCTTAAAAACACATAGACAAGAGACAACAAAGCTTGAGGGGGAAAGCCATCATCTAAACACTGGTCCCAATACTTATATTACCCAAATTCTGGAGAGTGGGGGCAAGAGGATAATTAACAAAGGAGGCAAGGGGTAAGAGAGGTGGAGGTAGTCTTAAGGCCCGAATCTCTGTAATTTAACCACATGCTCACTATTCAATTCTAGCTTTTAAATGAAAATATGGGAGTTCCTGTCATGCCTCAGTGGAAACCAATCTGACTAGCATCCATGAGGATGCAGGTTCAATCCCTGGCCTCGATCAGTGGGTTAAGGATATGGCATTGTTGTGAGCTGTGGTGTAGGTCACAGACGTGGTTTGGATCCTGCATTGCTGTGGCGTAGGCTGGTGGCTACAACTCTGGTTCCAGCCCTAGCCTGGGAACCTCCATATGCTGCAGGTGCAGCCCTAAAAAGCAAAAAAAAAAAGTAAATAGGAGGGCCTTGAAGTAGTATTACCACATAGTTTCAACTCTATACTGAGTATAAAAATATAAGTGGACTTAGGAAAATTCATTACTCAGTGACACTTGGCTAAACTACCTCGGTATCCAGTGTATGTGAGGGCTGCGGTGGGGATATTAAGTTAGGAAGAGGACAAGGACTTACCAAGGGCTGCTACTTAGGATAAGACCAGAGGAACAAGTCCTAAGAAGTGGGCAGAGAGCAAAACACAAGGAAGAAAGCAAAGCGTCTTCAGAGGGGCACATGTGAGACCATCCATAAAGAAGTTTCCATACGTCGTTCCCAGAAAAACCCTACTCTGAGGCCCACGACAGTTAGCAGGAGAGAGCCTCCATGGAGCAGCAGCTTTTGTGTTCCTAGATAGTAGGGAGCTGCTGCCTGGGGCTCAGATCCAGGAATCATCTTGGGAGTTAAGAAGCTTGGCAGTATCCCAAAGAGAAATCCTCTGTGAAGGGCCTAAAGCATCTGGATTTCCTCTCCCTGAGTTTGCTCTCTCCCCTTCCCTAGAGCTGCCCAGATTGTGGTTCATTCCTCTCTTTCCTCTCTTGCAGCTCCAGGCACCTGGAGCCTTGGAGCCACTCGGCCCCACCCCTTTTTGAGCTGTTCTCAGCAATCCTCATCATCTGGAAAAGGCAAACAGAGAGTGAGTGCCAACTAAGGGGTAGAAAGAGAGTGTAGTTCACAGTTCCTATCCTCACACCTGCCCTTTCAGATCTAGGGCCATGGGCGTTCACGAATTGTCACCTCACCGTTTCCTCAGTGTGGGCTTCCCTGAAGCTAACTGCCTCCATGTGTCCACCTTCCCCACCGACAAAGAGACTCAGAGCCACGCAGCAGTGGACAGGGAGCCTGGGTGGGGGTAGGGGCGTTCAGAGGGCAGGAGGAGAGGGAGGGTGCATGGCACTTCCCGCACCCGGATCTAGTCTCAGCCGCCACCTCCCACCGATGCCATTTTCCGGCCTCGAACCCATCTCCTCCAACAGCGACCCCTGCTCCTCTCCACGTACGCCTTCCTCAGGATGACTTCCTGCCCCTGGAGCTCCTGGACAATAACAGACCCTGGCTAAGGCGCTCGCGATTGGCTGAGGGATAGTGTCCTCTCCCAACAAATGCCGTTAATTCTGGGCGCCTGAGGGGCTAGTTTTCAGGCCACTGCAGCAAGGACAGACACCCACCGAGCCAGCCACCCCCATTGCATCCTACCGCTCCTTCCACGGCCATCCGTCCGTCAATCGTCAGGCTTAAGTCTTTCCTGTCCCTGTTCAGCGCGACACACCTCTACGCCGGTCCCAACAAGGGCGCGGTCACGTGACCCGCCGTCAGCCCCACGTGACCGCGCACCCCGCTGGTGTGCCGCAGGGCTGCGGCCTGGATGGCAAGGTCTCCTCCTGCCTCTGGGGCTGAGCCCCTTGCTAGAACTATCTGACGCTCCCGACCCTGGTGAAGACAAGAGACCTGCAAGGAAGGCTGCACTTGCAGCCATAACTTCCACCCCTAGGTCTGGGCCTTGCTCCGAAGGAGCACAGGGCTGGCGTGGAACACTCCAGGAGGAGTTTGGAGACCGACTTACAATATTCTGTGTAAAACTCGTGCAGCGTATTAAAACACACACAGGGTCTGTGTTGAAAAGGATTGCTAGGCAAAACAAACGTTCACACTCTAGTTTCCACCACCAGGACGACCTCTGTTAACACTTGTGGTTTGTGAAAGCAGGCAAAACTGCCACTTCGTCCTACTTCCATTAAACGTGCACCCTGAAATCAAGCTGGGGTCAGAAACATAATACAAAATATTGGGTAAAGACAAGATAAGTTAGTGGATATTAGTGCAGTGCTTCACTTTTTGTTGATTGAGCAAGTTTTCAACCCTGAGAGGCTGTTGTTAACTTGTAGGTATTTTGTCCAATAGATATGGAAATGATTTATTTTCCATGTAACAGATAACATCAGTGGTTTCAATTTATTGGCCTTAAGATATTAATCAGTTTTGTACTTGATCCATCAATACTATACTAACATTGATTAATTTTCTATGTGTGTATAAAATTTAATGTACATGTATTTTGTTTATATGATGATTATATTGTGTATGTTGTATATACATATCTCCTTCAACCATTTTCATAAACTTAGTGGTTGTTAATTGTGTTAAAAAAATCTTCCATGTGTTCACTTCTAATTGACAAATCATAATTTTACCTTTTCAAAAATTAATAGCATCCTCAGACAAAACAAATGATTTTTACCATGTCTAAAAATAGTAAAATATAGGATATTTCCCACAAGTCCATATTCCCTCTCCAAACCAATTCCATCCTGACTTCTGCATTCTGGTCTGAAGGTATGGTGTGATGTTTTTACTTTTTATTGTGGAAAATACACATAACATAGAGCTTACCATTTTTTTTTTTGTCTTTTTGCCATTTCTTGAGCTGCTCCCATGGTATATGGAGGTTCCCAGGCTACGGGTCAAATCGGAGCTGTAGCTGCCAGCCTACACCTCAGCCACAGCAACGCGGGATCCGAGTCGCGTCTGCGACCTACACCACAGCTCACAGCAATGCCGGATCATTAACCCACTGAGCAAGGGCAGGGATCAAACCCCCAACCTCATGGTTCCTAGTCAGATTCGTTAGCCACTGCGCCACGACGGGAACTCCAGAGCTTACCATTTTAACCATTTTAAAGTGTACAATCCAGTGGTGACTACATTCACAGTGTTGCGCATCTGTGATTGCCACTATCTAATTCTGGAAAATTTTTGTCACTCCAAAAGGAAATGTTATGATCTTCCGAATGCAACAGTCATGTAAAAAGGCTGACATCTCTGAACAATCACGAGACTAGTATAAATTTAGCAACTTTGGTAATTTTACTTTTTCTTAAAACATTTCATGAACTAGTCTCTCTGAAGTCTCATTCCTTTTTAACTTTTCTAAATAAGTTTATCATCTCTAAAAATTATTTTATTGTTTATTCATTTATATAACTTTATCCTTTCTAACATGTCCACCTGTTAACTTGAGACAGTAGATGTAAGCATATTAAAAGAAAAAAACCTGGAGTTCCTGTTGTGGCTCAGTGGTAACAAATCCAACTAGTATCGATGAGGATTCAGGTTCAATCCCTGGCCCCACCCCATGGGTTAAGGATCCAGCATTGCCTTGAGCTCTGGTGTAGGTTACAGATGCAGCTTGGATCCCACGTTGCTGTGGCCGTGGTGTAAACCAACACCTGCAGGTCCGATTTGACCCCTAGCCTGGAAACTTCCATATGCCATGGCGCAGCCCTAAAAACAACAACAACAAAAA
Source organism: Phacochoerus africanus (assembly GCF_016906955.1). NCBI lineage: Eukaryota > Metazoa > Chordata > Mammalia > Artiodactyla > Suidae > Phacochoerus > Phacochoerus africanus. The sequence continues at coordinate 88,008,851 of NC_062560.1, read as the reverse complement.
AAAAAAGAAAAGAAAAGAAAAAAAAACCTGTCTTATTAGTTCCTGTAGGTCTCCAATATCTGTCTCTGAAAACTTTTCTAGCATAGTGTATTTTATTCAAGACTATGGAATGTATGAAGTTTCTTGGAGTCATTGAAATTGCATAGAAATTTCATCTATTTACAAATGCATTTTTAATGGGATCTAATTTTCCATAGGTGTCCCATTCTTCTCTATTTTACCAGATGGAAAAGCATCAGTGCCATTTCATCCCAATAAATCATATTCATCCCAATAAATCATAATAGCTGCATGGTATTTCCCCAATATTTTCCTTGGACTAGGGTCAAAAAGGAAATCTTATTCCTGACTCCACTAAATTGGTGTGCTATCTCACTTGTTGACTCCTCAGGTGGCACTGAGCCACAGCTGTACTTTAAGTTGCAAAAAGCTCAGATTTGGCCAATTTAGTTCTCCAAACTGGTGTCATTCCAACTGCATCCCTCACTGAACTTGTCCCATCTATTCCAGATAGACCGGCTATACCCATTCTATTGGAACAGTGTTTTTTGTTTTTTGTCTTTTTGTATTTTTAGGGCCGCACCTGCAGCATATGGAGGTTTCCAGGCTAGGGGTCCAATCGGAGCTACAGCTGCTGGCCTATGCCACAGCAACGCCAGATCCGAGCTGCGTCTGGGACCTACACCACAGCTCACAGCAACGATGGATCCGTAACCCACTGAGCAAAGCCAGGGATCAAACCTGCAACCTCATGGTTCCTAATCGGATTCGTTTCCACTGCGCCATGACGGGAACTCCGGAACAGATATTTTTTGATTATCATCCTTCACACTACCACTGCTCACTTCCAAGAATGACCGAATGGGTTGTGTTACCCTACTTTTCACTGACCAATTTAAATGAGTCCCTTTTCTCTGAAGCATTTCTCAAGTATCACAACCCACAAATAATCTCTTCTTTCTTAAACTCCAGGAATAGGATTTTCCAAGGAGGGTATATATGTCATCATACTAATTGTCTATGTTTTTACGTGTACACAATGTATCTGCATCTGGATTTTAAACTGAAGAAGGGTAACTTCTGCCAGTTTTCACACAGACCTTTATTGAAAACACAGACTCGAATAGAGAACCATATGTTTAAACAACGAATAGCAGGGTAGCTTACACAAGCGGCTCAGTTCATTGGAAGCTCAATACTGAAAAATACTGCAATCTGGACAGCAAGACAAATATCAACAATTTTTTCAGCACTAATAGTCATTTGGCATCCACAAAGTGATCCAGCTCAAACCAAGAATTGGACAAAGTTAACATCAGCATTAAAATATAAGTTACAACATAAAACTAGACTGAAAACCGAAGCACTACTCAGGGCTCTTTGGGAACATAAGGCTGATCAGAGGCAGGTGGTTAATAATCTTAGCTTTGTTGCCCCACCTCAGGATCTTTCTGATTGTCTATTTGGACTTGTAGTTCCTCAGCTAGCTTCTCAAATTCATGGAATGCAGAAATAAGCGGCTCAAGACTGAAATCATCATCAATTAAGGACATTGTTCCACTTTTTATAATATTACTGATATTTTGAAACATTTTGATAACAATTTGAATGTTATCATTTGTCTCTTCTATGTTAAAGAGACCCACAAATATCGATAGAGCTTTGGCACTAAATAGCTTTTTTGCCACCATAGCATTTTCAGACAAATTCAACAGCATTTTCAGAACATGGAACTTTGTTCTTGCATTGCCTGTGGTTAACAGGGAGAGAAACCCAGACATATAATTGGCAACCAGTGTGTGATAGTCAGTAGTTGTAGTGAGGTGCCGAAGCATCCTTAATCCAAGCAGCTGTTCAGGGGAACCCACGCTATGAGCAAGGGTTTCCTCACACACTTGACATATGAATGTCTCAATCATGTTTAGATTAGGATAAGGTGGAGCCATGTGAATCATATTTTCCAAGAAAGTTGTCCTAACTCGGGAAGAGGGATAATTGAGCAAGGTTTCAATAAGCGAGACAACACCTGAATCACGAATAAAATCGCGGGTAAATTGAGAAGCACTCCTCATACCCATTGCGATTTTAGATATCTCATGAATAAAAGGATCCCGAATCTTGTCCATCAATAGAAGGAGTTCTTCGAACTCTTCAGGACCGATTTTAAGCTCACATTGTATGCAGCTGCAGGACCAATTCTCAGGGTCTGCACTCTCCCTGGTCCTAAGATGCTCTCGAATTTCCCTGACTGACCGGTAGGACGGATCATATTGAAATGGGAACTCAGAGTCAGGTTGATCAGACTGAAGCAAAGATTCCTGCTCTTCCCCTTCTGGGGTAACTTCCACACCCTTGGGCTTTCCCTCAAACATTTCAGAATATACAGATGCTGCTTCTTCAGGAATTCTAAAGGGGCTTGGGGATGGGAAGCCAACCCCATGACAAGGACCAGGTTTGAATTCAACAGTGACCTCGTCCCAGGTTTGGGGCCTGGATGATACATTAACTTCCTCCTCAGCTGGATCTCTGAACCTGGGACTAGCCTTGTACACAGGACGGGGATTTAAATCAAAGCAGGCCTCATCCCTGTCCCAGAACCAGGACCCAAATATGGCCTCTTCTTCAGACTCTGGCCTGGTCTCTTCTCTGGTCACAGCCCCCAAACTGGACTTTTCTTCAGTCCAGAACAAGGATCCACCAATGGCCCCCTCCTCAGCCCCTGGTTCCGATTCACAAATGGCTGAAGCCCCAGCCTCCATACCAGCCTCCTTCTCTGCCCAGAACCAGGATCCAATTATGACTTCCTCCTCAAACCTGGGCTCTTGTTTGACCCTATCACCATTATTAGCATCTTTCTGAGCCCGGGGTTTCAAGATAGTATTAGGCTCTTCCTTGTCTCTGGGCCTGAATCTACTATTGGCCTCTTCTCCAGGCAAAAACCAAGATTCCTTATAGTACTCATCTTCAGATTCAGATTCAAAAAAGTCCTCTCTCTTTGTCCGGAGCTTGGACCTCATGTTTGCCTCATCCCTGACTCTAGGCCTGAATAAGTTATTGGTATTTTCTCCAGCCCACAAGCAGAATGGATTGGCAGACTCCTCCTCAGACCCAGACCAGGAATCAATATAGGGATCTTGCTTGGATCTGGGCCTGGATCTGGGATTAGGCTGATGTTTGGCCCTATGCCTCGACCTGGTATTGGCCTCTTCTCTAGGCCATGATCTGATACTGGCCTCTTCTCCAGCCCAGAAAGAAGACATTGTAGAGGTCTCATCTGCTGACCAGAATCCAGACTCATTAGAGGCCTCCTCTCTGGCTCTGGGCCTGGGATAGCACCAAGACCCCATATTAGTTTCTTCCCCTGCTCCAAACCAAGGTTGGATTCCTGTCTGAACCTGGGAGCCAGGAAAGGTCTCAGTGTCCACATTGGCCAGCTCCCTATCCACAGATAGGGCCATAGGTTTAGCAGCAGAACCAGACTCATTATTGACCAATGGCCAGGCTACCACATTGGTCTGGGACACACCCTCTGCTTGAGACATTGCTTCAGCCCCAAACTCAGTTTGGGCCCAAGCCTGGGCTTCATCCTTGGGCCTTGCCCCAGGGATTGCCTTGGCTTCAGTCTTAGGACGTGCCCCACCTACTGCCCTGGCCTCAGTTTTGGGTCTTGCCCCTGCCACTGCCTGGGATTCACTTTTGGGCCTTGCCCCTGCCATTGCCTGGGACTCAGTTTTGGGTCTTGCCCCAGACATTGCCTGGGACTCAGTTTTAGGCCTTGCCCCAGACATATTCTTGGACTCACTTTTGGATCTTGCCCCAGACATACCCTTGGACTCGTTTTTGGGCCTTGCCCCAGGTGTGGCCTGGGTCCTAACCTTAGGCCGGACCACCATTGGGACTTCATTCTCTCTCTCAGTCCTACCCACAACCTCTTCTCCAGGCTTCTTCTCAGGCTTGGCCTGGGCGCCAGGCTCAATCTCAGCCCCAGTCATACTACAAGTTACAGAGGAGACCCGGTTAAATACCCCTATCCCAGTCTCAGCCTCCACCACAGATCTATTACAGTTTTGTATCTTCACACTCTAATTGTTGGATGATTCAGGTGATACGGTTGGAAACAAAAGTTAGAGTCAATCACCAGTCCAGCAGCCAATCAGCCTCCTTCCCAAGCCCAGCCTCAGCCAACAGAGTGCAGAAGAGGCACAACCAAGCTGGGGGAGGATAGATGGTTCCCGGGTGGATGCAGACCTGCTGAGGGTGGTCAGCGGCAATTCCAACAGCACCAGAGCTGCCACTGGAGGTCAATCTACGAAGAGAGAATGACGAGGGGTCTTGAGTCTTTGCCAGTTGTGTCACTCCACCCAAAGACTCTTACAGAGAGACTGGACCTTGAAGGCTGGTTGAGACAGTTAGGCTATTAGGAAGTCTGTCATCCGTATCTTGCCCACACCCTTTACCCCTAGAGCTGCCACACTGCTTTGCTTGCTAAAGAACAGGGATGTGAAGATGGTAGGAAGGTGTCTTGGTAACAGGAGAGGCTGAGAAAGCCCCAGACCAGACCCAAATTACTCTTGGACTTGTTTTGTTTTCCTCTACCTCACCCAAAATTTGTACCCACTCTCATACCTGCCCTGATGTGGTGCAATTTTCCTGTCCTTGGTTTGTTCCAGTAGTATTAAGTTCTAAACAAAGAGCAGGTCGGCCTATGGATAAGTAAATATACAGGAGAAAACGGAGTTTGAGTGCTTGGTTGACAGGCAAACACCCTGACCCCTGATCCAAATATCTTTCTGTTTAAGAGTCTAATTTGTCTTATGATTCTGGTTTCTCTTAGTCCTTGCTCTCACGTCTTTTCCTCCCATTCACAGCCCAATCCACACCTACCCCAATGTTCCTAATATCTCCTGCAGGAAATGAACAAGTGGTTCTGCAGCAGGGTGTAAATCTGAAAGAGAGTAGGACATGTGAATCAAAAATGCCCAACTGGACCAAAGACACCTGTCAATATCACTCTGTAGCTGTCCCCTGAATTGCCCCTCTTTGCACAAACCTCCAGAGATTTGAGCCGGCCTCTTCCTCCTTTCCTTCCCTGCAGAAGTGACCAGCCTTACAGCAGGGCTATGGACAAAAGATGAAAAAGTAAGACAGTAAGGAGACCATGGCAGCAACTAAGTGCCTGGTGAGCATACCAACATTAAGGATGGGAATGCATGTACTGTCTTTCAATAGAGTCCTCTTAGTAGAATATTTTCATTTTATTTAGAATTTCTATTTCAGCGTTCCAGATAACAAACATCTTCTCTTGACGTCACACTTTTCGCATTGCTTGCTTCTCCAATTCTGAGGATTCACCACTAGGTGCACCACATCCCTATGCCTTGCGCAGCATAAATTGGGGGAAGGGCACCCGCATATTCTAGAAAACAGGTTGTGCAGTGGTACTTGTATTTATGCCTTCTGTCTCACCCTCACCTCCCAGCCCACCTTTTCCACCCCCAATTTTGGATGGAGGTGAGGGAGGAAGGCAAGGAACTGTCTAGAAACCTGGTTAGGGGGAATTTTAGAAGGTATTCCCAGATGCCTGACCTGCTCTGGTCGCAGTCACCCCACCCTGATATGGGTCTCCAGTCAATGGCTGCTGCCCACTCCCACCCCCCATCCCCACACACCTTCAGAAATACAGGTCCTTTTTCCTGTCCCTCGTTTTTCTCAAGCCTCTCCTCTCACAGGTGCACCCTGTGGCCTGAAATCTCCAGACCTACCGTGCAGACAGAGACTCTGGCATCAGAGAGGCGCCTGTGGGAAGGGACAGCACCCGGGACGCGGGGCCCCACTGGCCCCTTTGCAGAACCAGGGCCGGGGACAGTCGCCGCCCCCCCCTTCTCTACCCAGCTTCGCCCGTCACCACCGCCCCGAAACCGGAGGCCTCCTCCAGCGCCCCCAGCCCAGATCCCCTCCGCCATTTCTCCCGCAGCAGCCTCCCTCACAGCCCTCGCCCCGCACAGGCACCGTCGAAGGCGGGGCGCGGGCACCTGGAAAGTCCGCCGCGGAGCAGCACAGCCGTTCGCCTACCGAGGACCCCGGGGAACCTCAGCGGACAGAACCCGCGACTCCGGCCCGCTCCGCGTCGGTCGTCGCCTCCTCTGCGCCAGGGGTCCCCCGGCGCTGCGCACCTCTCCCAGGGACCCGCTCCGACCAGGTCGCCTCCCCCTCGCCAGGCGGCCGGGGTCCGCGGGGCAGGCTGCGACCTGGTCGTCGCCCCCCACGACACCCCCACTTGCCTTCACAGGCTCAGGGCCCGGGTGGTCGGCCTCCCCCTCTTGTCGCAGCTGCTCACTCGGATTCCCACCGCTCTCCGTGCGCTCAGAATGCCAAAGAGGCGTCCCGCCCCCCGCGCCGCTGCGCCAAACCGGCCAGGGGCTGCGCAGGCTGCGGCACCAACCGCTCGCGGCGAGGGTGTCGGGAAGGGGGGCGGAGGGATACGGCACGAATGGGCTCGGCGCCCCCTCCCAGGCCCACCGTAGTTCCGACCCAGAGGGGGCGGGGCCGGGAGGAGCCCCAGGCGGAGGGGCGGGGCCTCGCCAGCCCGCCCAGCCAGCGCTCCCCGCCGCCCCCCTAGGTGGCGACCCCCCCAACTTCTGACACCGCAGTGTGTGGGGCGGTGGGCGCTCTGCGGTGGGGGCCAGGGTCGGGAGGTCGGGAGGGGCCGCGCCGGGGGAGCTGCGGATGGATACAGACCGCCCCTCGGTGGGTGTGTGCGAGAACCCCCAGACTGCTCGGTGTCCGCCCCCCTCCCGTCCCCCAGCGCGCCCGCCATCCTTCCTGGGCGCCGCTGGGAGAGGGGCTGTGGGGGCGGCCCTCCCCCGTTCTGCTTCCCACCTTCAAGGGCCAAGGTCGGGAGGAAGGTGTGGGAGGGGGCGCCCAGGGAGGCCCGTCCACCGCCCCTCTTCTGAAGGAAGGCAGCCCTAGCCCTCTGGCCTGAGGACACAACCACTTGTCTGCGCCAGTGGCAGTGGCGTCATTCTTTCTGCCACACTGCTGTTTTCGCATTCGCACTGGTAACGCACTTTTGCTGTTTCGCCACCCCACAGTTGCCCAGCAAAGAGGGCCTTTCCCTGTCAGGACCCGCACCCGCTCAGACAATCCTCCCCCTGTCACCCCAGAGCCAGGTGTCAGGCACCAGATAGGGCCGCTCCTGGCTCCTCTTCCTGGGTTCTGCCAGGTCCTGTGTTGCAGTGGCTTCCAAGTTCTCATTGTCTTTGGCAGGGTGGGAATGGGGCACGGATGAGAACCAATTTGGAGCTCAGACACTTGCCATACACACCGGTCTAGTTTCCCCAACCATTCTTTGGAAAAGACCCCACCAGGTACCCCCTTCCCCAAGGCAGAAACCTGCTGCTACTTGAATCCTCAGGTTCCTGCATCCCTACATCCTTCCTGTTGTCTTGAGCCCCTCCTTTCTGGGCTCCATGGGGCAAAGAGCAACCCTGGCTTAGCACAACTCGTTGAGCAGAGAAACCTGCTGGCATTGTTGCCCATTTTCAAACCCAATTTGATGGCATTTTCACTGCGGTAGGCCAAATAAAGGTTCCCCAAAGATGTCCACATCCAATTCTCCAGAGCCTATAAACATGTGAGGTTATATAGTAAGGGAGAATTAAGATTGCAGATGGAATTAAGATGGCTAATCAGCTGAATGTAACGTCAGATTACACTGGATTATCCTGGCCAGTGCAATGCAAGGCTACTTTAAAAGTGGAAAAGGCAAGCAGAAGAGTCAGTGTTACATTGAAATATCATGAGAAAGACTCCACAGGTGGACAAGCTGTTGCTGGTTTTGAAGATGGAAGGAAGCCAGAAGCCAAGGATTGCAGTTGGACCCCAGAAGCTGGGAAAGGCAAGGAGACGGATTCTTCCTAGAAGCTCTTGGAAGAATGAAGCCCTTCTATCACTTTTATATCAGACTAGTGAGACCCTTGGCCTATTTCCAACCTTCAAGACTATTAAAAAAAAACATTTTATTGTTGTTGTTAAGCCAGCAAGATTGTGGTAATTTGTACAGCAGCAGTGGGAATCAAATTCACTCACCATCCTGATGAAGTCCATTCCCCTTGACTTTCTTTAATTGGGCTTTGGCCCCTGGGGGGATCAATTTGGGGACTCATCTCTCACGACTAAAACTATCCTCTCCAGCAAGTGCTTTCTCTCTCTTTTCTACAGAAAAGAGATTTATTTATTTATTTATTTCTATGGCAGCAGGTGTGGCATATAGAAGTTCCCAGTCTAGGGGTAGATCAGAAGTACAGCTACCGGCCTATGCCACAGCCAGAGCAACGCCAGATCCAAGCCACCTCTGTGAACTACACCACAGCTCAAGGCAACACCAGATCCTTAAACCACAGAGCGAGTTCATTTATGCTGAGCCACCCTGGGAACTCCAGAAAAGAGATTTTGTAATCATCCTTAAGGTTCATCTTAAGTCCCTGTTTCCTGAAAATCACTAATGTCTACCAGGATGAAAATTGAAACTTTTGCTGTGAGTGGGGCCAAAAAAAGGGTGGGAGAGAACCTTATTCTTAACATGAATTTTCATATATTTTTATATCAGCTTTTATTCATTATTTGATATTTATTATAACTGTACAATATTTAGCTGATAGGGAAAAATCTAGAGATAATTTTATACTATATCAGACACAACAGATGTTAATATTCCGAGGAAAGTCTTTTACTGAGCTTTAAATGACTTAACTGGATTGTGGATTATGTTTTCTTTGTTCCACAGTATACTCTCTTGGGTGAATGCCAGGCTTGAAGAAGGGAGTCTGAGTTCTGCTGGGATCTGTGGGTGGGTGTGTGAATCTCTTTGCCTCCCTAAACTGTTGCTTCTTTTTCTTAAAGTTTCTGGCACTTTCATTCATTCAACAAATGCATATGATATCTACTTTGTCCTAGGCATTGTAGATATAGTACAATCAATATAGAAAGAAATCTCTGTTCTTGTGGAGGTTACATATACTTGCAGTTTCACTCTTATTAAATTTGTTATTTAACAATTTACAGATTTATTCAAAATCATACCAGCACAATCTTAGCTGGTAATTCTGAACATAGTGAAATCTTGATTCCAAGAAACTTACTGACAGAGGACTGAATCTACTAATAGCCGATAGATTATACTGTGAGATTTTGATATAACCGTTGGACAAATTATTGTTAATTTAATTTAAAGAACAGACACTATGACTCATTAGCATTTATTCAACTGAGGAAGGCCCCATTTTAAGCTCTTTATGTGTATTAGCTCACGAAGATATTGGACAGTATGGACTATTACCAAAATAAAGTAATACCTTCATGTAACAGGTGAGGAGACCATCTCAGATAAGTTGTTTCATCTTTAAAGTCAGAGAGCAAAATAAAAGATTAAAATATTAAAGGGATGCTGACTTATGTCTGTCTGACTGCTAAGCAATTTTTACTTCATCCTAAAATGGATTCCAGTCTAAGATTCTGATGGCCAAGTTTCATTCCCCTATGTCTCCACTCGCACCTGTGTAACCTTGACTTGCCCTTGAAATCTAAATCTCAGAACCAAATAACTCTCAAGTGTTAAGGCCAAGATACAGATGCAGCTGTGCTAATTCATCATACCTGCAATTCTGCCCCTAACCCCACCTCACCTCCTACATACATATGCATGTGAACTTTCACACTAGCATATTCCTTGCCTATGCAACATGCATGATCTACTTGTCTTCCCTCTTATTAATCACCATGGATACAGACCCATTTTTGTCTATTAAGCTTAACTTGGCTATTTTATTTTAATTTGCAGTTCCATAATAACGTATGATGTTGAACATATTTTCATATGCTTATTTGCCATCTGTATATCTTTTTTGGTCAGTTATCTGCTCAGATAATTGCCTGTATTTCAGTGGGGTTGATTGTTTTATTATTTTTAAAATTTAAGAGTTCTTTGTCTATTTTGGATACCAGTTTTCTAAGAGATGTCTGTTTTGCAAAACTTTTCTTCTCAATCTCCATTTGCCTTTTCATTCTATTCACAGAGTATTTTGCCAAGAAAGTTTATCTTTAATGAAGTCCAACTTAGCAATATTTTCTTTCATGGATCACACTTTTGGCATTATAACTACAGAGTCCTTGCCAAACATAAAGTTACCTAGATCTTTGACTATGTTGTCTTCTAGGAGTTTTACAGTTTTGCCTTTTACATATGGCTGTTATCCATTTTTAGTTAATATTAGTGAAAGATGCAAGATATATGTCTAGATTCATTTTCTTTTGCATGTAAATGACCATCATTCTAGCACCACTTGTTAAAATGATTATCATATCTCCATTGAATTACCTTTGTTCTGTTATCAGCATCCAGTTGACTATATTTATGTGGGTCTATTTCTGCCCTCTCTCTTTTGTTGAATTGATCTATTTGTCTATTTGTCTTTTTTGCCAGTTCCACAGTCTGGATTACTGTAATTTTATGGAGAGTACTGAATTTGGGTGATGTCAGTCCTCTGATGGTCTTCTCCAGTATTTGCTATTCTTGGTCTTTTGCCTTTCAATATAAACTTTAGAATCAGTTTGCTGATATCCACAAGATAGCTTGCAGAGATTTTCATTGGGAAACCTGTAAGTTGTGAAGAACTGACATCTTGACAATATTGAGTCTTCCTATCCTTGCACATGAAATATCTCCACATTTATTTAGATCTTCTTTGATTTCTTTCATCAATGTTTTGTAGTTTTTCTCATATACTTATTGTACATATTTTGTTAGGTTTATATCTAAATAGTTCACTTTTCATGCTAATGTAAATAGTATTGTGTTTTTAATTCCAAATTCCATTTTTTCAATGCAGGTATAGAAGAAAAAAATGAATTTTGTATATTAACCTTGTGTCCTGCAACATTGCTATAATTGCTTATTAGTTCCAGGGTTTTTTGTTGATTCTTTGAGATTCCTACAGATACAATCATGTCATCTGTGAACAAGTAGAGTTTTAATTCTTCCTTTCCCAATTGTATAGTTTTATTTATTTTTATTCTCTTACTGAAATAGCTATAACTTCCTGGAGTACCTGTCGTGGCACAGCAGAAATGAATCCGACTAGGAACCATGAGGTTGTGAGTTCAATCCCTGGCCTCGATCAGTGGGTTAAGGATCTGGCGTTGCAGTGAGCTGTGGTGTAGGTCACAGATGTGGCTTGGATCCTGCATTGCTGTGGCTGGCAGCTGTAGCTCCTATTAGACCCCTAGCCTTAAAAAGCCAAAAAAAAAAAAAAAAAAAAAAGAAGAAAAAGAAAAGGTTTTAACTTCCAATGTGATATTAAACAGTAATGATGAGTGGGAACATTTTCTCCTTGTTCCTAGTCTTAGCAGAAAAGCATATATTTGTTTAGCTTTGTGATATTAACTGTTTTATTAAGTTTAAGGAGTTCTCTATTAGTTTTCTCAGTTTTTATCACGAATGGGTGTTGAATTTTGCCAACTGCTTTCTATGCTCTAAACGATCATATGTATACATGGAATAAATTCCACTAGGTTGTGGTGTATATTTCTTGTTATACATTGTTGGGTTTTACTGGCTAATATTTTGTGACAATTTTTATATCTATGTGCATGAAAGATAGTGGAAAGCAGTTTTTCCTTTTGGTAATGTATTTGCTTGGTTTGGGTACTAGGGTAATGCTTTTCTCATGGAGTTTAGGTGGGAATTATTCCCTCAACTTGTTTTCTTTGAGAGATTATATAAAATTGGTACATTTCTTCATTAAATGTTTGATATAATTCACCAGTGAACTTGTATGAGCCTCCTTTTTTCTCTTTTGGAACGTTAAACATTGTTTCAATGTCTTTAATAGTTATCAATGTATGCAGATTACCTATTTATCCTTCTGTTAGTTTTCGTAGATTGTGTCTTTCAAGAAATTATAATTCTTCTAGGTTATCAATGTTTTAAACAAAGTTTTAACTTTATACTATTCCTTTATTTAAATGTCCATGAGAACATTTCTAGTATTAGTGATTTGTGTCTTTTCTCCCTTTGCTTAGTTAAGTTAGCTATAGGCATATAAATTTCGTTAATCTTTCAAAGAACCAACTTTTGGTTTTATTGAATTTCTCTACTGATTTCCTCTTTTCTGTCTTTCTTTTTTTTTTTTTTTTGGTCTTTTTAGGGTTGCACCCGTGGCATATGGAGGTTCCCAGGCTAGGGGTCTAATAGGAGCTACAGCTGCCAGCCACAGCCACAGCCACAGCAATGCAGGATCCAAGCCACATCTGCGACCTACACCACAGCTCACTACAATGCCAGATCCTTAACCCACTGAGCAAGGCCAGGGATCAAAACCATGTCCTGGAGTTCCCGTCGTGGCGCAGTGGTTAACGAATCTGACTAGGAACCATGAGGTTGCGGGTTCGATCCCTGGCCTTGCTCAGTGGGTTAACAATCTGGCATTACCGTGAGCTGTGGTGTAGGTTGAAGACGTGGCTTGGATCCCAGGTTGCTGTGGCTCTGGCGTAGGCTGGCAGGTACAGCTCCGATTAGACCCCTAGCCTGGGAACCTCCATATGCCGTGGGTGCGGCCCAAGAAATGGCAAAAAGACAAAAACAAACAAACAAACAAAAACAACAACAACAAAAAAAACCCATGTCCTCATGAATGCTAGTCGGGTTGGTTAACCGCTTAGCCCTGATGGGAACTCCTGATTTCCTGTTTTCAAGGTCATTGGTTTCTACTCTAATTTTAAAAATCTCTTTTCTTCTGCTTACTTTGGATTTAATTTGCTTTTCTTTCTCTAGTGGCTAAGGTGGATGCTTCAATTATTAATTTTAAGATTGTTTTTAATGCTATTAATTTCCCTCTAAACATCCCACAACTTTGATAAGTTTTCATAATTTTTTCAGAATATTTAAATATTCCTCTTGAAAATCCTTTGACCCATGTGCTATTTAGAAATGTGTTGGTTATCTCCAAGTGTTTTAGTGTTTCCAGTTATTTTTCTGTAGTTGATGTTAAGTTTAATTCCATTGTGATCTGAGCATGATTTGAATGATATCTATTCTTTTAAATTTTTTAAGGTATATTTTACATCCCAGGATATAGTCTATCTTGGTAAATGTTCCATGTAAGCTTAAGAAAAATATGTATTCTGCTGTTTTGGATAAAGTATTTTATAAATATTAGATACCATTGATTTATGGTGCTATTCAAATCAAGTTTGTTTTTAATGATTTCCAACCTGCTAAGTCTGTCGATTACTGATAGGAGGTGTTGAAATCTCTAACCATAATAGTGGATTTGTCTTTTTTCCTTGCAATTCTATCAGTTTTTGCCCCATGTATTTCTGCATTTTTTGGTCAGGTGTATACACATTAAGAATTGTTATGTGTTATTTGAGAAGCTTATGAGTATATAATGCCAACTTTCTCCTGGTAATGTTCCACACTTTGCATCCTGCTTTATCTGAAATTAATAGAGCTATTCCAGCTTTCATTTGTTTAATGTTAGCATGGTATTTCTTTCTCCATCCCTTTATTTATTTATTTATTTATTTATTTATTTATTTATTTATTTATTTATTTTATGGCCACACCTGTGGCACATGGGAGTTCCCAGGCCAGGGACTGAATCTGAACCACAGCTGCAACCAACGCCACAACTGGAGCTACACTGAATCCTTTAACTCACTGCACTGGGGGCTGGGGATTAAATCTGCACCTCTGCAGTGACCTGAGCTGCTACAATCAGATTTTTAGCCTGCTACACCACAGTGGCAACTCCTAATCCCTTTATTTTTAATCTATTTGTGTCTTTATATTTATTTAAAAAATTTTCTTTTGTCTTTTTAGGGCCACACCCATGGCACTGCATGGAGGTTCCCAGGGTAGGAGTCGAATCGGAGCTGTAACTGCTGGCCTAAGCCACAGCCACAGCAATGTCAGATCCGAGCCACATCTGCGACCTACACCACAGCTCATGGCAACACCGTATCCTTTAACCCACTAATCCAGGCCAGGGATTGAACCTGTGTCCTAATGGATACTAGTCAGATTTGTTTCTGCCGAGCCATGACAGGAACTCTGTCTTTATATTTAAAGTGGATTTTTTTTTTTAGACTACATGTACCTGGATCTTATTTATTTAATTCACACTGACAGTCTATCTTTTCTGATTGGTATTAGACCATTGATATCCAAAGTGATCATTTATATAGTTAGATAAATACGTACCATATTTGTTACTGTTTTCCATATATTGCCCTTGTTGTTTTTCTTTTTAATCTTTTCCTGCCTTCTCTGTTTTAAGTTGTACATTTTATATGATACAATTTTCTCTCTTCTCTTAACATATGAATGATATTTCTATTTTTACTTTTTTAGTGGTTGCCCTAGAGTTTGCAATATTCAAGTCTGCTTTCAAATAACACCATACTGTTTCACAGGAAGTGCAAGTATACTTTATAAGAGTATTTGTAATTCCTTTCTCTATCCCTTATAACATTCCTGTGATTCACTTCACTTAGCTATAAGCAGTAGTCACCACATACGGTGTTGATTTTTATTTAAAACAAAATATAATCTGTTAGATTAACTAAGAATAAAAAGATAGAAGACTTCATTTTACCTTCATTTATTCCTTCTCAAACACTGTTCCTTTTTTTTCAATAAACATGAAGATTTCTTTTCTTTTTACAGCTGCACCTGCAGCATATGGAATTTCTCAGGCTAGAAGCTGAATTGGAGCTGCAGCTGGGGCCTACACCACAGCCACAGTAACACCAGATCTGATCCACACCTGCGACTTATGTCACAGCTTACAGTCAGATCCTTAACTCACTGAGTCAGGCCAGAGATCAAACCGACATCTTCACAAAGACAACATCAGGTACTTAACCTGCTGAGCCACAATGGGAACTTCATGAGTTTTTGATAATATAATTTTCCTTCTCTCTGAATAATTGTGATTAACATACCCTGCAGGACAAGTCTACTGGGGACAAGTTCTTTCAATATTTATTTGTATGAGAGTGTCTTTTAGAAAAAAAAATTTATGGCCACACCCAGGGCATATGGAAGTTACCGGGCCAGGGATTGAATCTGAGCCATAGCTGTGGCAACGCCAGATCCTTTAACCTGCTGTGCCAGGCTGGGGATCAAACCTATGTCTCTGCAGCAACCACAGCTGCTGCAGTCAGATTCTTAGTCCACTGTACCACTGAGGGAACTCCATTAATTAGAATGTCTTAATTTCTCCTTTACTTTCAAAGAATAGTTTCACTGAATACAGAATTCTAGATTGGTGTTTTGTTTTTTTTTTCCTTCAACGCTTTAATTATTTATTCATTTTTGGCTCTGTCCACAGCATGCAGAAATTCCTGGGCCAGGAATTGAACCCACACCACATCAGGGGCAATGCCTGATCCTTAACTTGATGGGCAACCAGAGAACTCTCTTCAACTCTTTAAACATTTCTCTCTGCTCTCCTCTTGCTTGTATGATTTCTGAAGAGAAATCTGATATAATTCTCACCCCTGCTCCTCTATAAGGTAATGTGGTTGGTCACTCTGGCTTTTTTCAATATTTTATCTTCATCTTTGATATTCTGCCATTTGAATATGATATGCCTAGCTATAGATTTTATGGTTTTTATCCTGCTTCATATTCTCTGAGCTTCCTCTGTCTATGGTTTTAAGTATGCCATTAATTTTGGAAATTTCTCAGCCATCATTACTCTTCTATTATATATATAACTTTTGCAACTGTCCCATAGTTTGTGGCTAGTCTGTTCAGTCTTTTTCATTCTTTTACCTCTTTGCATTCTCTTTTGTTTTTATTTTATTTTATTTTATTTTTGCCTTTTTAGGGCTGCACCCATGGCATATGGAGGTCCCAAGCTAGGGGTCGAATCCGAGCTGTAGCTGCTGGCCTGCACCACAGCCACAGCCACAGCCACATGGGATCCTAGCCACGTCTGTGACCTACACCACAGCTCTCGGCAACACTGGATCCTTAACTCACTGAGTGAGGCCAGGGATCGAACCTATGTCCTCATGGATGCTAGTCAGATTCATTTCCGCTGAGCCATGATGGGAACTCCTGCATTCTCTTTTGGAAATTTCTACTGACATTTCTTTAAGCTCATTGATTCTATTCTTAGCCATGTTCAGTCTATTGATAAGCCCATCACAAACGTCCTCCTGGAGTTCCTGTCACGGCTCAATGGTTAACAAATCCGACTAGGAACCCTGAAGTTGTGGGTTCGATCCCTGGCCTCACTCAGTGGGTTAAGGATCTGGCATTGCCATGAGCTGTGGTGTAGGTTGCAGACATGGCTTGGATCTGGCATTGCTGTGGCATACATAGGCCAGCAGCTACAGCTCTGATTAGACCCCTAGCCTGGGAACCTCCATATGCTGCAGGTGCGGCCCTAGAAAAGACAAAAAAAAAAAAAAAAAAAAAAGTCCTCCAATTCTTTTACACTGTTTTTGATTTCCAGCATTTGATTTTGATTCTTTATTAGGATTTCTAGCTCTGTGTTTATATTACTCATCTGTTTTTTTTTTCATGTTGTCCACTTTTTCCATTACAGCACTTAGCATATTAACCATAGTTACTTTAAATACCTGGTCTGATAATTCCAAAATCTCTGCCACATCTGAATCTGGTTCTGATACTTGCTCTGTCTCTTCATACTGGTAGGTCAGGGTTTTTTGTTTTGTTTTTGTTTTTAGTATGTCTTGTGATTTTCTGTTAAAAGGTAGGCAATACAATTTAAAGAAATCGGGGTAAATAAGTCTCTAATTTAAGGTTTTATGTTCATCTGGCAGGAATTAAACTATGCATGCTGTTTGCTATAGCTGTATGTGTCAGAGGATAAATATTCCTCTGTTGTCCTTGTTTTTGACTCCTCTATTTTCTTTGGGTTTCTTAGAGACTTTTTTAAAAACAGAAATATGACTTTTCTGAGGCTGAGAAGGCATCTTGATATTGTATGTGATACAAATGATGCCCTTACTAGGATTTCACATCTAGCTTTTATGTTAATGTTTTAAAAGGAATGTGCAAACATCACAGAACCATGTTTACCAAATTTTATTCCACTGAACATAAAGGCATCAAGATATTAAGGGGGCATTCCATTTTTAACAAGGTCTAATGAAACTGGGAAATGTTGTTATAGAAAACCATGAAATATTTTGGTTTAAATGATGTGTGGTTTCCAAAGGAGACAGGTATGGGGTGGGGGGATGGGCTGGGGGTTTGGGATGGAAAGGCTATACTATTGGGTTGTGATGATCATTGTGTAACTGTAAATGTCATAAAATTCATTGAGGAGTTCCCATCATGGTGCAGTGGTTAACGAATCCGACTAGGAACCATGAGGTTGTGGGTTAAATCCCTGGCCTTGCTCAGTGGGTTAAGGATCTGGCATTGACATGAGCTGAGGTGTAGGTTGCAGACATGGCTCAGAACCCGCATTGCTGCGGCTCTGGCGTAGGCCGGCAGCTACAGCTCCAATTCGACCCCTAGCCTGGGAACCTCCATGTGCTGTGAGAGCAGCCCAAGAAATGGCAAAAAAATAAAATAAAATAAATAAAAAATAAAATTCATTGAATAAGAAAAAAAGTGTAATCCAATACTTATGACACTGAAGCTAATGATAAGTATTTACAAGCCTTTTTGAAGGTTTCTTGAAAGCAAAAGGCAGAAAGTGCATAATGTGAAAAATTCATATCCATCCCTGTGTGGAAAAATGGTTAAAATTATATATGAAAAAGAATATGGCAACAAATTGAAATGCATTTTGATCAGTAAATAGTGTTTGGAGATGTAGAGTATCACAGCTGAAGATTTGAAGAAAGAAGTTTTAGACCAAATTACGTAGGGAGAGAGCTTTGTTATCTATAGCTGGATTAAAGAAATTTCTACATGCCTTGAATTATGCTAGATTTTACTAGAGATATGTATAAATTTTTAAATATATTTTGGATATTAAGCCATTATCAGATATATGCTTTGCAGATATTTTCTCCTGTTGCCTAGGATGCCTTTTCATTTTGCTGATGGTTTTCTTTGCATCAGCTTTTTAGTTTATGTAGTTTATTTTGGCCTTTGTTGCCTTTGATTTTGGAGTCAAATCCAAGAAAATAATTGCCAAGACCAATGTCAAAGAAGTTACTCCTGTATTTTCTTCTGGTAATTTAAAGGTTTCAAGTCTTAAATTTAAGTCTTTAATTCATTTTGATTTGAATTTCATATATGGTGTATGATAGGGGTGCAGTATCATTCTTTTGCATGAAGCTGTCTGGCTTTCACAAAACCATTATTGAAAACACTGTCCTGGATTTACCGTCGTGGCGCAGTGGTTAACAAATCCGACTAGGAACCATGAGGTTGCGGGTTCGGTCCCTGCCCTTGCTCAGTGGGTTAACGATCCGGCGTTGCCGTGAGCTGTGGTGTAGGTTGCAGACGCGGCTCGGATCCCCTGTTGCTGTGGCTCTGGCGTAGGCCGGTGGCTACAGCTGCAGTTCAACCCCTAGCCTGGGAACTTCCATATGCCGCGGGAGTGGCCCAAGAAATAGCAACAACAACAACAACAACAAAGACAAAAGACAAAAAAAAAAAAAAAGAAAACACTGTCCTTTACCCATCATATTTTCTTGTCTCTTTTGTCATCAATTAATTGACCATATGTCATGGGTTTGTTTTTGCACTCTTTATTCTGTTCCATTGATTTGTCTGTTTTTATGCCAATACCATATCTTTTTTATTATTTTAGCTTTGTAATATAGTCTGAAATCAGGAAATGTGATGTCTCTGGCTTTGTTCTTCATTCTCAAGATTGCTCTGGCTATTGGGGGTCTTTTGTGGTTCGATGCAAATTTTTAGATTTTTTTTTTTGTTTCAGTGAAACATGCCATTGTAATTTTGATCATGATTGCAATTAATCTCTATATTGCTAAAAAAAAGGCCATAAACACTCAAAAAATGATGTGAAAGAACTATGAATAGATTTTAAAAGAGAATGGATTTTTTTAGGAGTAAACTAAAGCTGAGAGGAGATAAAGTGGCTGTAAGTAGTTGGAGGATTATTATAAGCTAGATATACCACTGCTGCTTTATCTCCATAAAGTCAGAAGTTGACATATTGCAGCAAGAGAGAGATGGGTTAGAAGTAGATTGCCTGGTATGAGGCTGTGAAAGAAAAATATTAGCTTATTATGAGAGAGCGTAGCATCTTCAACTTTGGGCACATGATAGGAAAGGAAGAAAAGCATTTAAGGATGATTTATGTGTCTTGCTTCCTGGAATTGCCAGGAAGGTGACTCTGAATTTCCTTCTCACTCCAGAATTCTGTGATCTAGTACATCATCCAGAGACCCTATGATGAGGGGTAGAGACTTTTTCTTCCAGAAGGTCTGAGATGTACACTTCCTTCAGCTTTAATCTGCTGTTATTATACATGAGCCTTATCGATGTGGTTGAAAGGTATTGGGGGAATGGGAAACATTCAATGATCCTATTACTTGATCTCAGTGTTTCAGTGAGCTTTTGTCACTGGTTTGGAACTTTCACAAGTGCTTCTCAGTTTTTTTTTTTTCTTTTTTAGATGAGACAGGGAGTCTATGGGGGCTAGAATTGTATATTTTCCTCTGGTATGTGACTTCACAAGTGTTCCTTAACCTTTCTTTTCCTTCCCAAGGCAATATAAGAAATGCTAGATGGAGCTGAAATTGAAAAAAAAGCCTTTCTCAAGGTATGCTCTGGTAGTCGTTTCCCATTCAGAGTCGGCAGTTGTCATGGAGAATGCTCTGAGTGTTCTTCACAATGGTCACTCTTCCCATCCCTCTGCTATATGCATGAGGGAATAGTTATTGACTCTTCACCATGAGAACTGAGTGGTTTTCCTGGAGGTCAAATCCACAAAAGTTCATGTAAGACTGTGATGCACAGAATTTCTACTCCTCTTATGGTCTACGCTTAGCCTCTAGCAATTTACCAAAATTACCATTTAAGTGTTCCTACCAGTTTATGGCTCCAGTGGATTCTATTTCAGGTAAGTAGGTCTCAATTGTGAGTCTGAATTTTTCTGTTTCTCCACATTTTGTGTTGATGACTTTCGTTCTCTGATGGGCCCAAGAAAAGCCAGGTATTTTCCATTTTTTTGGCCTTTTCTTGTTGTAAGTTTGCGAGTCATGACTTCCAACCTCTATGTATATTACAGCTAAAACCAAAATTTTGGATAGAATACTTAATTTGTGTTGTTTGAAGATGTGTTGACAGCTATTTTTTCCTCAAGTCTCTGTACACCCTTTAACGCTATTCCTTTTCATTGTTCAAGGACTTACCCCAATTGTGACAACTGGATTGTTACTGTGCTACCATAAAGGAAGTGACAGAAGGTGATCATAATTTTTTTTTGTCTTTTTGCCATTTCTTGGGCCGCACCCACGGCATATGGAGGTTCCCAGGCTGGGGGTCTAATCGGAGCTGTAGCCTCCAGCCTATGCCACAGCCACAGCAACGTGGGGATCCAAGCTGTGTCTGCAACCTACACCACAGCTCACGGCAATGCCGGATCCCTAACCCACTGAGCAAGGCCAGGGATCGAACCCCCAACCTCATGGTTCCTAGTCGGATTCATTAACCACTGAGCCATGACAGGAACTCCTGTAATTTTTTTTTACAACTAAGAGTTATTAAACAAAAATTATTTGAACTAGGAAGTCTTCTACCAAGAGTATGCCATAAGGAAATAGCTAAGGATGTGGGAGCCAACTTAGCTGTAAGTGTATCAGTCCTCTGCTATCCCTGCAACTATGGGATGACTGCAGAGAAAAATACCACATAGGGAGTGCACTGAAAGCATAGATGGAAACAGAAAAACCGAGAGAAATGATCCAGGCAAACAGCAAACATGAACACCTACACAATCTGTAGGTTTTCAAGATCTATTCTCAGTATTCTGGAATTCACCCAGTTGATCATGTGGAGTAGAAAAAGGCAAAAACAATAAGTGGACTGAAATTAAAATACATAAGTGAAATGAACCATCTAGCAACAGGAATTTACTGTAGGAATGTTCATCACAGAAATATAACAGGAAAAAAATAGATATAACCTAAATATATGAGTATAGAAAATTTGTTAATTACGGTAAGCTCAGGAGATGGAATTCTATACCAACAATAAGTGTCTGTTTTAGAAACACCTTGTCAACATTGGGCTTTATCCAACTTTTATTTTTGTCAGTATGATGGGTAAAAAATGGGATACTATTATTTTGATTTGTATTTCTACAATTGTGCAGGAGCATATCAGTCAGGACATAGTACATTAAAGTAGCAGCAACAAATGACCCCTAAATCTCAGTAACTTAAAACAACAAAAATATATTTCTTGTTCACACTACATATTCAACACAGGTTGGTTAGATCAAAGTGATGGAACTGTCACTATATGGAACATTGCTGGTTACAATGGAATAGGAAAAGACAGATGGAATAGGAAAAGACAGATCATGACAAATCACAAAGTGGCTATTAAAAATTTCCCCGTTGGAGTTCCCGTTGTGGCTCATCAGAAACAGATCTAACATCCATGAGGACGCAGGTTCAATCCCTGGCCTTGCTCAGTGGGTTAAGGATCTGGTGTTGCCGTGAGCTATGGTGTAGGTCACAGACACAGCTCGGATCTGACATTGTCGTGGCTGTGGTGTAGGCCGGCGGCCACAGCTCTGATTTGACCCCTAGCCTGCGAACCTCCATATGCCATGGGTGCAGCCCTAAAAAAGAAAAAAAATTCCCCCTAACACTGACAAAAATCTTTCTGTTTTGTTTCACTAAGCAAGTTACATGGCCATAACTGTTCAAAAGGAATGAGGAAGTACAAGACTAAGTGTCTAAAAATTAGATAGCAGAAAACCTTGATGAACAGCTCTAATAACTAACAAAGGTCTCAAATCTTGTCATTGAGTTCTGCAAATCCATTTCATTTTCTGTGGACTGAACTATTCATTAACTCCGTTTTCCATTGGGTTATTTATTCCATTGATTTGTACTCTTTCTTTGTAAATTCAGAAAACTAGCCCATAGATTGCTATGTATGTTCTAACTAGTGTTTCCAATATATGTTATCTTTTCACTTGTTTATGGTACTGTACAACAGCTTTATTGAGATACAATCCATTTCCATACAAGTCACCAATTTATGGTATATGTTCAATGGCTTTTAGTACATTCAGAACTGTGAATTCATCGAAATCAATTTTGGAACATTTTCATTAGCCTAAGAATATACCCTGCAGCCCTTAGCTGTCAGGGTCCATTACTCCTACTCCTAAACCAGAAGTAACAACTAATCTGCTTTCTGTTTCTATAAACTGGCCTTTTCTGCACATTTCATATAAATGTGGTCCTTTGTAACTAGCTTCTTTCACTTATCAGTTTGAAAATGTATCAGTTTGTTTTTGTTTGTTTGTTTTTGTCTTTTTGTCTTTTCCATGGCCGCACTCATGGCATATGGAGGTTCCCAGGCTAGGGGTCTAATTGGAGCTGTAGCTGCCAGCCTACGCCAGAGCCACAGCAACGCAGGATCCAAGCCCTGTCTGGGACCTACACCACGGCTCACAGCAATGCTGGATCCTTAACCCACTGAGCAAGGCCAGGGATCGAACCCTCAACCTCATGCTTCCTAGTCAGATTCATTAACCACTGTGCCATGACAGGAACTCCATATGTCATTGTTTTATTGCTGAAAATTATTCCATTATATAAATATGCCACATTTTATTTACCCATTTATCAGCTGATGGACATTTGGGCTATTTCCATTTATTGGCTAGTATGAGACTGATGCACCACCTATTGTGCTAACAAGGCACCTCACTTATTGGCTATTATAAATAATGCTGCTATGAACATTTGTGTACATTTTGTGTGGACATATGTTTTCATTTCTCTTGGATATATACCTAGGAGTGGAATTGATGAAATATATGGACACCTTTTGAAGAATTACCAGACTGTTTCCCAAAACAACTATACCATTTTACATTCCCACCAATAGTATATAAGGATTCCAATATCTCCATATCCTTGCTCACACTTTTTATTATATGTCTTTTGTATTATAGTCATTCTAGTGGGTGCAAAATGGTAACTAATTGTGGTTTTTTGTTTTAGTTTTTTTTTTTTTTGTCTTTTTGCTATTTCTTTGGGCCGCTCCCATGGCATATGGAGGTTCCCAGGCTAGGGGTCAAATCGGAGCTGTAGCCCTCGGCCTACGCCAGAGCCACAGCAACATGGGATCCGAGCCGCGTCTGCAACCTACACCACAGCTCACGGCAATGCCGGATTGTTAACCCACTGAGCAAGGGCAGGGACCGAACCCGCAACCTCTTGGTTCCTGGTCGGATTCGTTAACCACTGCACCACGACGGGAACTCCCTGTTTTGTTTTTGTTTTTGTTTTTGTTTTTTAATGGCCACACCCGCAGCACATGGAAGGTCCTAGGCCAGGGGCTGAATCTGAGCAACAGCTTCAAACCTACATCACACCAGATCCTTAACTCACTGTGTCAGGCCAGGATAAAACCCACACCACAGCAGAGACAATGCCAGAGCCTTAATCTACCTCACCATAGCATGAACTCCACCTAATCATGGTTTTGATCTTCCTGATGGCTGATGATGTTGAGCATCTTTTAGTGTCCTTTATTTGCCATTTTTATATCTTTGGAGAAATATCTATCCAGATCTTCTGACCCTTTTATAATTGGAATATTTATCTTTTTATTATTTATTTGTCCTTTTATTATTGAGTGGGAACAGTTCTTTATACATTTTACGTCCACATACAATTTGTAAAACTTTATCCCATTTTATGGCGCAGCTTTTCACTTAACTTGATTGTGCCCTTTTTAAGTAAAAAAGACTTTAATTTTGATCATGTCCAGTTTGTATATTTTTCTTTATATTGCTTGTGCTTTTCATGTCATATGTGAGAAACTACTACTTAATCCAAGGTCACATAGGCTTACACCTATGTTTTCTTCTAAGAGTTTTATAGTTTTAGCTCTTACATTTAGGTTTGGATCAATTTCGTGTTTTAAAATATGGTGTGAGGTAGGGATCCAAATTCATTCTTTTGCATGTGCCTATCCACTGTGCCAGCACCATTTGCTGAAAAGACAATTCTTACCCCATCGTATGGTCCTCACACCCTTGGCAAAACTCAATAAATATAAAGATTTATTTCTGGACTCACAAATCTATTCCTTATGTCAGTACCACATAGTTCCGATTACTGTATCACTGTAATAAGTATTGAAATCCCACAGTGTGAATCTTCCAAATTTATTCTTTTTAAAGATTGATTTGGCTGTTCTGGATCCCTTGCATTTACATGTAAGTTTTAGGGACAGCTTGTGAATTCCTGGGAAAAAAAGGGAGGCATAATGTAAGGATTACATTGAATCAGTAGATCAATTTGGCCAGTATTGATACTTTAACAATATTGTCTTCCCATCCATGAACATAAGATGTCTTTCCATTTGTGTAATTCTTTAATTTCTTTCAACAATTCTTTGTAGTTTTCAGGGTAGAAATATTACACTTTTTTGGGTCAAACTTATTTCTAAGTTTTTCATTCTTTTTAAGACAATTGTATTTATTTAAAAAAATTTATTCTTGGTTTGCTCATTACTACCATATAAAAATACAACTAGGTTTTGTACATTGATACTTTATCATGCACATTTTCTGAACTTGTTTATTAGTTTTAATAGTTTTTTTTAGTGGATTTCCTAGCATTTTTTTTCTGTGCTGGCAGCAATGTGGAAATTCTTGGGCTAGGGATCAAACCTGCACCACAGTAGTGACCAGGGCTGCTGCAGTGACAATATCAGATCCTAAACCCACTGCACCATAAGGGAATTATGGACTTTCCAAATATAAGACCAATTCATCTGCAAATGTTTTGGTATTATGAATGATGTTAACATTATTGGTTGACTCCATCAATCTTTTAAAATGCACCCATTGATTTCTATTTAACCAACAATGGCATTCTCTCACCAAGAATTTAAATTAAAAAAAAATTCTCCTAGTACTTTTATGTTTCAATGTTTGCATTTAAATCTTTGATCTAATTGCAGTTTATTGTGGTGGAATAAATTTTGTTATTTTTTTTCCAAATAGGTTGCCACTTTACCAAATTGTGATAATATATACATGACATAATATTTATTACTTTAATCATGTATAAGTGTATAGCTCAATGGTATTAAGTACATTCATGATGTTGTACCATCATCACTATAATTTATACCAAAGCATTTTCCTCATTCCCAACAAAAGCAATATACCCAATAAACAATAACTCCCATTTTTCCTCTCACCTAGGCTCCTGGTAACCACTATTCTACTTTATGTCTCTGTAAATTTGCCTATTCTAGGTACCTCATGTGACTGGAATTCTACAATAGTTACACTTCTGTGTCTGCCTTATTTCTCTAAGCATAATGTCTTCAAAGTCAATCCATGGTTTGGTACATGTCAAAATTTCATTCTTTCCTATGGCTAGATAAAATTCCATTTCATGTATGTACCATATTTTGTGTACACATTCACTCATCAATGGGCTCTTAGGTCATTTCCACACTTTGGCTATTGTGAATAATAATGATAGAAAATTAGTGTACACATATCTGTTCAAATCACTGCTTTCAATTATTTGGGGTATATAGATAGGTGTGGAATTGCTGGGTCATACAATAGTTCTATGTTTAAACTTGTGAGAAACTTACAAACTGTTTTCCACTGTAGTCACACTATTTTGCCTTCCCACTAGCAATGCACAATAGTTCTATTTTTTCTACATCCTTGCCAATGCATTTTATTTTACTTTAATAGCTATCCTAGTAGGTGTAAACTGGTATCTAATTGTGGTTTTGATTTGCATTTCACTAATGATTAATGATGCTGAACACTTTTTCATGAGCTTATTGGCCATTTCTATATGTTCTCTGGAGACATGTCTGTTTAAGTCCTTTGCCCACTTTAAAACTTTGCTTTTTTTTTTTTCTCACAGCATGCAGCAGTTTGATGTGGGGTTTCAGTGTCCAGTCCAGGGACTGAACCTGGGCTGTGGCAGAGAAAGCACCAAACCCTAACCACTAGACCACCAGTAGAGTTCTTTATGTATTCTATATATTAATCATTTTTGTTTTTGCTGCACCTGTGGCATGCGGATATTCCCAGGCCAGGGACTGAAACCGTGCCACAGTTGTAACCAGAGCCGCAGTAGTGACAAAGCCAGATCCTTAACCTGCTAAGGGAGGAAACTCTGGGATAGTAATTGCTTTTTATATAATTTCCAATTGTTTTCTCCCATTCAGTAGGTTGTCTGTTCACTTTCTTGCTAGTATCTTTTGATATACGAAAGTTCTTATTTTTGAAAGTCCAATTTATCTATTTTTGTTGTTGCTGATGCCTGTGCAGTTTGGTGCTATATCCATGAAAATGTCATTAAAAACAATATCATGAAATTTTCTTAAATGTTTTCTTCTGAGAGTTTTACAGTTTTAGTTCTTAAGTTTAGATCATGTATTCATTTTGAGTTATTTTTTGTATATGGTGTAAGATGACAGTCCAACTTCATTCTTTTGAATGTATAGGTCCAGTTTCCTGGCACCACTTATTCAAAAGACTGTCCTTTTTCCATGGAAGGGTCTTGGAAACTTTGTGGAAGACCAATTGACTACTGATTTTCTGTTTATATCTGGGCTCTCTATTCTATTCCATTGGTCTATGTGTCTGTCCTTATGCAAGTACTACACTGTTTTAATTGCTGTAGCTTTGTAGTAAGTTTCAAAGTTGTAAAGTGTAAGTTTTCAATTTATTTTTATTTTTCAAGATAGTCATGGCTATTCAAGGCCCCTTCCAATTCTATATGAATTTGAAGATCAGCTTTCCCATTTCTGAAAAAAAAAAAAAAGACTGTTTGAATTTTTTTTGTCTTTTTGTTTGTTTGTTTTTTGTCCCGCCGCAGGTGGAGGTTCCCAGGCTAGGGGTCAAATCAGAGCTGTATCTGCTGGTCTTTGCCACAACCACAGCAATGCCAGATCTGAGCCACATCTGTGACCTACACCACAGCTCATGGCAACGCCAGGGATTGAACTTGCGTTCTCATGGATACTACTCAGATTTGTTTCCCCTGAGCCACAACGGGAACTCTGGCTGTTTGAATTTTTATTGCATTGAATCTGTATACCACTTTGGATCTCACTAACATCTTAACAATGTTATGTCTCCCTATCATGAACATAGAATGTTTTTCCATTTATTTAGGTCTTTTTTTTTTTCAGGAATGTTTTGTAGCTTTCAAGTCTTTTAGCTCCTTGTTTAGGTTATTACCAAGTATTTAATTATTTTAGATGGTATTGTAAAAGGAATTGCTTTCTTAATTTTCTTTTTTGGATAGTTCATTGCTGCTGTACAGAAACACAATTGATTTCTGAGTGTTGTTTTGTACCCTGCAACTTTGCTCCATTGGATTATTACTTCTAATAGCTTTATTGTGAATTATTTGAGATTTTCTGTATAAAAGATCATATCAACAGGGAATAGAGATAGTTTTACCTCTTCCTTTCCAATCTGTATGTCTTTTCTTTTTCTTCCCTAATAGCTCTGGCCAGAATTTCTAATATGGTGTTGATTAACAGCAATGAAAATGGTCACTCATGTCCTACTCTTGATCTTAGAGGAAAACCTTTCAGACTTTCGTCATTGAGTATGTTTGCTGTGGAATTTTCATAAATACTTCTTATCATGTTGTGAAAATTTCCCTCTATTTCTAGTTTTCTGAGAGTCTTTATTGTGAAAGGATATTGGACTTTGTCAAATGTTTTTCCTGTGTCAATTGAGATGTTCATGCTGACTTCTTTCATTTATATTAGTGTGATTTAATACATTGATTCATTTTCTTATGTTGAAACACCCTTGAATGACTGGGATAAATCCCATTTGGTTATGCTCAGCAGTTCCTTTAATATGCTATTGGATTTGCTTTTCTAATATTTTGTTGAGAATATTGGCATTACAGCTATAAAAGATGTTAGTTTGTAATTTTATTTTCTTGTGGTACCTTTATCTGGTTTTGGTATCAAGGTAATGCTAGCCTCACAGAAAAAGTTTTAGGAAGTGTTCCCTTATTTTCAGTTATTTTGGAAGAATTCGATAAAGATTGGTGTTAATTATTCACTAAATGCTTGATAGAATTCACTGATGAAGGTATCTGGTCCAGGATTTTCTTTTTTGGAAGTTTTCAACTACTGATTCCATCTCTTTATTTGTTTTAGGTCTCTTGAGATTTTATTGTGGTAAAAAATACATCCCATAACATTTAACACCTTAACAACTGTACAGTTGAATAGGGTTAAGTATATTCACTTTATTGTGCAACAGATCTCCAGAACTTTTTCATCTTTCACAGCTGAAACTCTATACCCATTAAACAACTCCCATTTTCCCCTCCACCCAGCCCATGGAAACCACTATTCCACTTTTTGTCATCATGATTTGACTACTTTAGAGACTCATATAGTTGGAATCATGCAGTATTTGTCTTTATGTGACTAATTTCACTTAGCAAAATGTCATTAAGGTTACTTCCATGTTGAAGCATGTGACAGGATTTTCTTTTTAGCACTGAATAAAATCCCATTGTATACATATACACATTTTGTTATTTCATTTATTCTCCAATAGACATTCTGGTTGCTTCTACCTCTTGGCCATAGTGAATAGTGCTGAATCTGTTCAATGGTTCTATCAGTTTGTGTGAGTATGTAATCTTTAGCATTTTCTACATATAAGATGTAATCCAAATTGAATACCTTTTATTTCTTTTTCTTGGCTAACTTCTCTGGCTAGGACTTCCAACACTATGTTGAATAGAAGTGGTGAGTGGGCATATTTGCCTTGTTGCTAATTTTAGAGAAAAAGCTGTCGGGTTTTCACCACTGAATGCAATGTTAGCGGTAGGCTTTTCATATATGACCTTTATTCTATTGAGAATGTTTCCTTCTATTCCTAGTTTATTGAGTGTTTTTGTCATGAAAAGTGGTTGAATATTTTAAATTTCTTTTACTGCATCAATTGATCTGATCATGTGGTTTTCTTCTTCATTCTGTTAATGTGGTGTGTTACATTGATTGATTTTCATGTTGAACCTACCTTGTGTTCTATGAATAAATCCCAATCAGTTATGGTGTATAATTATTTTAATGTGCTGTGGAATTGTTTTTTTAGCTTGTTTTCATTTTTTTTAATTTATGTATTACAAAATGAAATGGATTACATTTATAATTGTACGATAATCATCACAACCCAATTTTATAGCCTTTCCATCCCAAACACCCAACGCATCCCCCCACACCCCAACCTGTGTCATTTGGAAACCATAAGTTTTTCTTTTTTTTTTTCAGTTGGGATTTCTCTTTTTTCTTTAAAAAATTTTTTTTTCATCTTTTTGTCTTTTCTAGGGCTGCACCCATGGCATATAGAGGTTCCCAGGCTAGGGGTCTAATCAGAGCTATAGCTGCCAGCCTACACCACAGCCACAGCAACAGCAATGCCAGATCCAAGCCGCATCTGCAACCTACACCACAGCTCATGGCAATGACGGATCCTTAACCTACTGAGCGAGGCCAGGGATTGAACCTTCAACCTCATGATTCCTAGTCGGATTCGTTAACCACTAAGCCAGACGGGAACTCCTTAATTTATTTGTTATTGTTATTTCCAACAAAACTTTCCTTAAAAGACACATGCATGTTCATTGCAGCTCTATTCACAAGAGCCAAGATATGGAAACAACCCAAATGTCCATCAATGGATGATTGGATTAGGAAGATGTGTTATGTATACACAATGGAATACTACTCAGCCATAAAATAGAACAAAATAATGCCATTTGCAGCAACATGGGTGGAACTAGAGACTCTCATACTAAGTGAAATATGTCAGAAAGAGAACGACAAATACCATATGATATCACTCATATCTGGTATCTAATATACAGCACAAATGAACCTTTCCACAGAAAAGAAAATCATGGAATTGGAGAATGGACTCATGGTTGCCTGAGGGCAGGGGGAGGGAGTGGGAGGGAGTGGGAGCTTGGGGTTAATGGATGCGAACTATTGCTTTTGGAATGGGTTAATAATGAGATCCTGCTATGTAGCACTGAGAACTATGTCTATATACTTACAATGGAGCATGACAATGGGAGAAAAAGTTATGTATACATGTATGTGTAACTTGGTCCCCATGCTGTACAGTGGAAAATAAAAGTGAGTTGGAATTGGTTTTTATAGTGCTTTGCTGAGGATTTTTGTGTCAACATTTATCAAGAATATTTGATCAATTCTTGAGAATGTTCCATGTGCACTTGAGAAGAAGGTATATTCTGATTTTTTTGGATGTAATGTCTTGAAAATGTCAATTAAGTCTAACTTTTCTATTGTTTACTTTGGAATCTCTGTTGCTTTACTGTTTTTCGGTCAAGGAGATCTGTCCATTGATAAAAATCAGAACATACATTCTTCTTAAGTGCACAGGAAACATTCTCAAGAATTGATCACATATTGGGGCACAAAGCTAACCTCAACAAATTTAAGAGTATAGAAATTATTTCAAGTGTCTTCTGTGACCACAATGGCATGAAATTAGAAATCAACCATAGGAAAAGAAGTGAGAAAAAGCCTACTACATGGAGACTAAACAACATGCTACTAAAAAAACAGTGGGTCAATGAGGAAATAAAGAAGGAAATTAAAAAATACCTCGAGAACATGATAATGAAGACACAACCAGTCAAAATCTATGGGATGCTGCAAAAGCAGTGCTCAGAGGGAAATTCATAGTAATACAGGCCTTCCTCAAAAAAGAAGAAAAATCTCAAATTGACAACTTAACCCACCACCTGAATGAATCAGAAAAAGAAGAACAAGCAAAACCTAAAGCCAGTAAAAGGAAGGCAATCATAAAGATCAAAGAGGAAATCAATAAAATAGAGATTCAAAAAACAATAGACAAAATCAATAAAACCAAGAGCTGGTTCTTTGAAGAGGTAAACAAAATAGACAAACCTCTGGCTGGACTCACCAAGAAGAGGAGAGAAAAAACCTAAGTAAACAAAATAAGAAATGAAAAGGGAGAAGTCACAAAGGATACTACAGAAATACAAAAAACCATAAGAGAATACTATCAACAATTATATGCCAACAAATTCAACAACCTAGAAGAAATGGACATCTTTTTTTTGTCTTTTTTTTTTTTTGCTATTTCCTGGGCTGCTCCTGCAGCATGTGGGGGTTCCCAGGCTAGGGGTCGAATCGGAGATGTAGCCACCGGCCTATGCCAGAGCCACAGCAACGCGGGATCCGAGCCGCGTCTGCAACCTACACCACAGCTCATGGCAACGCCGGTTCGTTAACCCACTGAGCAAGGGCAGGGACCGAACCCGCAACCTCATGGTTCCTAGTCGGATTCATTAACCACTGCACTATGACGGGAACTCCTGGACATCTTTCTAGAGACCTACAGCATGCCAAAACTGAATCAAGAAATAGATCAACTGAACAGACGAAACACTAGAAATGAAATTGAATATGTCATAAAAACACTCCCTACAAATAAAAGTCCAGGACCAGATGGCTTCACAGGAGAATTCTACCAAACATACAAAAAGGAACTTTTACCCATCCTCCTTAAACTTTTTCAAAAGGTTGAAGATGAAGGAACACTCCCAAAGACATTCTATGATGCTACCATCACCCTAATTCCAAAACCAGACAAAGATACCACCAAAAAAAGAAAACTATCAGCCAATATCTCTGACGAATTTAGACACAAAAATTCTCAACAAAATTTTAGCCAACTAAATCCAACAACATATCAAAAAGATCATACACCACGACCAGGTGGGATTCATCCCAGGTTAACAAGGATGGTTCAACATTCACAATCAATCAATGTCATACACCACATTAACAAAAGAAAGGTCAAAAACCACATGATCATCTCAATAGGTGCAGAAAAAGCATTTGACAAAGTCCAACATCCATTCGTGATAAAAAATCTTTCCAAAGTGGGTATAGAGGGAACCTTCCTTAACATCATCAAAGCCATTTTGACAAACCCACAGCTAATATAATACTCAACAGAGAAAAGCTGAAAGGCTTCCCACTAAAATCTGGAACAGGACAAGGATGCCCACTCTAATCACTGTTATTCAGCATAGTACTGGAAGTCCTAGCCACAGCAATCAGGCAAACAAAAGAAATAAAAGGCATCCAAATAGGAAGAGAAGAGGTGAGACTGTCACTGTATGCAGATGACATGATACTATATATAGAAAACTCTAAGGACTCAACCCAAAAACTACTTGAACTGATCAACAAATTCAGCAAAGCAGCAGGATATAAGAGAAACATTCAGAAATCAGTCACATTTCTGTATACTAACAATGAAACTTTAGAAAAGGAATACAAATACACAATATCTTTTAAAATTGCACCCGAAAAAATCAAATACCTGGGAATACACCTGACCAAGGAGGTGAAGGACCTATATGCTGAGAACTATAAAACATTAATCAAGGAAATTAAAGAAGATGTAAAGAAATGGAAAGATATTCCATGGTCCTGGGTTGGAAAAATTAACATTGTAAAAATGGCCATACTACCCAAAGCAATCTACAGAGTCAATGCAATCCCTATCAAATGACCCATGACATTTTTCACAGAACTAGAACAAACAATCCAAACATTTATATGGAACCACAAAAAACCCAGAATTGCCAAAGCAATCCTGAAGAACAAAAACCAAGCAGGAGGCATCTCTCTCCCAGATTTCAGGCAATATTACAAAGCCACAGTCATCAAGACAGTGTGCTACTGGTGCCAAAACAGACAGACAGACCAATGGAGCAGAATAGAGAACCCGGAAATAAACCCAGACACCTCTGGTCAATTAATCTTCGACAAAGGAGGCAAGAACATAAAATGGGAAAAAGACAGGACTTGCTGGGAAACCTGGACAGCTGCATGCAAATCAATGAAACTAGAACACACCCTCACACCATGCACCAAAATAAACTCAAAATGGCTTAAAGACTTAAATGTAAGACAAGACACCATCCAACTCCTGGAAGGAAACATAGGCAAAACATTCTCTCACATCAACCTCATGAATATTTTCTCAGGTCAGTCTCCCAAAGCACCAGAAATAAAAGCAAAAAACAAACCAATGGGACCTGATCAAACTGAAAAGCTTTTGCACAGCAAAGGAAACCAAAAAGAAAACAAAAAGACAACTTCCAGAATTGGAGAAAATACTTTCAAATGATGCAACTGACAGGGCCTAATCTCTAAAACATACAAACAACTTCTACAACTCAACAGCAAAAAAGCCAACAACCCAATGGAAAGATGGGCAAAGGACCGGAATAGACATTTCTCCAAGGAAGATATACAGAGGGCCAACAAGCACTTGAAACAATGCTCAACATCCCTGATTATTAGAGAAATGCAAATCAAAACTACCATGAGGTACCACCTCACACCAGTCAGAATGGCCATCATTAAGTCCACAAATAACAAATGCTGGAGGGGGTGTGGAGACAAGGGAACCCTCCTGCACTGTTGGTGGGAATGGAAGCTGGTACAATCACTATGGAGAACACTATGGAGGTACCTCAGAAATCTATACATGGAACTACCATATGACCCCGCAATCCCACTCGTGGGCATATATCCGGACAAAACTTTCCTTAAAAAAATACACATGCACCCGCATGTTCATTGCAGCACTCTTCACAATAGCCAAGACATGGAAACAATCCAAATGTCCATCGAGGGATGATTGGATTAGGAGATGTGTTATGTATACACAATGGAATACTACTCAGCCATAAAAAGGATGAAATAATGCCATTTGCAGCAACATGGATGGAACTAGAGACTCTCATCCTGAGTGAAGTTAAGTCAGAAAGAGAAAGACAAATACCATATGATATCACTTATATCTGGAATCTAATATACAGCACAAATGAAACTTTCTTCAGAAAAGAAAATTATAGACTTGGAGAATAGACTTGTGGTTGCCAAGGTGGAAGTGGAGGGAGTGGGAGGGACTGGGAGCTTGAGGCAAATAGATGCAGAATGTTGCCTTTAGGATGGATTAGCAATGGGATCCTGCTTTGTAGTACTGGGAACTCTTTCTAATCAATTATGATGGAACACATAATGTGAGGAAAAATTATGTATACATGTATGTGTAACTGGTTTACCATCCTGTACAGTAGAAAAATATATATATAAATAAATGATAAAAAAAGAATATTGTTCTGTGTTCTTTCCTTGTAGTGTCTATCTGATTTCGGTGTCAGGCCAGTCGTTGTTTCAGAATGAATTTGAAAGCATTCTTTCCTCTTCAATTTTTGGGGAAGTTTCAGGAGGATGGTTGTTAATACTTCAAACATCTGGCAAAATTCTCTTGTGAAACCATCTCTTTATGGACTTTTCTTTTTTGGGAGACTTTTGATAACTTATTACATCTTCTTGCTATTTGTCTGTTCAGATTTTCTATTTCTTAATTATTCAATTTTGGTATGTTGTTTGTTTCTGGAAATTTACCCATTTCTTCTTGTTTATCCAATTTCTTGGCTTATACTTGCCCATAATATTGTTTTATATAGTTATTTTCAGTCCCATGGTGTTAGTTGTAATGTCCCCTCTTCCATTCCTAAAGTTAGCTGAGTCTTCTTTCTTTTTTCTTAATGTATCTCAGGGTTTATTAATTTTGTTGATCTTTTCAAATAACAAACTCTCAGTTTCTTATGCTCTATTTCATTTAACTCTTCCTTAATCTTTATTATTTAGTTTCTTCTGCTAGCTTTGGGTTTAGTTTGGTCTTATTTCTTGTTTCTTGAGATGGTTGCTTTGAGATCTTCTTTTTAATGTATGGATTTACAGCTGTAAAATTCCCTCTTAGCATTGCTTTCCCTGCATCTCAGAAGTCTTGGCATATTTATGTTTTTATTTGTCTCAAAATATTTGTATTTACCCTTGTACTTCCATATTGATGCACTGGTTGTTTAAGAGTTATTTAATTTCCACATATTTATATATTTTCCAGTTTTTCTTTTGCCATTGATTTCTAAGTCCACTTAGATAATAAAAGCTACTTTAAATGACTTCAGTCGTTTTGAATTTGTTAATTTGTTTTGCGGCCTAACATGTGGTCTATCCTGGAGAATATTCCATGTACACTTGAGAAGAATGTATACTTTGATGTTGTTGAGTGATATGATCTGTATATATGACCTTTCAGCCTATGTATATGTATGTTAGGTCAAATTGGAATACATTATTGTTTGAGTCCTATCTTTCCTTATTGATCTTCTGTCTGGTTTTTCTATCCCTTTTTGAAAGTGGGGTATTGAAATCTGCTCCTATCATTGTATAACTATTTTTTCCCTCCTTTTTGATTGAAGCTAAAAATATATTTTTTTAATTTTATGGCTGCACCTACAGCATATGGAAGTTCCTGGGCCAGGGATTGAACCTGAGCCACAGCTGCTACCTACACTGCAGCTGCAGAAACTCTGGGTCCTTTAACCCACTGTGCCTGGCCAGGGGTTGAACCTGCACCTCTGCAGCAACCCAACATGCTGTAGTCAGATTCTTAACCCACAGAGCCATGGTGGAAACTCCCTTGAAGCTCTGAATTTTGGTACATAAACACTTATAGTCATTATATCTTTTGGTGAACTGACCTTTTATCATTATGTAACATCCTTGTAATAGTTTTTTACTTCAAAATGTTTTTTGTCTAGTATTAGTATAGCCATTGTTGCTCTTTTTGGTTGCCATTTGTATGGGATATCTTTTTCTATCTTCTTACTTTCAGGCTACACGTGCTCTTAGATCTAAAGTAGGTCTCTTGTAGATAATACATAGTTGGATCCTGTTTTTTCCCTCCATTCAGCCTATCTATGTCTATTGATTAGGGAGTTTAATCCATTTATATTTAAAGTAATTACTGATATAGAAGGACTTACTATTGCCATTTTGTTAATTGATTTCTGTATTGCTTATAGTTTTTTGTCCTTCTTTTTCTCTCTTATTGCCTTCCTTTGTGTTCCAATGATTTCTCTATTATGATATGCTTTGGTTTTCTTCACATCTTCTTTTGTGTCTATTCTATAGACATTTTCTTTTCTTTTGTCTTTTTAGGGCTACACCTGCAGCATATGGAGGTTCCCAGGCTAGGGACTGAATCGGAGCTGTAGCTGCTGGCCTATGCCACAGCCACAGGAATGCCAGATCTGAGCTGCATCTGCAACCTACACCACAGCTCACAGCAATGCTGGATCCCTAACTCACTGAGTGAGGCTAGAGATCGAACCTATGTCCTCATGGATGCTAGTCAGTTTTGTTTCTGCTGAGGCACAATGGGAACTCCTAGATATTTTCATTGTGGTTATATAAAACACTTACAATTGCAATTACATAAAACATCTTAAAGTTATAGTGTTCTATTTTGAGCTATTTTGAGTTGATAAATCACATAAAACCTCTCCTTTAAAGACATATCTCTCTCACTTTGTGTTATTGATGTCACAAATTACATCTTTATATACTGTGTACCCATTAATATTGATATATTGTTTTTAAAATGCTTATGTAATTTAACTTTGTGCTAAAATTATAATACAGGTTATTATTTTGTCATGCGTTTGCTCTCTACTGGAGAATTTTGTATTTTTTATATGGCCTCACATTGCTGCTTACCATTTTTTGTTTGTTTGAACTTGAAGTACTATCTTTAGTATTTCTTATAGAGCAGTTTTTGTGGCAATAATCTTTCTAGGCTTTTGTTTATCTGGGAAAGATAATTTCTTCATGTTTAAAGGACAGTTTTGCTAGATAAAGTGTCTTTAGTTGATAGATTTTTTTTTTCCAGCACTTTGACTACATCACCCCCTCTTTTCTGCCCTGCAAGGTTTCTTCTGAGATATCCACTGATACTCTTAACAGAAGTTCCCTTTTATGTAACAAGTCATTTTGTCTTTCTGTTCAAGATTCTTTCCTTGTCTTTGACTTTTGATAGTTTGATTATAATATGTTTTGGTGGGGTTCCCTTTTAGTTTATTTTAGTTCAAGTTCTTTGAGCTTCTTGAATTTTTATGTCCATAACTTTCCTCAGATTTGGGAAGTTTCTGACCATTATTCATTCAAATAAGTTCTCTGCCTCTTTCTCTCCTTCTTCTTTTGTGTAATTCCTATAGTGCATATATTGATCCATAAGTTCCTTAGGTTCTGTTCACTTTTATTCATTCACTTTTTTTCCTCTTCTGGCTTGATTATTTCAAATGATCTGTTTCAAGTTTGTTGATACTTTGTTCTGACTGCTCAAGTCTCCTATTGAACTTCTCCAGTGTAATGTTCAGTTGTATTTTTCAGCTCTAGAATTCGTTTTTTTAAAATAGCTTCCATATATTTGTTGATATTCTCATTTTGTTCATGACTCATTTTCCTGACTTCACTTAGTTTTATGTATTCTCTTTCAGCTCATTGAAGATCTTTTGAATAATTATTTTAAATTCTTTCTCAAGGAGTTCAAAAATCTGCATTTCTTTATGGTTGGTTTCTGAAATTTTATTTTGCTCTTTTGATTGGTCAGTGTTTTCCTATTTCATTGTATACTTCATAAACTTTTGCTGGGATTAGTGCATTTGAAAAAGAAACCACTTCTTGCAGTCTTTGTGTACTGGCTTTGTGCAAGGAAAGACCTTCACCAATCAGCCCAGTTAGATTTTAGAAACTCTCAAATCTTTTCTGGCCTCTTGTTTCCCCTGGCATATGCCTGCAGAATTGCATTTCTAACATACTGTGGTACTCACTTCTGTTTTCAGCAGCTTCCTACTGATCCCATTAGCACTCCTAGTCAGGTGAGAAAAAACAAACAAACAAAACAAACAAGAAGCAACAAGAACAACAACAACAACAAAACTGTTCCTCAGCAAAACCTAGACAAGATAGAAGATCAGAAGCATCATCCACGCTTTTGTTTCCATCCTGAAGGAGGAGCACAGTATGGCAGGTTTCCTCTAAATTGCGCAGTGCTATGGCATGCATAAGTAGGAGAACGGATGGGTGCATGAAATACTACAATTTTTTGCTACTTGTTTTGCTGGAAGTCCTAGGTTTTACATTGGCCTGGGTGCTTCAGCTTCTTAACTTGTTTCTAGCGTTCTCATGGAGGTAGTCTGGTCAGTATATTTCTGTTAAATCAGATTTCTGTGGGGGAAAGAGCTCCTGGAGTTTCCCAGTCAGCCATCTTGCTGGCATTTCTCCACTGTTAAGATTTTGTATCTTCTCGAGTGAGTTTAGATGATTTGTGATTTTCAAGGAATTTGTCTATTTCTTCTTGGTTTTCTAATTTGTTGAAACACAATTATTTATACTATTTTCTCTTAATGCCTTTTCTGTGTAAGGCTGTTAGTTACGTCTCCAGTTTCATTTATGATTTTAAGTGACTCATTGTTTTTGTCAGTCTAGGTAAAGTTTTGTTAATATTACTGATCTTTTTCAATAACCAACTTTAGATTTCATTAATTTCTCCATTATTTATTTTGTTTACCTTAACCCCAATCTTTATTCTTTAATCGTTATTATTATTCTGTTAACTTTAGGTTTATTTTGCTCTTCTTTTTCTAGTTCTGTAAGGTATAAAGTTATTGATTTAAGACTTTTATCTTTTCAAGTGTATGCATTAACAGCTATAAATTTCTCTCTGAGCACTAGTGTTTCTGCATCTCATAAGTTTTGGTATTTTTTTTATTTTTGTTTTCATTCATCTCAAAAGTTTTTTCCTAATTTTCCTTGTTATTTTTTGACCTATTTGTTGTTTGAGCATGTTAATTTCTACAATTTGTGAACTTCCAATTTCCTTCTCTGATTGATTTATAAGTTCAAGTCACATAATTGGAGAAGATACTTTTTATGATATGTATCTTTTCAAATCTACTGCAACTTCTTTTATGGCTTAACATGATTTTTCTTGGAGAATGTTTTATGTGCACTTGAGAAAAATGTGTATTCGGCTTTTGTTGGATAGAGTGTTCTACAAATGTTGATTAGGTCTGGTTGGTTTATTTGAGTTGTTCAGATCTTTTATTTCCTTAATTACCTTCTGCCTACTTTACTCACACATTATAGAAAATGAGGTATTGAAGTCTTCAGTTGTTATTGAAGAGCTATCTATTTCACCCTACCATTCTGTCAATTTTTGCTTCACTTATTTAAGTGTCTACTATGCAAATGTTTATTCTTGCTATATCTTCTTGCTGTATTGAAACTTTATTAATATATAATGTCCTGGATTTCTTTGTAGTGCAGCAGGTTAAGGACCCAGCATTTTTATTGCAGCAGCACAGGTTGCTGCTGTGGGGTGGGTTTGATCCCTGGCCCAGGAACTTTCACATTCTACAGGCATCGCCAAAAATATATAATGTCCTTTTCTAAGTTTTATAATCCTTTAAAATTTAAGTATTTTTTTCTGATATTAGTATAGCTGACACATCCTTCTATTGATTGATTTTTGCCTGGAATAACATTTTCTTTTCTTTCATTTTCAACCTATGTCTGTCTTTTTCTTTTTTTAATTGTTATTTCCCCAACACAATTTTTTTTCCCACTGTACAGCATGGGGACCAAGTTACACATACATGTATACATACTTTTTTCTCCCATTGTCATGCTCCATCGTAAGTAACTAGACATAGTTCTTGGTGCTACACAGCAGGATCTTATTGTTAATCCATTCCAAAAGCAATAGATTGCATCCGTTAACCCCAAGCTCCAATAGTTTCCTATTGCTAATGTAATAAAGGGCCACAGACTGGTTGGCTGAAAACAACAGAAATTTATTCTCTCACAGTTCTAGAGGGCAGAAATCTAAAATCAATATAACCAAGCTAAAATCAAGGTATTGGTGGAAAACTGTGCTTTCTCCAGAGGCTCTCAGGAGCAATCAATCCCTTTTTTGCCTCTTTCAGCATCTGGTGGTTGCCAGCATTCCCTGGCATGGGCTGTATCCCAATCTCTGCCTCTGCAGTCACATTGCCTGCAGTCACATTCTCTTCTGTGTGAAATATCCCTCTGCATCTCTCTTTAAAAGACATTTATGATTGCCACTACAACTCTCTACTAATCCAGGATAATCTCCCCATTTCAATTTCCTTAACTTAATCAAATACCAAAATAACCTGTTGGGGGTCATTTAAGATAAAATTCACAGGTTCCAGGAATTAAGACATGGGTAACTCCTGGCGCGGGGGGCAACTTTTAGCCTACCACAATAGTTGTTGCTATATATTTTTTATAGGGAAAAGGATAATCATCCTAGATGGTCAACAACATGAATTGGTACAATCATGTCACAGTCATAGGACAGAATGATATGTCAGCATTAAAATGAATTACACTGTTAATAATGAAAATTTTTTCTATCAAACTACACAAATATTAAAAATATGTATTTGCAAAGGTGTGGGGAACTAGACACTATAATACATTTGGCAGGAATACATATTACAATGTTTAGAAGATTTATTTGAAATAATAAAATATACAATGTTCAGGCTTTTGGGTAAAAGTTTTAGGTCTAGGACATCCCTTCTCAAGTGCAAATTGTATGGGGAAGGTTGATTACTGCAGCGAGTTTGTGGTAATAAAAATGCGAAAGAGGCACAATGTCCGTAACTCAGGAACAAATGAAAAACTAGGCAGTCTTTAAACAGAAAAAAAAAATAGATTTATAACTGAACTGGAAAGACAGGGATGATATATTAAAAGTGTAGAAAGATAGACTAGATATAAATCAAGGTCACAATATTTTCTACAGGGAGGTAGAAGAAAAGACACAGGGGATGCATGCATCTGCATTGTTGCAATTAATTTACAACAAACATTTTTCACTTTTGTAGCCAGAAAGAAGTGATGGAGTTAAAAACCTGAAAATATGGGGGATACTGTGATGTATCTTGACAATCACCCTGGTTATTGTCCTCCTGAAGACAGTTTCTCTATCTACAAAATGGAAAATCTTATAACATTTTCCTGAAGATGTAATGACATAATGTGTTTGTTAGAACCAAATTGAAGCCAATTTGACCTGAAATTGATGAAGTTGTGATAAAACGTTTATTGTTGTTTACTTGTAAACATTTTATCATCTCCATGTTGACTTATTTAATCCATAGATTATTGTGAAGTGTGCCTAAATTTCAAAACATTTTTTGTTGTTTCTTGTTGTCATTTTGCTATTGATTTCTAACTTCTTTGTGTTGTGGTAAAAAAATGTAATCTAGAGTAGAACTGTGAAATGTGTTGAGATTTGTTTTATAAAACTTTGTGTGGTCAGTTTCAGTAAATGTAGCATTTTTATCAGATTCTATTTTTCAGAATTTTTTTTGTCTTTTTTTAGGGCCTCACCTGCAGCACATGGAAGTTCCCAGGCTAGGTAGGGGTCCAATTGGAGCTGTAACTGCTGGCCTGCACTACAGCCACAGCAACGCGGGATCTGAGCTGCATCTGTGACCTACACCACAGCTCATGGCAACGCCAGATCCTCTAACCCACTGAGTTAGGCCAGGGATCAAGCACACATCTTCATGGATCCTATTTGGGTTCTTTACCACTGAGCCATGATGGGAGCTCCTATTTTTCAGAATTTAATAAAGCTATACCAGGAAATTTTGATTAGCTAGCATATGTAATTTTTTATACACTTACTTTTAATCATTCTATATCTTAGTTATAGATATGTTTCTTGCAAACAGGGTATGTTTAGATTCTTTCTGTGTCAAAGCTGAAAAATCTTTGTCCTTCAAGTGTTAATCTTGATACACTTTTTGTAGCAAATGGCATATTTAAATGTATCATCCATTTTATGCTGTGCTTTCTACCTTCCTAACCTCATCTACTTCTCTCCTTTATGCATGAATTGACTTGAGTATTCTTCCTCATTCCATGTTGTAAGAATCTGCTACTTCAAAAGTTAAATATTCTATTATTTTAATGGTTACTCTATACATTTTTATTTTAAAAATTAAGTGAAGTCTTAAAGCTCCTCACAAACTCAAAATACTTTAAACTCTAATCAGTCCTTCCAAGTCACAATTTTGTATTGTCATTTATTTGATTCTTTGCTATGTTCCCATCTTGCAAAATATTCTTTTTTAAGGCAATGTTTCTTTAGATTTACACGTTTACCACTTTTGTTGCTTTTCATTTCTTGTTGCATCTCAAATAATCATCATCTATGCCCAAAATACAATTTAAAAATTTCTTTTTATGAATTTACTT
Organism: Phacochoerus africanus; assembly: GCF_016906955.1. Taxonomy (NCBI): domain Eukaryota; kingdom Metazoa; phylum Chordata; class Mammalia; order Artiodactyla; family Suidae; genus Phacochoerus; species Phacochoerus africanus. The sequence goes on along the minus strand of NC_062560.1, from coordinate 87,966,379 downwards.
TTTAAAATCTATTATTTATCTGACATGCCTTCATTTCAACCTCATTTTTAATTTTATTTTAATTAATTAATTAATTAATTATTGCTTTTTAGGGCCATACTTGTGGCATATCTAGATTCCCAGGCTAATCGGAGCTACAGCTTCCAGCCTACCCCACAGCCACAGCAACACAGGATCCAAGCCACATCTGCGGCCTGCACCATGGTTCATGGCAATGCCAGATCCTTAACCCACTGAGCAAGGCCAGGGATCAACCTGCATCCTCATGGATGCTAGTCAGATTCATTAACGACTGAGCCAATGATGGAAACTCCCTTTTCATTAATTTTATTTTATTTTTTTTTATAATTTTTTTTATTTTCCCACTGTACAGCAAGGGGGTCAGGTTATCCTTACATGTATACATTACAATTACATTTTTCCCCCAGCCTTTCTTCTGTTGCAACATGAGTATCTAGACAAAGTTCTCAATGCTATTCAGCAGGATCTCCTTGTAAATCTATTCTAAGTTGTGTCTGATAAGCCCAAGCTCCCGATCCCTCCCACTCCCTCCCCCTCCCATCAGGCAGCCACAAGTCTCTTCTCCAAGTCCATGATTTTCTTTTCTGAGGAGATGTTCATTTGTGCTGGATATTAGATTCCAGTTATAAGTGATATCATATGGTATTTGTCTTTGTCTTTCTGGCTCATTTCACTCAGGATGAGAGTCTCTAGTTCCAATCATGTTGCTGCAAATGGCATGATGTCATTCTTTTTTATGGCTGAGTAGTATTCCATTGTGTATATATACCACCTCTTCCAAATCCAATCATCTGTCGATGGACATTTGGGTTGTTTCCATGTCCTGGCTATTGTGAAGAGTGCTGCAATGAACATGCGGGTGCATGTGTCTCTTTTAAGTAGAGTTTTGTCCGGATAGATGCCCAAGAGTGGGATTGCGGGGTCATATGGAAGTTCTATGGATGGATTTCTAAGGTATCTCCAAACTGTTCTCCATAGTGGCTGTACCAGTTTACATTCCCACCAACAGTGCAGGAGGGTTCCCTTTTCTCCACAGCCCCTCCAGCACTTGTTATTTGTGGATTTATTAATGAGGGCATTCTGACTGGTGTGAGGTGATATCTCATGGTAGTTTTGATTTGCATTTCTCTTATAACCAGCGATGTTGAGCATTTTTTCATGTGTTTGTTGGCCATCTGTATATCTTCTTGGAGAAATGTCTATTCAGGTCTTATGCCCATTTTTCCATTGATTGGTATTTTTGCTGTTGGGTTGTATAAGTTGTTTATATATTCTAGAGATTAAGCCCTTGTCAGTTGCATCATTTGAAACTGTTTTCTCCCATTCTGTAAGTTGTCTTTTTGTTTTCTTTTTGGTTTCCTTTGCTGTGCAAAAGCTTTTCAGTTTGATTAGGTCCCATGGGTTTATTTTTGCTCTAATTTCTATTGCTTTGGGAGACTGACCTGAGAAAATATTCATGATGTTGATGTCAGAGAGTGTTTTGCCTATGTTTTCTTCTAGGAGTTTGATGGTGTCCTGTCGTATATTTAAGTCTTTCAGCCATTTTGAGTTTATTTTGGTGCATGGTGTGAGGGTGTGTTCTAGTTTCATTGATTTGCATGCAGCTGTCCAGGTTTCCCAGCAATGCTTGCTGAATAGACTTTCTTTTTCCCATTTTATGTTCTTGCCTCCCTTGTCAAAGATTAATTGACCATAGGTGTCAGGGTTTATTTCCGGATTCTCTATTCTGTTCCATTGGTCTGTCTGTCTGTTTTGATACCAGTACCACACTGTTTTGATGACTGTGGCTTTGTAGTATTTCTTGAAGTCTGGGAGAGTTATGTCTCCTGCTTGGTTTTTGTTTCTCAGGATTGCTTTGGCGATTCTGGGTCTTTTGTGGTTCCATTTAAATGTTTGGATTGTTTGTTCTAGTTCTGTGAAAAATATCATGGGTAATTTGATAGGGATTGCATTGAATCTGTAGATTGCTTTGGGTAGGATGGCCATTTTTACAATATTGATTTTCCCAATCCGGGAACATGGAATATCTTTCCATTTCTTTACATCTTCTTTGATTTCTTTGATTAAAGTTTTATAGCTCTTGGCATATAGGTCCTTTACCTCCTTGGTCAGGTGTATTCCGAGGTATTTGATTTTGTGAGGTGCAATTTTAAAAGGTATCGTATTTTTGTATTCCTTTTCTAATATTTCATTCCTGGTATACAGAAATGCAACTGACTTCTGAATGTTAATCTTATATCCTGCTACTTTGCTGAATTTATTAATCAGTTCAAGGAGTTTTGGGGTTGAGTCCTTAGGGTTTTCTATGTATAGTATCATGTCATCTGCATACAGTGACAGTTGTATCTCTTCTCTTCCTATATGGATGCCTTTTATTTCTTTTGTTTGCCTGATTGCTGTGGCTAGGACTTCCAAAACTATGTTGAAGAGCAGTGGTGACAGTGGGCATCCCTGTCTTGTTCCAGATTTGAGTGAGAAGGCTTTCAGTTTTTCCCCATGGAGTATTAGATTTGCTGTGGGTTTCTCATAAATGGCTTTGAGTATATTCAGGAATGTTCCCTCTATACCCACTTTGGCGAGGGTCTTGATCATGAATGGATGTTGGACTTTGTCAAATGCTTTTTCTGCGTCTATTGAGATGATCATATGATTTTTGACTTTTTTTTTTGTTAATGTGGTGTATGATGCTGATTGATTTGCGTATGTTGAACCATCCTTGTGAACCTGGGATGAACCCAATCTGGTCATGGTGTATAATTTTTTTGGTATGTTGTTGGATTCGGTTGGCTAAGATTTTGTTGAGAATTTTTGCATCTATATTCATCAATGATATTAGGCGATAGTTTTCTTTTTTGGTGGTATCTCTGTCTGGTTTTGGAATGAGGGTGATGGTGGCATCATAGAATGTCTTTGGGAGTATTCCTTCTTCTTCAACCTTTTGAAAGAGTTTCAGGAGGATGGGCACCAATTCCTCTTTATATGTTTGATAAAATTCACCTGTGAAGCCATCTGGTCCTGGACTTTTATTTGTAGGGAGTGATTTTATGACCTCTTCAATTTAATTTCTAGTGATCGGTCTGTTCAGTTGGTCTGTTTCTTCTTGATTCAGTTTTGGCAGGCTGTAAGATTCTAGAAAATTGTCCATTTCTTCCAGATTGTCAAACTTGTTGCCGTATAGTTGTTCATAGTATTCTCTTATGGTTTTTTGTATTTCTGCTGTATCCGTTGTGATTTCTCCTTTTTCATTTATAATTTTGGTTATTTGGGTTCTTTCTCTCCTCTTTTTAGTGAGTCTGGCCAGGGGTTTGTCAATTTTGTTTACCTTTTCAAAGAACCAGCTCTTGGTTTTATTAATTTTCTCTATTGTTTTTTGAGTCTCTATTTTATTGATTTCTTCTTTGATCTTTATAATTTCCTCCCTTCTGCTGACTTTAGGCCTTTTTTGTTCTTCTTTTTCTAATTCATTTAGGTGGAGGGTTAAGTTGTCAAATTGGGATCTTTCTTCTTTTTTGAGAAAGGCCTGTATTGCTATAACTTTCCCTCTGAGCACTGCTCTCGCAGCATCCCATAGATTTTGAGAGGTTGTGTCTTCATTATCATTTGTTTCAAGGTAGTTTTTAATTTCTTTCTTGATTTCCTCATTGACCCATTGGTTTTTTAGTAGCATGTTGTTTAGTCTCCATGCAGTAGGTTTTTTCTCTTTCCTTTTCCCATGGTTGGTTTCTAATTTCATGGCATTGTGGTCAGAGAAGATACTTGAGATAATTTCTATGCTCCTAAATTTATTGAGATTAGCTTTGTGTCCCAATATGTGGTTGATTCTTGAGAATGTTCCATGAGCATTTGAGAAGAATGTGTATTCTGCTTTTTTTGGATGTAGTGTCCTGAAGATATCAATTAAGTCTAACTTTTCTATTGTTTCCTTTAGGATCTCTGTTGCTTTATTGGTTTTCTGTCTAGAGGATCTGTCCATTGATGTGAGGGGGTATTAAGGTCTCCTACTATGATTGTATTCTCATCAATATCTCCCTTTATGTCTGTTAATATTTGTTGTATGTATCTGGGTGCTCCTGTATTTGGGGCATATATGTTGACGATAGTAACATCCTCTCCTTGGATGGATCCCTTAATCATTAAGTAGTGTCCTTCTTTGTCTTTCTTTATGTCTTTTGTTTTAAAGTCTATTTTGTCTGATATGAGCGTTGTGACTCCTGCTTTTCTGTCATGTCTATTGGCGTGAAATATTTTCCTTTTCATTAATTTTAAATGAACATTTATAACATACATAAAAATAGAAAAAGAAAATAAACACCTATATACCAACCCTAGTTCAATAAATACATATTTATCTTCCTTTACATATTTTTGTCTAAACCTTTCAAAGTAAATTATACCATGTCAGCCTAAATAATTTACCACGCATCTTCAAAGTATTAGAACATTCTCTTACACAACCAAAATACCATCATCATTTATAAGATTAACTATAATTCCCTCTCTGATCCACTCCATATTTAAGTTTTCCCAGTTCCAAAATGTGGTTTATAGCAGTTTTCAAACCAGTTTTCAATCAAGGATCACCACATTGTATTAGTTGTTGTTACATTTCTTAAATGTCATTAATCTGTGACAGTTTATCCTCCTGAACTTTTTTCATGACACTGATTTCTGAAGGGACTGGGCTGATTGTTTTGAGCAATGTCCTACATTCAGAATTCGTCTCATTGAATATTTATGATATTGTTACACTCATTATTTTATGCCCTATATTTCTTGTTACCTATGAGTTAGCTCCAATGTCTAACATCCAGTAACTTTTTTTCCTCTCATTCTCGGGGGGGGGGGGGGTAGTACTCTAGATTGAAAGTTTTGTTTCCTTCATATTGAAAGTTTGTTTTATTGCTTTTTAGCTTCCATTATTGCTCTTGAGAATCAGCTGTATATATAATCTGTATTTCTTTGATGGCAATTTATTTTTATCTAGCACCTATTAATACTTTGTGTATGAGTTTGATGTGTTTAGGTGTGTATATCTTTCTCTTAAACTGCTTTAAATTCACTAGGTTTTCTGAAGGTGTGGCTTCTAAGTTTTTCAAAAATTCTGAAAAATTCAGAGTCACTGTCCCTTCAAATTTTGCTTCTGTTTCATTTTCTTTCCCTTCCATATGGAATGTTCTATCTCTTAATGCTCACTGCAGAAAAAAATTAATCAACTCTAAACTCCACTTAACCAGTTTTCTCTTTATCTGGATTTACTATGCTGTAAATAATCAATTTCATTTGTTTTTTAATCTATTTGGAATTTTTGTTGGCATTTAACTAATAATTTCATTCCTTTTCTTTAGAAACCTATTAAATATGTAATAAGAGACTACTATGAAAATTATATACCAATAAATTGGAAAATCTAGCAGAATAAGATAAATTCCTAGAAACACACAACCTACCAAGACTAAATCATGGTAAAATAAAAATCTGAACAAACTGATTATTAGCAAGTGCATTGAATCAGTAATCAAAATCCTCCCAACAAACAAAAGTTTAGTAACAGACAGCTTCACTTAACAGATAAATTCAACCAAACATTCTAAGAATTAATATCAATCCTTCTCAAATATTTCCAAAATAAACAGGAGGAGGGACTCTTCCAAATTCATGTTACGAGGCCAGCATTAATGGATAAATTCCTAGAAATATATAACTACCAAGACTGAACCAAGAAAGAGAAAGCCTCAATAGACCAATAACAAAAAAGGAGATTGAGTTTTATGGATTTGAGCCTTCTTCCTTTTGTTCTTGAAGATTCTGGATAAAGGTTTATTAGTTTTGTTTATCTTTTCAAAGAACCAGCTTTTAGTTTCATTGATCTTTTCTATTGTTTTATTTCTATCTCATTTATTTATGCTGTGATTTTATGATTTCATTCCTTCTACTAACTTTGGGTTTTATCTGTTCTTTCTCTAGTTGCTTTAGGTGTAAGGTTAGGTTGTTTACTTGGGATTCTTCTTATTTCCTGAGGTAAGAGACTGCATTGCTATAAACTTCCCTTTGAAAACTGCTTTGGCTGCAGTTGTGTCTTGTTATCATGTCTCTTGGTATTTTTTGATTTCTTCTTTGACTTCTTTTTTTTTGTCTTTTGTTGTTGTTGTTGTTGTTATTGTTGTTGTTGTTGTTGTTGCTATTTCTTGGGCCGCTCCCGCGGCATATGGAGGTTCCCAGGCTAGGGGTTGAATCAGAGCCACAGCAACGTGGGATCCGAGCCGCGTCTGCAACCTACACCACAGCTCACGGCAACGGCGGATCGTTAACCCACTGAGCAAGGGCAGGAACCGAACCTGCAACCTCATGGTTCCTAGTCGGATTTGTTAACCACTGCGCCACGATGGGAACTCCTTCTTTGACTTCTTTAGTGGTCCATTAGTTGCTTAGTAGCATATTGTATAGCCTCCAAGTGTTTGTGTTTTTTGCAGGGTTTTTCTGTGTGTGGATGATTTCTAGTCTCATAACATTATGGTCAGAAAAAATGCTTAATATGATTTCAATTTTCTTAAATTTACTTAGGTGCTTGATTTGTGGCCCAGGAAGTGATCTATCCTGGAGAATGTTCTGTGTACACCTGAGAAGAAAGTGTATTTGGTTGCTTTCAGATGAAATGTTCTAGAAGTATCAACTAGGTTTGTCTGGTCTATTGTGTCATTTAAGGCCTGTGTATCTATTGATTTTCTGTCTGGATGATCTGTCTATTGCTGAAAGTGAGGTGTTAAAGTCCCCCACTCTTGGAATTCCCATCGTGGCTCAGTGGTTAACAAATCCAAGTAGGAACCATGAGGTTGCATGTTCAATCCCTAGCCTTGTTCAGTGGGTTAAGGATCTGGCATTTCTGTGAGCTGTGGTGTAGGTTGCAGATGTGGCTTGGATCCTACATTGCTGTGGCTCTGGCGTAGGCTGGCAGTTACAGCTCCAATTATACCTCTAGCCTGGGAACCTCCATATGCCATGGGAATGGCCCTAGAAAAGGCAAAAAGACAAATAAGAAGCCCCCCGCTCTTACTGTGTTATTGTCTAATTCTCCTTTTATGGCTATATGTTGGGTGCATATAAAATTTATAATTGTTATATATTCTTCTTGGATTGATCCCTTGGTCATTGTGTAATGACCCTCTTTGTCTCTTGCAGCCATCTTTATTTTAAAGTCTATTTTGTGTGATAGGAGTATTGCTACTCCAGCTTTCTTTTGATTTCTGTTTGCATTGGAATCTTCTTCCATCCTCTAACTTTCAGTTTGTATGTTCCTAGAACTGAAGTGGGTCTCTTGTAGATGGCATATGTAAGGGTCTTGTTTTTGTATCCATTTAGCCAGTCCATGTCTTTTGGTTGGAGTATTCAATCCATTTACATTCAAGGTAATTATCAATATGTTTGCATTACAACTGACAACACAGAAATACAAAGGGTCATGAGAGACTACTACCAGTGAGTACATGCCAATAAAGTGGACAACCTAGAAGAAATGGACAAATTCTTAGAAAGATATAACCTTGAAGACTGAACCAGAAAGAAATAGAAAATATAAACATACCAATCACAAGTTCTAAAATTGAAACTGTGATTTAAAAACTTCCAAAAAGCAAAAGTCTAGGACCAGATGGCTTCACAGGTGAATTCTATCAAACATTTAGATGAGTTAATACCTATCTTTCTGAGATTATTCTAAAAAATTCCAGAGGAAAGTGTACTCCCAAGCTCATTCTATGAGGCCGCCATCACCCTGACACCAAAGCCAGACAGACACCACAGAAAAAGGAAATTATTGACCAATCTCACTGATGAATATAGATGCAGCAATCCTTAACAAAATATTAATAGAATATGAATAAACTGAATACAACAATATGTAAAAGGGTCATACACCATTATCAATTGGGATTTATCCCAGGGATGCAAGGATTCTTCTTTATCTGAAAATCAATTAATGTGATACAGCATGTTAATAAACTGAAGAATAAAAACCATATGGTCAGGAGTTCCCATTGTGGCTCAGAAGAAATGAACCTGATGATCATTCATGAGGATGTGAGCTCAATCCCTGGCTTCATTCAGTGGGTTAAGGATCCAGTGTTGTTGCAAGCTAAAGTATAGATTACAGATGTGGCTCAGATCCAGCATTGCTGTGGCTGTGGTGTGGGCCTGCAGCTGTAGCTCTGATTTGACCCCTAGCCTGGGAACTTCCATTTTCCACACCTGCAGCCCTAAAGAAAAAGTAAAAAACAAAAACAAAAACAAAAAAACCCTATATGGTTATCTCAATAGACACAGAAAAACTTTTACAAAATTCAACACCAATTTATGATAAAAAAAAAAAAACCTCCAGAAAGTGGGCATAGAGGGAACCTACCTCAACACAATAAAGGCCATACATGACAAACCCACAGCTACATCATTCTCAATGGTGAAAAGCTGAAAGCTTTCCTGCTAAGATCAGGAACAAGACAAGGAAGTCCACTCTCACCACTTTTATTCAACATAGTTTTAGAAGTACAAGCCATGGCAGGAAATAAAAAGGAATAAAAGGAACCCCAATTGGAAAAGAAGAAGTAAAACTGTCATTGTTTGCAGATGACATGATATTACACATAGAAAATCCTAAAGATACTACCAGAAAACTACTAGAGCTCATCAATGGTAAAGTTGTAGGATATAAAATTAATACACAGAAATCTCTTGTGTTCCTATACACTAACAACAAAAGATCACAAAGAGAACTTAAGGAAACAATCCCATTTACCACTGAATTGAAGATAATAACCTATCTAGGAATAAACCTACCTAAAGAGGCAAAAGACCTATACTCTGAAAAAACTATAAGACACTGATGAAGGAAATCAAAGATGACACAAAAAGATGGAAAGATATATCATGCTCTTGGATCGAAAGAATCAACACTGTAAAATGACTATATTACCCAAGGCAATCTACAGATTCAATGCAATCCATAGCAAACTACCAATGGTATTTTTCACAGAACTTGAACAAATTTTTTTTCAATTTCTCTAGAAACACAAAAGACCCCGAATAGCCAAAACAATCCTGAGAAAATAAAATGGAGCTGGAGTAATCAGGCTGCCCTACTTCAGACTTTACTACAAAGCTACAGCCACCAAAACATTATAGTACTGGCATAAAAACAGAAATATAGGTCCGTGGAAACAGAACAGCATAGAAAGCCCCAAAATAACCCATGCACCAATGGTCACCTAATCTATGATATAGGGAGCAAGAATATACAATGGAGAAAAGAAAGTCTCTTCAATAAATGGTGCTGGGAAAACTGGAAAGCTACATGTAAAACAATGAGATTAGAACACTCTCTAACACCATACATAAAAAGTCGAAATGGATTAAAGATATAAATATAAGACCAGATACTATAAAACTCTTAGAGGAAAACAAAGGCAGAACACTCTTTCACGTAAATTTCCCCTGTATCTTTTTTTTAATTTTGTTTTTCAGTACCACACCATGGCATATGGAAGTTCCCAGGCTAGGGGTCAAATTAAGAGCTGCAGGTGCCAGTCACAGCTACAGCCACAGAAATGCCAGATCCAAGCCACATCTGTGACTTACACCACTTACACCACAGCTCACAGCAATGCTGGATCCTTAACCCACTGAGTGAGGCCAGGGATAGAACCCACATCCTCATGGATACCAATTGGGTTCATTATCAGTGAGCCACAACAGGAACTCCAGCAGTATGTTTTTTAACCCACCTCCTAGAGCACTGAAAATAAAAACAAACAAATGGGACCTAAATGAGCTTAAAAGCTTTTGTACAGCAAAGGAAATCATAAACAAAATATAAAGACAACTCACAGAATGGGAGAAAATCTTTGCAAATGAAGTGACCTACAAGGGATTAATTTCCAACATATACAAACATCTCATACAGCTTTAGACCAAAAAAAAAAAAAAAACCAACAACAACAACAAATAACCCCATAAAGATATAAACAGACATTTCTCCAAAGAAGACAGGCAGATGGCCAAAAAACACACGAAAAGATGTTCAACATTACTAACTATTAGAGAAATGAAAATCAAAACTACAATGAGGTACCACCTTACACCAGCCAGAATGGGCATCATCAAAAAGTCTACAAACAATAAATGCTAGAGAGGGTGTGGAGAAAAGGGAACCCTCCTACACTGTTGTTGGGAACATAAGCTGGTACAACCACAATGGAGAACAGCATGGAGGTTCTTTAAAAAACTAAATACACAACTACCATAGGATCCAGCAATCCCACTGGCCATATATCCAGAGAAAACCATAATTAGACAAGATAAATCATCCCAAGGTTCACTGCAGCACTATTTACAATAGCCAAGACATGGAAGCAACCTAAATGTCCATCAACAGAGGATTGGATAAAGAAGCTATGGTACATATATACAATAGAATATTACTTAGCCATAAAAAGCATGAAATAATACCATTTGCAGCAACATGAATGTACCTGGAAATTATCGTACTAAATAAAGTTCGGTCAGAGAGAGAAAGACAAATATATGAGATCACTAATATGTGGAATCCAATAGAAAATGATGCAAAAGAACTTACAAAATAGGAATGGACCTGAAGATTTTAAAACCAAATTTATGGTTACCAAAGGGAAAACTTGGTGGGGGAGGGAAAAATTAGGGAGCTGGGATTGACATATACACATTACTAAATATAAAATAGATAGGTAATAAGGACCTATTGTATTCCACAGGGTAAACTATTCAATACAGTGTAATAACCTATATGGGAAAAGAATCCGAAAAGGAATGGATATATGTATATGCATAACTGATTTACTTTGTCGTACACCTAAAACTAACACAACCTTGTAAGTCAACTATACTCCAATGAAATTTGTAAAAAATGAAATAAAATAATAGAGAAAAAATTCTTCCAACAGAAAGAAACAAATAAAAAGGTTTCCTAAAACAAAAAGCCCAGGATAAAATGGTAACACAGGTGAATTTTACTACATATTTAAAGAAGAATTAATATACGTTCTTAAATTCTTATAAAAATATGAGAAGAGGGAACACATAACTTATTTTATGAAGCCAGAATCACTATGATAGTAAAACCAGACAAAGACATCAAAACACAGATATAAAAACTCTCAACAAAGCATTAAAAGACCAAATTCAACAGCACATTAAAAGGATCATACACTCTAACCAAGTGGGATTTTTCCCTGGGATGCAAGGATGTTTAATATATACACTGATCAATTAATGTGATATATCACATTAACTGAATGAAGGATAAAAAAATCACATGATTATCTCAATAGAGCATATAACAAAATTCAACATTATTTTCATGATAAAACAATCAATTTGGTATAGGGGAACTTACCTCATCACAATGAAGTACACAGATGACAATCCCATAGCTGACATCACACCCAAAGGTGAATAGTTGAAAGTTTTGCCTCTATGATCAGAAACAAGACAAGGGTACCCACTCCCACCATTCCTAGTTAGCAGAGTATTGAACACTTTGCAAGAGCAATTATGTGAGAAAAAGAAACAGAAGAAAATGCAATTTGGAAAGGAAGATATGAATTGTCTCTGTTTGCAGATGACATGATTTTATATCTGGAAAACCCTATGGTCTCCTCAAACAACTTGTTAAAACTAATAAACAAATTCAGCACAGTTTCTGGTTACAAAATCAATATACATTTATAAAAAAAATTCAATTATATTTCTCTATACTAACAATGAAATGTCATAAAAGGAAATTAGGAAACCAATTCCAGGAGTTCCTGCCATGGCTCAGTGGTAATGATCCCGACTAGTATCAATGAGGACAAGGATTTGATCCCTGGCCTTGCTCAGTGGGTTAAGGATCCGTCATTGCCATGAGCCCTGGTGTAGGTCACAGATGCAGCTTGGATCTGGTGTTGCTCTGCCTGTGGTGTAGGCTGGCAGCTACAGCTCCTATTCAAACTCTAGGCTGGGGACTTCCATATGCTGCGGGTGTGGCTGGCCCTAAAAAGACAGAAAAGAAAAAAGAAAAAAAAAAAGAAAAAAAAGAAACCAATTCCATTTACAATGGCATCAAAAAGAAGAAAATATTTAGGAATAAACTTATTAATATTGTTAAAATGTCCATATTATCCAACATGATCAACAGATTTAATACAATTCCCATCAAAATAGCATTGGCATTTTCCCCCACAAAAATAGATAAAACAACCTTAAAACTCAAAAGGAACCACAAAGGACTCCAAATAGCCAAAGCAATTTTGAGCAAGCAGAAAAAAAGCTGGAGGCATCACACTTCTTGATTTCAAAATATATTACAAATCTACAGTAAACAAAACATTAAGATATTGGCATTAGTACAAAAATACCAATGGAAAAGAAAAGACAGCCCAGAACAAATATAAACATATATGGCCAATTGATCCTTAATGTGGGTACCACGAATATACAGTGAGGAAAGGATAGTCTCTTTAATAAATGATGTTGAGAAAACTGTGTATCTACATACAAAAGAATGAAATCAAAACCTTTTCTCACACCATACATAAAAATCTATTCAGGAATTCCCATCGTGGCTCAGCAGAAACAAATCTGACTAGTATCCATGAAGACACAGGTTCGATCTCTGGCCTCACTCAGTGGGTTAGGGATCTGGCATTGCCTTGAACTGTGGTATAGGTCACAGATGTGGCTCAGATCTGGCATTACTGTGGCTGTGGTTTAGACCAGAGGCTACAGCTCTGATTCGACCCCTAGCCTATGAACCTTCATATGCCACAGGTATGGTCCTAAAAAGAAAGGAAAAAAAAAAAAAACCCAAAAAACTCAAATTGAGTTAAAGCCTTAAACATAAGAGCTAAAATTGTAAAACTCATAAAAAAAAAACAGGGAGAAAGCTTCTTGTTATTGGTCCTGACAATGATTTCTTGGATATGAGACCAAGAACATAGGAACCAAAAGAAAAACACAGAGTGGGATTACATCAAACCAAAAAGCTACTGGATAGCAAATAAAACAATTACCAAAATGAAAAGGCAACCTATGGAATAGGAGAAAATATCTGGAAATGATATATTTGACACTAAGTTAATCTCCAAAATATATAAGGAATTTCTACAACTCAATGGCAAAAAATCAAATAACCCAATTAAAAAGTGGGCTAAGGACTTAAATAGACATTTCTCCAAAGAAGACACAGAAATGGCCAAGAGATTTCTGTATATTATTCTTGTATCCTGCTACCTTAAAGAATTCATTAGTTCTAACAGCTCTTCTGTGGAAACTTTAGAGTTCTCTATACAGACTACCACATCATCTGCAACAGTGACAGTTTTAACCTCTTTCCTTCCAATTTGGATAGCTTTAATTTCATTTTCTTGTCTGACTGCTGTAGCTAGGATTTCCAATACTATTTTGAATAGAAATTAAGGGTGAGGTGAGGGTGAGCATCCTTGTTTTGTTCCTGAATTTAGCAGGAAGGCTTTCAGCTTTTTATAATTGAGTATTATGTTGGTTGTGGGTTTGTCATAAATGGCTTATATTATGTTGAGCTATGTTCCCTCTATACACAATTTGTTTGTTGAGTTTTTATCATGAATGGATGTTGGATTCTGTTAAATGCTTTTTCTGTGTTTACTGAGATGATCAAACAACCCAATCAAAAACTGAGCAGAAGGCCTAAACAGACATTTATCCAAAAAAGACATACAAATAGCCAAAGGCACATGAAAATATGCTCAACATTGCTAATTATTAGAGAAATGCAAATGAAAACTACAATGAAGTATCACCTCATATGAGTCAGAATGGCTATCATCAAAAGTCTACACATAATAAATGCTTGAGAGCATGTGGAGCAAAGGGAACCCTACTACACTGCTGGTGGGAATGTAAACGTTAATGCAAATTGGTGCAGCCACTATGGAAAACAGTATGGAGTGTCCTTAAAAAAACTAAAAATTGAGCTACCACATGATCCAGCAATCCCACTCTTGGGTGTATATGTGGAAAAAATGAAAACTCTAATTAGAAAAGATACATGCACTCTAATGTTCAAAGTAGCACAATTTACAACAGCCAAGACATGGAAACAATCCAAGAGCCTGTCCATAGAGGACTGGCTTAAGATGAGGGGTGTGCATATGTATGTTTTTTATGTTACTCAGACATAAAAAAAGAATGAAATATTGCCATTTTCAGCAATATGGATGGGCCTAGAAAATATTATGCTTAGTAAAGTAAGTCAGAGAAAGATAAATATTATATCACTTATATATGGAATCTAAAAAATAATATGAATGGATCTACATACAAAACTGAAACATACTCACAGACATAGCAAACAAACTTATGGTTACCAAAAAGGAGTGGGAAGAGGCAGTGAGGGACAAATTTGGAGTATGGGATTAACAGATACAAACTACTATACATAAACTAGATAAGCAACAAAAATTTACTGTATAGTCCAGGGAATTATATTCATTATCTTATAATAACCTATAATGGGAAATAATCTGAAAAGATATACACACATAACCGAATCACTTTGCTGTGTACCTGAAACAAACACAATACTGTAAATCAACTACACTTCAATCATTAAAAAAACAAATAGCCAACAGGTAAATGAAAAAGTGCTCAACATCACTAATCATGAGGGAAATGCAAATCAAAATCACAAAGAAATACCACCTTATACCAGTTAGGGTGGCTATTATCAAAAAAAAAGATAACATTGGTGAGGATGTGGTGAAAAGGGAATGCTTACACACTGTTGATGGGAATGTAAATTGCTTCAGCCACTATGGAAAACAGTATGGAGTTTCTTTGAAAAAATAAAAATAGATGCCATATGACCATCAATATCACTTCTGTGTACATGTCCAAAGGAACAGAAATAAACACCTTTTTTTTTTTGTCTTTTTTGCTATTTCTTTGGGCCGCTCCCATGGCATATGGAGGTTCCCAGGCTAGGGGTCGAATCGGAGCTGTAGCCACTGGCCTACGCCAGAGCCACAGCAACGCGGGATCCGAGCCGCGTCTGCAACCTACACCACAGCTCACGGCAACGCCGGATCCTTAACCCACTGAGCAAGGGCAGGGATCGTACCCGCAACCTCATGGTTCCTAGTCGGATTTGTTAACCACTGCGTCACGACGGGAACTCCAGAAATAAACATCTTAAAGAGATACCTGTATTCTTATGTCCATGCAGCATTATTTATAGTAGCCAAAAGGTGGAAGCAATGTGAATGTCCATTGATGAATGAATAGATAAAGAAAATGTTGTATATACATACAATAGAATATTGTTCCTTCAAAAAGAAAGAACCCCTGCCATTTGCAACAATACGGATGAAACTGTGGGATATTATGCTAAGTGAAATTAGCCAGACACAGAAGGACAAATACTGTATGATACCACTTATATGAGGAATATAACAGTGAAACTCAGAGAAACAGAGTTTAGAGTGGTGGTTTCCAGAAGCTAGGGGGAGGGAGAGATGCAAAGGTATCAGTCACAGGGTATAGAGTTTCACTTACACAAGGTGAATAAATCCTAGAGACCTACTGAATAGCAAAATGCCTATACTGAGTGATACTGTATTGTATACTTAAAAATTTTCTAAGAGGGTAGATCTTATTTTAAGTGTTCTTATTACACACAAAAGTAATAAATAAAGAGGGCTGGAAAAACACTTTTGGAGGTGATGAATATGTTTATTGCATAGATTGTGGTGATGGTTTCATGGCTATATAATTATCTTCAAACATATCAAGTTGTATACATGAAATGTGCACAACTTTTTATATGTTATTCATACCTCAAAAAAAGATAAAAAGAAAATTAATCATTCTAACACACCACATTAAGAGAATGATGGGAAAATATCACATGATCTTATGAATTTTTTTTGGTCTTTTTGACTTTTTAGGGACACACCCATGGCATAAGGAGGTTCCCAGGCTAGGGGTCCAATTGGAGCTGTAGCTGCCAGCCTATGCCATAGCCACAGCAACTTGGGATCTGAGCCACATCTGCAACCTACACCACAGCTCACGGCAACACCGGATCCTTAACCCACTGAACAAGGCCAGGGATCGAATCCATGTCCTCATGGATGCTAGTCAGGTTCGCTAACAGCTGAGCCATGACAGGAACTCCTGATCTTATGAATTAATAGAAAAAAAATCATGTGATAAAATGCAATGAACAAACTAGGTATAGAAGGAAACTTCTTCAACATGATAAAGGCATTTATATAAAAAACCTACAGCTAATATTATACTTAAGGATGAAAAACTGATAGAAAACTCCCAAGATCAGAAACAAGAGAAGGATTCTACTTTTACCACATCAGTTAAACACTGTACTAGAAATTCTATCCAAAGCAATTGGGCAGTAAAATGGAATAAAAATCATGCAAATTGGAAATCAAGAGTAAAATTTGTCTATTTGCTGATGAATGATACTGTACATTAAAAAATAAATCCAAAGAATCTTACAAGAAAGCTACTAGAGCTAATAAACCAATGCATCCAAGTTATAGTACATAGTATCAACACACAGAATAGCTATGTTCCTACATGTCTGCAATGAACACCTGAAAAGGAAATTAAAGTAATTTAATTTACAATAGCAACTTAATAAAATCTTTAGAAATTAACTGAAGGAAGAAAATGCAAAATTCATACTCTGGAAACTAAAAAACATTGCAGAAAGAAATTAAAGGAACCTAAATAGATTTGAGACTCCCCATGTTTATGATTAGAAGACTTAATATTTTCAAGATAGCAACTTTCCATCATAACATACATATTTAATGCTATCTCTATGAAAATTCCAGTGACCTTTCTTTTAATATATAGAAAAGCTAAACCTCAAAATCCTATGCAGTGGCATGGGTTTCAAAATAGCCAAAAGAATCCCGAAAAAGAACAAAATTGGAAGCCCTACACTTCCTATTTTGAAAACTTACTACAAAGCTACAGTAATTAAGGAATTCCTACCATGGCTCAAAGGTTAGCAAACCCAACTAGCATCCATGAGGACGTGAGTTCAATCCCTGGTCTCGCTCAGTGGGTTAAGGATCCAGCGTTGCCCTGAGCTGTGGTGTAGGTTGCAGACACGGTTTGGATCCTGCGTTGCTATGGCTGTGGTGTAGGCTGGTGGCTTCAGCTCCAATTTGACCCCTAGCCTGGGAACCTCCATATGCCACGGGTGCAGCCCTAAAAAGACAAAAGACCAAAAAAAAAAAAAAAAAACTACAGTAATTAAAATAGTATGAGGATATGCACATAGGAGTTCCCGTTGGGGCTCAGTGGTAACAAACCTAATTAGTATCCATGAAGATGTGGGCTCAATCCCTGGCCTCCCTCAGGGGGTTAAGGATCCAGCATTGCCACAAGCTGTAATGTAGGTTGCAGACACAGCTCGGATCTGGCATTGCCATGGCTGGGGTATAGGCTGGCAACTGTAGCTCCAATTTGACCCCTAGCCTGGGAACTTCCATATGCCACAGATGTAGCCCTAAAAAGACAAAAAAAAAAGAATATACATAAATAGAATTAAGCATCCAGAAATAAACCTGCACAACTAGGGCTAATCCATTTTCAAGAACAGTGCCAAGATATTTCGACAGGAGAAAGAATAGTCTCTTCACAAAATTATGCTAGGACAACTGAATATCCACATGCAAAAAGATGAACTTGGACCCTTACCTCATACAATACACAAAAATTAACTCAAAATGGATCAGTGACCTGAACATAAGAGCTAAAACTATAAAACCCTTGGGAAAATAACATAGGGAAAAATCTTAATAACTTTTGGATTTGTCAATGGTTTCTTATATATGACATAAAAAGCACAAACTTCAAAAAAAAGTAAATTAGACTTCATCAAAATTAAAAACATTTGTGCATCAAAGGACATCATCAAAAAGAGAAATGACTATTCACTGTTGGAAGAAAATATCTGCAAGTCATGTATTTGATAAAGATCCAGTAATAAGAATATAAAAAGAAATTCTACAGCTTCCCAAACAAATAAGTAAGCCCAATTAATAATGGGCAAAGTACTTGAATATAAATCCTCTCAAGTAAATATACAAATGGCCAAAAATCATACAAAAAGATGATCAACATCCGTAGTCATCAGGAAAGTGCAAATGAAAACCACAATGATATACCACTTCATTCCAGCTAGGATGTCTATATTAACAATTTTTTAAAAAGCAGGAGTTCCTGACATCGATCAGTGGTAAAGAACCTGACTTGTATCCATGAGAATGTGGGTTCAATCCCTGGCTTAGCTCATTGGGTTAAGTATCCAGCATTGCTGTGAGCCATGGTGTAGGTCACAGACGTGGCTTGGATCCTATGTTGAGGTGGCTGTGGCTTAGGCTGGCAGCTATAGCTCCAATTTGACCCCTAGCCTGGGAACTTCCATATGCCACATGTGTGGCCCCAAAAAGTAAAAAAGAAACAAAAAAGAATGCAAAAAGCAGTGGCATTTAACAAGTTTCTTTGAGAATATAGAGAAACTGGAACCCTTGTACATTGCTGGTAAGAATGTAAACTATTACAGTGACTGCGGAAAAGTTTGGCCATACCTTAGTAAGTTAAACATAGAATTATCATATGACCCAGCATACGACTTCAATATATCTGAGGTAGAGATGGGATTAAGACAGCAGAGTAGAAGGATTGGAGCTTAACTTCTCTCATGAAAACAACAAAATTACAACCAACTGCTGAACAACATTCAACAAAATAGACTGAAAACTATCAAAAAAAGATATCCTACCCCAAAAGACAAAGAGGATACCACATTGATATGGTAGGAGGGGCAATTACACCATATAAGCAATGTCATACCTGCTGGGTGGGTGGACCACAGAGTGGAAAGTAACTATATCGCAGATACTCACCCACGGGAGTGAGAGTTCTGGGCCCCACATCAGGTTCCCATGCCTGGGAATCTGGCAAAGGGAGGAGGAGCCACCAGAGCATTTGGCATTGAGGGCCAATGGGGCTTATACACAGGGACTGGAGGAAATGGAGAACTCCACTCTTGAAAGGTGCACACAGGTTTTTGTGTGCATTGGTTCCTGGGACAAAGGAGAGACCCCATAGGAATCTGGGTCAGACCTAGCTACAGCTCTTGGAGGATCTCCTGGGAAAATAGGGGGTGACTGTGGCTCACTGTGGGGGAATGACATTGGAGGCAAAGGTCTCGGGAATAACCACCAGTGTGAACTCTTCTAGATGTGGCCATGTTGGAAAAATTGGTCCCACCTATCAGGTCTGAGAAGCCCCAGGCCAAACAACAAACCAGGTGTAAACACAGCTCTACCCATCAGAAAACAGGCTGCTGAAAGACCCCCCTGCCCAGGCACATAGTCAGCCTCCAATCACACCCACCAGAGGGATAAGAATCACTTCCATCTACCAGTGGGCAAGCATCAGTCCCTCCCATTAGGAAGCGTGCAGCAAGCCCTGGAATCAACTTCAGCCAAAAGGGGAGCAGATATCAAAAGCAAGATAGGCTATAACACTATTGTCTAAAAAAAGGAGACCACACCAAAAGTGTACACAAAATAAAAAGGCAGAGAATTATGACTCAGATAAAGGAACAGGAAAAAAACACCCAGAAAAGCAGCTAAGTGAAAAAAACAGATAACCTCCATGAAAAAGACTTTAGACTAATGATAGTAAAGATGATTCAAGATCTTGGAAATAAACTGGAAACAAAGATTGATAACAAGAAACACTGAACAAAGAAATAGAAGATTTAAAGATTAAGCAAGTGGAGATGGAAAATACAATAATGGAAATTAAAAATTCCTAGAAGGACCCAACAGCAGAATACAGGAGGCAGAAGAACAAATAAGTGAGGTGGAAGACAGACGAGTGGAAATCACTGACGTGAAACAGAAAAGAGAAAAAAGATTGAGAAGAAATGAAGACAGTCTAAGAGAACTCTTGGACAATTTTAAATGTACCAACATCCATATTATAGGGGTTACAGAAGGAGAGGAGAGAGAGAAAGGGCCAGAGAAAATATTTGAAAAGATAATAGCCAAAAACTTCACTAACATGGGAAAGGAATCACTCGGTCAAATCCAGGAAGCACAATGAGTACCATATAAAATAAACCCAAGTAGGAACACCTTGAGACAGATATTAACCAAACTGACCACAATTAAAGACAAAGAGAAAATATTGAAAGCAGCTAGGAAAATGAAACAAATAACAAAGAAGGTTATTCAATAAGGTTATCAGCTGATTTTACAGCAGAAACTCTGCAGGCCAGAAGAGAGTGGCACTATATACTTAAAGTGATGAAAGGAAAAAACCTCCAACCAAGATTACACAGCAAAGTTCTCATTCATATTTGAAAGAGAAAACAAAAGCTTTACAGACAAGTAAAAGTTAAGAGAATTCAGCACCACTAAACCAGCTTAACAGCAAATGCTAAAAAAAGGCCGCAACTAGAAACAAAAATATTACAAATGACAAGGCTCACCACTAAAGGCATATATATAGTAAAGGCAGGAAATCGTCCACACACAAATATGCTACCAAAACCAGAAATCATGAAAAGAGGAGGGTACAAATGCAGTATACTGGAAATGCACTTGCAATTAAGGGATCAATGACTTAAAAGAATCTTGTATATATATATATATATATATATATATATATATATATATACATACATATAGATTTCTATATCAAAACTTCATGGTAACTGTGAGCAAAAGATCTACAACAGATACACACACAAATAAAAAAAAAAATCAATCCAGGATTTCCCATCATGGTTCAGCAGAAAAGAGCCTATTATCCATGAGGATGTAGGTTTGATCCCTGGCCTCAGCCAGTGGGTTAAGGATCCAGCATTGCAGTGAGTTATGGTGTAGGTCTCATATGTGGCTCAGATCCAGTGTTGTTGTGGCTATGGCATAGGCTGGCAGCTGTAGCTCTGATTTGACCCCTAGCCTGGGAACGTCCATATGCCACAAGTGTGGCCCCAAAAAGCAAAAAAAAAAAAGAAGGAAGGAAGGAAAGGGAAAGGAAAGGAAAGGAAAGGAAAGGAAGGAAAGGAAAGGAGGAAGGAGAAGGAAGGAAGAAAGAAAGAGGAGTTCCCGCTGTGGCTCAGTGGTTAATGAATCTGACTAGGAACCATGAGGTTGCGGGTTCAATCCCTGGCCTCGCTCAGTGGGTTAAGGATCTGGCATTGCTGAGAGCTGTGGTGTAGGTCACAGACACGTCTCAGATCTAGTGTTGCTGTGGCTCTGGTGTAGGCCGGTGGCTACAGCTCTGATTGGACCCCTAGTCTGGGACCTCCATATGCCACAGGAATAGCCCTAGAAAAGGCAAAAGACAAAAAAAAAAAGGGAAAAGAAAGAAAGCGCAAACCAAACACAATACTAAAGATAGTCATCAAATCACAAGAGAAGAGAACAAGAAAAGGAAAGAAAAAAGATCAACAAAAACAAAATCAAAACAATGAATAAAATGGCAATAAGAACATACATATCAAAAATTACCTTAAATGTAAATGGACTAAATGCCTGAACCAAAAGACACAGACTGGCTGAATGGAGACAAAAGCAAGACCCAAGTGTATGTGTCTTCAAGGGACTCACTTCAGTTCTAGGGACACATACAAATTAAAAGTGAGAGGAAAGAAGAAAATATTCCATGTAAATGGAAATCAAAAGAAAGCTGAAGAAACAATACTCATATCAGACAAAATCTTAAAATTAAGGATATTATATGAGACAAAGAAGGACATTATGTAATGATCAAAGGATCAATCCAAGAAAAAATAAAAATTGTAAATATATGTGCACACAACATAGGATTGCCTTAATACATAAAGCAACTACCAACAAACTTAAAAGGAGAAATTGACAATAACACAATAATAGCAATGGACAGATCATCCAGACAGAAAATCAACAAGGAAACATAGGCCTTAAATGATGCATTAGATTTATAAACAACTTCTGCAGCTCCATACCAAAAAAACAAACAAGCCCATCAAAAAATGGGCAGAAGAACTAAACAGACGATTCTCCAAAGAAGACATATGGATGGCCGAGAAACACATGAAAAGATGTTCAACATCACTCATTATTAGAGAAATGCAAATCAAATCCACTATGAGGTACCACCTTAAACCAGCCAGATTGGCCATCATCCAAAAGTCTACAAACAATAAGTGCTGGAGAGGGGGTGGAGAAAAAGGAACCCTAGGACACTGTTGGTGGGATTGTACATTGATGCAACCACTGTGGAAAGCAGTATGGAGATTCCTCAGAAAACTACACATAGAACCATCATTTGATCCAGCAATCCCACTCCTGGGCATCCATCCAGAGAAAACCATGACTCGCAAAGACACATGTACTCCAATGTTCATTGCAGCACTATTTACAATAGCCAAGACATGGAAACAACCTAAATGTCTATCGACAGAGGAGTGGATCCAGAAGAGGTGGTACATATACACAATGGAATATTACTCAGCCATCAAAAAGAACAATATACCAGCATTTTTAGAACATGGATGGACCTAGAAACTATCATGTTAAGTGAAGTCAGCCATACAATGAGACACCAACATCAAATGCTTTCACTGACATGTGGAATCTGAAAAAAGGACAGACGGAACTTCTTTGCAGAACAGATGCTGATTCAGAGACTTTGAAAAACTTATGGTCTCCGGAGGAAACAGTTTGGGGGGTGGGGGGATGTGCTTGGGCTGTGGGATGGAAATCCTGTGAAATCAGATTGTTATGATCATTATACAACTACAGATGTGAAAAATTAAAAAAAAATGATGCATTAGAATATTCCATCCAAAAGCAGCAGAATACACATTCCTCTCAAGTGCACATGGAACATTCTCTAATATTGATCACATTCTGGGCCACAAATCAAGCCTCAGTAAATTTAAGAAAATTGAAATAATACCAAGCATCTTTTCCAACCACAATGCTATAAGACTAGAAATCAACAAGAAGAGAACTCCAACAAACACCAACATATGGAGATTGAGTAACATGCTACTAAACTACCAATGGATCACTGTAGAAACCAAAGAGGAAATTTAAAAACACCTAGAAGCAAATGACAATAAAGACACAACAATCCAAAACCCATGGGATGCAGCAAAAGCAGTTCTCAGAGGGAAATTTATAGCAATACAAGCCTACCTTGGGAAACAAGAAAAATCTCAAATATACAACCTAGCTTTACACTTAAAGCTACTAGAGAAAGAAGAACAGACAAAACCCAAAGTTAGCAGAAGGAAAAAAAATCAAAAAGATCAGAGCAGAAATCAATGAAATAGAAATGAAGGAAGCCATAGAAAAGATCAATGAAATTAAAAGCTGGTTCTTTTTGAAAAGATGAACCAAATTGATAATCCTTAGCCAGACTCATCAGGAAAAAAAGAAAAGGCTCAAATCAATACAATTAGAAATGAAAAGTTACAACGGACATCACAGAAACACAACAGATCATAAGAGACTACTACAAGCAATTATATGTCAATAAAATAGACAACCTAGAAGAAATGGACAAATTCTTAGAAAAGGGCAAGTTTCCAAGACTAAACCAACACGAAATAGAAAAGATGAACCGACCAATCACAAGCACTGAAGTTGAAACTGTGTTTTAAAATTTTCAAAACAGGAGTTCCCGTCTTGGCTCAGTGGTTAACAAATCCGACTAGGAACCATGAGGTTGCAGGTTCGATCCCTGGCCTTGCTCAGTGGGTTAAGAATTTGGTGTTGCCATGAGCTGTGGTGTAGGTTGCAGATGTGGCTTGGATCCCACATTGCTGTGGCTCTGGCATAGGACGGCAGCTACAGCTCCGATTCAACCCCTAGCCTGGGAACCTCCATATGGCCTGGGAGCAGCCTAAGAAATGGCAAAAAGACCAAAATAAAATAAAATAAAATAAAATAAAATTTCCAAAACAGGAGTTCCCATTGTGGCTCAGTGGTAACGAATCTGACTAGTATCCATGAGGATGTGGGTTTGAACCCTGGCCTTACTCAGTGGGTTAAGGATCTGGTGTTGCTGCAAGCTATGGTGTAAGCCACATATGCAGATTAGGTCCTGCATAGCTGTGGCTGTGGCACTGGCCAGCAGCTGTAGCTCTGATTTGACCCCTAGCCTGGGAACTTCCATATGCCACAGGTGTGGCCCTAAAAAGCCAAAAAAAAAAAAGAAAAGAAAAAAGAAAAAAACTTCCAACAAACAAAAGTCCAGGACCAGATGGTGTCACAGGCATTTTCAAAAATTTAGAGAAGAGGTAACAGCTATCCTTCTGAAACTATTCCAAAAAATTGCAGAGGAAGGAACACTTCCAACTCATTCTATGAGACCACCATTACCCTGATACCAAAACCAGACAAAGATACCACAAAAAAAGAAAATTATAGGCCAATAAAACTGATGAACATAGATGCAAAAATCCTCAACAAAATACCTAGCAAACTGAATCCAGCAATACATTAAAAGGATCTTACACCATGATCAAGTGGAATTTATCACAGGGATGCAAGGATTTTTCAATATTTGCAAGTCAATCAGTGTGACACACCACATTAACAAACTGAAGAATAAAAACCATATGATCCTCTCAATAGATGCAAAGAAAGAGCTTTTGACAAATTTCAACACCCATTTCTGATAAAACCCTCCAGAAAATGGGCAGAGATGGAACCTACCTCAACATAATAAAGGCCATATATGACAAACCCCCAGCTAACATCATTCTCAATAGTGAAAAGCTGAAAGAGTTCCCACTAAGATCAGGAACAAGAAAAGGATGTCCACTTTTGCCCCTACTATTCAACATAGGTTTGGAAGTCCTAGCTATGGCAATCAAAGAAGAAAAAGAAATAAAAGGAACCCAAATTGGAAAGACAGAAGTAAAACTATCACTGTTTGCAGATGACATGATACTATACCTAGAAAACCCTAAAGACGCCACCAGAAAATGGTTAGAGCTCATTAATGAATTTGGTAAAGTTGCAGGATACAAAATTCATACACAGAAATCGACTGCATTTCTATATACTAACAATGAAAGATCAGAAAGAGAAATTAGGCAAACAATCTCATTTACCATCATGTCAGAAGGAATAAAATATCTAGGGATAAACCTTCCTAAAGAGTCAAAAGACCTGTACTCTGAAAACTAGAAGATGCTGATGATAGAAATCAAAGATGACACAAACAGATGGAAAGATATGCCATGCTCTTGGATTTAAAGAATCAATATTGTCAAAATGACTGTACTACCCAAGACAATCTATAGATTCAACGCAATCCCTATCCTATTACCAATAGCATTTTTCACGGAACTAGGAAAAAATATTTTCAAGTTTGTTTGGAAGCACAAAAGACCCAGAATAGCCAAAGACATCCTGAAAAAGAAAAATGGAGCTGGAGGAATCAGGCTCCCTGACTTCACACTATAGTACAGAGCAACAGTCATCAAAACAGTATGACACTGGCACAAAAACAGAAATATATATCAATGGAATAGGATAGAAAGCCCAGAATTAAACCCACACATCTATGGTCAGCTAATCTATGACAAAGGAAGCAAGAATATACAATGGATAAAAGACAGTCCCTTCAATAAGTGGTGCTGGGAAATCTGGACAGCTACAAGCAAAAGAATGAAATTAGAACACTTCCTAACACCATGCACAAAAATAAACTCAAAATGGATTAAAGACCTAGATATAAGACCAGACACTATAAAACTCTTAGAGGAAAACATAGGCTGAACACTCTCTGACATAAATCACAGCAATATCTTCTCAGATCCACCTCCTAGAGTAATGATGATAAAAACAAAAATAAACAAATGGGACCTAATTAAACTTAAAACTTTTTGCACAGCAAAGGAAACCCTAAACAAAACAAAAAGACAACCCACAGAATGGAAGAAAATCTTTGCAAATGAAGTGACTGACAAGGGATCAAAGTCCAAAAAATATAAACACCTCCTGCAGCTCAATACCAAAAAAACAAAAAAAAAACATCAAAAATGGGTAGAAGACCTAAACAATTCTCCAAAGAAGACATACAGATGGCCCCAAAATGCAAAAAGGTGTTCAACATCACTAATTATTAGAATGCAAATCAAAACTACTATGAGGTACCACCTTACACCAGCCAGAATGGCCATCATCAAAAAGTCTACAAACAATAAATGCTGGAGAGGGTGTGGAGAAAAGGGAACCCTCTTACACTGTTGTTGGGAATGTAAACTGGTGCAATCACTATGGAAAACAGTATGGACATTCCTCAAAAATTAAAAATAGAATTACAATAGATTGATCCAGCAATCCCACTCCTGGGCATCTATCTGGAGAAAACATGACTCAAAAAGATACATGTACCCCAATGTTCACTGCAGCACTACATAGAATAGCCAAGACATGGAAGCAACCTAAATGTCCATTGACAGAATAGTGGATGAAGAAGATGGGTTCATGTACACACTCACCATAAAAAGGCATTTGCAGCAACATGGATTGACCTAGATATTATCATGCTAAATGAAGTTAGTCAGTGAGACACAAACATCATATGCTATCACTTATGTGTGGAATCTAAAAAAAAAAAAAAAGGATATGGTGAACTTATTTGCAGAACAGAAACTGACTCACAGACTTTGAAAAACGTATGGTTACCAAAGGAAATAGGTTTTGGGGGAGGGATGGGCTAGGGATTTGGGATGGAAATGTTCTAAAATTTGGTTGTGATGATGGTTATATAACTGTAAGTATAATAAAATTCATTGAATTTTTAAGAAAAGATGCTATAACAAAAACACACAAAAATACATCTGAGTTACTAAAATTTCAAGGGGGGATATGGGTGTTTGGGAAAAACATTGTCTAAAACGCCTCCTTAGGTGGGTAAGAAATACCGGGTATTATAATTTCAAAAATTTTTTTAATTGGACCAGTGAATGGTGAACAATAGTATCTTACAACTTCATGTACTTATTGGCCATTATTATATTTTTGACTGGGTGATATGGCTTTTAAAGTTCTTTATAAATTTTGTAGGTAGTAGTGTTTATTGATTTATAAGAGCTTTTACATAATAGATTAATATTAATATATTAGATGTATGAACAGTTTGACATACATATTGTCATATGGCCACTATTTTATGCAGCCAAATCTCTTAATCTCTTTCATATATTTCCTTTTCAGTCATATGTAGGAAGTCCTCATACAACATAATCAAGTGTGTTTTATTAGAGATGAATGTATGGTTCACCATATCAAATCAATAAATGAGACACACCACATCAACAGAATGAAAGATAAAAATCATATGATCCTATGACCTTAATAGATGCAGAAAAAGTACTTGAAAAAATTCAACACCCTTTCATGATAAACTCTTAACAACTGGGTATACAAGGATGTACCTCAACATAATAAAGGCCATACATGAGAAGCTCATAGCTAACATTATAGTTAATGGTGAGAAACTGAAAGCATTTCCTTTAAGATCAGAACAAGACAAGATGCCCACTCTCACTACTTCTATTCAACATAGTACTAGAAGTCCTAGCCACAGCAATCAGACAAGAAAAAGAAATAAAAGGCATCCCAATCAGAAAGGAATAAGTACAACTATTGTGTTTGCACATGAATTAAACTTGTATTTAGAAAAACCTAAAGACTCAACCAAAAACTGTTGGAATGAATTCAGTAAAGTTTTAGGAAACACAATCAACACAGAAAAATCAGTTGTGTTTTTATACATTAACAACAAACTATCTGAAAAATAAAGAAAACAATCCCAATTACAATAGCATCAATAACAATGATATTCTTAGGAATAAATTTAAGTGAAAGATCTGTACATTGAAAATTATAAGACCTTTCTGCTCCTGCGTTTTGGCACCCAAAATAAAGGAAAGAAAATTATAAGACTTTGATAAAAGAAGTTGAAGAAGAAAGAAAGAAATGGAAATACATCCTGTGTTCATTGATCAGAATTATTATTGTTAAAATGTCCATACTACCCAAAGTGTCCTACAGATTGAATGAAACCCCTATCAAAACTCAGTGGAATTTTCAACAGAAATAGAAAAATAATCCTAAAATTCATAAGGAACTATAAACAGCCAAAGCAGTGTTAGAAAAAAGAACAAAGCTGGAGGAATTATATTTTGTGATTTCATACTTTATTACAAAGCTGTATAATCATAACACTATGGTACTGGCATAAAAACAGACATGTAGACCAATGGCACAGAATCAAGAGCCCAGAAATAAACCTACACATACAAATAAACTAGTATTTGACAAGAAAGACAAGAAAAATCAATGGAAAAAATAGTCTCTTCAATACAGTGTGCTAGGAAAAGTGGATATTCACATGCACAAGAATGAAACAGGACCTCCATCTTACACCACTCATAAAAATTGACTTGAAATGAATTAAAGACTCAAATGTAATACCCAAAACTGTAAAACTCCTAGAAGAAAACATAGGGAAAAGGCTTCTTGACACTGGTTTTGGCAAAAAAAATTTGATGTGATACCCAAATCACAAGGAACAAAAACAAAAATACAAAAGTAGGACTACATCAAATTAAAAAGCTTCTGCACAGCAAAACAAATGATCAACAAAATGAAAAAACATCCTACAGAATAGGAGAAAATATTTGCAAACCCTATATTTGAAAAGGGTTTAGGGATTCCCATTGTGGCTCGGTGGTAACAAAACTGACTAGTATCCATGAGGATGCCTAAAAATGAAAGAAAAAGAAAGAAAAGGATTTAATATTGAAAATATATAAGGAAATCATGCAACTGATTAGTAATAATAATCTGATTTTATTTTATTTATTTTTCTCTTTTTATAGCCATACCCACAGCATATGGAAGTTCCCTGGCTAGGGGTCGAATCAAATCAGAGCTGCAGCTGAGGCCTATGCCACAGGCATAGCAATGCTGGATCTGAGCCATATCTGAAACCCACACCTCAGCTTGCGCCAAGGCCAGATCCTTAACCCACTGAATGGGGCCAGGGACCAAACCTGCATCCTCATGGACACTATGTCTGGTTCTTAATCTGCTGAGTCACAACAGGAACTCCATAATCTGATTTTAAAATGGGCCAAGGACCTGAATAGACAGTTTTCAACAGGAGATATAAATGGCCAAATAGTTCCATGAAAAGATGACATCACTAGTCATTAGGGAAATGCAAATCAAAACCACAATGAGGTATCACTTAAACCAGTTAGAATGAGTATCACCAAAAGATAAGAGATAGCATGTGCTGATGGGAATGTAAAGAAAAGCAAACTCTTATACCCTGTTGGTGGGTATGTCAATTGGTGCAGCTACTATGGAAAACAGCATGGAGGCTTTTTAAAAATTTAAAAATCAATTTCCACATCATCTAATAATCCCACTTCGGGATTCAAAGGAAATGAAATCACTATTTCAAAGAGATATCTGTACTCCCATATTCATTACAGCATTATTCGCAATAGATAAGACATGGAATCTACCTAAGTAGGCATTGACAGATGAATGGATAAAGAAAATGTTGTATATATATCCCACCATTTGACATGGATGGACTTTGAAGGCATACGAAGTGATATAAGACAGATAGAGAGAAACAAATACTGTATATTCTCACTTAAATGTGAAATCTAATAAGCTGAACTCATAGAAACAGACAGTAGATTGGCAGTTGGCAGATAGGTGCAGGAATGGGGAGTTTTAGGTCAAAGGATACAAAGTTTCATTTATGAGTTAGTCTTGAGGATCTAATATATAGCTTGGTGAGTGTGGTTAATAATATTGTATTATATATTGAAATATGCTAGGAGAGTAGATCTTAAATGTTCTTACCACACACAAGGTGACTGAGGTGGTGAAAGTGTTAACTAACCTTATTGTGGTAATCATTTCACAATATATATGTACACCAAATCATCACATTGTACACCTTAAACTTACACAATACTTTTGTCAATTACATATATCTCAATAAAGGTGGAATATTTTTGAAAAATTTAAAATAAGAGTTATCATATTTTCCAAATTTATAACAAAAGTTTACACATTTAAATTTATGTGAAAAAGGAGTTCCTGTTGTGGCTAAGCAGAAGCAAATCCGACTAGTATCCATGAGGACGTGGGTTCAACCCCTGGTCTCGCTCATTGGGTTGGGGGTCCAGGGTTGCTGTGAGCTGTGGTGTAGGTCACAGACATGGCTCAGATCTTGTGTTGCTGTGGCTGTGGCATAGGCCATTAGCTGTGGCTCCGATTCCACCCCTAGCCTAGGAACTTCCATATGCCACAGGTGTGGCCCTACAAAGAAAAAAAAATAATGTGAAAAAAATTTTAATTCTTCTTTTTTTTTTTCTTTGTAGGGCCGCACCCGTGGCACATGGAAGTTTCCAGGCTAGGGGTCGAATTGGAGCCGCAGCTGCAGGCCTACACCACAGCCACAGTCACAGCCACAGCCACAAAGGCTCTGAGCCGTGTATCTGTGACGAACACCACAGATCATGGCAATTGCTGGATCCTTAACCCACTGAGTGAGGCCAGGGATCAAACACACATCCTCATGGATACTAGTCAGGTTCTTAACCTTCTGAGCCACAATGGGAACTCCCTCTATATGATTTTTTTTTTCTTTTTAGGGCCCTGCTTGCAATTTTAACTTTTCAATTTTGATTTAAATTTCCTATAGGTCTATATACACTGAGAAATCCAACAGATGCTGTTATTTTAGTCCTTTGATGTTGCTATTTCCCCATATAAATTAGTAAGTTGATGCTCTGATTTCTGTAAGCCTTGTGATTTTTTTTTTGTCTTTTCTAAGGCCACACCATGGCAGATAGAGGTTCCCAGACTAGGGGTCTAATCGGAGCTGTAGCCGCTGGCCTATGCCAGAGCCACAGCGACGTGGGATCCCAGCTGTGTCTACATCTTACACCACAGCTCATAGCAATGGCAGATCCCTAACCCACTGAGCAAGATCAGGAATCGAACCCACAACCTCATGGTTCCTAGTTGGATTCGTTAACCATTGAGCCACGACGGGAACTCCAAGCCTTGTGATTTTCTTAATTATGAGTTCACCCTATATAAATGGATTTTTTTTTTGTATGAGGATATTCAGCTTCTGAGCTGGTATGGTTGTGAGACAGATATTGTGGACACTTTTAAAAAGTCATCTAGGTAACGAGCCCCATCATGGAAGCCTTCCTGAAGATATCCAGCAGGCTTTGGTAACACAGGGACATATTCTTTGGCCTGGCCAACATATTTTTCCATTTTGAAACTCCAAGAGAATTTCAAAGAAGTTATGTGAGAATACAAATACCCTTCAACCTCAATCAATATAATGATATGATAGTAAAGATAAGATAAAATGGTAAAATTAATTAGATTAACCATATATGAATTATGGATATTACATTTCAGACAACCCGCAATGTTTATTATAAACTGCAATAAGTAAACCTGCATGTTTCTACCAGAGAGAATTTACCTCAGAAACATTTTGAAAATAACACCATATATTACAAAAGAGACATGAGAAATTGTTGGTGTAGGGGCACATTATCTAATAAATGATACTTATATGGAAAGAGTCCATTTCTATTTCCCTCTACATATCAGAAGCCCAAATTCATTCTAGGCAGCGTTTCTTTTTCTTTACCCTCCCACTCCTTTTGAAATACTTAAGATAGCTAATCTTCCTGGAACTAATTCATGTGTATTGGGATATAACTTTGTTTTCCCAAATGATTAGGTAATTATTCCAAAATTATTTACCAAATGTGTAGAAGAGTTAGCATAGCAGATCTAAGATTGGTAGTCTTAGAAAAACCTGCTTGTGGGAGTTCCCGCTGTGGCACAGTGGGTTAAGAACATGATTGCAGTGGTTTGGGTCATAGCAGAGGTGCTGGTTTGATCCAGGGCCTGGTGTAGTATGTTAAAGGATGCAGTGTTGCCACAGTAGTGGCACAGGTCGCAGCTGCAGCTCAGATTCAATCGCTGGTCTGGGAACTTCCATATTTCATGGGTGTGGCCATTAAAAAAAAACAACAAAAACTCAAAACCTGGTTGTAAAGTTGGCCTTTGGCTGGATTCTGTTGTACCTTAAAGAAGGTTTCCACCATTCCCAGAATTGATAAGATTGGCTCACTGTGCCTAAACTCTTTGTGTAAACAATATAGTTTATGCTAAACACCTTCTTTCCTTCTGGGAGTCTAGAATTTTGGTACATGCTAGGCAAAGGGTACCCCCCTCCCCCAAATTTTGGGCACTGAGTATCTAATAAGCTTCCTTGATAAACAACATTTCACCCATGTTGTCATAAATTGTTGTTGGAGGAATTAAGTGTACTCTGTTGGACTCCACTGGGAGAAGACTCTTGGAAGATTGCACCTGTTTTTTTTTTTTGTTTCTTTTGAACTTCATTCCATGTACTTTTTTCTTTCATTGATTTGGTTTTGCATCATTTTGTAATAAATCATAGCTGCGAGTACAACTATATACTGAGTCTTGTGAGTCCTGCTAGGGAATCACTGAATCTGTGGGTGGTCTTGAGGACCCCTGGCACACTGAATCTTTCACTTTTCTCCATGAATCTGCACTGTCACCCTAATATAAATGCCCATATACATATGTGGCACTATATGGCCTCTCTATCTGTATTCCATTTAACTTTGCCTGAGTAGTTCTACTCTGTTTTGCAAGCTATAGGCTGATAAAAATTTTAAGTTCTAAATACTGCAATTACAGTCAGATTTCAGCACCTCTGTCTCAATAACAAGTAAAGATAAAATAAGTAAACGACAGAAGACGTAAACAAAATTATTAAACAACTAAACCTAATTAACATTTATACAACAGTTCACAGGACAACAGAAGGGTACATATTCTTTTCAAGTGCAACTGGAATATTTACTAAGTTAGACCATATTATGGTCCATAAAGGAAGTCTCAATAAATTAAAAAGATTCAGGTCATACAAAGTATGTTCTCTGACCACAATGCTGTGGTCAGTATTGTAGAAATACATAACTGAAACATAGCTGGAAAAGCCTCATATACTTGGTAACTACAGAGTCTACTTCTAAGTAACTCTTGGTTCAGGGGGTCTCTTGTGGTGCAGTGGGTTAAGGATCCAGCGCTGTCACTGCAGCTGCTTGGGTTGCTGCTGTGGTGTGGATTCCATCCCTGAGCCAGGAACTTCCACATGCTGAGGGTGCGGCCAGGAAAAAAAAAAAAAAAAACACTCTTGGATCAAAGAAGAAACTAAAAAAAGAATTAGTATGTAATTTCCATTGAAGAAAAATGAAAACATAACATACCAAAATTTGTGAGATGCAACTTAAGCAGTATTAGATGGAAATTTACAGAACTAGAACACCTATATTAGAAAAACAATGGTCTCAAATCAATGAACTCAGCTTCTATTTCAAGTAGCTAGAAACAGAATAGTAACAAAGTAAACAGAAGAAAAAAATAAGAGCAGAAACCAATGAAATAGAAAACAGAAAAACAATTTAAAAATCAATAAAACTAAACACTAGTTTGCTGAGGTCAATAAAATTGATAAGTCTCTAGCCAGAATGATAAAGGAAAACAAAAGCGAAGACACAATTACTAACGTCAGGAATGAGAGGTGGCATCACTAGATATTCCACAACTACAAAAAGGATAATAAAAAATGTGTTGGCAAGGCTGTAGGGAAATAGGCAACCCATAAATTGTTGATGGTAATGAAATTTTGTAATACCCCTTTGGAGGAATATTTTAGAATATATGGTAAAACTACATATGCACCTATCATTTGACCACCCATCCTCACTTCTAGGAATATAACCTGAAGATTAACCATACAAAAATGACATTTGCAAGAGGTAATTTTTCCAGCACCGTCTGCAACAGCAAAATACAGGAAATAAATGCCCATAAATACACAAATGAGTAATTGAACAAATTATGGTAGTGACACATAGAGGAATATGCAGCTGTAAAAAAAAAAAAAGGAAAAGATTGCTATGTACTAACAAGTTTCAAATCTGTAAAATGGCAAATAGAGAGGCTAATGGGATTAGTAAAAATTTGTTTTTCCTAACTATATTCTCCTAAAAGGACTTGGGTATCCTGTGGATGTCTCATAGAGCTGAGCTCTGACCAAAGTGGATTAGCACAAATACCGAAGTGCTGCTAAGGATAGACACAAATCACCAAGTATAAAGCATTGGCCAGAAAAAAAAAAAAAAAACCCACAAGGAAAAGAGCAAAGGGTCTGCTGAGGGGAACCTGTGAGAACATTCTGTAGGTGTTCTGTAGGTGGTTTCCAGAAAGACCCTCCTCTGAGGCTCAAGACAGAAAAGGGAGGACCAGGTGGACCTGGTGAAACAATGACTCTTGTGTCTCTAGATGGGAGGAAGCTGTTGAGGGCACAAAGGGACTAAGCCTTTTCAGAACCTCACATCCAGGGTAGACCCCCAGGATGTTACTGCCTGAGATGAGATTCAGGGATCCTCTTGGGGGTTGAGAAACTTGGTGATATCCCAACCGGAAATATTATGTGAAGGGTGCAAAGCATCTAGGCTCCCTCTTGGTGAGTGTGACCTCTTCCCTTCCCTAGAGTTGCTCAGGTTGAGGTTCATTCCACTCTTGCATCTCCAGGCATCTGGAACCTTAGAGTAAAAGTCTTGTTCCCTTCTCATCGCCCACCCCACCCCCGCCACTAACTCGTTCACAAAATTGAGCTCAGCCATCCACACTGTAGAAGAGTGAGTGCCAACTAGGTGGGAAGGGAGGGGTAAGAAAGCTCAAAAATCCGGTCTGATCCCACCCCTGCCTTTCCAGAACCAGCGCCACGTATGTTCACAAATTGGGTGTTCGCGAGCTGTCACTTCACCATTTGCTCAATCTGGTCTTTCCTGATGCCAATTCCTTCTATGTGTTCACCTCCTCACCCCACCCCGCCAGACTCAGAGCCACGCAGCGGTGGGCGGGGAGCCTGGGTGGGTGTAGGGGCGTTCAGAGGGCAGGAGGAGAGGGAGGGTGCATGGCACTTCCCGCACCGGGATCTAGTCTCAGTCGCCACCTCCCACCGATGCCATTTTCCGGCCTCGAACCCATCTCCTCCAACAGCGACCCCTGCTCCTCTCCACTTACGCCTTCCTCGGGATGACTTCCTGCCCCTGGAGCTCCTGGACAATAACAGACCCTGGCTAAGGCGCTCGCGATTGGCTGAGGGATAGTGTCCTCTCCCAACAAATGCCGTTAATTCTGGGCGCCTGAGGGGCTAGTTTTCAGGCCACTGCAGGAAGGACAGACACCCACCGAGCCAGCCACCCCCATTGCATCCTACCGCTCCTTCCACGGCCATCCGTCCGTCAATCGTCAGGCTTAAGTCTTTCCTGTCCCTGTTCAGCGCGACACACCTCTACGCCGGTCCCAACAAGGGCGCGGTCACGTGACCCGCCGTCAGCCCCACGTGACCGCGCACCCCGCTGGTGTGCCGCAGGGCTGCGGCCTGGATGGCAAGGTCTCCTCCTGCCTCTGGGGCTGAGCCCCTTGCTAGAACTATCTGACGCTCCCGACCCTGGTGAAGACAAGAGACCTGCAAGGAAGGCTGCACTTGCAGCCATAACTTCCACCCCTAGGTCTGGGCCTTGCTCCGAAGGAGCACAGGGCTGGCGTGGAACACTCCAGGAGGAGTTTGGAGACCGACCTACAATATTCTGTGTAAAACTCGTGCAGCGTATTAAAACACACACAGGGTCTGTGTTGAAAAGGATTGCTAGGCAAAACAAACGTTCACACTCTAGTTTCCACCACAAGGACGACCTCTGTTAACACTTGTGGTTTGTGAAAGCAGGCAAAACTGCCACTTTGTCCTACTTAATAAAACCAGCATCCTAGAATCAAGTTGGGGAGGAGAGTACTTTGCACCCATACTTAGACAAAACCAAAGGGTCACTTTGTTTTTTTTCCCTGAAAATAAAAATTTGTATACTTCCCTTTAGCCTGGACTAACCCCTACACCAAACCAACTTTATCCCTTTTGTTACTGTCTGAAGCAGGAGTTACTTGTGAATTCGAAAAAATGTGTAGCATGGTTACAACCTTCGGAAGGTTTACAGTTTATTCCCTTTAAGTAATTATGCATTTTTATTTGTCAAACCAGTCTTTCTGGAAGTTATAATCTCTCACACCTCTCTATTCCTTTCGCATGGTTGATATCATCGCAGAGTTTTCCATAATTAAATAATACAAACTTGCAAATTTCAGTCCATTTGCACACACTTATTTTTATAATGGGTGGCATCTTTTCATGTATGATACCAGTCTTTCTATTTCACCAAATATAGGAAAAATCAGAGCTTTTCTTAATTAAAAAAAAAAAAAAAAAAACAGAATTCCCGTCATGGCTCAGAGGTAACGAATCTGACTAGTAATCATGAGGATGCAAGTTTGATCCCTGGCCTCACTCAGTGGGTTAAGCATCCAGCGTTGCCGTGAGCTGTGGTGTAGGTCGCAGATGCAGCTCAGATCTGGCATTGCTGTGGTGTACGCTGGCAGCTGCAGCTCCAATTCGACCCCTAGCCTGGGAACTTACGTATGCTGCAGGTGCAGCCCTTAAAAAATATAACAAAAAAACTATAGATCATCACTTTTGGTGGCTGTATGCTATTACCTTAACCCTTTCCATAGCACCACCATGAAGAGTCTCCCTGACAGTAAAATTTGTGTGCTTTCTGGTCTTATCCTTTTAACCTTTAGACAACATCGAAGAAACACTCATACTTTGAACTGCAAAATACAACTGCTCAGCTCTTCAAAACTTAGCTCAACTTAATACACTCCTCCCATCCACTCCAGACAGACTGGAGCACTTTTTCCCATAGAAACACTTTTCCAACTCCAAGCTTTTCTTCACAACATCCAACCTCTTTCCCACATTTCGGAGCCCAAGTTAATTGGGTCCTTTTTCCCTGAAGCATACCCTGAGTAGCAGCCCATGGTAACCTTTGCATTTGAAGATATAATAAACTTTTTCAAGGAGCATGATTAGTCATACATTAATTATTGCTATGTTGTCACATGTTTTCTTTGCATCTATATTTTATGTTCAAGGAAAAGGATGATTTCTGCTAACTTTAATATAGACCTTTATTGGAAACACATGACTCAAATAGACATCAATAATATTAGAACAATCAGAAGGGTAGCTTTCTTATGATGGCTCGGTTCACTAGAAGCTTAAACACTAAATTCACAATCTGGACAAAAACAAATATCAATAAATGTGCTTTGAGTTCTAATATTCATTTGGCATCAGAAGATCAATCCAGCTCACACAAAGAGTTGGGCAAAGTTATTATCAGCAACAAAGATGTACATTACAACACAGAAACAACTGAAAAAAGCATTATTCAAGGTCATAACTCAGGAGCATAAGGACAATCACAGGCAAGTAGTTACTCATACTCATTTTTTTGGTCTGCCTCGGGGTCATTTTGATCATCTGTTTTGCCTTGCAGCTTCTTAGCAAGTTTCTCAACTTCATGGAATGCAGAAATAAGTGGCTCAGGACTGAAATCATCATCAGTGAACAACAATGCCTCTTCTTTGATATGGTTACCAATATTCTCAAATATTGCCAGAACAACCTGAATATTGTCATTTGTCTCCTCCCTGTTAAAAAGGCCCATAAATTCTGATACTGCTTCAGCACTGAGTAGTTCTTTTGTCATGACAGGATTTTCAGACAAATTCAGTAGCATTTTAAGAACATGAAACCTTGTTTTGGTATTGCCAGTGGCTAATAAGGAGAGAAAGCCAGACAAATACTTGGTAACCATTGTGTGATAGTCAGTAGTTGTAGTAAGGTGTCTAACCATCTTTATTCCAGATAATTGCTCAGGGGAATCTAAGCTGTAAGCAAGAGTTTCCTCACACACTTGACATATGTATGTCTGAATCATGTTTAGATTTGTGTAAGTTGGAGCCATGCGAACCATGTTTTCCAAAAAACTCGTCCTAACTCGGGAGGAGGGCAAATTGAGCAAGGTTTCAATAAGCGAAACAACACCTGCATCACGAATGAAATCACGGGTAAATTGAGAAGCACTCCTCATACCCATTGCAATTTTAGATATTTCATGAATAAAAGGGTCTCGAATCCTGTCCATTAATAGAAGGAGTTCTTCAAACTCTTCAGGACCAATTTTAAGCTCACACTGTATGCAGCTGCAAGACCAATTCTCAGGCTCTGCACTCTCCCTAGCCTTAAGATGCTCTCGAATTTCTCTGACTGACCGGTAAGATGGTTCATATTGAAATGGAAACTCAGGGTCAGGCTGATCAGGCTGAGGCAAAGATTCCTGCTCTTCCCCTTCTAGGCTTAGTTCCATATGCTTAGGCTTTCCTCCAAACATTTCAGAGAAAAGAAATGCTGCTTCTCTTGGAAATCTAAAGGGGCTTGGGGATGGGAAGCCAACCCTACCCCATGGGCCAGGCTTGAACTTAACAGTAACCTCCTCCCAGCTCTGGGGCCTGCGTGAAGCATCAGGTTCCTGCTCAATTGAACATGTGGATCTGCAAATGGCCCTGTACACAGGGACAGGATTTGATTCAAAATGGGCCTCATCTCCAGCCCAGAACCAGAACCCCACTATGGCCTCATCCTCCTCAGCTACTGTCCTAGACTTACAGTTGGTTCCATTACCAGTCCTGTTACTGGGCTCATTTTTAGCTCCAAACCAGGACTCAACAACTGCCCCTTCCTCATTTTCCAGCCTGGACTCAGAGGTGGCCACAGTTTCAGTCTCATTAATGTCTTTGTCTCCAGACCAGAACCAGGACTCAATAATCATCTCTTTATCATCCTCTGGTTTAGAGGCACAGCATGTTTCCGCTTCTACATTGATTTCTTCTGCAGCCCAGAACCAGGATCCAAATATGGTTTCCTCTCTAGACCTTGATGTGGTCTCTTCTGTTTCCTGAGGTCCAACATCTACACTATCTTCTTCAGCCCAGAACCAGGACCCAACAATGACTTCCTCTTCTTCAGTCCCATTCTTGGACTCAAAACTAACCCCTGCATCCAGACTGGCCTCTTCTTCAGCCCAGAACCAGGACTCAACGATGACTTCTTCCTCTTCAGCTTCTGGACTGTATTTGCTATAAATGCTAGCCTCCTTCCTAATGGTCTCTTCCCTGGCCCAGAACCAAGATCCAACAATAACCTCATCCTCTGCTGCCAGTCTGTCATCTTCTCCAGCCTCTGCTTCTGTTCCAAGCCTATCTTCCTCCGTAGCCCAGAACCAAGAACCAATAATGTCCTCCTCTTCAGTGTCTGGCCTGGATTCTTCTCTGTCTGTAGCCTCTATAATGGCTTTATCTCCTTTCCAGAACCAGGACGTGATCATGTTCTCCTCCTTGGTCGGTGACTTGGTTTCTTCTTTAGTCTTATCATCTAAACTGTCCTCTTCCACAGCCCATAACCAGGGCCCTACAATGGTCTCTGGCCTTGTATGTTTTCTGGGCCAGAACCATGAACCAACAGTTTCCTTTTCCTCTTCTGGCCTAGACTTCCAGCTGCCTCCATTGGCAGGAAACATACAAGGATCTTCTCTTGACCAGAAGCTAGACTCATTATTGATCTCTTCAGCAACTGTCATAAATTTACATGGGGCACCAGCCACATACTTCATACTGACCTCTTCTGTGGTCCCAAACCAAGATGATGTAATATCATTTTCCTTGTTCTCCAGGGTAGACCTGTTGCTGACTTCAGCCCCTACGCAAGTTTCTACTCCAGCCCAGAACCAGGACCCAATAATGGGCTCTTCCTCCTCAGCCCGTGGCATGGTGTCACAGGCGACTTCAGCTCCAGAATCAATCTGGGCCTGGTTTCCAGCCCAAAACCAGGGCCCAAATATTGTCTCTTCTTCA
This sequence comes from Phacochoerus africanus, assembly GCF_016906955.1. Classification (NCBI taxonomy): domain Eukaryota; kingdom Metazoa; phylum Chordata; class Mammalia; order Artiodactyla; family Suidae; genus Phacochoerus; species Phacochoerus africanus. The sequence goes on along the minus strand of NC_062560.1, from coordinate 87,926,270 downwards.
GCATCTGGCCTGGCTTCTTCTCCAAACTCAGCCTCTGTATAGATTTCTTCTCCAGCCCAGAACCAGGGACCAATGACCTCTTCTTCCTCAGACCTTGGCCTAGAGCCACAGCTGGCCCCAACACTAGCTTCCACACTAGTCTCATCACTGACCCAAAACCAAGAGCCAAAAACAGACTCTTCTTCAGCCTCTGGGTTAGTTTCTTCACTAGCACAGGAGCAGGAATTAGTAGTGACCTTTTCTTTATCATCTGCTGGCACAGATTTGGAAAAGGCCTCAGCCCCAGTTTCCTCACTGGTCTTTTCCACAATTCCAAGTATATAATTTCCAATAGGCTCCTCAGTTTTTGGTCTGAACTTACTACTGGCCTCAGTCCCTGTATTGGCCTCTTCTTCAGTCCAGAACCAACTGCCAACAATAGACTCATCATCCACTTGAGAACAGGACTTGACACTGGCTCCACCCACTATACTGGACTCTTCTGCAGCCCAGAACCAAGGCCCAGTGAAGAACTCTTCCTCTGATCTGGCTTCTCGCTTGGCCCTGGCTCTGGCCTTGATTTTGGCCTCTTCCTTTGCCATTGCTCTGGCCCTAACCTCTTTCTTGGATTTGGGCCTTGACAAGTTATTAGCCTTTTCTCCAGGCCAGAACCAGGACTCTTTTTTGACTGCATCCATAGACCCAGACATGAAATCAATGGAAGCTTCTCGCTTGGCCCTGTGCCTGACCCTGGCATTGGCTCCTTTCCTTGCTCTGGGTTTGTACCTGGATTTGGCTTCCTCTCCAGCCCAGAACCAGGACTTCTCATTGACCTCACATTCAGACCCAGAACTGGACTCTGAGATTCCTTTCTTGGACCTAAACCAAGATCTAGTATTGGTCTCTTCCTTGGGCCTAGACCGGATACTGGTCTTTTCTCTGGCCCAGAGCCAAGGTGTCTTAACAGATTCATCCTCAGAACCAGAACTGGATGCAATATAGAGCTCCCGACTGTGTTTGGGCCGAGACATGGCTTCTTCTTTGGCCATGTGCCTGAACCTACTACTAGGTTTTACCCTGTCCCTAGGACGAAACCTTGTATTGACCTCTTCTCCACTCCAGAAACAGGAGCTCAGAGAAGATCTATCCACCCATCTGAAATCACAATTGCGAGAGTTCTCTTTTTTGGATGTAAGCCTGGGATGGCACCAGGACACCATATTGGTCTCCTCCTCTGACTCAAACAAAGGCTGGATTCCTGATTGGGACTTGACTTTGGTACCAGGAAAGGACTCAGCATCCATATTGACCAGTTCTCTATCCATAGACAAGGTCTTCGTTTTAGCAACTGACACAGGCTCAGTATTGACCAGTGGCCAGGCAATCGCATTGGCCTGGGACATCCCCCCTGTCTTCAGTATTGCCTTACCATCAAACTCAGTCTTGGCCCATGAATAGGTTTCATCCATGGACCTTGTCCCAGGGATTGCCTTGGTCTCAGTCTTAGAATGTGCCCCAACTACTGCCATGGCCTCAGTCTTGTGCCTTGCTCTAGGCATTACCTGGCCTTGGGCCCTAACTTTGGGTCTGACCACCATTGGGACTTCATTCTCTTTCTCGGTCCCACCCACAACCTCTTCTCCAGGCTTCTTTTCAGGCTTAGCCTGGGTGCCAGGCTCAATCTCAGCCCCAGTCATAGTACAAGTTATAGAGTAGACCCAGTTAAGTACCCCTAACCCAATCTCAGCCTCCACCACAGATCTGTCACAGTTTTGTATCTTTACACTCTAACTGTTGGATGATTCAGGCGATAGGGTTGGAAACAAAAGAGTCAATCACCAGTCCAGCAGCCAATCAGTCTCCTCCCCAAGCCCAGTCTCAGCCAATATTACAGGCAGAGAGCAGAAGAGGCACAACCAAGCTAGGGGAGGACCGCTGGTTCCCAGGTGGATGCAGACCTGTTGAGGGTGGTGGTCAACAGCAATTCCAACAGCGCCAGAGCTGCCACTGGAGATCAATCTATGAAGAGAGAATGATGTGGGTCCTTGAGTCTCTGCCATTCACTCCACCCAAAGACTCTTACAGAGAGACGGGATCTTGAATGCCCAGTGGGACAGTTAGGCTATTGGAAAGTCTCTTTGTCATCCACATTTTGCCTACAATTTTTGTCCCCAGAGTTGCCATGTTATCTTTGTTGCTACAAAACAGATGTGACAATGGTGGGAAAGTATCTTGGTGGTGGGAAGGTATCTTGGTAATGGGAAAGGCTGAGGAGCCCTCAGACCAGACCCAAATCACTCTTGAACCACTGTTGGTCTCCTCTACCCCACCCAAAAGTTGTACCCATTGCTATACCAACCTGCACAATGTGGAACAATTTCTCCCTCCTTTCCTTGATTCCAGTGGTGTCAAACTCTATAGAAGACTGTCCTGGGAACAAGTAAACATACAGGAGAGAATGGAGCCTGACTTCTATATAGACAAGAAAGAATCCTGACCTATGATGCAAATATCTCTTTTCCTATTTAAGGGTCTAATATATCTAATGTTTCCCATCTCCTGGTCTCTACCCTCAGGGGTTCTCTTCCAAGTCACACACCTACCCCAATGTTTCTAAAATCTCCTGCAGGAAGTGAGCAAGGGATTCTGCAGCAGTGTGCAAATCTGAAAGAGAGTACAGCATGTAAATCAAAGACACCCAAATGGATCAAAGACACCTGTCAATCTCACTCAGTAGCTGTCCCCTGCATTGCCCCTCTTCACACAAACCTCCAGAAATATGAGCCAGACTCTTCCTCCTTTTCTTCCCTGCAGAAGTGACGGCCTTAAAGTAAGCCTATAGACAAAAGATGAAAAAGCAAGATAGTCAAGAATAATCATAGCAACTGAGTACTTGGTGGAGAGACCAAAAACCAAACATAAGAAGAGCCAAGTTATTGATTTTTTAACATTTACAGTTCCTACAGTAAAATGTTCTTTTTAAATTTAGGCCCTCTGCATCAGGTTTTTGGATAACTCCTCATTTTCATATTAACCGCCCCCCCTCCGCAACTCTGAAGATGCACCACTTGGTGTTCACATCTCTTGGGCTGCATGACATAAACTGGGGGGAAGCCCCGCCCCCCCCCGCCCCCCCCCCCGCCTTCCCCCCGCCCGGGCAAATTCTAGAAAACAGGTTGTGCAGTGGTACTTGTATTTATGACGTCTCTCTCACCCTCACCTCCCAGCCCACCTTTTCCACCCCCAATTTTGAATGGTGGTGAGGGAGGAAAGCAAGGGAAGTCCATAGAGACCTGGTATGGGGGAATTTTAGAAGGTATTCCCAGATGCCTGACTGGTTGTAGTCACCCCACCCCGATACGGGTCTCCAGTCAATGGCAGCTGCCCCCTACCCCCCACCCCCCGTCCCGACACACCTTCAGAAATACAGGTCCTTTTCCTGTTTCTCGTTTTTCTCAAGCCTCTCCTCTTACAGATCCACCCTGTGGCTTGAAATCTCCAGACCTACTGCGCAGACAGAGACTCTGGCATCAGAGGACCCTGTGGGAAGGGACAGCACCGGGACCACAGAACCCCACAGGCCCCTTTCCAGAACCAGGGCCAGGGGCAGCGCCCGCTCCCACTCACCCCTTCTGCACCTATCTCAAACCCCCTGCACCCCTCCGCCATTTCTGTCGCAGCAGCCTCCCCCACAGCCCTCTTCCCCCACAGGAACCTCTGGGGATCTGGTGCGGGAGCCCTGGAAGTCCACCGGGGAGCGGCAGCTCAGTTCGCCTCCCTAGGACCCCAGGGAACCTCAGCGGACAGAACCCGCGACTCCGGCCCGCTCCGCGTCGGTCGTCGCCTCCTCTGCGCCAGGGGTCCCCCGGCGCTGCGCACCTCTCCCAGGGACCCGCTCCGACCAGGTCGCCTCCCCCTCGCCAGGCGGCCGGGGTCCGCGGGGCAGGCTGCGACCTGGTCGTCGCCCCCCACGACACCCCCACTTGCCTTCACAGGCTCAGGGCCCGGGTGGTCGGCCTCCCCCTCTTGTCGCAGCTGCTCACTCGGATTCCCACCGCTCTCCGTGCGCTCAGAATGCCAAAGAGGCGTCCCGCCCCCCGCGCCGCTGCGCCAAACCGGCCAGGGGCTGCGCAGGCTGCGGCACCAACCGCTCGCGGCGAGGGTGTCGGGAAGGGGGGCGGAGGGATACGGCACGAATGGGCTCGGCGCCCCCTCCCAGGCCCACCGTAGTTCCGACCCAGAGGGGGCGGGGCCGGGAGGAGCCCCAGGCGGAGGGGCGGGGCCTCGCCAGCCCGCCCAGCCAGCGCTCCCCGCCGCCCCCCTAGGTGGCGACCCCCCCAACTTCTGACACCGCAGTGTGTGGGGCGGTGGGCGCTCTGCGGTGGGGGCCAGGGTCGGGAGGTCGGGAGGGGCCGCGCCGGGGGAGCTGCGGATGGATACAGACCGCCCCTCGGTGGGTGTGTGCGAGAACCCCCAGACTGCTCGGTGTCCGCCCCCCTCCCGTCCCCCAGCGCGCCCGCCATCCTTCCTGGGCGCCGCTGGGAGAGGGGCTGTGGGGGCGGCCCTCCCCCGTTCTGCTTCCCACCTTCAAGGGCCAAGGTCGGGAGGAAGGTGTGGGAGGGGGCGCCCAGGGAGGCCCGTCCACCGCCCCTCTTCTGAAGGAAGGCAGCCCTAGCCCTCTGGCCTGAGGACACAACCACTTGTCTGCGCCAGTGGCAGTGGCGTCATTCTTTCTGCCACACTGCTGTTTTCGCATTCGCACTGGTAACGCACTTTTGCTGTTTCGCCACCCCACAGTTGCCCAGCAAAGAGGGCCTTTCCCTGTCAGGACCCGCACCCGCTCAGACAATCCTCCCCCTGTCACCCCAGAGCCAGGTGTCAGGCACCAGATAGGGCCGCTCCTGGCTCCTCTTCCTGGGTTCTGCCAGGTCCTGTGTTGCAGTGGCTTCCAAGTTCTCATTGTCTTTGGCAGGGTGGGAATGGGGCACGGATGAGAACCAATTTGGAGCTCAGACACTTGCCATACACACCGGTCTAGTTTCCCCAACCATTCTTTGGAAAAGACCCCACCAAGTACTCCCTTCCCCAAGGCAGAAACCTGCTGCTACTTGAATCCTCAGGTTCCTGCATCCCTACATCCTTCCTGTTGTCTTGAGCCCCTCCTTTCTGGGCTCCATGGGGCAAAGAGCAACCCTGGTTTAGCACAACTCGTTGAGCAGAGAAACCTGCTGGCATTGTTGCCCATTTTCAAACCCAATTTGATGGCATTTTCACTGCGGTAGGCCAAATAAAGGTTCCCCAAAGTCCACATCCAATTCTCCAGAGCCTATAAACATGTGAGGTTATATAGTAAGGGAGAGTTAAGATTGCAGATGGGGAGTTCCCGTCGTGGCGCAGTGGTTAACGAATCCGACTAGGAACCATGAGGTTGTGGGTTCGGTCCCTGCCCTTGCTCAGTGGGTTAACGATCTGGAGTTGCCGTGAGCTGTGGTGTAGGTCACAGATGCGGCTCGGATCCTGCGTTGCTGTGGCTCTGCGTTGCTGTGGCTCTGGTGTAGGCTGGTGGCTACATCTCAGATTAGACCCCTAGCCTGGGAACCTCCATATGCCGCAGGAGTGGCCCAAGAAATGGCAAAAAGACAAAAAAAAAAAAAAAGATTGCAGATGGACTGCCAAGCAGTCTCCGCTCCACCCCATCCCCCCCAGCCCTTTCCTGCTGGAGAGGTGGTGGAGAAAAGGGAACCCTCCTGCACTGTTGGTGGGAATGTAAACTGGTACAGCCACTATGGAAAACAGTTTGGAGATACCTTAGAAATCTATACATAGAACTTCCACATGACCTCGCAATCCCACTCTTGGGCATCTATCCGGACAAAACTCTACTTAAAAGGGACACATGCACCTGCATGTTCATTGCAGCACTCTTCACAATAGCCAGGACATGGAAACAACCCAAATGTCCATCAACAGATGATTGGATTCGGAAGATGTGGTATATATGCACAATGGAATACTACTCAGCCATAAAAAAGAATGACATCATGCCATTTGCAGCAACATGATTGGAACTAGAGAATCTTTTACTGAGTGAAATGAGAAAGACAAAGACAAATACCATATGATATCACTTATAACTGGAATCTAATATCCAGCACAAATGAACATCTCCTCAGAAAAGAAAATCATTGACTTGGAGAAAAGACTTGTGGCTGCCTGATGGGAGAGGGAGGGAGTGGGAGGGATTGGGAGTTTGGGCTTATCAGACACAACTTAGAATAGATTTACTAGGAGATCCTGCTGAGTAGCATTGAGAACTATGTCTAGATACTCATGTTGCAACAGAACAAGGGTGGGGGGAAAAATGTAATATATACATGTAAGGATAACTTGATCCCCTTGCTGTACAGTGGGAAAAAAATAAATTAAAAAAAACTGTGATAAAAAAGAAAAGATTGCAGATGGAATTAAGATGGCTAATCAGCTGAATGTAACGTCAGATTACACTGGATTATCCTGGCCAGTGCAATGCAAGGCTACTTTAAAAGTGGAAAATGCAAGCAGAAGAGTCAGTGTTACATTGAAGTAGCATAAGAAAGACTCCGCAGGTGGACAGGCTATTGCTGGTTTTGAAGATGGAAGGAAGCCAGAAGCCAAGGATTTCAGGTGGACCCCAGAAGCTGGGAAAGGCAAGGAGACGGATTCTTCCTAGAAGCTCTTGGAAGAATGAAGCCCTTCTATCACTTTTATATCAGACTAGTGAGACCCTTGGCCTATTTCCAACCTTCAAGATTATTAAAAAAAAAAAAAAAAACCATTTTATTGTTGTTTTTAAGCCAGCAAGATTGTGGTAATTTGTACAGCAGCAGTGGGAATCAAATTCACTCACCATCCTGATGAAGTCCATTCCCCTTGACTTTCTTTAATTGGGCTTTGGCCCCTGGGGGGATCAATTTGGGGACTCATCTCTCACGACTAAAACCATCCTCTCCACCAAGTGCTTTTTCTTTCTTTTCTTCAGAAGGGAGATTTTTTCCAATAGGCTTTGAGCGTCATCTTGGAGAAAGTCCCTATTTCTTGACAACCACTGGTGTTTACTAGGATGAAAAGGGAACCTTATTCTTACCATGAATTTTCATATATGTTCATATTTATTTGTTATTAGTCATTACAACTATAGAATATTTAGGTAATAGGAAAAAATCAAGATATTTTATATTGTATTTAAAGACAACATACCAATTTTCAGATGAAAGTCTTTCACTGTGGTCTTTAAATGCCTTATTAGCTGAATTGTGAATTATGTTTTCTTTATTCAAGAGCATACGCTCTTGAGTGAATGACAGGCTTGAAAAAGGGAGTCTGAGCTCTGCTGGGATCTTTTAGTGTGTTTGAATCACTTGCCTTCCCTGAGTTTCTCTTTTTGTTATAGGTACCTATGTCTTTCATCATGCAACAAGTATACAGTTATACTGATATATACTTTATCCTAGGCACTAGAGATGCAATAGGCAAAACAAACAAAAAACAGAAAAGAATTTCTGTTCTCTTAGGCTTCCATTTACTTTTGTTTTCTATTTTATTTAGCTTCCTATCCTAAAAGATTATGTTCATACCAGCGCAAGCTATTCTTGCAATTTCAAGGTGCTGGGATATTGATTCCCAAATATTTATTGACAAGAGAGTGGATTTCCCAAAAGCTCTTTGATTTTACTTTGAGACTGTGAAATATCTTTTGGGCAGTTTGTTCTAAATGGATTTGCAGAATAGACATTATTGCTGTTTAACATTTCTTGAACTGAGAAAAGTCCTATTTTAAACTGTTTATGTGTTAGCTCTTTAGGGTGTGTGTGTGTGTGTGTGTGTGTGTGTGTGTGTATCAGATAAAGTATCATCTTTAAAATTAGAGAGCAGATAAAAGATTGAAATAGGATGCTGACAAATGTCGGTCTGACTGTTATTATATTTACCTGAATTCTGGTGTGATTGCAACAGCCATAGTTTCAGTCCCAAGTGTCCACACTAGCACCTGTGTAACCCTGACTAGCTCCTGAAATCCAAATTCATGTAATGTAAGTACCTGACATTATGCCTTTTGATTTTAGAGACAGTGCTTGACATTAAGCTTTTGATTGCCAAGTATTCGTTCCAAAAGACATCCATCTTGAATAAACCTCTTATGGACTGTAAGATATAGCTTAACAGCAAAAAAGATCTGATAAGGATCTAGGCCCCTCCCACTTACAAAGTTCTGTTTCAGAAAGCCTTGGTTAACCTAGATAACTGAATCCTTGAGAGGTCCTGCTTTTTCTTTCCTGAGACTACCTTCTGCTCTTGTGTTTAAATTAGCCAACAAGAACCTGAAGAACCTCAGGCTCCCTACCCTGGGGCCCTAATAAAAGCAGAGCCCCAGCTTCATTTTTTTCCTCCCCCCCTCCGGCCCCTCTTGTCCTTAAATAATTTCCCAGGCATTAAGCCTGGGATACAGAAGCAGCTGTACCACTTCAGTATGCCCATCCCACCTACCACATACATTAACATGAACTTTCACACTAGCTCCTTGACTGTGCAGCTTGAGTGATCTACTCTTTTTTCTCTCAGTCATCATGGTCATGAACCTGGTTTTGCCCATTTAGCTTAACTTACCTCTATTCTGTCTTTCATGTACCTCAGGCAAACCCTCCTTCTGGGATCTCCCTTTTGTTTTTATTTGTTTGTTTGTTGTTTGTTTGGTTTTGCTTTTTAGGGCCACATCTGTGGCACATGGACGTCCCCTACTACTGGTAGAATCGGAGCTGCAGCCACGAGCCTATGCCACAGCCACAACAATGCCAGATCTGAGCTGCATCTGCAACCCTAACCCACTGAGTGAGGCTAGGGATTGAACCCACATCCTCGTGGATTCTAGTCGGGTTCATAACCTCCTGAGGCACAACGGGAACTCCTGGGATCTCCCTTTTGTTCAAAGTTGATCCAGATTCTCTGTATTCTTAGAATATATTCATTCTCTTATTCTTGAGTTTTAAGAGCTTTACACAGGAACTCAAGTCCTTTGCAGTTGGGACCAACTAGGTTGGGGTGGGTACTTGTAAAATAACCTATGAAACTGGCTTAACAGATGTCCACTTTGAGTATAGGCTGAAGAACCTTTAGGAAACACCTAAACTTGTGTCTACTACTTGAGACAAGGCAGATCTAAAGAAATTGTGGTGAGGCCTAACCCAAGAATATTTCGGGTTACATCCTCTTCTTTAAGAGGATTTATCTTGAGGGAAAACAGAGTCAGGCACAAAGACCTCAGCCCAGCCCAGGAACAATGCTTTTCATTAGGGAAGTATAGCTATTCTAACAGCAGTACTGGGATCAGGACTCCTATTTTTGCATGCTTTTTTTCTTGGTCTTTTTAGGGCCATACACACCCATGGCACATGAAAGTTCCCAGGCTAGGGGTCAAATTGGATCTGTAGCTGCTGGCCTACACCACAGCCATGGCAACGTCAGATCCAAGCTGCATCTGCAACCTACACCACAGCTCACAGCAATGCCAGATCTTTAACCCACTGATCAAGTCCAGGGAACAAACCCATGTCCTCATGGATACTAGTCAGGTTTGTTACCACTGAGCCACAATGGGAACTCTGTATTTTTGGATGTTCTAAAATATGCCTTCAACTTTATGTCTATCACAACAAAGGCAGGTTCATAAGTTATCCCTAAAAGAACTGCTTGTAGAGAAAGTCTGTGTGCAGAGCCCATTTATAATGTATAATCCAAAGAGAAGAAAATGTCCTTCTCTCCAACATGGCTTTAAAGTTTAGAGCTGTATTCAGCTCTGACATCATGAGGACTCTGGGTGGTTGGACAGATTGGAGGAAGCAATTGGAGGGACATAAGTACTTGATGGTAAAGCTTACTGTGGCAACAACACATGGAAAATCATCTGAAAACCATTAAAATTCATGGAAATAACCCTTGAGGATTTCTAGAACTAAAGGGGCTGGTAAGGGGAGGTCATGGTTATTAGCTTTGCAGGAAGAAGATATCCCAAATTTCCATAATGCCAGCAAATACTTACAGTTAATCGAATGTCAAATTAACTTTTCAAAATAGAAAAAATAATGAAAAGTCCATAGTATCTTTTGTTATGCTTCTCATTACCTAACCATCACTTACTGCCTCGCTATAATGGGGCATCACTGTAGTCTGTGTCTAGCCAGCAAAATGGGGGAAAAAAAGAATATAAGTATCTACCCGCTTAAAATCCTTAGCAAGGAAATGCCCACATCATTTACACTTATGTTCCCGTTCTGCTGATTGGAATTCCATCACCATTTATTGAAAATCCTGTCCATTCACAGGCTGTGCTGGGACAACTAGATATCCACACCGAAAAGAATAAAATTGTAGAACTTCCTTGACTTGACAAAGAACACATCCAAAAACCCTACAGATAACATCATACATGTTTAGGATCTAGCTTTAACCATTATGATTAGGAGAAAGTCAAGGATGTCCTCTCTTACCACTCCTTTTCAAAACTATACTGGAATTCCTCGCTAATGTATTAAGACAAGAAAAGGATATAAAAGGGATACAGACTGTGAAGAAGAAATAAAACTGTCTTTGCAGATGACATTATTTTCTATGTAGAAAACCTGAAATAATATACCAAAAAAAAAACTCCTGGAGTTAATAAGCAACTCTTGTAAGCTTAGAGGATAAGGTTGATAGTAAAAAGTCAATTGCTTTTCTAAATACCAGCAATGAGTAAGTGAAGTTTCAAATTAATAACACACACACACACACACACACACACACACACACACACACACACACACACAGTAAGTTCCCATTGTGGCTCAGTGGCTAACAAACTCGGCTAGTATCCATGAAGACGTGGGTTCGATCCCTGGCCTTGTTCAGTGGGTTGAGGATCCATTGTTGCTGTGAGCTGTGGTGTAGGTTTCCAGAGGTGGCTTGGATCCCACGTGGCTGTGGCTGTGGCATAGGCTGGCGGCTGTAGCTCCAATTCAACCCCTAGCCTGGGAACCTCCACATGCCATGGGTGCAGCCCTAAAAAGACAAAAGACCAAAAAAAAAAAAACCAAGAAATTGATAACACAGGACTTTTTATATTAGTGTCCTCAAAAATGAAGTACATATATATAAATCTAATAAATACATACAAAATATATATCAAAATTAAAAAATTATGGAGTTCCCATTGTGGCTCAGCGGTTAATGAACCTGACTAGTATCTGTGAGGATGTGGGTTCAATACCGGGCCTCGATCAGTGGGTTAAAGATCTGGCGTTGCCCTGAGCTGTGGTGTAGGTTGCAGCTGCGGCTCAGATCCAGTGTGGCTGTGGCGTAGGCTGGCAGCTGTAGCTCTGGTTAAACCCCTAGTCTGGGAACTTCCATATGCTGTGAGCGCAGTCCTAAAAAGACAAAAAAAAAGAAAAGAAAAGAAAAGGAAATTACAAAATTCTGATGAATTAAATCATAGAAGAACCTAAATAAATAGAGACAGTCCATGTTTATGTGTAGGAAGACTCAATATTGTCAAGATGTCAGTTCTTCCCAACCAGGTCTTCACAATCAAAAGTGTAACATGTTGTTTTGTGGATACTGAAAACAGATACCAAAGTTTATATGAAGAGGAAAAAGACCCAGGATAGCCAATTTGATATTGAAGGAGCAGAACAGAGTTAGAGGACTGACATCACGTGACTCCAAGACTTACTCTAAAGTTACAGTAATCAAGATGGTGTGATATTGGTGAAAGAATGGACAAATCAATGGATCATCCTAGAAAGAATAGAGAATCCAGGAATATACCAACATAAACACAGTCAACCAATCTTTGACAAAGGGGCAAAGACAATACAATGGTTCACAGATAGTCTTTTCAACAGATGGTGCTGGAGCAAATGAAAATCCACATGCAAAACACTGAATCTAGACTCAGACCTTCTATCCTTCACAAAAATTAACTTAAAATGAATGATAGATCTAAATGAAATACAAAACTATAAAACTCCTCGAAGACAACATAGTTCTCCTAACCTTGATTATGTTCAGTATGATGTCTTTTTTAAACAGCTTTATTGAGATATAATTGATATAGTAAAAACAATATATTTAAAAGATACAATTAGTTTAGTTTGGACATATGCATGCATTTGTGAAACCATCATCACAATCAAGATAACAGACATTATCTATCACCTCTAATTTTCCTCGTGCCCATTTGCTGTTGTAGGAACACATGAGATCTACTCTCTTACCAAAGTTTTAAGTGCACAATACAGTGTTGTTAACTGTAGGCACTATGTTATACAGCAGATCTCTAGAACTTATACATCTTGCATAACTGAAACTTTATACCTATTCAACAACACCAAATTTCTCCATCCTCCCAACCCCTGATAATCACCATTCTATTGTGTTCACCATGAGTCTATTTTAAATACTACATTTATGTGGAATCATGTAGTATTTGTCCTTCTATGACTGCCTTATTTCACTTAGCATAATGTCCTACAGGTTCATCCATGTCACAAATGGCAGAATTTCCTTCTTCTTTAAGGCTGAATAATATTCAGTTCTATATATATACCCTTTTTTCTTTATCCATTCATTTATCAATGAAAATTTGGGTTGTTTCCGTATCTTGGTTGAATAATGCTGCAATGAACAAGGGAGAGCAGAAATCCCTTTGAGATCCTAATTTCTATTCTTTTAGATACTCAGAAATGGAATTGCTGGATCATCCCGCAGTTTTGTTTTTGTTTTTTTTTTGAGGGACATCCACACTGTATTCTATAGTGGCTGCACCATTTCACATACCCACAACAATGTATAAGGATTCCAACTTTTCCAAATCTTTGCTAGCACTTGTGATTTTTTTTTTTTTTGATAATAGCCATCCTAACAAGTGTGAGGTGATACATTTTGGTTTTGATTTGCACTCCCCTGATGATTAATGATGTTGAACACCTTCTCATATACCCGTTGGCCATTTGTATATCTTCTTTGGAGAAATGTCTAGTCAAGTCCTTTACCTTTTTTTTTTTTGGCTATTGAGTTGTAGGAGTTCCTTATATATTTAGAGTATTAGTCTCTTGGATGTATGGTTTGCAAATATATTCTCCCACTCTTTAGTCTGCCTTTTCATTGTGTTGATTATTTCTTTCTTGTGTATAAGCTTTGTAGTTTGATATGGTCTCATTTCTCTATTTTTGCTTTTGTTGCCAGTGGCTTTGGTGCTATATCCAAGAAATCATGTCCAAGACCAATATCAAGACTTTCCGGAGTTCCTGTTGTGGTATAGTGGAAATGAATCTGACTAGTATCCATGAGGATGCAGGTCTGATCTCTGGCCTCGCTCAGTAGGTTGGGGATCCGGTGCTACCATGAGCTATGGTGTAGGTTGCAGGTATGCCCCAGATCCCCTGCTGCTGTGGCTGTGGCGGAGGCTGGCAGCTGTAGCTCTGATTTGACCCCTAGCCTGGGAACTTCCATATGCCTCGGGTGTGGCCCTAAAAACCAAAAAAAAAAAAAAAAAACCACCAAAACGTTCCTCTATGTTTTTTTTTAAATTGAGGTATAGTTTTTTTTTTTTTTTTTTAAGTATAGCTGATTTACAATATTATATAAGTTTCTGGTGCAGAACATAGTGTTTTACAATTTTTTTTTGTCTTTTTGCTATTTCTTGGGCCGCTCCCGCGGCATATGGAGGTTCCCAGGCTTGGGGTTGAATTGGAGCTGTAGCCGCCAGCCTACGCCAGAGCCACAGCAACTCAGGATCCGAGCTGCGTCTGCAACCTACACCAGAGCTCACGGCAATGCCGGATCGTTAACCCACTGAGCAAGAGCAGGGACTGAACCCGCAACCTCATGGTTTCTAGTCGGATTCGTTAACCACTGCGCCACGATGGGAACTCCTACAATTTTTAATTATAATGCTCCATTTATAAATGGAGCATTTATAAAATATAAAAAATACTGGCTATATTCTTTGTAGTGTACAATATATTCTTGCAGTTTATTTATTTTACACATAGTAGTTTGTACCTCTTAATATCCTACCTCTATCTTGTCCCAACCTCTTCCCTCTCCCCACTGGAAACCACTAATTTGTTCTCTACATCTGTGAGTCTGTTTGTTTTTTTGTATATTCACTAATTTGTTGTATTTTTTAGATTTCACATGTAAGTCAAACATACAGTATTTTTTTAATCTGACTTATTTCATAATATCCTCCAAGTCCATCCATGTTGTTGCAAATGGTAACATTTCATCCTGTTTTACGGTCAAGTAATATTCCATTGTGTGTGTGTACACACATACACATTATACACACACACACACACACACACACACACACACACACACTACTTCTTTATCCATTCATCTGTTGATGGGCACTTGGGTTGTTTTCATCTCTTGGCTAGTGTAAATAGTGCTGCTATAAATATTGGGGTGCATGTATCTTTTCAAATTAGAGTTTTTGTTTTTTTCAGATATATACTCAGGAGTGGAATTGCTAGATCTATGGTAGTTCCATTTTTAGTTTTTTGAGGAGACTCCACACTATTTTACATAGTGGCTGCACCAATTTATATTCTCAACAACAGTGTAATATGGTTTCCTTTTCTTCATATCCTTGCTAACATTTGTTATTTGTGGTCTTTTTGATGAGGTATAAGGTGATATCTCATTGTGGTTTTGATTTGCATTTCTCTGATAAAAATTAGAGATATAGAGGTCTAAGATCAAGGTATCAGCCAGTTTGGTTTCCTCTGAGGCTTGTCACCTTGGATTTCAGGTGGTCACCTTCTTGCTGTGTCTTTATGTGGTCTTCCCTCTGTGCACATGCACGTCTGGTATCTCCCCATGTGTTCAAATTTCCACTTCTTATATGAACACCTGGCATAATGGATTAGGGCCCGTTCTAATGGCCTCATTTCAACTTGATCACCTCTTTAAATGCCCTATCTCCAAATATAATCACATTCTGAGGTACGAGAGATTAGGACTTCAACATATGAATTTGGGGAAATGGGCATAATTTAGCCCATAACAGAGGATTATCATAATAAAGAGGAAGTTAAAATGAACCTCTATCATATATACAGTTAGTCCACCAGAGGGCAGGTTTCCAAGTTTTTTTTAGTTCATCCTGAGGTGAAATTTACAGGATGGTAAGATTTCACAACACCACTTTGGCAAAGAAACCGGGGGAGTTTGACACCCATTTGTTTTCACCTTTTTATAATATACCCTTGTGTGAATTCATGGATAATGACTGGACAGATGTCTGTCAAAGATGTCCACATAATACCAAAACTCAAAATACGACTAGCCTGTTTTACCACAGTATTCACCCATCTAGACTTTGCTTTACTGTTTCTGAGAGGAGAATAATGCTCCTCTCCCCCCAGAGTTGTCTATATCCTGATCCCTGGAACTTGTCAGTATGCTATCTTACATGCTAATGTACATAAATTAAGGATCTTGATATGGGAAGATTATCTTGGATTATGAAGATGGGCCCAATATAAATACAAGGTCCTTAAAACAGGGAAACAAGAAAGTCAGACAGAAGGAAGAGATGGGACAATGGAATCAAAATTCGGAATGATGCAAGGAAAGGACCATGAATCAAGGAATGTAGGCAGACTCTAGAAGCTCAAAAAAACAAGGAAATGGATTCACCCTTCACAGCTTCCCAAAGGAATTAACCTTGCCAATATTTTCACTATATCCTTGTGAGACTAATTTTGGACTTTTGACCTCCAGAACACCAAGATAATAAATTCATGTTGTTTTAAGCAACTATATTTGTAGTAGTTTGTCACAGAAGCAATATGAAACTAAGAAAAGTGGTCTCTGATTTTAAGTAGCAGAAGATACAGATATATTAGAACTCTTCTTTAGGGAATTAACCTAGGCTAGTTGTTGAGAATATTGATATTGAGCACATCACAAAGTCCCTAATCCTACTGCTGTATGCCTTAAATCATTAAGGCTGTAAAACAACATCTGATAACACCCTGCTGGAGTTTACGGGGATTACTTTTAATTTGGGGAATAGCACCAAGGCCTACTTTCAGGCTTAAAGATCTCAAGCTTGTTTACTGCTTTGTGAGGAAAGGTAAACTCATAAGTATTATATTGTGATAACAGTGGCAGATAAAATAAAGTAGGTGGAAAAAAATTCAGCATACTGCTACAAGTATATAATTACTAACTAATTTAGTATGTTCCCTAATGTATACCGAATCCTTTGAGGAATAACAACAGCCTTTTTTCCCTAAGTCCTGAATAGCATATCTATTCCAGGAAAAAGCTATTTGTAATTTTTTTAAAGGTACAGGAAAGCATATATGACATTATCAAAGTTTTAAAGAGATGCTATAATGTCCAGCATCCTTTGAATAACAAACTACAACAGCATTTCCCAAACATCCAATTTATGGTATTTCTTCCTATAAGGATAAATGATGATGAATTATTTCCAATTAACATATAAATATGGTGATTGCAGGTCTCTGATACAGAGTTTATGAAAGTGATGAGATTAAAAAAGTCTCCACCTTGTATTTACCACCAGAATCTCAGATTCATTTGCCATCTTTCACAATATCACTTGCTAAATAAAAAAGCACCATAATCAAAATTAAGAGACTAGACCAGAAACAATAAAACTCCTAGAGGAAAACATAAGCAGAACAATCTTTGATATAAATCATAGCAATATTTTTTTGGATTCATCTCCTAAAGCAAAGGAAATAAAAGCAAAAATAAACAAATGGGACCTAATTAAACTTAAAGGCTTTTTCACAGCAAAGGAAACTTTCGATGAAGCAAAAAGACAACCTACTGAATGGAAGAAAATATTTGCAAATGATATGATCGATAAGGATTTCATATCCAACATGTATAAATAGCCCATACAACTCAACATCAAAAAAACAAACAACCTGATTAAAAAATGGGCAGAAGAACTGAACAGACATTTTTTTCCAAAGAAGAAATGCAGATGGCCAATAGCATATAAAAAGATGCTCAACATTGCTAATCATCAGGGAAATACAAATCAAAACCACAATGACATATCACCTCACACCTGTCCAGAATGGCTATCATCAAAATAACACAAATAACAAACGTTAGCAAGGATGTGGAGAAAAAGGGAACCCTCATACACTGTTGGTGGGAATGTCAATTGGTGCAGTCACTATGGGAAACAATATGAAGGTTCCACAAAAAACTAAAAATAGAACTACCATATGGCCCAGCAATTCCACTCCTGGGTATACATCTGAAAAAGCCAAAAACATTAATTCAAAAAGATACATAAACTGCAATGTTCATAGCAGGGATATGTTCATAGCTAAGATATTGAAGCAACCTAAGTGTCCACCAATGGATGAATGGATTAAAAAGATGAGGTACATATATAAAAATGAATACTACTTAGCCATAAAAAAGAATGAAATAATGCCATTGGCAGAAACATAGAAACAACTGGAGATTATAATAATAAGTGAAGTAAGTCAGAAGGATAAAGACAGGAGTTCCTAATGTGTGCAGTGGGTTAAGAATCTGATTGCAGTGGCTCGGGTCACCCTGGAAGCCTGGGTTCAATCCTCAGCCCAGCACAGTGTGTTAAAGGATCCAGTGTTGCTGAAGCTGTGGCATATTCAACCCCTGGCCTAGGAATTTCCATATGCCACAGGTGAAGCCATAAAAAAAGAGAGAAAGACAAATAACATATGATATCACTTACATGTAGAATCTAAAGTATGGCACAAATGAACCTAGCTACAAAACAGAAACAGACTCACAGACATAGAGAACAGACTTGTGGTTGACAAGGGGAAGGGGGAGGAAGTGGGATAGACTTGGAGTTTTGGGTTAGTAGATGAAAACTACTACATTTAGAACAGATAAACAAGGTCCTACTGTATAGAAATATATAGATTAGATTGCATATCCAATCTCCTGGGCTAGACCATAATGGAAAAGAATATTAAAAAAGAATATACATGTGTGTGTATATACATACACATACACATAAATATATACATACATACATATATGTATAGCTGAGTCACTTTGCTGTACAGCAGAAATTGGCACAGCATTGTAAATCAACTATACTTTAATTTAAAAATTTAACAAGATGTGGTATTGCAGCAATATGGATGGATCTGGAGGGTATTATGCTAAGTGAAGTAAGACAGAGAAAGACAAATACTGTATGGTATCACTTATATGTGGAATCTAAAAAAATACAACAAACTAGTGAATAAAACAAAAAAGAAGTAGGCTCTTATATGTAGAGAACAAACTAGTGGTTACCAGAAGGGAGAGGGAAAGGGGAGGGGTAACATAGGGGTAAGGGATTAAGAGGTACAAATTATTTTGTATAAAATAAGCTATAAGGATATATTGCACAGCATGGGGAATATGGCCAATATTTTATAATAACTATAAATGGAGTATAACTTTTACAAATTGCGAATCACTATATTGTACACCTGTAACTTGTATAATATTGTACATCAACTACACTTCATTTAAAAAAATGAACTAAATAAATAAATAAATAAATGAACAGACATTATGTGGATCTTGCTAAAAATCCACATTGCAATCAATATCAAAATTCTGAATGCCTTTTTAGCACAATTGGTAAAATCAATTTTCAAATTCACATGAAATTTTAAGGGGCCTCAAATTGTCAAAACAATCTTAAAAAAGAACAACCTTAAAAGAATCGCAATTCTTAGTTTCAAAACATACCACAAAGCTACAGCAATCAAAACAAAATGGTACTGGCATAAGAACAGATATATAGATAAACTGACTATATTTGAGAGTCTAGGCATAAACTTCTACACCTATGGACAATTGCTTTTTGACAATGGTACAAAGACCATTCAACTGGAAAACAAAAGTCTTTTAAATAAATGCTCTGGGACAACTAGAAAGCCACATGCAAAAGAATGATGTAGGATCCCTACTTCATATCAAAAAAATAATTCTAAATGGATGAAAGACCTAAATAAAAGAACTCCACTTACTAAAAAAAAAAGAAAAAGAAAAAAAAAGACAAGGAAAAAAGTTGTTTCAAACTTGTTTTATCTAAGGAGGACATTATGATACCTACATGGCCTAGTGACTAGAGGACTTAGGACTAAGATAATCTCTAACAAGAAATGTTCAGTAGCATGAATGAACACTCAAAAAACCATACGACTGAGACTTATGGGTTCCAATCGGACATGTAAAGAGCTAGGAAGTCATCACTACCATTGTCACTATAAGAAAAAATGCCGAATGAGCTGAAAATCAACATTTTTCTTAGATTCATCAGAGAATTAAAGTCACAGGACAAGCCGCTTCCCCCAAAACTAAAGAGAGAAGTGGATACTGAGAACCACAGGTTACTGAGAGCAGAAGCCCACTATTCTTTTTGGGCTCTCATGAAGTTTAAGTGTTTCTTTTAACACTGGAGTCAGTACTGGAATGAAAACTTATTTATACAGTAACTGATGAATTGCTGGAGGCTCAATATGATCTAGCTTTAGCATTAAAAACTCCAGGGGGTCCCCTGAGAGGGTTCTCCATACTTTCATGAGTTTTACCATCAAGAGCCCTCCCTGCCAGGTTCTCAAGGTGAAGATTAGAGAAATATATCCTTGTTCTTCTGGTAGATGGAGGGGAAAAGTAACTTAAGAAATATTCCAGAGTTTATATCCTCCTTAACAAATGCTTGCTACCCTCAAAGGGAAATTATTTTACCAGAGCCTAACTGAATTGACTTTTACCAGAACCTAAATGACCTTATGGAAGGGAAATACCAAACTCCAGCCCCTGTTACCATTCAATGTGAGGGAAGGTATATACTTATCTCCAGTTCCCTCTAGCCTTCCTATATCACCTAATGGGGAGAGCAGAGCCAAGAAGCACTTATAAATTTAACAGCCCAGAGGTACACGTTCACTATAGGACTAAGACCTAATCATCAGACTATAGAAAAATTCCCCTTGTCCCCACACTTTATTCCCACATCAATCAGGTTCCTACATAATAAGGTATTTCAGCTGAAACATCTGTAAGTATCAGATCCTATATAGAAGGGATTCTCTAGGGAAGCCAAAGACAGCAGAGAGGTAAAAAAGCAAGGACACTAGAGAAAATTTTAGTCTCTGATTCCTACAACTACAGAAAACATTAAACACAGTCTAACAACTCCCAGACTAAAAAGGCCTGTTTCAGTTCTATTACCCAATATATCCTGTCTGAATTTCAATAAAAAATTATAAGGCATGCTAAATGGAAAAAAATTGTCTGAAGGGAGAAAGGAAGCTTCAAAATCAGACTTAGATATGGCACTAATTTTGGAACAATTAGACCAGTATGCTAAAAGCTCTAATGGACAAAGTGGACAACATACAAAAACAGGTAATGTAAGCAGAGAGATGAAAACACTAAGAATTGAAATGAAATGCTAGAAATTAAAGCCACTCTAACTGAAGTGAAGAATGCATTTGAAGAATTCCTTCATCAGTAGATGAGGCATGGCCAAGGAAAGTATCAGTGAGCCTGGAGATATGCCAATGGAAATTATGCAAACTGGAAAACAAAGAAAAAAAGAATAAAAAACAAAGAACAGAATATTCAAGAACTGTGAGACAATTATAAATAAAATGAGAGAATTTACTCACAGTGGACTTGCCTTGCAAGAAATGTTAAAAAAAAAGGTTCTTCATAAAGAAGGAAAAGTATATACATGTGAAACCAAGATATACATGAAGGAAAGAAGAGAATCTGAGAATGAATGGATGAAGTTATAGGATATTTTTTCTTTTCTTTTTTTTTTTTTTTGGACTTTTTAGGGCCACACCCATGGCATATGGAAGTTCCCAGGCTAGGGGTTGAATCGGAGATACAGCTGCCCACCACAGCTACAGCCATAGCAATGCAGAATCCCAGCCATGTCTGTGACCTATATCACAGCTCATGGCAATGCCGGATCCTTAATCCACTGAGCAAGGCCAAGGATCAAACCCATGTCCTCATGGATACTAGATGGGTTCACTACCACTGAGCCATGAATGGGACTCCATATTTTATTTTTCTTATTCCTTTTTTTTTTTCCTGTATTTTTAGGGCCGCACCTGAAGCATATGGAAGCTCCCAGGCTAGGAGTCCAATCCAAGCTGCAGCTGCCGGCCTACACCACAGCCACAGCAACATGGGATCTAAGCCGCATCTGTGATCTACACCACAGCTCATAGCAACACCAGATCCTTAACCCACTGAGTGAGACCAGGGATTGAACCTGGCACATCCTAATGGATAGTAGTCAGGATCGTTACTGCTGAGCCACAACGGGATCTCCTTTTCTTATTCCTGATTGATCTAAACACAGTTTGTTCAAAATAATAATAGAAACAATATATTCAGTTATTACAGCTTATGGATAATTGAAATGAATAGCAATGATATTGTGATGGATGTGAGAGAGGAATTGGAACTACACTGATAAAGTATGAGAACTACACATGAAGCAGTATAGTATTATTTGAAACTAGACTTGGAGTTCCCACTGTGGCACAATGGGATCAATGGCGTCTCTATAGCACCAGGACAAAGGTTTGATCCCCAGCTCTGGCAGAGTGGGTTAAAGGATCTGGCATTGCCACAGCTGCAGTGTAGGTCACAACTGTGACTTGGATCTGATGCCTGGCCCAGGAACTCCCTATGCTACAGGGTGGCCAAAATAGAAGAAGAAAAGAAAGAAACTAGACTTATACTAGTCATCAATGTATATGACAAACTCTAGAGCAACCACTAAAAAAAGTTTTAAAGCATACATAATTAAAATATTAAGAGAAGAGAGTAAACAGGATAATAAAAATGATGAAAACAAGAGAAGGCAGAAAAAGAATGAAAGACAAAGATGAAACAAAAAATTGGCAATGAACAGAAAATAGTTACAAATGTGGTAAATATTAACTCAATATAATCACTTTTCCTACGAATGGTATGAATACACCAGTTAAAATGAAGAGAGTGTCAGGGTGAATTAAAAAAAAATCAAACAAGATCTAACTATATGTGGTCAATGAGAATCTACTTCATATATAAAAATACAGATAGAGTAAATGTAAAAGGATAAAGATATACTATGTTAACACTAATCAAAAGAAAGTTGGAGAGGAGTTCCCGTCGTGCTCAGCAGTTAATGAATCTGACTAGCATCCATGAGGACACAGGTTCGATCTGTGGCCTTGCTCAGTGGGTTAAGGATCTGGCATTGCTGTGAGCTGTGGTGTAGGTCACAGACACGGCTCAGATCCTACGTTGCTGTGGCTATGACGTAGGCCTGCAGCCATAGCTCCAATTTGTCCCCTAGCCTGGGAACCTCCATATGAGGCAGGTGCAGCCCTAAAAAGCAAAAAATAAAATAAAATAAGTTGGAAGAGATTTATTATTTTTCTGAAAAAGTAGACTTCAGAGAAAGGAAATTTACCAATGATAAGAGGATACTATGTAATGATAAATGGGTCAAATCAAAGAAGACATAATTATCCTTAATGGGTATGCCCCTAAGAAAACAGTGTCAAAATATTGGAGGTAAAAGCTAGTAGAACTGCAAGAAGAAATAGATGCATTCACTATGATGGAAATTTCAACATCTCTCTAACAGTAACTGACAAATCCAGAAAGTAGAATATCAGTAAGGAAATAGTTGAACTGAACAACACAATCAATCAATTGGATCTAACTGACACCTACAGAATACTTCATGCAACAAAAGCAGAATATACATTCTTCTTGGAGTTCCCGTTGTGGCACAGTGGTTAACGAATCCGACTAGGAACCATGAGGTTGCGGGTTTGGTCCCCTGCCTTGCTCAGTGGGTTAAGGATCCGGCATTGCCATGAGCTGTGGTGTAGGTTGCAGACGCGGCTCGGATTCCACATTGCTGTGGCTCTGGCGTAGGCCGGTGGCTACAGCTCCAATTAGACCCCTAGCCTGGGAACCTCCATATGCCATGGGAGTGGCCCAAGAAATGGCAAAAAGACAAAAAAAAAAAAAAAGCAGAATATACATTCTTCTCAAACACATGGAACAGATCAAGATGGACCAATTCTGCACCATAACAATATACCTTAACAAATTTAAAAGCACAGAAATCTGACAACACATGCTCTCTGACAATGAAATAAAACTAGAAATCATAATAGAAAAAATACATTTTGCTATGCACCTGAAACTAACACAACATTGTAAAACAACCACACCCCAATAAAAAACTTTTTTAAGTGAAAAAAGAGAAAAAATAGCTGAAAACTCTCCAAATATTTAGAGACTAAACAACACATTTTTAAATAACACAAGTCACAGAATTCTCAAGAGGAATTTAAAACATTTTAAAATAAACCAAAACAAAAATAGAACTTTTGAAATTTGGGGGATGCAATAAAAGCAATGATTAGAAGGAAATTTATAGATTTGAAAGTATGTATTAGAAAATATGAAAGATGTAACATTAATAATCTAACCTTCCACCTTAAAAAACTAGGAAAAGAAGAGCATATTAAATCCAAGTTGAGCAGAAGAAAGAATGAATAAAAATTAGAGCAGATTTCAGTGAAATTGAAAATAGGAAGTTAGTAGATATCAAGCTTAAAGGTGGTTCTTTGAAAAGATCAATAAATTTAATAATCATATACCCTGGCTAACCAAGAAAAAAGAGAGAATACAGATTATTAATATCAGAAATAAAAGATATTCCAACACTTTTGAACCCATGGACAATATTATGAATAAATCTATGCACATAAATTTGATGACTAACTTGAAATGGATCAATTCCTTGACAAAATATATCCAAATTCACACTAAGAGAATAGATAATCTAAACAGGTCTATATCAAGGAAATTTAATTAATGGTTAATAAATCTTCAAAATAGAGAATGCAAGGCTCAGATGTTCTCACCAATACATTCTACAAAATAAATATTTCAGTTTGAAATTATACCAATTCTTGTGCTTGCTTTGGTAGCACATATACTAAAAACTAAAATTATACCAATTCTCTATAATCTCTTCCAGAAAATGAAAGCAGAGAGAATACTTCCTAACTCATTCTATGATTCCAGCATTATCCCTAATAGCAAAATTAGACAAAGACATTAAAGGAAAAGTACCAATCACCATATCTCATGAACACAGATATAAAAATTCTTAAAAGATATTAGCAAATTAAATCTAATAATGTACAGAATACATACCAAAGCCATGCGGGATTTATCCCAGGTATACAAGGCTCATTCAGCATTTGAATTTGAATGTCTAGATATTTTGGGTGCACCCATGGCATGTGGAAGTTCCCGAGCCAGGGATCAAACCTGTGGCAAAGCAGTGACCCAAGCCACAGCAGTGACAATGCTGGATCCTTAACCCACTGAGCCACAAGGGAACTCCCTACATTTGAAAATATATTAATGTTAACACGTCATATCAACAGGGTGAAAAAGAAAACAAATGATCACATCAATGCAAGCAGTAAAAGCACTGGACAAAATTTGAAACCTATTCATAATAATAATAAAAAACCCTCTTAACAAATTAGAATAAGGAGAGAATTTCCTTAACTTGAAAAAGAACATCAAAAAAAAGGAGCTTCCATTGTGGCTCAGCAGGTTAGGAACCCGACCAGTGTCCATGAGGATGCGGGATCAATCCTTAGCCTTGCTCAGTAGATTAAGGATCTGGCCTTGTCACAGCTATGGCATAGGTCATAGATTCGCCTTGGATCTGGTGTTGCTGTGGCTGTGCAGGTCCAATTCGACCCCTAGCCCAGGAACTTCCATATGCCACAGGTGCAGCCCTAAAAAGGAAAAAACAAACAAATAAAAAACCTTCAGTTAACATTATACTTCACAGTGAGAAAGTAGACATTTTCACCCTAATATCAAGAACAAGGTAAGGGTGCCCCCTCTCACCTCTCAACATCATACTGGAAGTCCCAGCTAATGAAATAAGGCAAGAAAAGAAAAGGTATACAGGGAGTTCTCACTTCAACTTTTAAAAAGCTGAAAAAATATACATATACAATATAGACAACTGATTTCAACAAAGGTGAAAGGACAATTCAATAGAGAAAAGACATTCTTTTCAACAATCATATATAACAAAGGGACACCCATACGTTTAAAAAAATCAATCTAGTTACAGAGCTTACACATTTCACAAAAAGAACTGAAAATGTACCATAACCTAAATGAAAGCACAAAAATACAAAACAGAGAACAACATAAGATAAAATCTAGACGATTTGGGGTTTTGAAATAAGCTTTTATTCAAACTTTATTGAAATATAATTAATTGTGTAAGTTTATGATATTGATATTATGTAAGTTTAAAGTTCTCTGATGTGATGCTTTGATACATTTATATATTGTGAAATGATTACCACAGTGTGGTTTATTAACACCTCTATCCCCTCACATAATTGCCACTTCATTTTTGTGATGAGAATAGTTAAGATCTATTCTCTTAGTAACTTTGAAGTATATAACACAGTATTGTTAATAGTCACCAATTGTACATTAGATTCCCAGGATTTATTAAGCTCATAATTGGAAGTTTGTACCTTTTAACAGACATCTATTTCTCCCAACCCCAGGTCTCTGGCAACCACCAATCTACTCACTGTTTGATCATATTGTATTTTGACCAATTTCACTTAGCATATGCCCTTAAGATCCATTTTTGTTGTCACAAATGGCAGAATTTACTTCTTTCTCATGGCTGAATAATATTGCATTATATATATATATATATATATATATATACCACTTTGTCCATTCGTCTGTTGATGGATGCCTAGGTTATTTCCATATCTTGGCTCTTACGAAGTGAAGCATGCTGTCATGAACACAGGACATGGGGCTGCAAGATCTCTTAAGAGATCCTGATTTCATTTCTTTTGCATATATACTTACAGGTGGGATTGACATTAATCCCTATTTATTTATGTGCTTTTTAGGGCCACACCTGCGCCATACAGAAGTTACCAGGCTAGGGGTCGAATAGGAGCTGCAGCTTCTGGCCTATGCCACAGTCACAGCCACGATGGATCTGAGCCACAGCTCACTACAATGCTGCATCCTTAACCCACTGAGCGAGGCCAGGGATGAAGCCGCATCCTCATGGAAACTAGTTGGGTTCATTACCACTGAGCCACAATGGGAACTCCAATCCCTTTTTAAATGCTAGGTAGAATTGACCTGGGAAGCCATACAGTCCTAGGCTTTTGTCAGATTTTTGTTTACTGATTCAATCTCCTTACATTGGCAGTGTCATATCTCCTTTGGTGGTGTCAAATTTCCTTGATTCTTTTTTTTTTTTTTTTGTCTTTTTAGGGCTGCACCTGAAGCATACAGAAGTTCCCAGGCTAGGAATCGGAGCTACAGCCGGATCCTTAACCCACTGAGCATGGCTGGTGATTGAACCACGTCCTCATGGTCAGATTTGTTAGCCACTGAGCCACGACAGGAACTCCATTCCTTGATTTTTCTTGTTCCTTGAAGTCCTGCATTGCCCCCTCTGCATTCAGAGTAGCATTCATCTCCAGTAGTCTTTACTAACTTCAGGAGAGAAATTACATCCTTCAGTTCTGCTAGGGACTCTGAGGCTTTCTCAGACCTTCTATGGATATAACTGCTCCTTACTTCTTGCCTCTGCTTATGTCAGAATTCATAAATTTGTATATCTTTTCTCAATTCTGCAATGTGCCAGCTTGGGTGCTGACAGCCTCCCTTTTGTTTTCCCAAGAGCAGAGCTAAAGCTAAAGAAACCAAGTTTGTGGCCTCTCCATGGCTCAGATTCAGGCTGGCTTTCTGTGCATGCTCACAAGCCGTCTGCCAGAACTTGCTACCTTTGAGAGCACAGAGAGTGGGCCACAGGGTAGAGGTTTGTGGGGGTGAGGTAATTAGGGTGTTAGGGACGCCAGTGGACCAGCTGTGGGGATCCAGAGGTAAGATGCCCCAAGTGGCTAATGGGCTGGCTTCTTGACAAAGTCTGTAAACCAGTTAGTAGGATCTATATCCCATTAGTGCCTTCCAAGAGTCCTATGTGTCACTCTCTCAGCCTCTTCCCACACCTAGTCATGTAGCTCACGACTTGATACTCTGAGTAGGATGAAAGAGAAAAGAGCTCCTGGCAGTGTTCCACACAGCTGGGGAAGCCAAGCACTCCTTAACACCCTCTCTTCCAATAGGAGAAATCACTGGCCAATAAAGTCTCTCTTGGAACTGAGTGGTACTGCTTGGGGAAGGGGTAATACAGGTAAAGTCAAAATATTAATCTTTTCCTCTCCAGTCCAAACTCTTTTCTCCAATGGCATGCTGAAAACCTGGACTTTCATAAAGGCTTTCTTGTCCATGGGTAATTGTCTCATCTGTGGGCAACTGACAGTGTTCTTTAGGGGCTCCCAGACCATGGCTGAGAGGGACTGGGACCAGTGAATGGGCCATTCAGCTGGGCTGAGATCTGTATGGGTATTACCTGATGCACAAGTGGGTTAGACTCCTCCTGGATTCTTTAGCATATGGTGTTGGATCCCATGGCTCCCACAAAGGCACTTTGGTCTGTGGATGGATGCTAAATTGTTATTATCAAAGGGGGTTATGTCCGAGGGATGTCTTATCTGGCCTTCTTGTTAACATCACTTCTGGCAATGAGTTCTTAAACACCAAAAGCATGATTCATGAAAGAAAAATCTGTTAAATGGAATTTCACTAAAATTTTAAAATTCTAATTTTGAGAAATATGTTCAAGATAATGAAAAACCAAGCCATAGAGTGGGAAGAAATCTCTGCAAAACACACATATGATAAAGGACAAATATCCAAAATATATGAGGAATTCCTCTTTTTTTTTTTTTTTTTTCGCCACACCCAAGCCACTGCAGTGACAATACTGGATCCTTAACCCACTAGGCCACAAGAGAACTCCCTATAAGGAATTAAAACTAAACAACAGGAAAACAAACACCCATTCTAAAAATGGGCAGAAGGTCTGATTAGACACCCATTTTACCTTAATGGCTCTAAAGTAAATTTTAGGAACTGAGGACAAGAGACCAAATATTATGATAAAAGATGCTCCAGTTGCTCTTATCACTCAGGAAATTCCAGTTTTGGGAGCTGTGAGCCTGGAACCATAGATGGAGACCAAATATATATGAGAAATATATTTTGATCATCTTAATGACTAAATATATATTTCTTATAAATCACAATATTGCAGTCCACCTCTCGGTCTTTGAACACACAAACTTGGTTTCTTTAGCTTTAGCTCTGCCCTTGGGAAAACAAAAGGGAGGCTGTCAGTACCCAAGCTGGTACATTGCACAAGCCACTATTTTTAATTCTTACACTTACACCTAAACTTTTTTACATTTAAACTTTTCTACACTTCTTTTTTCTTACACTTACACCTAAACTTTTCTGTCTTTGGAAAGGATGTTAGATTCAGCCACTGTACTGGTTTAGATGGCAGGCAGCAATACTAGTCTAGTCAGTCCCACCCCCTCAGTTCACTTCTAGTCAGGTAAGGAAGGTTACACAGGTGCAGAAGTTACATAGGTGAGCTATCTTTACCACCAGGCAATTAGCTGCACTCACTGTTAATCATAATTTACCAGATTGGGTGAAGGCACATCCTGCCTCATTAGGCCCTTAGGAGTTCTGACATAAAGGTAAATAGTTTCTTGCTTAGAAATAAGCCCTACTTCCTGCCCTTGCAGTTGCAGCTCTGGTTCTGTGACCACTGTATCAAGTGACGGGGAAAGAAAAACAAAGTTGAGGTGATGGGGAGAAGAGAGAGCATTTTCCCCACCCCTTCTTCCACCAGATCCACCAGAAAAACACACTTGATCTTAGCCAAAAGGCCGAGAAGCAATCCACCAGAGAAACAGAAATATATCCCGTGGGGACACTCTCTTAGCCCCACCCATGTTAAGGTTGAGTGTGAGCACATACTTGTGAAGGCATGTAAGTCAGCACTTCATGACTTTATCCCCTCCCCACCCATTTTAGACAATCAATATTTTAATGGCCCATTCTAATTCTCTATCAAACTACTATTATGAGGTTATCTTTCTGACCATCACTGGACATTATGCAATGTAAACTATGTTTGTTCCCTGGTCTAAAGAAATGAGGCTCAGCTGTCCAAATTTTTGCAATATTTTCTGTTACAGCACTTTGAGCATTTGCATCTACATTGGGTAGGCAAGAGTCAATGTCTATTTCTGCATTCCTGACTTGTTTGTACTCTACCCCCCTCCACCAAGGCTACCAGCATTAGTCTGACTTGCCAGCTATAATCAGGGCCTTCCCCTCCCCACCCACCCACGGAATCTGCCACATAGCCATCTGCAGTCTGTCTCTTTTGCTGGCAAAAACAGCAGAACAGTTCTTATTGGCACTGCCTCAGAGGGTACAAGAGAAACATGTCTAGATTCAGCCCATCTTCGCATTGCTGTGCCTCTCCCATGTCCACTCATTTCATAGACCCAGATTGCTGCCTCAAGGAAGAGTACCAAAAAGTCTACTTGGTGGTTCCAATCACCTTCTGAACCTTGGAAGGGGGTTCTTCTAATAGGCATCAACATGTCCTACTTTAATGCACCCCTAAAGTTCCCAGAGTATTTTCCATAGGGCTGTGCCCTATATGGCCCTCCTTTTAATAGTCCAGTTTTCCATTAGCCATCTACCTGACCATATGGCCAGGCCATGGGCTACTGGCCACATGTAGGCAAAAATACAAACATAAGGGTTTTTACCATTGCTCAATTCTTCTATCACTACTAGGAAAAAGAAAACAGCATGCAATTTGGCACACCAGGCTGATATGTTTTGACTTTCTTGAATTAGAGTGGTGGCCTCTAAAACACTTCTAAAACATGTCCATTCACCAAGGAAATGCCATCCAAAGGCCAAGCAGCTCTTTGTTGGTCAGTTAAGGGCTCTTTATGGGGCAGTGTCCAAGGTACAACAGAATCCAGGAGCTCCTCACACAGTTCCACAGTCAGTCCTTGGTGAAAAAAGGCTCCCTGCTCTCATGAGTTATCTCCTTGCATTCTCCAGGCAGCATGCTCCTTTATAAACCATTTCCATTTTATTATGGAAATCTGGGTACTGCCAGCCCCATTAGAGCATTTCCCTAAAATTATTCCAGACATTATGGCTATTTCAGGTTTCAAGATCACTTTATGGCCTTCAGTGAGTCATAGGAGTGTCTTCAATTAATCTCTGATTGCAGGGTAGTAAAGGCCCCTCAAATAGGAATTCTCTAGTCCAAAGTGCCAACAGTTGTCGCTAGAAGGTGCTCACAGGCTCTTGCCATAAACCCTAGTCTATTCTATGCCTTGCATAGGGCTATCACACAGCCTATCAGCACTTCAGCCTCTATTCTACATAGTCTGGTCTTACTAGTTCCTATTTAGCATGTCAAATTAACACTTCTTGAAGGGCAAATTTACATGCCTTCTGTTTTACAATACTAGATATAGGAAACATTCACCAGTCAGATACAATGTCCATTCCCATAATACGATCAGGTAAAAAAAAAAAAAAAAAAAGATGCAACCACTTCACATAAAATCTGTTCAGTCATATACCAATTCTCCTACAAACTTTTACCTTAATTTCATCAACCCTTACATTCCTAACTGTAGCCTCCATTAGGAATTCGTCAGTAGGTTCTGGTTTTACAGTACTAGGTAAGAGAGGTGTTCCTCAGCCAGACATAATTTCTATTCCCAGAAAACATTCATGTAACATTCCAACTTTGACAATCCAATAAACTTGTACACTTTTATGTTCTCTCAATTGAACTTCAGCCCAAATCGTGGCTTTATCAATGGATTCTAGTACCACAGTTCATGGGACTCCTGTACCAAAGAGTACTGGAAATTTTTCTCCATCCCCTGAATATTTTACCCACTCTTGTGCAAAAGGCTTTGGATTCTCAGCAAGGGGTAGAGCCAAAGGACTCTGGAAGTCTTACATAATGTTTTATACATAAGACTTACATAAAATCGATAAATAAATCATGTACAGATTTATATAAAGTCTTAAATCTTATATAAGACTTTTCAGTCCTATATTGATTAATTGGCTTACTCATTATCCAAAGAGATTGGTCAGATTTCTCACTACAATTCCTACTTTCTGGCTTTCAAAATTTCTCCCAGTTGTGGTAAATAGAGCTGACTTAGTTAAATACCCAAAATAACTGAAAGCAAGGACTCAGATATTTGTACAACCAATGTTTTAGCAGCATTATTCACAATGGCCAAAAAGTGGAGATAACCAAAATGTCCACTGACAGATGAATGCATAGACAAAATGTGGCATATACAAACAATGAAATATTATTCACTCTTAAAAAGAAATAAAATTGTGATACATACTATAAGGGTGGACTTTGAAAATATTATGCTATATGAAATAGCCAAACACAAAACAACAAATATTGCCACTTATATGATGTGTCTAGAGTTGTCAAATTTGTAGAGATAGAAAATAGACTAGTGCTGGCAAGGGTCTGACGAGAGGGTAGTGGGAAATTATTGTTTAATGGATACAGAGTTTCAGTTTGGGACCATTAAATAAAGTTCTGCAGATCAATAGTGATGATGGTTGAATGACAATGTGAATGCACTTAATGTCACTGAATTATACACATAAAATTGGTTAAAATGGCAAATTTTATGTTATGTGTATTTTACCACAATTTAAAAAAAATCATAGAAATGTACAAGGGTGAACCCTAACATATACTAGGGACTTTAGTTAATAATAATGTTATCAGTATTCATTCATCACTTTTAACAAAACTATCACACTAATGCAAGATGCTAATAATATGAGAAATTGTGGGGAAAGGGATTGGTGGGGAAGAAGTAGTAGTATAGGGAAGCTCTCTGTACTTTCTGCACAATTTTTCTGTAAACCTAAAACTGATCTAAAACATGAAGTTGAATAATTTTGAAGAGTCTCATGCTCTACCAACTGAGCTAGCTGGGCGGGGCAATAATGTCAAATAATTTTTAAAAAGCCAGTATATGGCACTTTTGGTCTGTTATTCCCTTTTTTGGATGTATTTTATTTATTCACTTATTTACTTGTTTTTATTAAAATATAGTTAATATACAGTATTATGTTAGTGCCAGGTGTACAACATAGTTATCCAATAATCAAATACATTATGAAATGATCACAAGTCAAGTAAACATCTGTCACCATACAAAAATATTACAGTATTACTGACTGTATTCCTTATGTTATATATTACATCCTTATGACTTATTATTTATTTTATAACTGGAAGTTTGTATCTCTTAGTCCTCCTCATCTTTTTCCTCCAATACCTTGCCCTTCTCCCCTCCGGCACCCACAAGTTTGCTCTCTGTATCTGTAAGTCTGTTTCCATTTTGTTTTATTTATTTGTTTTGTTTTTTTAGATTCCACATATAGGTGAGCTCATACAGTACTTTTCTTTCTCTGTATGAGTTATTTCACTTAGCAAACCTTCAACGAAATGAAAAGACAACCTACTAAATGGGAGAAAATAACTGCAAATTCTATATCCAATAAAGAGTTAATATCCAAATTATAAAGAAATCACACAAATCAATATAAAAACAAAAAAGGACCATACAATTAAAGACAGGAAGAAAATCTGAATAGACATTTTTCCAAAGAAGACATACAGATGGCCAGTAGACACATGATGCTCAACATCACTAATCATCAGGGAAATTCAAACTCAAACCACAATGAGATATTACCTCACACCTGCTAGAATGGCTATTATCAAAAAGATGAGAAGTAATGTGTTGGCAAGGATGTGGAGAAAAGGGAACCTTCATGCACTGTTGGTAGGAATGTAAATTGGTGCAGCCACTGTGGAAAACAGTATGGTAGTTCCCAAAAAAATTAAAAATAGAACTACCAAACAGTCCAGCAATTCTACTCCTGAGTATCTACCCAAAGAAAACAAAAACATTAATTTGAAAAGATATATGCATCTCTATGTTCATTGTGGCATTATTTACAAGAGCAATGATGTTGAAGCAACCTAGATGTCCATCAATAGGTGAGGGGATAAAGAAGATGAATGGATAAAGAAGATACATATACATATATACGTGCACACAAAGAATATTAATCAGCCATAAAAAAGAATGAAATTGTGCCATTTGTGACAACATGGATGGACCTAGAGTGTATTATGCTAAGGGAAATAAGACAGAGAAAAACAAGTTTACAGTGTATCTTAAAAGCCAAATGCATAAAACTATAATTATAAATTTATGTTAATGGACATAATGTATAAAGATCTAATTTGTGAAAATAACAACATAAAGAAATGGAATTGTAAATAGGAAGAGTTTTTGTATACTATTGAAACTTTAATATTAAGTTGATATTAATTCAAACTTGGGTGTTATATAATTTAAATATTATAATCCACAGAGTAGCCACTAAGAAAGAAACAAGAAGTAAATCAAAATGGTACACACTAGGGAAACTGCCAAATTGTTTTGCATGTTGGTTGCACCTTTTTACATTTCCACCAGCAATATACAAGGGTTCCAATTTTTCTACATCCTTACCAACACTTGCTATTACCTGTTTTTTAAAGAATTATAGTCATCTAGTGAGTGTGAAGTGGTTTCAGTGTGGTTTTGATTTACATTTCTCTAAAGATCAATGATGTTGAGCATCTTTTCATGTTTACTGGCCATTTGAGTAACTTCTTTGGAGAAGTGTCCATTCAAATCTGTTGCCTATTTTAATTGTCTTTTTACTGGATGGTAAGAGTTCATTATATATTCTAGATAACAGACCCATATATATATATAAATATGACTTGCAAACATTGCTTTCCTATGCTGTGAGTTGTCTTTTCACTTTATTGATGGTATCATTTGAAGCATGTTGCTAATTTAATTTTATAGCCAACTTGAGTAAGCCTCATGTTTTTGCTCTGAGAAGTGCTGAAGGAAAACACGTGTTATTCATTATATTATTCATCAAACCCTGTTATTGATGTAATGGAGACAACACTCAAGTTATTCAAGATATCCATGCCATTGGTTTACTGAATCCTTGCAACTCTAGAATAGAGTTCTGGTGGATTCAGCTTTTAGGACAAAGATGCCAAAACAAAACTGTTTCAGAGAAGTCTGATTAGCCAAAAATGACTTTCTGCTTCAATCACATGTAAACCTATCTGTATATGCTTTTTGTTATGACTGGTAAATGAAGCAGATATGTTATAGTCCCTGTAATAAAGAGGCTGACTCTATTTTTTGATCTTTGACAACTGATAGCTTTTAAGTTCACCCCTCCTTCTCCTCTGCCCCACATCTGAATAAGTTGGTAACTTCCCCTTCTGCCCCACATCTGGGCAAGCTGATCAGAAAACCAAGGCACTCCTTCCTTAGGCACCAATGGTAAGAAGTTCAAACCACCTACAGGAACCCTCACACTGGACTCATCTCCTAGCTACCATAAAACACCAAGGACATCTCCTTGTCCTATTCTCTCAAGCCATTTCTCAGACCTGTCTGTGAGCCACCCTGCTCTGCCCAGAAAGCCTCATTACGTGAGTAATAACTTTTCATACTGTCTTGGTATATGCATATGTACGACATCATAAATATCGGCATCAGAATCAAATTTGGGGTGATAGCATATTCTGTCTCTGAGGGGTGACACAAAAGTCCCCCCAAAGAAAATATTTTTTTCTGTACAATAGAGTCATGGGTTTCTTGCAGAATGAAGAGAAAGGGAGAGGATATTAATTGTAAGGCTTTTCACTTAATAGTTGTTCATCTAGGCTATCTTTAGAAAATTTAATGTTATATTTAAAATCTTTACTACAAATAAATATATATGTAATTAACAGCATTAACGGATTTATAGAAATTATAAAAGTTCCTACCATTGTGGTTGGTATGCCAGAAAACTCACAATACTTTAACAGGAGTCTCAAGTGGAAGAGGCACAACCTTTGAGATATTTCCACTTGTTTCTTATCCACTTGAGATTTACACACCAAAGGATGACATTCACAGAAGTTTTTGTTTTTCACACCAGACTAGTTTTGACTCAGAGGAAGTTATCTGTTATGAAAACTGAAGGATGACAGTGTGCCCCTTCTCTAAGAGCTTTTTTTTATACTCGGTCACTGGCTCACTGAGCGGTGAATCATTAGTTGTGGACCAGGATTTCTCACCTAAGGTGCTTCAGAGAGCCTGACATCCTAACTGGATTGAATGTAGGTCACAGGCTAGGATATAAGGGGGACAACCGAAAGGTGCCAAAGGATACAGAGCCTTTCAAGTTTTGCTAGCGAATTTGGTGATACTATATAGATGGATTCCAACTGAAAATTCCTCTTTTAAATTTGAGGGGAGGAGTTCCTGTCGTGGCTCATCGGTAATGAACCCGACTGATTAGTATCCACGAGGATATGGGTTTGATCCTTGGCCTCACTCAGTGGATTAAGGAACCAGCATTGCTGTGAGATGTGGTGTAGGTCGCAGTCACAGCTCAGATCCTGCACTCCTGTGGCTGTGGCGCAGCCCGCCAGCTGCAGCTCTGATTAGACCCCTAGCCTGGGAACTTCCATATGCTGCAGGTGCAGTCCTAAAAAAAAGCAAAATAAAATAAAATAATAAAATTGAGGACAGAGTTGAGGGACAGTGGGTGCTAATAGTGCAGTGTGCTGTAGGAAGATTACTTGCTTTACTTCATGACAGGAAAGATGAGAAAGCTACACTGATTTCTTTTTCACCCCCGGACAGAAATATTTTAAGACAAGTAACATTTGGATCAGCCGACACTACATGGGCTTGCCTGAATTATTTTTCTAGGAAAAGAGATGAAATAAGAGATGAGCAATGGCATTTTGACTTCAAGTGCACCCCAGGAACAATTTGGGAACTGATTCTGTCTCCCTTAATTCCCACCCAGGGAGAGACCATCAGCTTCTTGCTATGACATGTATACCTACATACCCCACACTCACCCTTCTCTTTAGCTGACAGAAAATTCCACAGCCATCAACTGATTAAGTGTGTGTTCCATAGGGCATTTGAGACACAGAATATTTCCAAGGGGTCTTGTCCAATTGTATTGTGAAGATCCCCAATTCTGAAAGGAGTACCCACAGCTGGAATTCCAGGCTATGGGAGTTCTGTGGATTAAAAAACAAGTTATAAAGAACTTCAAAAATCATCTAAGTTGCAACTGAATGTTGCAAAAAGCCTACCTGCATTTTTTCACCCATTTTAATGCACAGTGTGGCTGGCTGTTCTTCATTTCAACTCCTAAGATATATGGAAGTTAGCTTCAGACTTGACCTTAATATAAATTAAACTAAGGACAGCTGCTAAAACTAGAGTTACATTACACTCTGTTGAGATCTTTTTTTTTTTCAGTTTAGACCTTCCTGCAAACACATAAAAAGTTAGGAGATGAAGTTCAATAGATCAGAATTTGTACACTGATCCTAATATCTCTATTTCCGAAGTCTGGGCAGTTAAAGAAAGAGGATGATAACAGCAAAGGGGGCAGAGGTGACCCCAGATCCCAATCTGTATTCTGGCATTCTAAGCCACAAAACCCCAACTAGAACTTAGCTTTTGTTAAGTATAAGAGGTAGGAGCTGGGGTAGTACAGACAACATGATTTCAGCTCTGTAAACTATACAAACAAAAAGGATAGTGGGATTAGGAGAATTAATTTTCCCTAACCACACACTCCTAAAGGACTCTGGTTTCCTGTGGCTGTCTCAGAGCAGAGTTCTGATCAAAAGGGGTCAGCACAAACAGGGTGCTGTCATCAAGCATAGGTACAAATCACCAAGTCCAAACCATTGGTTAGCAAAAAGAAAGCAAGTAAGAGAGTAATCAGTCACCAAGGTGGGACAAATTAGACTATCCATGAGGCAGTTTCTGCAGTTGGACCCTAGAAAGGCCTTCCTTTGTGGCTCAGGAATACAGGGGGAGGAAGCCTCAGATGCAGTAAACTTGGTACCCTAGGGTGGGGTATACAGATGTTGAGGGCACAGTAGGGCTAGGTCCTTTAGGAACCACACTTTCTTGGCTTTGCTCATAAATAGGGGTGAGAACCAGGAATTTTCTTGGAAGCTGAAAAGCTTCAAGGTACCCTGATGACATATCTTATGTGAAAGGCGGAGTACAAGTTCTGGGACTCAGACTGGAATGAAGTCATCTGTGTTCCTTTTCTCTGAAGTCTACATCCTCTTCTCTTTTTCCAGGTCTGCCCAGATGTCAGCTAGTAGCACAGTCCTGTTTTCCTGTGTGCAGTGATTCTACTCCTTGAACATGTTAAAACTAAAGGTTCTGTCAATGTGAACTTGCTTTGTTTGTACCCTGCTACAGACATGAACAGTGCTCTTTATCATTTTGTTATTTGTGCTTTAACCCTCTGACTAGACTCCAACTGAAGAACTAGGACAAATGTTTTCACCAGTTTCAGCATGCAACTTTATTAACATGTAAATGAAGTCTCGAATACACTTATGTCAACATAAAGCACAGGATATATAGCTTATTCGGATGAATAAGTTCATTATCAGGTCATGTTGCAGAAATACTAAAAGTATCTCAATTTACATAGCACAGTAAAAATCAACAAATCTTCAAGCTCTCAAGATCATTTGGTATCCATAAAATTGGCTCCTTCAGTCAACACAAATAGCATAAATACTGAATTTATAATATGCACTGGTTTCATATTACAACACCAAAAAATTGTTCAAGGCTGTGTGAGAACATACGGCTATTCAGAGTTTGAGTATTAATCGTATAACTTTATCTCTCACCTCAGGATCACTGTGCTCTGCTAAGTCTTGTAGTTTCTGACCAAACTCTTTTGCTTCCTGGAATATGGAAATAAGTTCAGATTTAGTGAACTCTTCCTTGGTAAATAGCTTTACCTTCTTTTTGAATTGGAAGTTTATATTCTCAAATATTTCAATGATATTAAGGATATTGGCCTTTGACTCATTTTTGTTAAAGGGTGCCACCAGTGATGACAGTACTTTGGCACTGATCAGTTCTCTTGTATTGGCTTGATTTTTAGACAAGCGAGAAAACACTTTCAAAACATAAAACTTGGTTTTGACACTTCCCTTGTTTAACAAGGTGAGGAAATCTGGAATATAATTGATAATCATATGGTGATCCTCAAACTTTACAGTCAGCTGCACTAATAATTTCAGTCCAGCCAGTTGCACAGGGGAGTTCAAGGGAGAAGAGATTATGTCCTTACAAACCTGATTTACATACAACTCTCCTGTTCTTGGTTGTCCAGAAGACTCAGAGTTGTCATCCACCTTATTTAAAGCTCTAGGGTGTTCTATAACATTGGGATTATTGACCAAGTTTTCAATCATAACAGTAATACCTACATCATGAATTATATCTTGGGTAAATGGATAAGCAGGACTGATGCCCATTATCATTGTAGCAATTTGATGAATGAAAGGATCCCTAGTTAACTTAAGTAGGGCAACAAGTTTATCAAACTCCTTAGGTTCTAAACTAAAAACACGTGATTTGCAGCGGCAGGTTTTTGGATTGGGGCCATACTTTTCCCTGTACTTAACCTGTTTTTTTATCTCAGCTAAAGTCTGGAAATAAGGCCCATTATAGGGTGGGATCTTGGTCAGAGGCCGAATCCCCAGAGGAGTTTCAATCAAGGTCTCAACCAGAGTCCAATTTCCTTCTGGAGGCAAGGAGCCCTCCCCTCCCTCTATTGGAACTAGGACACAATACCTGGCCCTTGACCATGCTGCAGCTTTTTGCTTTATAGTAAGTTCGGGTTTGGGTTTGGGTGTGGGCTTGGGCTTTTCTTGGATCTTAGGTGGAGGCTCATAAACTTGAAAAGGGGTCTCTTCTTCAGGCCAGAACCAGGATCCTACACTAGGCTCTTCTCCGGTCCAAAACCAAGAGCAGACATTTTCTTCATCATCACTGGACTCGATTACAATACCAGCTCCATCCCCAGTCCTGAACTTCATGCTGGCCTCTCTCCTTCTCTGGGACCTGGACCGAATATTGTCTTTATCATCAGCCCTGGCAAAGGATCTAATATTGGGTTCACTTGCAGCACCAGCCTTGACTTCATACTCGATCACAGCACTGATCTTGGACACAGGCATGGTCTTTGACTTGGTTTGGGACACTACACTAGGTTCTGCCAGGGGTTTTGACTTAGTCTCAGCCACGACTCTAGTCTTAGTTTTAGCTTCCATCTTGCTCACTTCCCTGGTCATAGCCATGGCCTCAGTGTAGGTCACTGTCTGTGTCCTGGCCACTGCTCCATCCCCAGTCTTGGTCTGGATCACTAGTCCTGTCTTCAGTTCTGCCTCAGTCACTGCCTTGGCTTGGATCTTAGCCTTGGCTCTAGTGTTGGCAGGGCCACTGATTCCAACTTTCAGGCCAGCCCCAGCCCCTCCTCTGCCCTTGCCTTAGCCTCGAAGCCAGTCATGATCCAAATTAAAGGCAAGGCCAAGTTATGTATCCCCACCCACGTCTCAGCCTTGACTGAAGGTTTGTCCCAGGTTGGTGTTTTCATACAAAGTCCAGTTGTCACTCAAGCCCCCTTTCCAACTATAGGCCCTGCCAATGATATGAACAACGTGCAGAGGAAGCTCCCTCAGGGAAGGAAAGGATGGCTGTGTGCCTGAGCGCAGCCCTGTGGAGGGTGGTGGTCTTCAGCCACTCCAAGGCCACCAGATCTGCCACTGAAGTTGGACCTAGGGGTGGAGGAAGGAAATGGGGCTTTGAGTCTTTTCCATTTTTTTTTCTCATGTTGATAGCACAGAGAGGCAGGGAAACATGGAAATTCAGTGCTAAGTGGAAAAGGTAGATAATTAGCAAACTCTCTCCCCCTTCATTTCATGCTCCCTACTATTGCAGGTACAATTGATCTTTTTTCCAGACACAAAATAGGAGTATGGAGAGTGAGTGGAAAAGCTGGATGGGAGTGAGAGAGACTTTAGAATCCCTCTTCTGGTTCTTTACCACTACTGTACCCAAGCAGATCTCCACTACCTCATCCTACAGGTCTACTGAGGAAGTCTCACACTCACACTAACCCACACTAATCTGGAGTAATACTTTCTTCCTTTCCTTGCTTTCAGTGATGACACGTCCTAGAGCAGACCTAAAGGCAGATCTATGGACACATAAACAGGAAGATATGGAAACTGATCTCTTGGTAGACTGACCTTGATCCCCCGTCCCTATGTTTGTATTTGTCTAGTGTTTCCCTCCTTCTAGTCCCTTCCCATATTGCCTTGCTTCATGATTGCGCCTCTTCCCTGTTTCAGGCCGTTTTCCTCTTCATTGACTGCACTGGCTCTTGCCTATTTCAGAACTCGGCTAGGATGAAGCACAAAAATAGGAAAACCAAGTGGAAGTAATAAAGCAGATATTACCTTTCTATATGCCCAAGACTTAAGAAGACTCCCAACTAAATCAGCAAAGGACCAAACGGGTTAGTAAACTGCCAAAACAGAAGACATAGCGTTCTCTAGTATCCATCACTCTCCCCTCACAACAATCTAAAGAGATACAAGACATATTTCTCTTCTTCATTATTTCAAGTCAGGTTAACCATTTATAAACCTTCATAACAATTGAGAGTTCCAAACACCCAAGGATAGATCTACACACAGAGATGCACAAATGTAGAGATAAAAAGAGACACAGGAGACAATGGGAGTCCTTGGTAGAGAGCAGCACCTAGGACACTGATCCTTTCTGGATAGAGGTACCGGACTGCCAAAAATTTCTATCTCCCTTTCTTCCTCCCCTCTGCCAAATCTCCAAGCTCCTCTGCTCCACTCTCAAAGTCTGACAATTCCCCTGCAGAGACAACTCAGACATTCCTCCAAGACAGTGATGTTAGTAGGGATAGAATGCTCAGAAAAACCATGGAAGCTGGCTGAGAAATCAATGAAAAGTATTATTTCTAAATTTCATCTAAGTTTTTGTGTTTCTTTCTCCTCCCCAAAGCCTATCATTGAAAATACGGTGCGACTAAGGGAGGCCTGTTTGGAAAGCTGGCAGAAAGGAGATCTGGAGCTTCCCCAAGACCCCTATCTGCTCTAGTCTTAACCATCCAAGCACTGCCCACTCTACAGAAATTAGGCCAATTTCCTTTTTGCTTTCCCCTTTCTTTTGAAGTTCGCTGACCCCTACAGATCTTTACAGAAACGTGGAGTACCGCAAATGTAGCAAGAAACCTACAGATATAAACGCATGATACACACTCAAAGGACCAAATGAGGAGACAGCAGAAGAGACTTGGTTATTAATGGTTAGCCTAGTAGCCAGGACAAGAGGCTCTTTTCTAATCCAGGGCCTTGATTATCAAACACAACCTCTTTATACACTTTTCCCTCTGAGGGGTCCCCAGACAACTGCTCTCGCCCACAGCAGCAGCCCCCTCCTCCTCCTAATATAATCCGCCATTTCTCCACTAGAAGCCGCTAACTACACTCTTTTCCTTCCCCAAACATGGTTGGAGGTGGGGCGACTGTCTGGAGATCAAGCTAGCATGAGGTAGATTTTAACTGATCCTTGGATGCCATTCAAATGACCCTCGTCCCTCTCTCCCTCTCACCGC
This sequence comes from Phacochoerus africanus, assembly GCF_016906955.1. NCBI lineage: Eukaryota > Metazoa > Chordata > Mammalia > Artiodactyla > Suidae > Phacochoerus > Phacochoerus africanus. The sequence continues at coordinate 87,884,507 of NC_062560.1, read as the reverse complement.
CCACACCCCATGACCAGGTCACATCTCCCACATTCACCTCTAACACCCACAGCCACACTCCCAAGCGATGACCGCCTTCTCACTGACCTGCTCTGCTTGGATCAGAAGCAGTTTTCTCATTCTCTTGCCTCGAGAGATGCCGAGCCCTAAGAAAGAGGGTCAGACAGTCAGACGGACGCAAGAACACGAGACAATGGCGGCGACTGTGTTTGGGGATGGGCCCTGCACCTGGGATTCAGGACGAGATACCTGCTTTATCAGATGAAGGGCCGTAACTGCAAAGAATTGTCACGTTTGGGTATTTCCTTCTTCTTCCCGTCCCCAGGACGCCTCAGCGACCCGCTCCTAGTGACTCTTTAACAGCTACCTTTCCCTCCGCAGACTTTGTCTCGCCACGTCCACTGAACCAAAACCGACAGCGGGCGCCGCGGGGGAGGAGTTTCAGGGGATCCGGCCTCATGGAAGCGGAGTGATACCGCGCTTTGCTTAGCGCCGCTCCTTCCTCAGCCGGCGAGCTCCGCCCCTCCCACCCGGGCTGTTCCGTGTGCTGGGTGGGCGGGGGCGGGGTCTGCATTTAGGAAAAACAGGGCTGGACAGGGAGACGCAGACTAAAACCAAAGGGTCTCAGTGTTAAGTTTACCTCTCTCTGGAGTTCCCCGCTCCGCCCCAGGATACAATCTTTCCCTCTGAACTGAAATGTTGCCCGTTTCGGGAGTTGACGTCAGTGAATCAGCTCTGGCCTAATAAGGCGGACGGATACCAAAATGTAGTTTTTACGCATTTCTCCCCTCCTGAGCCCTAGATCTGCAGGGGTGGGTGAGTGGGTTGCGGTAGGGGTCGGGGTAAGAAGGTTGGGGAAAAGGTTTGAGACAGAGATGCTCAAAAGTGAAAGGAGGATAAATTCTCATCCTCTCTAAAATCTGTGAGTCCCCTCTATGAGCGACTCCCCTCCAAGCCGCCCCTCCCAGCACTCATTTTTCGGAAGGAATGGGCAGGACCTGAGCGGGGCGTCTGGAAAGCTGCTCAGGTTGGACTTGTTGATCAATACCAAATGATTTAGTCTTCTCTTGTTCTTCTTTCAGTCTCTCGCCCTTACTCCCTACTGTACGTCTTGCACAAAAATGGTCTAAGTTAAGGTGAGATGAGAATATAGGGAAAGCAGAGATGCATGGAGTGAAGCTTATTAATATCACACTACTCTGGTGTGTACATACGCTATTTTTATGCTTCCGCCTCTCCTGATGCCCGCGATATTTTCTGCACCTAGATACTTTGGAAAACAACTCTGTACTCGTGGAAGAGGATTAATACTCAAGTATATTTGTACTCCTGAACCACTTCCCTCCTCCAGCTCCCACCCCTCCCCTTCATACCACTGTATGGTTTCCTTATTTGTCACCTGAAAAGGAAGATGAAGTGGAAGAGAGTTAAGAAAGCAGAACTAAAGTGAGAACAGATTAAATGCCAAACCATCTGGTTATGGGCCCTTTTTAGGCCTGACCCACCATATTTCCTGCATAACGTGTCTAGTGAGGTAGAGGAAACATCAGGAAAGCAGGCTGGGAGGGGAGAGGCTATTTGAGGGCAGATGGTGCCAGGGTTCTGGGACAGCCCTCCCCAATTCTGCTTCCCACCTTCAGGGGCCAAAGTCTGGAGGAAAGTGGGAGGGGGCGCCCAGGGAGGCCCATCCACTGCCCATCTTCTGAAGGAAGGCAGCCCTAGCTCTCTGGCCTGAGGACACAACCACTTGTCTGCACCAGTGGCCTCATTCTTTCTGCCACATTGTTGTTTTCTCATTACCACTGGTAACGCACTTTGCCATTTTGCTGTCCTCCCAGTTGCTCTAAGAGGACCTTTCTCTGTCAGGACCCCTACCTGCTCAGACAATTCTCCCTCTCTGTCACCTCAGAGTCAGGTGTTAGATCCAGGTAGGGTCACACTCATGGCTCCTCTTCTATTGTCCTAGAGAAAAGGGACACTACCTATGCACTCTCAAGGCAGATCCTAGCTGCTTTCCTGACTCCTATTTTCACTACTACATCCAGCCTAATGAATGTATATGCTCATTCTTCCTGAATATAGAAAAAATTTTGATTTTCCTTTGAAGGTTGAAAGAAGTGAGGGGGCATTGAGTCATCAAGGGTACCTTCTATTGTTTGCAGATCAATGCTTGTCTCTAAGTTTCTCTGTCTTTGATGTTTGTAACCTCAAGGCTTAGCCTAGAGGGCTAAGCCACACTGAAGATGCCACACTGAAGATGCTCTCTCTATAATTTTTCAGTGGAGGAAGCTGAAAATATATTTTGGAAAGAAACTTGGAGTATCTCAATATCACATATTGCAATGAACATTTGGGGACACACATGTAATTTGGACTTAATAGAAGTTTGTTTTTCCTTTTCTGTCTTTTTTTCATGCTTGAACCTATGCCTTACTAAGCTCTTTACTATATGGCAGCGCCTGTAAATTCATAAAGAAAAGACCAATGACCAACAACCCAGTAGAAAAAGTAGACAAATATATGAACAAATTGTTCCTAAAGACAAATCAACATTTCTTAAATATATGAGAAAATGTTTCATCTCACTGATGACAGAAGTGCAAATTATCATTACAATGATACATTGTTTCTCATCAATCTGGCAAAAAACAAAAAGTATGAAAACAAATTGTACTGGAGAAGAGATGGGAAAACTGGCATTCTTTTTAAAAATTTGTTTCATTGACGTATAGTTGATTTAAAATATGTTAATTTTACCGTAGAACAAAGTGATTCAGTTACGCATATATATAAATGCTTTTTCATATTCTTTTCCATATAGTTTATCACAGATACTGAATATAGTTCCCTGAGCTATAGAGTAGGACCTTGTTTATCCATTCTATATACAATAGTTGCATTTGCTAATCCTATACTATCAATCCATCCCTACTCCATGCTCCTTCCCCTTGGCAACCATAAGTCTGTTTCCTACGTTGTGAGTCTGCTTCTGTTTTGTATATAGGTTTATTTGTGCCATATTTTAGATTCCATGTATGATATCATATGGTATTTGTATTTCTCTTCTGACTTACTTCACTTAGTATGATAATCTATGGTTGCATCCATGTTGCTGCAAATGGCATTATTTCATTCTTTTTTATAGCTGAGTAGTATTCTACATATGTACCACATTTTCTCAATCTATTCATCTGTTGATGGGCATTTAGATTGTTTCCATGTCTTGGCTATTGTGAATAGTGCTGCTATGAATGTAGGGATGCATGTATCTTTTTGAATTATAGATTTTTTTGGATATAAGCCAAGGAGCGTGATTGCTAGATCATATGGTAGTTCTATTTTTAGTTTTTTAAGGAACCTCCATATTGTTTTCCACAGTGGTTGTAACAATTTACATTCCTACCAACAGTGTAAGAAGGTTCCCTTTTCTCCACACCCCTCCAGCATTTGTTGTTCGTAGACTTTTTGATGATGGCCATTCTGGCTGGTGTAAAGTGGTACCTCATAGTAGTTTTGATTTGCATCTCTCTAATAGTTAGTGGTGTTAAGCATCTTTTCATGTGTTTGTTGAACATCTGTATGTCTTATTTGAAGAAATGTCTATTTATAACTCCTGCCCATTTTGTGATTGGGTTGTTTGATATTGAGCTAAATGAGTTACTTATATATTTTGGAAATTAATCCCTTGTCAGTTGCTTAATTTGCAAATACTTTCTTCCATTCTCTGGGTTTTATTTTCATTTTGTTTATGGTTTATTTTATTTTGCTGTGCAAAAACTTTTAAGTTTAATTAGGTCCAATTTGTTTATTTTTGCTTTTATATCTATTGCCTTGGGGGACTGACCTAAGAAAACATTGGTATGATTTATGTCCAAGAATGTTTTGCCTATATTCTCTTTTATGAGTTTTATGTTATCATGTCTTATGTTTAAGTCTTTAAGCCATTATGAGTTTGTTTTTGTGTGTGGTGTGAGGGTGTGTTCTAACTTTATTGATTTGCATGCAGGTGTCCAAATTTCCCAGTACCACTTGCTGAAGAGATTGTCCTTTCTCAAATGTATATTCTTGCCTCCTTTGTCAAAGATTAATTGGCTCTATGTGTGTGGGTTTATTTCTGGGCTCTCTATTCTGTTCCATTGATCCATATGTTTGTTTTGTGACAATACCATGCTGCTTTGATTACTGTAGCCTTGTAGTATTGTCTGAAGTGTGGGAAGCTTATACCTCCAACTTTGTTCTTTTTCTTCAGGATTGCTTTGGAAATTTTGGGTCTTTTATGGTTCCCTATAAATTTTTGGACTATTTGTTCTACTTCTGTGAAAACGTCATCAGTAATTTGATAGAGATTGCATTAAACATGTACTTGGCTTTGGTTAGTGTGGGCATTTTAATTCTTCCAATACAAGAGCCTGCAGTGGAGTTCCCATTGTGGTGCAATGGAAACGAATCTGACTTGGAACCATGAGGTTGTGGGTTCAATCCCTCGTGTCACTCAGTGGGTTAAGGATCTGGCATTGCCATGAGCTGTGATGCAGGTCACAGATGTGGCTCAGATCTGATGTTTCTGTGGCTGTGGCATAGGCCAGCAGCTGCAGCTCTGATTGGACCCCTGGCCTGGGAACCTCCATATGCTGTGAATGCATCCCTAAAAAGGGGGAAAAAAAAAAGGAGCCTGGGGTAGTTTTTTTTTTTATTACTCAATGAATTTATTACATTTATAGTTGTATAATGATCGTCACAAGCCAATTTTATAGGATTTCCATCCTATAATCCCAGCACATCCCCCCAACCCCCAAACTGTCTCTGTGGGAAACCTTACGTTTTTCAAAATCTGTGAGTCAGTATCTGCTCTGCAAAGAAGTTCATTGTGTCCTTTTCTCAGATTCCACATGTCAGTGAAAGCAGTTGATGTTGGTCTCATTGTATGGCTGACTTCACTTAGCATGATAATTTCTAGGGCATGTTGCTAAAAATGCCAGAATATTGTTCCTTTTAATGGCTGAGTAATATTCCATTGTGTATATGTACCACCTCTTCTTGATCCACTCCTCTGTTGATGGACATTTAGGTTGTTTCCATGTCTTGGCTATTGAAAGTAGTGCTGCAATGAACATTGGAGCACATGTGTCTTGGCAAGTCATGGTTTTCTCTGGATAGATGCCCAGGAGTGGGATTGCTCCATCAAATGGTAATTCTATTTTTAGTTTTCTGAGGAATCTCCATACTGTTTTCTTCAGTGGTTGCACCAACTTACAATCCCACCAAAGTGTAATAGGGTTCCTTTTTCTCCACACCCAGTTCAGCACTTATTGTTTGTAGACTTTTTGATGATGGCCAATTTGGCTGGTTTAAGGTGGTACCTCATAGTGGATTTGATTTGCATTTCTCTACTAATGAGTGATGTTGAACATCTTTTCATGTGTTTCTCAGCCATCCGTATGTCTTCTTTGGAGAATCATCTGTTTAGTTCTTCTGCCCATTTTTTGATGGGGTTGTTTGTTTGTTTTTTTTATGTTGAGCAGTAGGAGGTGTTTATAAATTTTGGAGATTAATCCCTTGTCAGTCACTTCATTTGCAAAGATTTTCTCCCATTCTGTGGGCTGTCTTTTCATTTCATTTAGGGTTTCCTTTGCTGTGCGGAAACTTTTAAGTTTAACTAAGTCCCATTTGTTTATTTTTGTTTTTACTGTCATTACTCTTAAGAGGTGGATCTGAGAAGTTGTGTCGTTTATGTTGGAGAGTGGCCTATGTTTTCCTCTAAGAGTTTTATAGTATCTGGTCTTATATCTGGGTCTTTCATCAATTTGAGTTTATTTTTGTGTATGGTGTTAGGGAGTGTTCTAATTTCATTCTTTTCCATGTGTCTCTCCAGTTTTCCCAGCACCACTTATTGACGGGGCTGTCTTTTCTCCATTGTATATTCTCGCCTCCTTTGTCATTGATTAGTTGGCTGTAAGTGTGTGGGTTTAATTCTGGGCTTTCAATCCTGTTCCACTTATCTATATGTCTGTCTTTGTGCCAGTACCATATGGTTTTGATGACTATTGCTTTGTAGTATAGTCTGAAGCCTGGGAGCCTGATTCCTCCAGCTCCATCTTTCTTTTTCAGGATGTTTTGTATATTCCGGGTCTTTTGTGCTTCCAAACAAACTTGAAAATATTTTGTTACGAGTTCTGTGAAAAATGTCCTTGGTAATTTGATAGGGATTGCATTGAATCTGTAGATTGCTTTGGGTAGTATAGTCATTTTGATAATATTAACTCTTCCAATCCACGAGCATGGTATATCTTTCCATCTATTTGTGTCACCTTTGATTTCTTTCATCAGTGTCTTATAGCTTTCAGAGTACAGGTCTTTTGTCTTTTTTTTTTTTTTTTGTCTTTTTGCTATTTCTTGGGCCGCTCCCACGGCATATGGAGGTTCCCAGGCTAGGGGTCTAATCGGAGCTGTAGCCACTGGCCTACGCCAGAGCCACAGCAATGCAGGATCCGAGCCGCGTCTGCAACCTACACCACAGCTCAGGGCAATGCTGGATCATTAACCCACTGAGCAAGGGAAGGGACCGAACCCGCAACCTCATGGTTCCTAGTCAGATTCGTTAACCACTGTGCCATGACGGGAACTCCTCTTTTGTCTTTTGTTTTTTTGTTTTGTTTTGTTTTGTTTTGTCTTTTTGCTATTTCTTGGGCCGCTCCCACGGCATATGGAGGTTCCCAGGCTAGGGGTCCAATCGTAGCTGTAGCCACCGGCCTACGCCAGAGCCACAGCAACGCGGGATCCGAGCCGCGTCTGCGACCTACACCACAGCTCACGGCAACGCCGGATCCTTAACCCACTGAGCAAGGGCAGGGATGGAACCCGCAACCTCATGGTTCCTAGTCGGATTTGTTAACCACTGTGCCACGACGGGAACTCCCTCTTTTGTCTTTTTAGGTAGGTTCACTCCTAGGTATTTTATTCTTTTGGATGTGATGGTAAATGGGATTGCTTGCATAGTTTCTCTTTCTGATCTTTCATTGTTAGCATATAGAAATGCAGTCAATTTCTGTGTATTAATTTAGTTTCCTGCAACTTTACCAAATTCATTGATGAGCTCTTACAGTTTTCTGGTAGAGTCTTTAGGATCCTCTAGGTATAGTATCATGTCATCTGCAAATAGTGATAGTTTTACTTCTTCCTTTCCACTTTGGATTCCTTTTATTCCTTTTACCTCTCTGATTGCTGTGGCTAGGACTTCCAAAACTATGTTGAATAGTAGTGGTGAGAGCAGACATCCTTGTCTTGTTCCTGATTTTGGCAGGAATCCTTTCAGCTTTTCACCATTGAGAATGGTGTTAGCTGTGGGTTTGTCATATATGGCCTTTATGATGTTGAGGTAGGTTCCCTCCATGCCCACATTCTGAAGGGTTTTTTATCAGAAATTGGTGTTGGATTTTGACAAAGGCTTTTTCTGCATCTCTTGAAAGGATCATATGGTTTTTATTCTTCAGTTTGTTAATGTGGTGTATCACACTGATGGATTTGGAGGTATTGAAGAATCTTTGCATCCCTGGGATAAATCCCACTTGATCATGATGTACAATCCTTTTAATGTATTGTTGGATGTGGTTTGCTAGTATTTTGTTGAGGATTTTTCATCGATGTTCATCAGTGAAATTGGCCTGTAGTTTTCTTTTGTTGTGGTATCTTTGTCTGATTTTGGTATGAGGGTGATGGTGGCCTCATAGAATGAGTTTGGAAGTATCCCTTCCTCTGCAATTTTTTTTTGTCTTTTGCCTTTTTTGTTGTTGTTGTTGTTGCTATTTCTTGGGCCGCTCCCACGGCATATGGAGGTTCCCAGGCTAGGGGTTGAATCGGAGCTGTAGCCACCGGCCTACGCCAGAGCCACAGCAGCGCGGGATCCGAGCCGCATCTGCAACCTACACCACAGCTCACGGCAACGCCGGATCGTTAACTCACTGAGCAAGGGCAGGGACCGAACCCGCAACCTCATGGTTCCTAGTTGGATTCGTTAACCACTGCGCCACGACGGGAACTCGTGCAATTTTTTGAAATAGTTTCAGAAGGAGAGGTGTTATCTCTTCTCTAAATGTTGGATAGAATTCACCTGTGAAGCCATCTGGTTCTGGACCTTTGTTTGTTAGACGTTTTTTAATCACAGTTTCAATTTAAGACTTGTGATTGGTCCCTTCATCTTTTCTGTTTCATCTTGGTGTAGTCTTGGAAAATTGTACTTTTCCACGAATTTTTCCATTTCTTCTAGGTTTTTTACTTTATTAGCATATAGTTGCATATAGTAGTCTCTTATGATCCTTTGTATTTCTGCAATGTTCGTTGTTTCTTCTCCTTTTTCATTTCTAATTTTATTGATTTGAGTCCTCTCTTTTTTTCTTTATAAATCTGGCTAAGGGTTCATCAATTTTGTTGATCTTTTCAAAGAACCAGCTTTTTGTTTCATTGATCTTTTCTATGGTTTTCTTCATTTGTATTTCATTGATTTCTGCTCTGATCTTTATGATTTCTTTCCATGAACTTTAGGTCTTGTCTGTTCTCTCTCTAGCGGCTTTAGATATAAAGTTAGCTTGTTTATTTGAGCTTTTTCTTGTTCCCTGAGGTAGGCTTGTATTGCAATAAGCTTTCCTCTTAGAGTGGCTTTTGCTACATCCCATAGGTTTTGGAATGTCATAACTTTGTTGTCATTTGCTTCTAAGTATTTTTTAATTTCTTCTTTGATTTCTTCAGTGATCCATTGGTTGTTTAGTAGCATGTTGTTGAGTCTCCACGTGTTTGTGTTTTTTGCAGTTTTTTTCTTGTTGTTGACTTCCAGTCATATAGCTTTGTGGTCAGAAAAGATACTTGATATGATTTCAGTTTTCTTAAAGTTATCAAGGTTGGATTGGTAGCCCAGGATGTGATGAATCTTAGAGAATGTTCCATGTGCACTTGAGAAGACTGCGTTTTCTGTTGCTTTTGGATGGACTGTCCTATAAATATCTTTTAAGTCCATCTGGTCTAATGCATCATTCAGGACCTGTGTTTCCTTATTGATTTTCTGTCTGGATGATCTGTCCATTGCTGTAAGTGGGGTATTAAAGTCCCCCACCGTTATTGTGTTATTGTTGATTTGTCCTTTTAAGGTTGTTAGCAGTTGCCTTATATATTGTGGTGAACCTAGGTTGGGTGCATAGATATTTAAAATTGTTACATCTTCTTCTTGGATTGATCCTTTGATCATTATGTAATGACCTTCTTTGTCCCTTAAAATATCCTTCATTTTAAAGTCTCTTTTGTCTGATATGAGTATTGCTACTCCAGCTTTCTTTTGATCCCCATTTGCATGAAATATTTTCTTTCATCCTCTCCCTTTCAATTTGTATGTGTCCCTAGAAGTGAAGTGGGTCTCTTGAAGACAGCATATATATGGGTCTTGTTTTTGTATCCATTCAGCTAGTCTATGTCTTTTGGTTGGGGTATTTAGACCATTAACATTTAAGGTAATTATTGATATGTATGTTCTTATTGCCATTTTATTAATTGCTTCGGATTTGTTTTTGTTGCTCTTTTTTCTTCCCTTCTTTTCTTGTTCTCTCCTCTTCTGGTTTGATGACTATCTTTAGTGTTGTATTTGAGTTGATTTTTCTTATTCGCTTGTGTATCAATTATAGATTTTTGTTTTGCAATTATTCTGAAGTTTTGATATAAGAGTGAATATATACATGAGATTGTTTTAAGTTGTTGTTCCCTTACTTGCAAGTGCATCTCCAGTGTCCTGCATTTGTACCCTCCTCTTTTCACGATTCCTGATTTTGGTGGCATAATTGTGTGTGGATGATTTTGTATCTTTACTGTATATATACCTTTACTGGTGGCTGTATATATATCTTTACTGGTGAGCCTTGTCATTTGTGGTATTTTTGTTTGTGGTTGTGGCCTTTTCTTTTCTGCCTAGAGAATTGCCTTTAGTATTTGTTGTAAAGCTGGTTTAGTGTTGCTGAATTTTCTTAGCTTTTGCTTATCTGTGAAACTTTTGATTTCTCCTTCAAATCTGAATGAGAGCCTTGCTGGATATAGTATTCTTGGTTTGAGGTTTTTTCCTTTCATCACGTTAAGTATATCATGCCACTCCCTTCTGGCCTGCAGAGTTTCTGCTGAAAAATCTGCTTATAACTTTATCGGGGTTCCCTTGTATGTTATTTGTTTCTTTTCCCTAGCTGCTTTCAAGATTTTCTCTTTGTCTTCGATTTTGGTCAGTTTGATTAATATGTGTCTTGGTGTATTCCTCCTTGGGTTTATTTTATATGGTACTCATTGTGCTTCCTAGCCTGGAGTGAGTGGTTCCTTTCCCATGTTTGAGAAGTTTTCAACTATTATCTCTTTGAATATTTTTTCTGTCCCTTTCTCTCTCTCTCTTCTCCTTCTGGCATCCCTATAATATGGATGTTGGTGCATTTAAAATTGTCCCAGAGTTCTCTGAGACTCTCTTCATTTCTTTTCAATCTTTTTTCTCTTTTCTGTTCTGCATCTGTGAATTCCACTAATCTGTCCTCCACCGCACGTATTTGTTCTTCTGCCTCCTGTATTCTGCTTTTGGCTGCTTCTAATGAATATTTTATTTCAGTTATTGTATTTTGCAGCTCTTCTTGCTTAAGTTTTATATCTTGTGTCTCTTTGCTCGGTGTTTCCTGTAAGTTGTCCATCTTTGCCTCCAGTTTACTTCCAATGTCTTGTATCATCTTCAGCATCAACAATCTAAAGTCTTTTTCCTGGAGGCTCAGAATCTCCTGATCATTTAGCTGTTTTTCTGCTTTTTTTTTCTTTCTCCCTCATCTGAGTTATAGTTCTCTGTCTTTTCATTTGTATAGGTTTTTGGTGTGGCAACCTTTTTACAGATAACAGAGATGTAGCCTCTCTTATTTCTGGTGTCTTCCCCCCTTGTGGCTGCTGCTGGTACAGGGGCTTGCTGTAGGCTTCCTGATGGGAGGCGCTGATGCCTGCCCACTGGTAGGTGGAGCTGATTCCTATCCCTCTGGTGGGTGGAGCTTTGTCTCTGGGCGAGATTAGAGGCATCTGTGTGCCTTGTGGGTCTTTAGACAGCCTGTTTAGTGAGGGGTGGGCCTGTGATCCCACCTGGGTTGTTGTTTGGCCTGAGGCCTTTCAGTGCTGATGGGTGGGGCCAGATTTTCCCAAAATGGCCACCTCCAGAGAAAGACACACTGATGAATATTCCCGAGAGCTTTGCTTCCAATGTCCTTCCCCCACAACAAGCCACATTCACCCTTGTTTTCCCAGGAGGTCCTCCAAGAACCACAGTCAGGTCTGACCCAGATTCCTATGGAGACTGATTTGCTCTGGGACTCAGTGCAAGTAAATGTCTGTGTGTGGCTTTTAAGAATGGGGTCTCCATTTCCCCTAGTTTCATGGAGCTCCCATGCACAAGCTCCACTGGCCTTCAATGCCAGATGCTCTGGAGGCTCTTTCTCCCAGTGCCAGAGCCCACACATGGGGGTTTGATGTGGGACTCAGAACTCTCACTCCTGTAGGTGAGTCTCTGTGAGCCAGTTTGTTTCCAGTCTGTGGGGCTTCCCACCCGGGAGGTATGGGGTTGCTTATATCATGTAATCGCCCCTCCTGCCTCTTGATGTGGCCTCCTCTTTGTCCTCTGGAGTAGGATATCTTTTTGAAAGTTTCCAGTCCATTTGGTTGAAGATTGCTCAGCATTTGGTTGTAAATTTTGTTGTTTTTAGGAGAGAAGATGAGCTCCAGTCCTTCTATTCTGTCATCTTAATCCCCTGTGTAGCCTGGGGTAGCTTTATATTTTTTTGAATTATCTTCAATTTCCTTTATTTTGTAAGTCTTTCACTTCCTTGGTCAGTTTTATTCCTAAGTATTTTTATGCTATTTTAAAAGGGATTATTTTTTACATTCCCTTTCTGATATTTCATTGTTAGTGTAAAGAAATGCAACTGAACTCTGTATGTTAATCTTGTATCCAGCTACCTTGCTGAATTCATTTATCACTTATAGTAGTTTTTGTGTGAAGTCTTTAGTGTTTTCTATGTAAAGTATCGTATCATATACATACAGTGACAGTTTTACCTCTTTCCTTCAAATTTGGATACCTTTAATTTATTTTTCTTGCCTAATTAGTACTTCAAAAACTACACTGAGTAGAAGTGGTAAGAGTGGGCATACTTACCTTGTTCCAGATTTTAGCAGAGTCTTTCAGCTATGTTTGAATATTATATTGACTGTAGGTTTTCCATAAATGACTTTTATTAAGTTGAGAAATGTTCCATCATACCCACTTTGGGAAGAGTTTTTATCATGAATATATGTTGAAATTTATCAAGGGATTTTTCTGCATCTATTGAGATAATCATGTGATTTTTGTCTTTTCTTTTGTTGATGTAGTATATCAGATTGATTGACTTGCATATGTTCAACTATCCTTGTGACCCTGGGGTGAGTCCAACTATGTCATGGTGTATGATCTTTATTGTGTGTTACTGGATTTGGTTTCCTAATGTTTTGTTGAGGATTTTTGCCTCTATATTTATCAAATATATTGGCCATGAATTTTCTTTTTTGGTAGTGTCTTGTTTGGTTTTGATATCAGGGTGATAGTGGCTTTGGGATTGTTCACTACTTTTCAATCTTTTGGAAGTTTTTGAGAAGGATTCACATAAGTTCTCAGTATGTTTGGTAGAATTCAAAAACTTGCATTTTTGTATGTTGTTAGTGGGAGTGTAAATTGTTGCACCCTCTATAAAGATTATTGGGCAATACTTATCAAAAAACAAATGCAAATAACCATTGACCAGAAATTATGTAATTGTGTTTTAAGAATCTCTCCTAAAGTAATATTTGTACATTGCAAAATGCTATGTGTACAAAGATATTTACTGTAGAATTTTTTTTGACTTTTTGTCTTTTTAGGGCTGCACCCGCCACACATGGGGGTTCCCAGGCTAGGGTTCTAATTGGAGCCTTTGCTGCTGGCCTACACCAGAGCCACAGCAATGCCAGATATGAGCCACATCTGTGACCTACACCACAGCTCATGGCAATGCCGGATCCTTAACCCACTGAGTGAGGCCAGGGATTGAACCTGCAACCTCATGGTTCCTGGTTGGATTTGTTTCTGCTGCTCCACAACAGGAACTCCAGAATTGTTTTTAATTGTAAAAGATTGGAAAGATGTGAAATAATAATCAATGGGACAGGTTAAATAAATTATGGTGTATCATGGTGCAATATGCAGCTATTAAAAAGAAAGAGCAGTTTTATCTATATATACCTATATTTAATGATCTCCAAAACAATTTTAAGTGAAAAAGCAAGGTGCTGAACAATGTTTAGTGTGCTATCATTTGCTTAATAACACTTTTTTTTTTTTGGCTATGCCTGTGGCATGTGGAAGTTCCCAAGCCAGGGATCGAACCCACACTATAGAAGCAACCTGAACCATTGCAGTGACAATGCCAGATCCTCAACCTGTTGTGCCATAAAAGAACTCCTAATCCTGCATTTTTATAAGTAGCATGATTTAATAATATTGACCAAGAGTTCTGGAGTGAGATCAAAGTGTGAAGAATAGTTTCACGAAGTTTTAATCCTAAGACTTTAATGAATTCAATGCCTAACTTTCATAGTTGTCATCAGGATCATGTAAGAGCCTACTACAACAGTAAGCTGTGTGAAATAAGAACTTTTTTTCCCTATATGCCCACAGCATATCGAAGTTCCTATTCCAGGGATCAAATCTACACCACAGCAGCAACCCCAGCCACTGCAGTAACAAAGCTAGATCCTTAACCCCCTGCACCACAAGAGAAATCCAAAATAAGAACTTTTAAAAAATGTTGGTTTTCTTCCTTTCTCTCCCTGACATTTCATATAATTTTTGGAATTTAAAAACATTTTTAAGAAAATGAAAATCCTGTTTTGTGAGCCACAGAATAAAATATCCAAGGCTGGGAACATAATTGCTACTCTGTTAACTAGACTACATAGCAGTTTTATCCTACTTCTTCCACTGTAAAACAGTATATTTCTTCAGTAAAATAATATGCCAAATTTAAAGAAACCAATAAAGAAATATATTTTCAAAGTTTGCCTCTGTCTTTTACTTATAGGAATAGCAGCTTATGTTCAATTTAGGGTATGGCAATGGGCATCAAGGAAGGCAATCAAGGAAGAATTTTTGCCATAGTCTATGAAAAAAGTTGAAAATAATCAGTTTTGTGATTGGCTAAGAATGGATTCTAGTCAGCAGACAAATAACACCTCCAGGGAGGAGATTTGTGTGACTCTGGCTTCAGGTAGAAGATCCAATAAAGTAGTCAAATACAAGAGGGGTCAAATACAAGGGAACTGGAGTCCAGAGACAAGAGGTCAGCCTTAGGATGATTAGCGAGAACAGGAAGATCTTCGGTCATGGAAGAATTTGGTTCTAAGAGCAAGAGAGTTGGGGGAAAATATGGAGAAGTAAGACTGACACCATTTCCTAAAACAGGAAGCCAAAAACTCAATTAAATAGACCAAGGTTAGGGGAGGATCAGAAACAAAGTTGGCCTGACTACAAGCCTGAGTTTGGGTCAGAGTTGTAGGAATAAAAAAGATATGGCTGCCAGAACTGAAATTCTGCATAAACTGAGTGGCCACAATTTGTTTGTTTGTTTGCTTTTTATGGCTGCACTTGTGGCATATGGAAGTTTCCAGGCTAGGAGTCGAATAGGAGCTGTAGCATAGGCCTATGGCATAGGCATAGCAGCACCAGATCCTTAATCCACTGAGCGAGGCCAGGAATCAAACCCGCAACCTCATGGATACTAGTTGGATTCGTAACCTGCTGAGCCATGGCAGGACCTCCCACAGTTTGCTATTTATAACCTATACTTCAGCAATTGTCATACTCCAAGAATTATAGTTTTATCTAATGGTGCAACTTCAGGTACATAGGCCAGAAAGAAAATGCTATTATACATGGTCTACATAATGAGGCTGCATCATCCTTATTACACCCTAGATTTTGTGAATTCCTTATTTTGGTCTTATTTCATGATTTTTTAGCAAAAAGCCATCTAGTGTAGTAAAATCAAATAAGTAAGTAAGAAAGAAATATTTGTAAACGGAACAGGATGGACTTGAAAGATAAGGAAATATGTCACATAAAAGCCAAAATATAAAGAGAATGGTTGGCCTCATTGTGTTCACATGATAATGGAGTCATCCTTGATTTTTTGATTAATACAATAGATGAAATTTTCGAGACTGCAAAGGGACTCCTAATGCTGAATACTAAGAGATAAACAACCTATCAAATCTTGTTGGTGAAACTCTTTCAGTAAACTATTTAGATGTATCCTTTGAAAGCCGATGCAATAAAGTTACTGTCCAGAAAATCTCAAGTTTATGGAGCTTTTTGGGGATAGACACTCAGTAGTTCCTACCACATTGTAGATAGTCAATAAATATTTATTGAATTGAAAGATTGGTGTGTGGCAACCTCTATCTTGAAAATCGCTAAAGCAGATTTGAGACTCTAAGGATAGAGGCTTCAGAGGAAATTAGGTGGTCTTCCAGACAGGGTTCTTAATGAAGCCACTTTAATTATGGCTATATGGCAAGTTGGATAGGCCATGGTAGTGAACAACTTAAACACCAATCTAAACATTGCTGTGGAGGTGTTTTGTAGATGTGGTTAACACCTGCAATCAGCTGACTTTAAATAAAGATTACTCTTGATAATGTAGGTGAGCCTCATCCAATAAACTGCAAGGTCTTAAGAGCAAAAACTAGATAGACAGACAGACAGACAGATAGATAGATAGATAGATAGATAGATAGATCCAATTGCTTCTGTTCCTCTGGAGAACTTTAATACAGTTGTCAACAAGAAGGCAATGTATGTGGTTGCAGGAGTCTATGGAAGTTCTCTCTCTCTCTCTTTTTTCTTCTTTTTGGGCCACATCCACAGCATATGGAAGTTCCCAGGCCAGGGGTCTAATCGGAACTGTAGCCACTGGCCTATGCCATAGCAATGCGGGATCCAAGCCACATCTGTGACTTATAGCCCAGCTCATGGAGATGCTGAATCCCTGACCCATTGAGTGAGGGCCGGGATTGAACCTGCATCCTCATGGATACTAGTTGGATTTGTTTCCACTGCTCCACAAAGGGAACTCCTGGCAGTTCTCTTTTGATGTCTATGATTTTCTAGTGGAATAGGAAGTAAGAAAAAAATTGGGATGGGAGGTGTTGTTGGGAGTTTGAGGAGAGAGAAGGTATGAAATAATAATTTAGGAAAGTGAGAAAATTAAGGGACAGGACACCTATAGAGTGATTAACTGGTAGCATTAAAGGCTCGATTGAAGTTCTTGGTCATGAATTTAAACTGAAATTAGTCATGTGGTTGTGTATTTTCCTCCAGCAAATTTAGCTGTGGGTTTAGTCTCCTTGAAGTGTACTTGGATTTTTTTTTTTTTACGAGGTTAGCAATACGATGTGAGAGAGGGGCAGGAGAGTGCAGCATATATGTCAATGAGTGATTATAAAGACTAAGTATGACATTTGACCTTGGGAAGGAGGGGAGCAAAGACAATAAGGGAGCAAGTGGTAAGATCAATGGAATGGAGATTCCAGTGAGGTTGAAAGAAGGTGGGGCTCGGGTACCAAAGGGAGTGAGCTGAAAAGAGGGGAGATGATAGTCATAGAGAGGGATGTTTGAAGTTGAGATTATGGAGGAATTGCTATAGTTGGAAAGACAAAGTTTAGGGTATGGCCATGCAAGTGAATGGCTGAGGTGGGGTCAAGGACAATGTCATGTAGGGGAAATTTTCAAGGAACTGAGGGAACCAGTGTATCAGAATAAAATCATTTTTGAGCTCAGCAGGAATTAAGGTAAGATTACTGTGGTTGGAAGTGACCTAGTCCCAAGAGCTAAAATCTTTGAGAAATAAGGGAGGGGAGCACTGAAGTTTGGTAGATGATGACAATGAAAGGTAGATGGTGACATAAGCTGTTCAAAGCTGGAGGTTTTCAGGGATGTGGGAGAATAATGTTCTAAAGGCAGCAATGAGAACCAAGGAAGACATTCACCAGAACCTCAGCCTCTGTTGTACAATGGTGGTGGGAGAGAAAAATCATCTTCTCCTCTTCGGTGGACCTCAGGGGACACAGAGCCCTCAGGGAAGAGCCTGTTTTCTATGAGGGGAAGACAAAGAAGAGCATACCCAGAAAAGAGGGTGAGGACACAGAGGAATTATTGAAGTTGCATTGTGTTTTAGCAGTAGGGAAGGGGTGTGGGAAATGAACTAAAGAGAGAATGTGGTTACAGCCTTATGGAAGTTAGAATGTGGGAGTTGAGGGGTGTTGTGGGGATTGGGGGGTTTTGTGGTGACTCACACAAATGGAGATAGACGTTATAATGAGTTCTGATGGAAGATTCAAGATAGACTTTGAAGTTTGGGCTAGGGAGGAGGAGGTGCCTGGGGCTTTCTGTAGACCCCAAGAGATGTGGAAACTCAGTCTTTCACTTGGAATACTGGTCCACAGGATGCTCCATGTTGCTCCAGGAAACAAGTCACATAAATCTGCAATGATAGAAAGATGGGCTGGAAACTACATGTCACATTCAGGATAGGAGTACCCCTGGGCAAGTGGGAGGGGAGTGGAAATGGGGTGAAAGTCAAGAAATCTCAATTTTTCTATAATGATTCTATTCAGTTTTTTAAAATACCTAAATATTACATATATATATATATATATATATATATATATATATATATGTAAATATCAACAGCTTCCAAATATGAGTAGCGGAAACACTGGTGTTTGTTATATTTAATGCCTGGGATGTTGTAGATACTCAATGCATATTATTTGTTGAACGAGTGTGCGTTTCAGTTTTAAAAGTTCCTCAAACAAACATAGAAAACTCTGAAATTTACACAACATGCTACAAGAGCATTAAAAAGGGCATGGAGGGAGGTGGGGAAGGCCTGAGATATGTTTGATGAAAGAGTAATTCGAATCTATGTAGATCACTACCACCAGGCACACTACCACCAGAAATGAGCCATGTGGAAAATATGGGGTGCAAGCTAAAGACATGGTCCTATCTCCATTTTGCTTTATCGCTCTGAAGTTCTAGGTGAATATCCATCCAGAAAATGACCTCGAAGTTTTAGTTCTTTCAAGTTAACTGCTAGATTTCATTTCTCTCTCCCAAAATAGACACTAGGTGGTGCTGCTGTCCAAAAATTCTGCTCTATCCTGGCTTAATTCAACCTACAGACAAGTATTTAAGTGTTTGGTGTGGGCCAAGCAATGTGATCAAGATTGGAGGTATCATGAAGATCGGTAGATTCTCCTCTGATTACCCTAAACTAACTGCTACCAGGTTCAGTGGTTGGGAAATTAGAAAATGTGACTTTTACAAAGGAGCGCACCACTGTCACAGAAATGCCCAGCTGTGGGGGTGAATGACCAACCATAAGCACCCCTCCTCCATGACCGGCTAAGGATTAGAACAGATACTGAACATCGCTTCCAAATCACTATTTGGTTGTCATAGCATACTTAGGCTCCTATGGCTATAAAAAGCCAGGATTCCCAGGAGTAGCTTGGATCGTGGAGATTCCTACGTTGAAAGCTAACTGAGCAAGTTGTGCCTGCTTATTGCAGAGGCTCCTATTATGGAGGAGTGAGTATACTGGGGAGAAAGGGAAGTGGACCCTCAGGACAAAAGTAGTGGGGGAAGCAGGGGAGGTAGACCAGCAACCCATCCCTGGGCGAATCCGAAAGAGCTTGGATGGGGTCTAGGGAGGTTGATCTAGTATGACGTTCTCAAGACCCTGTTGCAGGGGTGAGGTCCTGAGTAGAGGGGAGACGGTGGACTCAGGCCAACAAGGCGAAAATGGCGGGAAGGATGAGGAGGCGAGTCTGGGACCCCTTGGCCAATCGGAGAGGACTAGGGCGGGGTCTGGGGCGGGGCCTGCCTGCAGATTATAACGGCAGGGTTCCGCGCGGGAAGGCTAACCTCGTCCAGGGTGCAGAGCAATCCCAACGCAGCGGTCGGCCTTTCTCCAGTCTCCAAGGCTTCGGGTGAGGATGTGCGGCCCCGAGGGAGCCAGAGGACTATGGGGACAAGAGGCTGCGCGGCCGCAGGGATCAGGTGTCAGGCGTCCTGGAACTGAAAGGGCGGGGGTTGGGATGAGCGTTTTGTATCTGCGCGTCTTGGCGAGTTCGCGCCTTTGTCTTCGCTGTGCTGCCTTCGGCGCGCGATGCTGAATCCTCCTTGCGTCGGTCCCTGAAAGGTCGGAGCGGGGAGCCCCCAGAGCGGCCGCTCCCCTGGCGGCAGGTCCGAGGCCGCGAGGACGAGGAATTTGGGGCCTCTTGCAATGGACCCTCCCTCTGGAGCTGGCCCTTCCCTCCCTCCCCTCCTGTGGCTATTAGGTTGGGCTGAGCTTCCGACAATGATGAGAGTTATTTTTAAATGTAAGCAAATTGCTGCTAACAAAGTGGCTTATGCGCCCGGCCCTGTTATTATTTATTTGAAGTCCCTGTTTCCCTACCTCTGGATATTGGCAGCTGATCACTTGTCAAAGAAGGGTCTTAAGGTGACCTCGATAGGTGGGAGGCATGCTCGGGATGTCTGGCTTCTTGGGGGCCTCTCTGTTTTAATCTGGACACTAGATGTGTCTTACCCCACCAGGGTGGGGCCAGGCACGCGCGGGAGAGCTCTGCTTTCCAAGCTCAGGGGTCCCTTCTGGACAAACCTGAAATGATCACAGGCCACCTCATCTCCTAGCTCCACCCTTTAAGGATAAAATGTGAAATTAAAATCAACTCTATTTGGTTTAATCTCATTCTGCTGAAGTCCTAAGTCTGATCATAATTAGCTGTGACGTCTCATAGCGTTTACAAACTAGTGCCAAAAGGAGCTATTATGAGACCTCTCATTAGTTATGACGGGATTAAATCTCCTCCCTCTCTTCTTGCAACTCCGTAATCTACTGTCTTTGGGTAAATGAAATGGAAAGAAAATAGTACAATTTATGCCACCCTTTATTGTGTGCTGCTCCCTAACCCCCAAGAAAAATGCCTCCCCCCCAAGTAATTGCATACAAGGTGCAGGTGTTCAAATAGTGCTATCTCCTGTCACAAATTCATTATCTGGTTAAACCCAGTCCTTATTTTTTCTTCTGTCTCTATCTGCTCTTGTGCTTCTGTCACCTCTATTTGACCTTCACTGTGATTTTTAGGAGTCAGACATATTGACTCTGGGGTTTAGAGCATCTTGGTTTCTAGTGCTTCCTGATTCACTGTCTTTTACTGCCTATTAGAAATGGGGTAATGATGTGGAATTCAAAGCATTTTGATAAAACCACGACTTTCCTAAGATATGTGCTGTTTTCTTGTTAAAAATCAGCAGATAAAATACATGCTGATATTACATGTGAGCATTTCAGGCTGTGGTCCCTTAGAGTGATAATAGTTCTTCCAGTTACATTAAAATTTTTTCTCAGTCTTTCTTTTAGTCAAGATGGGTGATAAGCCAGATTTGTCTGAAGTGGAGAAGTTTGACAGATCAAAACTGAAGAAAACTAATACTGAAGAAAAAAATACTCTCCCCTCCAAGGAAAGTAAGTAATGGGGTGGGGGTGGGGTTCTAGTGATGAAAAGCAATGGGGGAATATTCATAGGTTTAGTAAATAAGTAAATTCTAGTAAATTTTGCCACAAAGAGAACAATAATTATGTATCCAATGAATTTAATGCAACTCTTAAAAATATCAAATATTCGCCTTTTTACGTGGGTCATATAAGTGTTTCTTACATGATAGACCTAAGAAGTAGTGGGGGAATAAAAAAAATATTGTCATGTTGGAAAAATCACTAAAAAATCACATGACAAACAATTTTGAAGTATTAAACTTAACACTAGAAAAATCTTAGCTTTGGCCATTATGTGTTTATTTGGAGTTTCCCACATCTGGCAATTTGGCTCCATGATCTCATTCCTAAAGAACCATACAAACTTTACAGTTTTGACTTTTTCTGTACCTGCCAACAAGATAAGGCAGAGAACAAGTTTAGATCTTGGGTGCATTTGGGGCTTCTAGACCCAAGGGATCAAGTTTGTCTTTGGGAGTTACAGACTGATGAAGAAACTCCAAGCACTTCACAAAACTGAGGGGCACTTTTTGTCACGTCACTGTTATTTTGAGACATGGAAACAACCCAAATGTCCATCGACAGATATTGGATTCGGAAGATGTGGTATATATACACAATGGAATACTACTCAGTCATAAAAAAAGAATGACATAATGTCATTTGCAGCAACATGGATGGAACTAGAGAATCTCATACTAAGTGAAATGAGCCAGAGAGAGTTCCTAAATTAGTCCAAATTGTCTGAAAAGGTATAACTTCCTAATTACATAGTGATAGATAAATCTGAGTAAAATGCTTCACTTGCTCCTCAGTCTCAGAATAGTCTATGGAAAAAATGGGAAAAGCATAAATCTAAATCTGATACAGAAAAACAGACATGGTTGATGTAGATTCTAATGTTCAGGTGATAAACACACACACACAGCTGAGGATTTGCAGTTAGTGCCTTGGAATTCTAAATTTAAAGCAGATATGGTAGCCTTCAATGACTTGGAAAAGAGCTCTTTTGGAAGAGATTAAACTTAATCTTAGGAAAATGATTGTTGTTATTTTTTTTCCCCCAGCTATCCAACAGGAGAAAGAGTGTGTTCAAACATCGTAAAATGGGAGTTTCCTCCAAGAACAAATTTCAACATTGCCTGGATGTCTTGGTTTTAAGCTTATTTTTTGTAAACCTATGCGCTTGTAGAGATTTTAGGCATGGTCTGAAATCTTTCCATCCAGAATCCCTGGCTAAGAGGTCAAGTGGTAGCTAATGTTCTCTTAGTTTTGTTTCTAAACTTTCCATTGGTACATAAATTCCAGCTGGCTGATGCTGTCAATAATCTCACCATTAATGACCTGTGTGTGTGTAGTCCTCGCATCCCTAAGAGATAAGCCGCTTTTAACTTCCTGCACTTGATGTTTCCATTGTTCCATAAGCTTCATGATGTGGCATGCATTTGCCGATGCTCACAGCTTATTTTCACTTCTAATGTAGTGATAAAATAATAAATATAATCATTATGTCGAGACTCCTGTGGTGGTCCATTCTTGGTGGTCTTCTACAGGCTGAAAATACACAAGGGTACTCTTTTCAGCCAAATGAAATGGTTTTTTTGTTTTGTTTTGTTTTTGCTTTTTAGGGCTGTACCTGAAGCATATGGAGGTTCCCAGGCTAAGGGTCTAATCGGAGCTCCAGCTACTGGCCTATGCCACAGCCACGGCAACACCAGATCCAAGCCGTGTCTGTGACCTACACCACAGCTCACAGCAATGCTGGATCCTTAACCCACTGAGCGAGGTCAGGGATTGAACCTGAAACCTCATGGTTCCTAGTAGGATTCGTTTCTGCTGTGCCACGACCTAAAATGGTTGAAGGAAGGCCACTTTAGCAGATTAGTCACATAGAAAAGTCCTTCCTTTGTCCAGGTCTGGTGGGTTCTCACTCACTTTTTCCATTGATGGAATCATAGAATTTAGGAATCTTGGGAGAGGAGGTAAGTGGACTAGTCCCCTTAGCTTGGAGATGAGGAAATGAACACATGGGGTCTGAAGTGATCTCTTAAGGTGAATAAGGATTGGGATTTAAACTGAGTTCTCTTTTTTCTGAAAAGTATTTTTGAAATTAATGATGGGAGACAGCCAAGGCTGGGGTTGGCTAGGGGAGGTGGCAGGAGGCACTTTCTTAATACCCACTGTGCTAAGCAGGTCACATCTTCTATTGTGCATAAACTATATATCTAATATTTGCTAATGACCTAGAGCACTGAACCACTGGTCTGGTTCTTACCTTGAACAGAGTCCACTGTCTTAGAAACTAGTCATTTTTGGTATTCATGATGAACACAAGGAATACATGTAAATGGGAGTGTGCCAATCCCTGCCCATATGTAATTTTTTATCACTTTCAATTTATAAAAATAAGTTACTTATAATTCCACCCATTAGGAGTGTTAGCATTTGGGTGTATAACCATCTCCACTGTGGTCCATTAATATATAGGCATACCTCATAGACATTTCAGGTTTGGTTCCAGACCACTGCAACAAAGCAAAGATTGCAATAAAGTGGGTCATGCAAAGTTTTTTGTTCTCCAGTGTACATAAAAGTTATGTTTACACCATACAGTTGACCTTGAAAAACAGGTTTAAATTGCATGAATCCACTTACATGAAGTTTTTTTGATAAATATGTTGGAAAAATGTTTTGTGATTTGCTGTAATTTGAAAAAACTCACAGACAAACCACATAGCCTAGAAATAGCAAAAAAAAAAAAAAAAGAATGCATAAAATATATGTATATATAACATATAAAATATGTGTTACTCAACTGTTCGTTATCAGCAAGGCTTCCAGTCAACCAGAGGCTATTAGTAATTAAGTTTGGGGGGGAGAGTCAAAAGTTGTATGTGGGGAGTTCCCATTGTGGCTCAATGGTAACAAACCCGACCAGTATCCATGAGGATGCGGGTTCGATCCCTGGCCTTGCTCAGTAGGTTAAGGATCTGGTATTGTTGTGGCTGTGATGTAGACTGGCAGCTATAGCTCCGATTCAACCCCTAGCCTGGGAACTTCCATATGCCATAGGTGCAGCCCTAAAAAATAATTTAAAAAATAAAAAGCAAAAAAAGAAAAAGTTATATGTGGATTTGTGACTGTGCAGGGGGTCAGTGCTCCTACCTCCTGCACTGTCCAAGGGTCAACTGTACTGTAGTCTAGTAGGTGTGCAATAGCATTATGTCTAAAAAAAAACCCAATGTACATACCTTAAGTTAAAAAAGATCTTATTGCTAAAAACTGCTAATTATCATCTGAGCCTTTAATGAGTCATAATCTTTTTGCTGGTGGAGGGTTTGAAATATTGCAAGAATTGGAGTTCCCGTCATGGCTCAGTGGTTAAAGAACCTGACTAGTATCCTTGAGGATGCAGGTTCAATCCCTGGCCTCGCTCAGTGGGTTAAGGATCTGGCATTGCCATGAGCCTTGGTGTAGGTCGCAGATGCAGTTCAGATCCTGAGTGGCTATGGCTG
Source organism: Phacochoerus africanus (assembly GCF_016906955.1). NCBI lineage: Eukaryota > Metazoa > Chordata > Mammalia > Artiodactyla > Suidae > Phacochoerus > Phacochoerus africanus. The sequence continues at coordinate 87,860,314 of NC_062560.1, read as the reverse complement.
TGGATGTGGTATAGACTAGCAGCTGCAGCTCCAAATCGACCCCTAACCTGGGAACCTTCATATGCCATGGATGCGGCCCTAAAAAGACAAGAAAAATTATTGCAAGAATTACCAAAATGTGACACAGAGACACAAAGAGCAAATGCTGTTGGAAAAATGAAGCTTATAGACTTACTCAACACAGGGTTGTCACAAACCTTCAATTTGTAAAAAATACAAACAAACCAACCAAAAAACACAGTACATTCAAAGCACATTAAAATGAGGTACACCTGTATGTAGCTTTTTCTACAACAAAAGGATTATTTTGGTCAGATGTATTTGAAACATCAAATATTAACTCACCACCCCTTTCTAATGGTTTACTAGCCACAGGAAGTGGAGGCTGTGTTCTTTGCAAGAACATAAACCTCCACAAACAAAAGAGTAGGTGCGAGGTGCTTGCTCCACAAGCAAAAGAGTAGGTGCGAGGCTGTGTCACTTCAGGCGAGGTGACACAGGCCTTAGTATAGCCAGAGGATTTGAGACTTGGAAGTAACCATGTTGGCCAGTAAGACCTAAGTCAACCTCTTGCTTGAAACGATTGCCCAATTGAGTTATTTAGCTCCTTGCTTTGACCTGTTGCTTATACTGTGCCCAAATCTGCCTCCCAGTAGCTTCTCTCCAATAGTCCTAGGACTGTATGCTGGAGACTCTCACAGCATAGGTAATCCCTGTTCCAATATTTGAAGACAGCTGTTGTGTGCCTGCTCCCATACTTCCAAGTTCTTACCCTTATGACACTTCTCAGACCGTTTGAACCTTAGTTAACATTTGTGCACTAAACCAGCACAAGATTAGGCCCATTTCAAAAGGCCTAAAGCCCTTTTAAATGTTCAGATGTTCGAAGCATGATCATCATCAGATTAGCTGGGGTTGGACAATAACTCCCATTGTTCAGTTGCACCTGGTAAGCATTCTGTTCATTAGTGTACTGATTTGACCCTGGGCAGTGTGAGTGCTAAACCTAGTGGGAGCAGATGAGAGGTACATGGCAGGAGATGAGATTTGTAGCTGCTAAGTGAATACTTGTATAAATGTAAGATGAGAAAAATATTGCCCACCTGGAATAGTTTTACCCTGTCTTTCTTAAATACATAATATGGAGATACTCTTTTAGTCACTAGATTCGCTTGCCTGTAAAAGAGGGAGAATTTTTTTCCCAGTAAGTCCACTATAAGCATTGAGATTTAGGGTCTGAATCAATTTATTAATTGCAAAGCTGGAGGGATGACATCATCAAGATTGCAATATATGTCATTCCTGGCTTCATTCCCCCCATAAGAAGACCCACTAGCAATTATCCATAGATGAGACACCATTATGAAAATTCCAGAACCCAGGGATGAGGCTGAAGCCTCACTTGGACAACAGAGACCAAGAAGGACTGTACATTAGAAGGGCTAGAAGAGAAACTACATTGTGATCCCATCACCCCTCCTTCAGGCTGGTAAAGCACCACACCAAGAGGGACCTGCTGGGCTTATATTTTCTCCACTGGGAAAAAGAGTAAAAGGTGGACATCTAGGTTCTCCAGTGTTGCAGGATGTTTCCCAAGAAGCTCAGGTGGGTCTCACCTCACAGGGATCACTGGGGACAGATAGAGATGGAGAGGGGAGCAGGGCTTTTAGCAACCAGTGCACAGATCTAGGCAGACTGCATTCCTGCTTACAGTGATGCCTGAGCAGACATCCTAGCCAGTGACTCTGCCCATCTGCAGAGCTGAACTGGTGGCCATGACTGGCCAGGGAGCTTATTGGGCAGTTCTGCCTCATTTGGGTCCTCAGCCAATGAGCTATATGGGCTGTGGAGCCCCTTCTATGGGCAGAGAAGCAAATCACAACCCTACCCAACTACTGAAAGTAGCCTCTAGTACCACTTGACCAAAAACTCTGGCCAAAGAACCCAGCCAGCAATGGAGCCCATCTTACAGCCCTGCGTGTAGGGAGTTAAATATGGGTCAACACACAAAAATCAATATGTGATATATTGCATTAACAAAATGAAGGATAAAAATCACATGATCGGGAGTTCCCTTCGTGGCTCAGCGGTTAATGATCCCTACTAGGATCCATGAGGATGCCGGTTCAATCCCTGGCCTTGCTCAGTGGGTTATAGTGAGTTATAGTGTAGGTTGCAGATGTGGCTCAGATCCCATGTTGCTCTGGCTGTGATGTATGCTGGCAGCTGCAGCTCTGATTCAACCTCCAGCCCAGGAACTTCCATGTGCCCAGAGTGCAGCCCTAAAAAGCTAAATAAATAAATAAATAAATAAAAGAAAAAAGAAAAGAAATCACATGATCATCTCAATAGACACAGAAAAAGCATTTGAAATTTTCAAACATTTTCAAGATAAAAACTCTCAAAAAATTAGGTAGAGGGAATGTACCTCAACATAATAAAGGCCATATTTGACAAGCCCATAGCTAACATTATATTCAACAGTGAAAAGATGAAAGTTTTTCTTCTAAGATAAGGAATAAGACAAGGCTGCACACTCTCATCATTGTAATGGAAGCTTTAGCTAATGTACAGGACAAGAGACAGATGGCATTTGTTCACAGATGACAGGATAGTCTATGTGCAAAATCTGAAGAAATTAAACTCCTAGAATTGACAAGTGATGATAGTAACATTGCAGGATATAAATATGTAAGAGTAAATTGCTCTCCTATATATTCCAATGAAAACTCAAATCTGAAATGGAAAAAAATACCATCTATATTAGTACCCCAAATATGAAATAATTAGGTAAAAATATAGCAAATTAGGTGTAATATCTATATGAGTAAAACCACAAAACTCTGATGAATGAAATCAAAGGAAAACCAAGTTGATGAAGAGACATTTCACATACATGGATAAATATTGTCAGGATGTCAGTTCTTCCCATGTTTATGGATTCAATGCAATCCAAATCAAAATACCATCAAGTTAGTTTGCAGATACTGACAAAATGATCCTAATACTTACATGGAGAAGTGAAGGGGCCAGAATAGCCAACAAAATATTGGAAGAGAAGAACAAAGTTGGAAGACTGACACCACTCAACTTCAAGCAATACTATAAAACTACAATAATATAGACAGTGTGGTTGTTGACAAGATATTGGACAAATGGAATAGAAGAGAGGGCCCAGATATACACCTACATAAATAAAGTCAGCTGATCTTTGACAAAGGAGCAAAGGCAATAGAATGGAGAAAAGATAGTCTCCACAATAAATGGTACTGGAATAACTGGACATCCACATGCAAAAAAAAAAAAAAAAGAATACAGACATTGATCTTACACAGTTCATAAAAATTAAGTCAAAATGGGTCGCTGACCTAAATATAATATGCAAAACTATAAAACTCCTACTAGAGAACATAGGACAAAATTTAGATAACCTTGGGTTTGTTAGTGACTCTTTATTTGCAAAACCAGAGGCATAATCCATGAAAGAAACTGATAAGCTAGGCATTGTTAAAATCAAACCTTTCCATTCAAGAGAATGAAATGATAAGCCCCAGAATGGGAGAAACTATTTGAAATGGATATCAGATAAAAGACTGTTATCTTAAATATACAAAGAACTATTAAAACGCAACAGTAAGAACACAAACAACCTCATTTTATTTATTAATTTATTTTAACGTGTCAAAATCATTTATGAATTTAAATAAAAATATATGCTCTCCATCACACAAATAGAACATTCTGAATATACTTTGAAGTTGATTCAATCAAGAAGTATCTATTTGAAAGCTATGTACCTAGTGTCATACCAAAGATAAGGCTGCTGCTGGAGTTCCTGTCATGGTTCAGTGGAAATGAATTTGATTAGCATCCATGAGGATGCAGGTTTGATCCCTGGCCTCACTCAGTGGGTTAAGGATCCGGCATTGCTGTGAGCTGTGGTATAGGCGGAAGACACAACTCGGATCTGGTGTTGCTGTAGCTGTGGTGTAGGCCAGCGGCTACAGCTCCAATTCGACCCCTAGCCTGGGAACCCCCATATGCCATGGATGCGGCCCTAAAAAAAGACAAAAAAAGATAAGGCTGCTGTCCTCACAGACTATATAGATCATTGGTAATCAATCATTAACCTAGTAAACGTTCTAATATTTTGAGAAAATCTGGAAAAGTAACGAATTTCTCTGGATATTATTTCTCTTACCCTTCTGAGAGACTTGGAGATCTGGATGAGACTGGTTTTGAAAAAGGATCTCGATTAGTCCAGAAAAGCTTCAGAGTCCAATATAGTTCTGAGCTAATCAGAGACGAAAGAACCTTTATAAGAAGAAGTAGGCTTGGAAATCAAAGCTATGAAATTAATGATCAAGTATCAGTTAGGAATTTCTGTAATGCACTCCGATGCCGAGGGACCACTAATATTCTATTTCCTACTGTAATGACTCCTTGATGTGGTAGAAAGCATTAACGAATACTACCAGCTACCAAATAAACCATACTCCAAACCCTATGATCTCTAAAGATAGATATTTTTTATTGGCCATGCCCATGGCATGTGGAAGTTCCCAGGGTTCCAAACCCACACCACAGCAGTGACAATGAAGATCTATAACTGCTAGATCACCAGGGAACTCCCTTTTTATTTTTTAAAATTTTTATTATTTTTTATTTCAAAATTCCTTGTTTTCTTAATTTTTTATTATGATTGATTCACAATGTTCTTTCAATTTCTGTTGTACAGCAAAGTGACCCAGTCATACATATATATACACATTTTTTTCTCACATTGTCCTCCATTATGTTCCATCACAAGTGATTAGATATATAGTTCCCTGTGCTATTTAGCAGGATCTCATTGCCCAACCATTCCAAATGCAAGAGTTTCATCTACTAACCCCAGATCCCCACTCCATCCTACTCCCTCCCCCAGAACTCCATTTTTTAATGTACAAAACTCACTGGGAGTCCTCTTGTGGCACAGTGGGTTAAGGATATGGCATTGTCACTGCAGCAGCTTCGGTTGCTGCTGTGGCATGGGTTTGATCCCTGGCCAGGGAACTTCCACATACCAAAAGCAGGGCCAAAAAAAAAAAAAAAAAAGAAAAAAGAAAAGAAAAGAAACCTCACTGAATCAAATGAATGCTAATTAAAACAAATGTAGTGTATATAAAACGGAGGTAAGAGATCTTCAATTGCATAGAAAAATCTATGAAAGGATTAATCATTTTAAGAGAATAGAAATAGCACAGCTGCATTGGAAGACAGTTTGGCGGTTTCTTTCAAAACTAAACCCACCGATTCCATACAATTCAGTAATCACACCCCTTGATATTTACCCACAGGAGCTGAAAAATTAACGTCCACACAAAAACATGCACACGGATGTTTATAGCAGATTTATTCGCAATTGCCCAAACTTGGAAGCAACTATGACATGCTTCAATAGGTGAAAAGATAAATAAACTGTGGTCTATCTGGACAATGACATATTATTCAGAGCTAAAAAGTAATGAGCTATCAAGCCATGAAAAGAAATAGCGGGAACTTAAATCCATATTACTAAGTGAAAGAAGTTAATCTGAAAAAACTACTTACTGGATAACTCTGACTATATGACATTCTGGAAAAGGCAAAACTATGAAGACAATAAAGATCAATGGTTGCCAGGGCTAGGTGAAAGGAGGGTATGAACAGGGGGAACACAGATGGTTTTTAGGGTTGTAAAACTACACTGTATGGTATTATAACGGTGGGTACATGTTATACATTTGTCCAAAACCATAGAATGTACACATCGAGTGAACCCTAATGTAAACTGTGGACTGTGAGTGCTAATGATGTGTCTCATCAGTTGTAATAAGTGTACCACTCTGATGGGGGATATTCATAGTGAGGGAGGCTATACATGACTAGAGCCTGGGGCATATGTACCTCCTGTTCAATTGTGTTGTGAACCTAAAACTGTTTTTATAAGATACATTCTACTTTTTAAAAGACAGTTTAAGGAGTTCCTGCTGTGGGTTAAGGATCTGGCATTGCTGTGGCCGTGGTGTAGGTTGCAGATGTGGCTTGGATTCAATTACTGGCACAGGAACTTCCATATGCTGCAGGTGCAGCCATAAAAAAGACAGTTTAATTTATATGAATTTAGAACTAATAGAATTTCAAGCATAACTGAGAAGAGTCTTTTAAACAATGCATTTTTTTGTAAGGAAAAAAAAATCGATGTCATTCCAGATAATTTTTCTTAGAAACAAAGTAGAAATCTGATTTTTAAAAAGAGAAATCAGGTGTTCCCTTGTGGTGCAGTGGTTTAAGGATCCAGTGGCTTAGGTCACTGCTGTGCTGTGGGTTTGATCCCTGGCTCGGGAACTTCCACATGTCACAGGTATGGCAAAAAAAAAAAAAAAGAATATTCAAAATACAAAATAAAAAGAAGTCAATTTCTGGTATAGTGAAACCCATGCTTTATGAATGTAAAAATTGATGTTCAAATCAAGAAAAATGTATTTAACCATTTTTTTCTGAGTTATGTGTAACAGCATTGTTTCATAGTTGACTTTACTGAGGCAAATAATAGGAGAGGATGAGGAAGGTATTCAGATTTAGCATTTATTAATATTATACACTATCCAGCCAAGAAAGCAGCAACTTGACTGCCAAATATCCCTCACATTCTTTTGGACCTAGAAGCAGGGTGGCGTTTCCTTAGACTGGAAAATTCTTGGACTTCTGCTCTATAACCCTTGTGCAAGATATCCACACTTCACCATTGACCCTAACAAGGCAAGAATTGGGATGAGAATTTAGTCAAATCACATTTTTGTTTTATGAAAAAAAGCTAATGGGTTAAAAAATCATCAAGATAAAGGAGCAGGATGGAATAGTGCAGGGCAAAGACATCTTTTTTTAAAAAAAATACATCCCCTCCCCCAATTTGGAAATGGGCCAATCCAGGGGTCCTCAAATCACTGTAGTACATTCAAGTGAAAAATTAAACTAGGAGTAAACAGTGAGCAACACAAGGGCCCTTAGAGCCATCTATTCCAACACCCTCATGTTCTAGATGATCTCCAAGGCTCACAGTTGGATTCTAATGAAGAACAAGCCAGGAACACAGTTGGAATTAACAAACCAATACCTAGGCTCCCTCTGAGACTTATGGTCTTGCCAGTTCACCACAAAGCCTCTATGACTCACCTTTTAAAATGATGCTAGGTTTCCATATTTGTAAAATGGAAGTTTAATAGCCTATTTGTCTCCACATTGTGTGAAGGATTCACTTAAACAAAAGAAAAAAAGAAAACAACCCTCAAAACATAATTCTGGATTTCTGTAATGCCATTGGTTCTTTTTTTCAAAGGCTAAATGAGCCTGAAGTGAAGCAAACAAAAATGCTCCTATTTTTTGGTAAATGGTTATTTATTTATTTACCGAACCTGTGGCATGCAGAAATTCCCAGCCTAGAACCTGAGCCACGGCAGCAGCAATGCTGAATCCTTAACTGCTAGGCTACCAGGTAACCTCTCTAAACGGTTATTTAAATGTTTTATTTTCCCCTAGAGGGGAGAGGATGGTAACCCTAAACAGTTCTTTGCCTATAGGTGAGGAACGGGACTTGAGAAGATTAACTGCAAGATCCTGAGGGGCTCCTGAGACGCTTTGAACCTTCAAAGAAGGGTATGAGCCCGCAGTCCCCTCACAGAGCATTTCAGCCTCTTGCTTCCTATCACGGAAGCCGGTCCCTGCTTGCCTTTCCTGCTCTTGGTTCCCATGGTACCCTGGGCACATGACCAGTCCTGCTACCTGGGAAACCCACCACCCTTTGTTTTCCGGTTTCAGATTCTTCTATCTAGCGTCACTGATAGGGGTGCACTCTGGGTTGGTTCCATCATCTTTACGGTTGTGTCCAACTCCTTCCTGCTGATCTCCACTCCTGCCCAGTCCTCGATGGTATGTCCCAGGACTAGATTGAAGAGGCCTAGGGGCCTAACAGACACAAACATGGGGCAGCTGGTCAAGGACTGGGAGAAGGTGAGGGGCCAGGGTCCTGGGGCAGTGGGGGTCTCTTCCTGCCTGAGTCTAGCTGCCACCCCTCATTGTAACCAAAGACGAGTGGGGGGCTGAAATTAAGGATGAAGGGGGATATTCTCAGATTAAAGACAACTGGTGTTGGGGAAGTTTCCTCTCCCACTTCTGCCAGTCCTGTGCTATGTGCCCTCTGGCAAGTCATTGTTCATCTCTGGGCCTTGGTTTTCTATTCTCCTTGCCCCAACACTTTGATTTCAGCAAGGACAGCCCAACTAGTCCCAAGTTCTCCTTTCCCACAAGGCTGTTTGGGGAACCTAGTTGTTCCAATGAGTGTCCCTTGAAGCCCTTGTCCTTAACCTCCTCAATAGGGAGCAGCAGGTTCAGTCATCAAGGCACACTACGGCAGTTGAAGAGCCCTCCTCCCTCTCATCCCTGAGTCAGAGTCAAATCTTACACAACCAACAGCTTGCCTCTTCTTTTTTCCCCAATTCTAGGTAACATCAAGATGCCTAAGATTGAAAAAACTGTGCTCCAGAATTATCCCAATGAAGCAGAGAGTGGAGCCCATAAACCCAAGACACCAGGGCAGAGCCAGGAAAACATAGCTTCTGTTCAGATGACCACTCTCCTGGTAGGTCTTGAATTCTGTCATCACTTCCTTGGTTAATTCTTGACCACAGTAGGTTAAAGGAATAGATAGCCTGTGGCTTAAGTCCCTTAAAGGCTCTTGCAACCTTACATTTTTCACTGCTCATCCTTCTGCAACTCTTCTTTTAGATTATTCTTTTCCTTGTTTTGTTTTTCCCTCCAATCTTTACATATTGGACCTATGCCTCTGATTGGCAAATGAAATTAAAAGACTTTAACTCTAGAGAAAGAGGCCAAGAAAGCATAATGACTTGTGTTTGAGAAGACTTGAGTATCAAATTTAGTACAAAACATGGGAAATAGGTTGCATTCTTATATTTTGATTTGTAGATTGTAAATAGCTTTAGGATGGATTTGAAAGAATTCAAATGATCTAGTGCTGGAATTGTGTTCTGTCCTTTCCCAGGAGCACTTTGTTGACATAAGAATTATCACTGCTCTAGGGTAAATTTTTTAGATCTGTAATAACAGTGCTTTTCTATATACATAGAGGCATGAGATCTCTTCCACACCTTATGGTAAGCATTTATTTGAGGTTTTTGTTTGACTAGTCCAACCTCATAGGAAATCGCAATACTCTTATGATAATCTCCAGTGAATTTAACCAAACATAAGTCTTAAGATCTGTCCAGATATAATGATTTGATCTAAACTCTTGAAGACAGAAATGGGAAAAAAATAGTTGGAAGCCACAATATTATTTAGTTGAATCATGTATGTTTCTCTAGCTGCCATTTAGGGTCACTGCTAGTAAATAGAATGGCACGTTTAGTAGTGCCACAGTGTCTCAAATAAATGGCTTAATGAATTGATTAGATGGTACATTTTAACATATGTAGCTTTTTAGTTATGATGGAAAGGAGATGTGGATTGATAGTACTAACTTTTGTAGAAGGGTTTTTTTTAGTAAGAAGTAAATGTACATAAGTTGATCATCTCCTCGGGGAAAGTTTTAGGATTCTTGTATGTGAGTCGTTATATTTTGGTTATAAATAGTTCTCTCTGAATAAGTTATTGAACAATATTGAATGTGAGAAAATGGTTTTATTGCATGCTTTATTTTATACCAGGTAATAATTATAACTACTTTGTGTACTTACTATGTATCTCTGCTGTAATTAAGTAGTCTGTACAGCTGTCTGTATCCACGAGGAATTGGGTCCAGAAACCACCCACCCCCCTCAGGTTACCAAAATCCATGGTGCTCAAGTCCCTTATGTAAAAGGGACTTGTAAGTAGGTTATATGCATAGTATTTGCATACTATGCATATAACCTACTTACATCCTCCTGTTCTTTCTTTCTTTATTTTTTGTTTTTTGTCTTTTTAGGGCAGCACCTGAAGCCTATGGAGGTTCCCAGGCTAGGGAGTCTAATTGGAGCTGTAACTGCTGGCCTACGCCACAGCCACAGTAACACCAGATCTGAGCCACGTCTGCAGCCTACACCACAGCTCATGGCAACGCGGGATCCTTAACCCACTGAGCGAGGCCAGGGATCAAACCCTCAACCTCATGAATCCTAGTGCAGAATCCGCAGATACGGACTGCCAACTGTATAATGAACTCAGAACAGTTGTTCCAGATTCCAATGCTAGTGTGTGACAAAGTTTTTACCAATCTTGAATGAAATAAAACAAAGATATTGTAATGAGATTTTAAAATAAAGGTAAATTGATGCAGTTTAAATGACTTCTATATTCTGACTGTTTTCTTTTTTTTTATAATTTTTTTTTATTTTCCCACTGTACAGCAAGGGGGTCAGGTTATCCTTACATGTATACATTACAGTTACATTTTTCCCCCACCCTTTCTTCTGTTGCAACATGAGTATCTAGACAAAGTTCTCAATGCTATTCAGCAGGATCTCCTTGTAAATCTATTCTAAGTTGTGTCTGATAAGCCCAAGCTCCCCATCCCTCCCACTCCCTCCCCCTGACTGTTTTCTTTTTTGCCTTTCTAGAGGTTAAAATATACTTTTTTTTGTTTTTTGTCTTTTTAGGGACACACCCACGGCATATGGAGGTTCCCAGGCTAGGGGTCGAAGAAGAGCTATAGCTGCCAGCCTACACCACAGCCACAGCAAAACGTGGGATCCGAGCCAAGTCTTCTACCTATACTACTACTCACTGCAGCGCTGGATCATCAACACACTGAGCAAGCCCAGGGAGTGAACCTGCATCCTCATGGATGCTAGTCAGATATGTTTCCACTGAGCCATGACGGGAACTCCTAAAATATACTTTTTTAATGAAATCATTTTTTTGGGTTATGGTAAGGTTGGTTTTTTGTTTTTATTTGCCACAATGCCCATATGTGGAAAAATTAAAATTGGAAAATCATTGTCAGTCACTCATTTTTTTGTGTGTGTAAAATTTTATTGGTCTGTGGAATCCCCAGATTTTGGAACAGTGCTTTAAGCATCATTAAGCTTTATAGCCATCTAGTAAAATTTTTGGTGTTATCCATAAGGATATTATCATTTTGTGTCTCTTCCTGTCTCATCAGAGGTAGGACAAGGACAGTAGAAACAGTAAGTTCTAGATAAAGGTTTATGTTATAAACCACGACTTATTCACTGTTTATTTGCTATGTTTTCCTTATTGTTTAGATATTTCAAGCAATAGTCTTTGAAATCAGTTTCATTTTTTACTTTTCACAAACTAATTTCTCATATCTGAATTCTCTGAGGTTTCTAGAGCTGTTTGAAGGGCAAAGATTTCAGACAACCTTAAATACTAGGATGATCACATGAACCCATGTAAGATTTGTTTGATAAATTTAAATTTGAGGGTTTTACTTGGCTGGTTGAATCTCTGAATGAAATAGAAATTCTCTTTGTGGGGGTTCCTTGTTGATGACTGCTATGCCTTTTTCCAGAGAGCCAACCTGAAGTACTTTCTGTCACAGATCTGATAGAATTAACGAAGTTTCTAAGCTTAGCATTGCTCATGAAATCATGGTCAATCAAGATTTTTGTATGGAAGAGATTGTATTACTTCCCAACAGGTACAGACGCTTCTATTTTTTCCATTTTTCTTCTCCTGGCATAGGTACATATCACAAGTGACTTTTGATCAGGCTTGAACTATTTTTATTAGTACAATTAATGTTTGAGTATGTCTTAATGTTTGAGTATGTCTTAAACCAATAAAACAGAGCAATAATCAGTGCAATTATTAGTCTCACAGAATAAAGGCAGGCAGAAATTATATTTAAATGAGAAATAAATCAATGCAGTTATTGCCAGAATGTTCAGATTGGAATTCTAATTAACAGTGAAACGCAGTGAATTTCACATCTTCTTAGACAGTTTTGGAGGAAGTAGCTCTTAGCAGTTTTTCTTTTAATTGTCTGTAGATTGACCAAGCACAGATGAAAAGATTACTTTTCTAATAGTGGTATTGCCAGCTCTTCATGGTAAGGGATTTCAGGGAACATTTCTGCTTCATAATCAGCTTAATAAAAATTCCATGAACCAAGATCATAACCCATTAAAAAATCATTCCCCTCGAAAGTCAGACTTTATTCTAGCTCTTATTAATTATGTTGTTACTGCAATACACAAATAAGTCATTCAGTATGAATTGAATACTTCTAATGGTTTATTAATAGTTAAATGGGTAAATTTCCTTGTCAGAACTTATATTGTGTATGGCATTTGTAATTTCCCACCTTAAAAAGTGGCTTCTATTTTGCCCCTTCAGGGAATCTATTACTTAAGTGCCTTGCTCTGTCAGTGTTCCTCTTGATCTTTACACTTTTTTTTTTTTTTTTTTGCTTTTTGGGGCTGCACCTGTGGCATATAGAAGTTCCCAGGCTAAGGGTCCAATCGGAGCTACAACTGAGGGCTTACAACACAGCCACAGTAACGTGGGATCCGAGCCACAGTCTGCCACCTACACCTCAGGTCAAGGCAATGCTGGATCCCTAAGGCCAGGGATCGAACCCATATCCTCATGGATACTAGTCAAATTTGTTTCTGCTAAGCCGCAATGAGAACTCCGATCTTTATACTTCTTAGTTTGTCCTTAGTTTTCCAGTAGGTACTCATACCAAGCACACCTTCCCTGAAGGAGGATTTTACCAAAACCTAGGCCTTCTTGTATCTTCCTCACTGCCTTCACTGTCCCTGGTGCCTTAGTTAGATTTGTTATTCTACTGGAAGGGATGCAGAGAAAGTGAAACTAGGAGAATAAACTTCTGTTAAAGGGACTTGGGGGGTGGTTGTGGTGATGAGGGGTGGGTAAATGAAGCAGAGGAAATAATACTATTTAGAGCTTGATTTTCGTTGTTTTGTTATTAATAGTCTTATTCTAGTGTAGTAATACAAAAAGTATACTGGAAAAGAGATTGAAATAGAATTTGGGGTTATCTATTATCTATAGATTATCAGTGATTGGTTTTACCTTTGAGCTTATAATGTGATACTTATTACTGTTACGGATTCTCAAGGGAATTATCATTGCCAGGTATTTACTCAACAGATATTTATTCAGTCTATGCTAGATGGAAGGCAGAATGTTAAATACTGGGGACATATAAATGAGTAAAATGCTGTCTTGACATCAAGAAGTTTATAGAGGAGAAATAGTCAAATAGCAGATAGCTCCTATGCAGTGATAAGTTCTCTCACATCTAGTATATGGAATTCTTCATTCATGCTTAGCTGAGGAGAGTCAAGGAAGACTTTCCTGATAAGGTAACACTTGACTTGAATCTTGGAGCATGAATAGGTGCTTTTCAGGTGGTCTGGGGGAAAAGTCTTCTTCTGGAAGTAGAAATGACATGTCAGAGGCATAGAATGGTGGAAGATGATTATATATTCATTATATGTAGACTTATTATTGAAGAACAGAGGGTTAGAAGGAGGTCGGCAGAAAGGTAGGTGAAGCGTCAAAATAGTATCATGAAGGGTCTTAGAAGCCATCCTGCTGGTGATGGGGAGCTTCGAAAGGACTTTAAATAAGCATGCCATGGGAGTTCCCATTGTGGCTCAGTGGTAACAAACCCAACTAGTATCCATGAGGATGCAGGATTAATCCCTGGCCTCGCTCATTGGGTTAAGGGTCTGGTGTTGCTGTGAGCTGCGGTGTAGGTCATGGACAAAGCTAGGATTCCTTGTTGCTGTGGTGTAGGCTGGCAGCTGTAGCTGCCTAGCCTGGGAACTTCTATATGCTGTAGGTGCAGCCCTAAAAAGCAAAAATAAAATATAAATAAATAAATAAGCATGTCATTATGACTATATTTTTATCTTTGAAAAATCATTAGTTTTAGTAAGAATATGTGGCAGTGTGGGAATAAGACTTTGTTGGGGCAGGAAAGCCATTTACCAGATCATCTCTATAGTCCAGGTAGGAATTTTGGGAAGTTGCAGATGGATTCAGAGATATTTAAGGAGTAAAATCTCTGAAATTTGGTGACCAAATGCATAAAAAGAATGAGGGGGAGTAATTATTACACAGTAGATAAATAATATTTGGTGACATCTCATAAATGGGATTGATGTGTTGGAGGAGGAACTTTGACTTGTTTTTCACTTGTCTTTGTATTGCTTGTAAATTTTTTAACAAAACCATGCATTACTCTTGTATTTTTTAATGGGAAAAAGGATAAGCTTTTAAATTTTATTTATTTATAGTTTTCTTTTTAGGGCTTCACCTGTGGCATACGGAAGTTCCCAGGCTAGGGGGACAAAACAGAGCTATAGCTGCTGGCCAAAGTCGCAGCCACAGCAACGCAGGATCCGAGCCTCATCTGCAACCTACATTGCAGCTTGTGGCAACACCAGATCCTTAACCCACTGAGTGAGGCCAGGGATTGAACCTGCATCCTCATGGATACTAGTCAGGTTTGTTAACGCTGAGCCACAATGGGAACTCCAGAAAATGGATAAGCTTTATGGTTTGCTTGGATAAGGAACAGGTTTGAGAAAGGAAGATAATGAGTTCAGTTTTAGGCTTGCTGAGTTTGAGGTGCATATAAGATTTTCAAGTGTTATCAAGAAGGAAAATCCTTTCCTGGATTTCAAGACTGAAGGAAAAGGATAATCTAGTTCAAAGGTATAAGTCTATGGATATGGAAGCCAAGGCACAAATTTAGGTTAGATGAAGAGCCAGGGCTGGAACTCAGGGGCTCACCGCCTAGTTCAAGTTTCCTCTTACTGAAGGAGAGTTTCTCTGGAACCCGGAGGTAACCTTCTGAGAGAATTTGGCCAATGCCTTTGCATCTGAGACTAAACTCAATGTATTCAGTTCTGCTAAAGTCTAAACATAGCTCCTGTCTTGTCAATGTCATGGTCTTTCATGACCATTTTTTTTTTTTTTGGCTGCACCTGTGGCATGTGGAAGTTCCTGGGTAAGGGATCAAACCTGCGCCACCACAGCAACCCGAGCCACTGCAGTGACAAAGCTAGGTCCTTAACCCCCTGGGCCACAAGGAAACTCCCCAGTCTTTTGTGATCTTAAATGCAGTTTGTGATTTAGGAGATTATGATCCTTTATCAATTCTCTGGGTAAAGAGACATTTGCTCATTTAACCTTCCTATAGTCTGGAAGGCAGTATTATGGAGACAATGTACAGTGCTTTTTGGGACCATCTGAAAGACCAGCTATCAAGTACTCCCCCTGACTTCACTTGTGCTCTTGAACTTCTGAGAGAAGTTAAGGCGGTGAGTAACCAAATTCCCATTTGTGTATATTAAGTTCCTAAGCATCCCAGACCTTTTGATGATTGATGGCTACCAATTTTCTAAGTAGCATACTTCCTTTCTAAATATGGGCGATTACTTAAGTAGATGATATGGAGAAGCTTCCATTTTTTGTGTGTGTGAGATGAAGCTTGAAAGCTGGGATCTTGCTGTAACAACACAGTATATCATTCAGTTAAGCAGATTTTCACTGAACCTCCATTATGTTATGTGTTTCAGAAGCACATAGATAAATAAGAGAGCCCTTGCCAACAAGGAGCTTATATTTTTGTGTCAAAGGTTATTTCTAGTGACCCTTAATAGTTTTTTTGCCTGTTTCATTTTTGTCCTTTGAAGTAAAACAATATAATAATGTCCTTATCCCTTATTAAGAATGCCTCATCACCTGTGGTGGTATGTATTTTATATTTTTATGTCCTACACTTCTTTTTATCACACTATTGTTTTTATTCATATCTTTATCTCTTTCTGCTTAGAAAATAATATGGCACTGTTAGTACTGATCTCAATGAAGCCTTAAATTAGTTGACCCTTAAGCAGAGAGAAATAATATTCTTTATTAGAAATTTGGAGATCTAGTTTCTGAACCCTCAAAAGATGTAGGATGAGATGCCTTTGTCTTAAGGGGATTGTTCATTGGAGAATGGACTTCTAAACAATTTGGCTCCATTGATTTTCTTTTCTGCCAAGATCTTGCTATCACTGCTGTTACTACGCCAGAACTGCCTAAGAAATGAGGTTGAAGAAGCTCTGGACATAGATCTCCTCAAGCAGGAAGCAGAGCATGGGGCCCTGGATGTCCCCCATCTCTCTAACTACATTCTCAACTTGATGATTCTGCTATGTGCACCAGTCTGAGATGAAGTATTGCAAAAACTAGAGAGCATAACAGATCCTGTGCAGTTACTGGGGTAAGAAACTAGATGCATTGTCTCTGAAATCTGTCTTAGGCACTGTGCCAGAAGACTGTAGGCCAGATACCATGTTATAGCTCCTGACTTGTCTAGCTTTCCTGTACTGAAGAACTGACACCTCTGTTTTTCCTCCCTGGGCTATTAGCTTTTATTTTCCAGGGATGGACTCTCAGAGCCTTTTGATGATCTTAATTCTTTTGGACCCCTTTTAAGAAATGATGCTGTTAAGACAGAGTACAGTCATTCTTTCTTCTAGAGATTTCAAACAGCCTTTTCTCAAAAAATCTCTTACGTATCCTAACTCAAACCCTGTGTGGGGGATAGGAATAAGGATTTTCTCTGTTTCACAGCTAGAAGAACCAAGACTCAGAAAGGTAAAGTGATATGCCCGAAGAGTATTCAATCACATATCATTCCAACTACTCACAGAGAGTTAGGATTTTAGTCATTGTTCTGAGAAGATGGAGCAACTACAATGGAAAGAGCCCTAGTCTGATAACTAAATGGTCAGAAGATGTTCCTGGCTTTGCTAGCAACTCACTCTGTGGCCTTAGGTCCTTGGCAGTGGTCTTTATTTGTAAATTGAAATAGTACTGTGGTTTTTCAGGCCCTTTTTAACTCTAAAACACTGTGATTTTTAGAACTCTTTGCTTGGGTTCCACCACACCACACTAGATCTCCTTTCAGAGTGTAAACATTTGATTTGTTCTTATGACAAGGGTATCTTCCATGTTCTGGGCCTGATGAAAATGGACATGGTGAACTATACTATCCAGAGCCTTCGACCCTACCTGCAGGAACATTCTGTCCAGTATGAACTAGCTAAATTCCAAAAACTCCTCAAAAAGCATCCCAGTATGTTCAAAATTTAAGGCCAGGAGATGGGAGATTTGACCTTGGGTCTGCCTTCTTGGTGACAGAGTATTTTCTGTTTTTTGAATAGGAAGTTTCTTTCTTGGGTAAGGGGTAAGAAGAAGGAACATCTCTATAAGACAGAAAGACCTACAAAATCACTTCTTTATTGACTAAGATTATATCTTCAAGCTTTGGAGTTTGAAGATATTCACATATTCCCTTCTATGTCATAGATCTCCTTGACTGCACCACAAAATGGCCAAACAAAACAGCTCTAGACCTCATTACACCATCTCCAAGTTCTCCTGACTCTCTCAGCTCTCCAGCATGGCCTGTTCACCTCCAAATTGGGCAGCTAACAACTCGGAGCTTCCCAGTTCCACAATGGTGCTATACCAAGGTTACCTGAATCTTCTTGTCTGGGATCCTGACAGTGAAGAGTTTCCTGAGGTAGAAATGTGTGTTAGGGCATTGTTGTTTTGTTTTGTATTCAGTACCTTCACTAGAACCTTCTTCTCCTGACAGCTTGCTCTTCCCTGCCTCATCAGACTCAGCTAATGGACAGAATCCGGCTACAGGACATAGAGTCCCAGTTGAACCAGTTAGCCATCCTCGTCTCAGTGTTGCTAGTTGCCAGAAGTTTCTCTGGTAATGTTTTATTTAACTCACCTGAATTTGTGGATAAACTGAAACATATAACCAAGGCCCTGACAGAAGAATTTAACACCAGGTAAACTTCATAGATCTTTCTGAGAGTTGAAAATAATATGTTGATTTTTGGGCCTTAGACAGTTAATGTATTATTGCTTATTCTTCATCCCAAACCACACAAAGGACCTTGCAAACCATCTGCAAAGGTCATTGGCATCTTTTGATAAATCGTATTAAGGCTTGGGATAGAGACAAAACTATTTCCAAGGAGGAAAGTGTGGAAGCTAGTTTGCTACAAATGATAAAAATGTCATTGTATATTTAAGTGAGTGACACCTTGTGTATATATATTCAGAAGTTGATCAGTTGGGCAATAAAATTGATTGATCATTTGCTACATTCAGAGCCCCACAACCAAAGTAAAAAGAGAAATTAGAAGTTCAGGTCTCTGTGTATTTACAATTTAATTGGTGAAATAGGGAAAATAGCCATGGAAAATGCCTCAGAAAATCAAAATAGTGTTTGAATAAAGTTTATGGGACTAAAGAATACTGGGTGGATCCAAAGATGGAACTGAACCCATGTTAAATTTATCTTTTTTTCTTTGAATTGGAGTAGAGTACTACATGTATGAATTAGTTGGCACCTTGAGGGTAGCAATGAAGGTATTTCACACATTGGGCCCTGCTATCTATTAGTGTTGGAGAGCTAGAATTCATTTCTCAGTGCACCTGGCTTCTGGTTTGGGGCTTTCCAGGCTTTGCCCCTATGCCATGGTCACTCTACTTTCTATCCTTCATTATCTAGGCCTGAAGAGGCTCTGGTGAGTGTAAGCAAACAAGTGTCTCAGGAAATCCATGAAGGCCTCAAGGACATTGGTCTCACTGCCCTGAGTAGTGAAAAGACCGCATCTCTTATAGGCCAACTTCGGAA
The DNA here is from genome assembly GCF_016906955.1 of Phacochoerus africanus. Classification (NCBI taxonomy): domain Eukaryota; kingdom Metazoa; phylum Chordata; class Mammalia; order Artiodactyla; family Suidae; genus Phacochoerus; species Phacochoerus africanus. The sequence goes on along the minus strand of NC_062560.1, from coordinate 87,841,578 downwards.
CATTGCCAAGAAAGAGAACTGTGTTGTAGCATCATTGGTAAGAGTCCCCATGGTGGTGGTAGTGGTGGTGGTGGTGGTGGTGGTGGTGGTGGGTAACAGTAATGTAGAGAAGGTGGACTTAACCCTGGAAATCAGTTATGAAGCCATTTAAAAATGGAAAAGCATGATCATTGGGAAAGTCTTTTGGTTTTAGTTTCCTTATGTATAATGTGCAGGATTGAAATAGATCTCTTTCAGTTTGAAGAGTGAAGATACAATTTTAAGGTATATCTGCAGCTGGGATGTGTAATTTTCAGGCATGAGATACTGTCCTACCAACCCAGTAATCCCTGGTCATTCCCTAACTATAGTTCAAGACCTGTGATGGGAAAAGCTTTCTCTATCCCATGCTTTAAGTTACCATGCAGGTCCCTACTCCCCTCCAAGGAACTGATGCTAACTTAGGCTGTAGGACATAGTCCATGTTGGAATGGAAGCATTGAAGTTGGCTACCTTGCTTCTAATTTTTGTGTCTTGACATAGTCTGATTTGGGTGTGGGGGCCTGAACTTGGTACGCTGCCTGAAATATGTGTCCTTAGAATTTCAGGTACAAGGTCTAGGATCCTCTTGTTAGGTCATATGCATGCCAGAAGCTCCCTTAGAGTTAAGTAATATGACGAGCAGCTGGAAATTTACTATCTTGACATTTTTGGATCATGCATTGCTTTGGGAGCCTGATGGCATTCCTTCCTCCAAAATAAAACAATCAAATCTCATGTATATGGTTTACCTAAATGAATGCGTAGGTCAATGAACATCTCAGTTAATTTAAACTTTGGTGAACAGAAGGTGCAAGGGCATTGTGAATTTCTTCTAAAGTCTCTTTGATGTTTCCCTTTAAACTTTTCTTTTGCTCACAGATAAGTGGATCCGCTTGTTTCTCAAATGCTGTTTGGTTCGTGGTATGCAGGAATCTCTGCTAGACTTCCCTGGAGGCTTTATTTTCATCAAGGGAGAGTTGGCATAACTGGGTTGGAAGTTTGTCAGTCTGATGCATCACAATCAGCAGGTATTTAGCCCCTGTTATGATGAAATTTTAAGAGACATCATCCTTCCAGCTCAGGCACAAGAAACACAAGTGGAGTCTATCTGATAGTGCTGGACCCCAACTATTGCAACAGGGACCCAAGAGAGAGGGCTCAGCACATTCCTGGGATGACGTCACCTATGGCCATCAGAGCAGCTTCTTCCTCACTATAGCCTGGACACAGGGCTGCAGAGTTCAAGCATATAAACACCAAATGGCCCAATCCCCTTCATAATAAACTTCTGAACTGAAAGACAACCTCAGTTCCTTCTGTGTTGCAACTTAATCCAGGTTCTGTGCATTTATCCCCTACTCTCTGAGAAGCTGGTGACCCCTCAGTTTATCCTTCACTGGCTGAGCATTCTTTTTTTTTTTTTTTCCTTTTTTTAGGACTGCACCTGCACAATATGGAGGTTCCCAGGCTAGGGGTCGAATCGGAGCTGTAGCTGCCAGCCTATAGCACAGCCACAGCAATGCCAGATCAAGCCACATCTGCAACCTATACCACAGCTTGTGGCAATGCCAGATCCTTAACCCACTGAGTGAGGCCAGGGATTGAACCCGCATCCTCGTGGATGCTAGTCGGGTTCTTAACCCGCTGAGCCATAGCAGGAACTCCCTGGTTGAGGATTCTTTAGTATGCTGGCCTGAGCAGGCATCAGGGCATTGGGTGTTAGCATTACTTTGTCTGATGGAAAATCATTTCCTTGAGGGCTATGAAAACTTCTCGTGGAATTTTCCAGGGTATGAGTTCTGGAAGTATAAGAGCTTCTGGAATTCAGAAGTACACTGAGTCACAGATCAAGAGGGGACATAGAACCCCTTTTCCAGTATCAAATTTTCCCTATAATTTTTAAAGATACAGTAATAGTAAGAGCCCCCATGTCCTGTTCTGCCGTGGAGCACTAAGCAGTATGAAAACTGGGGACTGGATGAAAGGCAGTATTGCCTGCTAACAAGCACTCAGTTGAGGTAAGTTCTCAGCCTCAAGTGATCCTGGGGGTCAGGTTTGGAGTCTTTGAGACCAGCACCAAATCCAAGCAGTTAGGTCACTGACACTTGTATCAACCTCATCTCTGGTCCCATTCTGTAGCAGAATCAATGTCCTATTTTCACATTTCTGGGCTTAGAACACCCCATTCTTCTTGACAGAAATGATGTGGGTGTCCAAGGGTAGGGCAGCCATCATGCTTCTTTCCACTTGTAATCTCAGTCTATGCAAATGCAAGTACATATTATAATAATAGATAATGTTTATGAACACCTATGTGCTAGGCACTCTTTCGCACTTTCTACATATATGATTTTATTTATTCCTCCAGTTTATCTCCAGTCTATTTTTTCAGTTCTAGTGTAGTGTGGCACAAGACAGTCTAATTGGGAGTTGAAGACTGTTTTTGTTTTTTTTTAATTTTTCTCTGTCTTCTCTGGCTGAGTGAGTTGAGGGAAAATCTCTTTCACATTTCCGGACTTTTTATCCTTTTTTATAAAATTATGTATTGGATCAAATTAGTGATTTTAATATTTAATCTTATACAGTCCTTTTTTTTTTGAAATTAAGTATTCCCAGAAGGCCATGAATGAGATTAAAAAATGGTAGCTTGAGTTGAAGCAGAGCTGAAAGAGGCAGTTTTGAGGATTTTTTTTAATGGTTGATAAAATTTTATTTTTTAAAAATTTTTTTATTTTTTAATTTTTTAAATTTCCACAATACATTATTTTTTTCTACTGTACAGCATAGTGACCCAGTTACACATACATGTATACGTTCTTTTTTCTTACATTATCATGCTCCATCATAAGTGACGAGACATAGTTCCCAATGCTTCACAGCAGTATCTCATTGCCAATCCATTCCAAAGGCAATAGTCTGCATCTATTAACCCCAAGATCCCAATCCATCCCACTCCCTCCCCCTCCCCCTTGGCAATCACAAGTCTATTCTGCAAGTCCATGATTTTCTTTTCTGTGGAAAGGTTCATTTGTGCCATATATTAGATTCCAGATATAAGTGATATCATATGGTATTTGTCTTTCTCTTTCTGACTTAACTTCACTCAGGATGAGAGTCTCTAGTTCCATCCATGGTGCTGCAAATGGCATTATTTTATTCTTTTATATGGCTAGTAGTATTCCATTGTGTATATATACCACTTCTTCTGAATCCAATCATCTGTTGGTGGACATTTGGGTTGTTTCCATGTCTTGGCTGTTGTGAATAGAACTGCAGTGAACATGCGGGTGCATGTGCCTTTTTTAAGGAAAGTTTTGTCCAGCTATATGCCCAAGAGTGGGATTGCTGGGTCATATGGAAGTTCTATGTATAGATTTCTGAGGTACCTCCATACTGTTATCCATAGTGGTTGTACCAGCTTGCATTCCCACCAGCAGTACAAGAGGGTTCCCTTTTATCCACACCCCCTCCAGCATTTGTTATTTGTGGACTTAATGATGATAGCCATTCTGACTGATGTGAGGTGGTACCTCATGGTAGTTTTGATTTGCATTTCTCTAATAATCAGGGATGTTGCACATTTTTTCATGTGATTGTTGGCCATCTGTACATCTTCCTTGGAGAAATGTCTATTCAGGTCTTTTGACCATTTTTCCATTGGGTTGTTGACTTTTTTGCGGTTGAGTTGTAGAAGTTGTTTGTATATTTTAGAGATTAGGCCCTGTCAGTTGCATCATTTGAAAGTATTTTCTCCCATTCTGGAAGGTGTCTTTTTGTTTTCTTTTTGGTTTCCATTGCTGTGCAAAGCTTTTCAGTTTGATCAGGTCCCATTGGTTTGTTTTTGCTTTTATTTCTGGTGCTTTGGGAGACTGACCTGAGAAAATATTCATAAGGTTGATGTGAGAGAATGTTTTGCCTATGTTCTCTTCCAGGAGTTGGATGGTGTCTTGTCTTTAAGCCATTTTGAGTTTATTTTGGTGCATGGTGTGAGGGTGTGTTCTAGTTTCATTGCTTTGCATGCAGCTGTCCAGGTTTCCCAGCAAGTCCTGCTGAAAGGACTGTCTTTTTCCCATTTTATGTTCTTGCCTCCTTTGTCGAAGATTAATTGACCAGAGGTGTCTGGGTTTATTTCCGGGTTCTCTATTCTGTTCCATTGTTCTGTCTGTCTGTTTTGGCACCAGTAGCACACTGTCTTGATGACTGTGGCTTTGTAATATTGCCTGAAATCTGGGAGAGAGATGCCTCCTGCTTGGTTTTTGTTCCTCAGAATTGCTTTGGCAATTCTGGGTCTTTTGTGGTTCCATATAAATTTTTGGATTGTTTGTTCTAGTTCTGTGAAAAATGTCATGGGCAATTTGATAGGGATTGCATTGACTCTGTAGATTTCTTTGGGTAATATGGCCATTTTTACAATACAACCCAGGAGCATGGAATATCTTTCCATTTCTTTACATCTTTAATTTCCTTGATTAATGTTTTATAGTTCTCAGCATATAGGTCCTTCACCTCCTTGGTCAGGTGTATTCCCAGGTATTTGATTTTTTCGGGTGCAATTTTAAAAGATATTGTGTATTTGTATTCCTTTTCTAAAGTTTCATTGTTAGTATACAGAAATGTGACTGATTTCTGAATGTTTCTCTTATATCCTGCTGCTTTGCTGAATTTGTTGATCAGTTCAAGTAGTTTTTGGGTTGAGTCCTTAGAGTTTTCTATATATAGTATCATGTCATCTGCATACAGTGACAGTCTCACCTCTTCTCTTCCTATTTGGATGCCTTTTATTTCTTTTGTTTGCCTGATTGCTGTGGCTAGGACTTCCAGTACTATGCTGAATAACAGTGATTAGAGTGGGCATCCTTGTCCTGTTCTAGATTTTAGTGGGAAGCCTTTCAGCTTTTCTCTGTTGAGTATTATATTTGTTGTGGGTTTGTCAAACAAGGCTTTGATTATGTTAAGGAAGGTTCCCTCTATACCCACTTTGGAAAGATTTTTTATCACGAATGGATGTTGGACTTTGTCAAATGCTTTTTCTGCATCTATTGAGATGATAATGTGGTTTTTGACCTTTCTTTTGTTAATGTGGTGTATGACATTGATTGATTTGTGAATGTTGAACCATCCTTGTTAACCTAGGATGAATCCCATCTGGTCATGGTGTATGATCTTTTTGATATGTTTTTGGTTTCGGTTGGCTAAAATTTTGTTGCGATTTTTCATGTCTATATTTATCAAAGATCTTGGCCGATAGTTTTCTTTTTTGGTGGTATCTTTGTCTGGTTTCAGTATTAGGGTGATGGTGGCATCATAGAATATCTTTGGGAGTGTTCCTTCTTTTTCAACTTTTTGAAAAAGTTTAAGGAAGATGGGAAAAAATTCCTCTTTGTATGTTTGGTAGAATTCTCCTGTGAAGCCATCTGGTCCTAGACTCTTATTTGTAGGGAGTGTTTTTATGACACATTCAATTTTATTTCTAGTGATCGGTCTTTTTCAGTTGATCTATTTCTTCTTGATTCAGTTTTGGCAGGCTGTAAGTCTCTAGAAAGTTGTCCATTTCTTCTAGTTTTGAGGATTGTTTGAAGCCACTGGTTTAGATGATCTTGAAATATTACTGTATTATTTTCCTATGGCTGCTGTAACAAATGACCATGAACCTAGTGGCTTAAAAAATATATATACATTTATTCTCAAGTCAAAATCAATTTTACTAGGTCCATCCATGTTGCTGCAAATGGCATGAGTTCATTCTTTTTATGGCCTAGTAATATTCCACTGCATATATCTACCACATCTTCTTTATCCATTCCTCTAGAGATTATCATATTAAGTGAAGTTAGTCAAGTCAGTGAAAGACAAGCATCATATGCTATCACTTATATGTGGAATCTTTAAAAAAAGGACACAAATGAACTTATTTGCAGAATAGAAACAAACTCACAGACTTTGAAAAATTTGTGGTTACCAAAGGGGACAGGTTCAGGGGAGGACTGGAGTTTCGGATTGGCATATGCATACTGAGGTATATGGAATGATTGGCCAGCAGGGACCTGCTGTGTAGCACAGAGAACTTTACCCAATATTCTGTGATAATTTATGTGGGAAAAGAATCTGAAAGAAAACAGATGTGTGTAAGTGTGTAACTGAAATACTTTGTTTTACAGCAGAAATTATCACAACCTTGTAAGTCAACTATACTTCAATAAAATTTTTAAAAATGAAAAAAAATCAACTCTACTGTGTCTAAATCAAGATTTTGGCAAGGCCACTGTCCCTTTAGCCACCTTTCTCTAGGGTAGAAATTTCTAAGCTTGCCTTTTTTACTTCTAAACCTGCTTTCTTATATTCCTTGCCTTGTGACCCATTCCTCCATCATTCAAGTCAGCAACATAGTATCTTTCTTTGGTCATCACATTACCTCCTTTGGTGTCAAATATCCCTCTCCCTTCCTCTTTATTATTATGTTATTATTACATTTAGGGCCCACCAAGATAAAGTCCCCATATCAAGATCCTTAATCACATCTGCAAAATTCCTTTGCCAAATAAGGTTTCAGAAACTAGGGTTTGGATATCCTTGGAAGCTATTATTCAGCCTACTACAGTCTGCCTTCTGACCCCCAAAGATTCATATCCATCCTTCATGTGAAATACATTCACCTCATCCCAATATTCCCCAAAGTCTCAATATATTACATATCAATTTAAGTCTAAAATCTCACCTGTAAATCATTTAATTAGATAAGTATGTGAGAAACTGGGTATGATCCTCCATGTGACAAAATTTTTCTCTGTCAGTGGGTCTGTAAAAAAAAAACTTTACCTCTTCTCAAATTACAGTGGTGGGATAGGCATAGGATAACACTTACATAGGATAATAGTTACAGACCTCCTCACTCCAAAGAAAGAAAAGAGTTATTGGTTCCAAGCAATCTTGAAATCCAACCAGGCAAACTTCACCAGGCTGAAAAACCTGGGAATATTCCTCTGTGCTGGTGGTTCTACTCTTTGTGCCTAAGGTTCTGTACTTTACATACAAGGCTCTGTACTCAGAGTCATTGTTCCATTTTTATTGAAGGATAGTACATGTTTGCAGCCGAGTACTTTTTATCAGTTTATTTCTTGCCTTTAGGATTTTGAGAGTCCAGGAATCTTCCTTCTTCATTTCATCGTCTCTTTGTCCCTTTCAGTTCAAATTGGCAGTGTTTCTTTTGATATAACATTCTCAAAAACCTTATCGTTCTACTGTGTATGTCAAGGATTCACACCATTTTTTCAGAGGATCTTTACAGATTCCTCAATAATCCTATCTCTATTCCTGGATTCTGCTGAGAAGGTTGAGGGGATCCATAAGTCATATTTTAATCTCCTCAGAGAGCCGTTGTGTGAATGAATAATCTGATCTTTTCATCTTTCCAAAGCTCTAGCATAAGGTTTTCCAGCCATGCCCTTAGCTTTCTCTTCAGGACATGCTTTCCTCATAGTGAATCTCTTAATTTTGGCATCTTTTACCATCTGAATAGGCTTAGAATTTCCCAAGTCATGAAGTCCTGGTTCCTTTATGCTTAACAGTTAATTCTTATTTTTTTACTATAAGTAGCAAGAAACCAGGCCATACATTCAACATTTTACTTGGGGAGTTCCTGTTGTAGTGCAGTGGAAACAAACCTGACTAGTATTCATGAGGAAGTGGGTTTGATCCCTGGCCTCACTTAGTTAGTCAAGGATTCAATACTGCTATGAGTGGTGGTGTAGGTTGCAGATGCAGATCCCACGTTCCTGTGGCTGTGGCATAGGCCAGCAGCTGTAGCTCTGATTCGATCCCTAGCCTGGGAAATTTCATATGCCATGGGTATGGCCCTAAAAAGCAAATAATAATAATAATAAAAACCACTTTACTGGGAATCCTCCTCACATTATCAAGTGCATCCCTTACAAGTTCTGCTTTTTACACAAATAGAAAACACAATTGAGCTGAGTGTTCTGCCACTTTATTTATTTATTTATTTATTTATTTATTTATTCATATTGTCTTTTGTCTTTTTAGGGCCACACCTGTGGCATATGGAGGTTCCCAGGCTAGAAGTTGCCAGCCTACACCACAGCCACAGCAACTCGAGATCCAAGCCGAGTCTGCAAACTACACCACAGCTCATGGCAATGCCAGATCCTCAACCCACTGAGCAAGGCCAGGATCAAACCTGAGTCCTCATGGATACTAGTTGGGTTTGTTAACCACTGAGCCACGATGGGAACTCCTGTGTTCTGCCACTTTATATCAAGGTGACCCTTTCGTCCAGTTTCCAAAAACATGGCCCCTATTTCCTTCTGAACCCTCATCAGCAGTGCCTTTAAGGTTTATATTTCTACCAAAAATGTGTGACAATTTAGGTATTCTCTAGAACTTCTCTAGAGAATACCTAAATTGCTGTGCAAGTCACTTCCTTCTGCTGCTATTTTTAGAGATTAAAAATTCCTCATTTTAAAAATAATTCAAGGGTTTTTAGTATATTCATTATGATGTACAATTATCACCACAATCTAACTCAAGAACATTACCATCATCCTAAAAAGAAACCCTGTGCCTATTAGCTATCAGTCCCAATTCATTATTTCCCCCATGCCTGGATTCACTGAGCTACATTTCTGGGGGATCCTTTGAGTTATGTCCCTATGGCCCCATGGTGGCTTAGCTCTGGGATGAGCCCAGCAAAGGGAAGGGAGCAAAGCACTGTAGCTGACAACTGTCTACCTTATGCTGGAGTGGCAGCTGCCCTCCCAAGATAAGGACCTCAGTAGTGGGGTAAATAGTTAAAGAGGGCAGTTTCTCTGAGGGTTAAGCTGTCTGGAAGTGTGAGAAGACTCTCTTTGAACATAACCTCACCTCAAGATCTCAAGTCCCATAGCTAGAGAGGGGACAGAGAGTCTTGATGACTGGGTCTATGTATTTCTTATTTCCTCATGCCACCTTAGATCTTTAGCACTGAGATTTTGTTCAAGTTCCCAGATACAGAGGTGCCCATTGCCCTGGACTTCTGGACCTTCTGCACTAGTTCATAGGCCACTATAAATGCCTGTCCCAAGGTCAGGATGGTCTCATAAGTCACATCCTGAGAGAAAACATCAAACCAAAAGAATCTGTGACTCGGAAGCTACTTTTTGCTCTGTCACTAATGCTTGTGCTGTTCTCATACCCCTACAAAGAGCAGGCACAGGCATCATCCAGATGAGAAATTAAACTGACAACATGAGCTACACTTATGTGATTCTAACCAAATTACCCAATTTAATCTTTCATTATTTTTTTTATTTTAATAGCTGCACCTGTGGCATATGGACGTTCCCAGGCTAGGGGGCAGATTGACGCTGCAGCTGCTGGCCTACACCATAGCCACAGCAACGCCCCATCTGAGCTGCATCTTCAACCTACATTGTAGCTTGAGGCAACACCAGATCCTTAACCCATTGAGCAAGTCCAGGGATCAAACCTGCATCCTCACAGAGACAATGTCAGGTCCTTAACCCTCTGAGCCACAATGGGAACTCCAAATTTAATCTTTAAAACACCCAATGAGGTTGGTTATATTAAATCCCCCCTCCCTTTTTGTTACGGATAAGGAGTTAGGCACAGTGAAGTTAAGCTGTATGTGGAAATCATACAGCTAGTAAGTGGCAGAACCGAGAATCAAAGAAAGGCAGGTTGTTCCCAAACCCCGTCATCTTAACCTCACTGACACAAGGCAAATGATAGGTTTGACACATACAAATAGAAATGTATTGGCTCCAGATTCTGGATACTAGATGTGTGAAATCAAGGTGTTAGTAGGGTTCATTCCTGAGAGCTGTGACGGAAGGATCTGTTCCAGGCCTCTTTTCTTAACTTTATGTGGCTTCTCTGTGTCTCTTCACATCATCTTCATTATATGTCTGTCTCTGTACAGATATCTCCCTTTGATGACGACACCATTCATATTTGATAGGGACCCATTCTACTCCAGTATGATTTCATCTTAACCTATTATACCTGCAACAGCCCTATTTCCAATAAGGTCTCATTCCTAGGTACTGGGGATTTGGACTTCAACATATGAATTTGGGGAGGGAATTCAATTCAATCCATGACATGGGCTCCATCATTATCTCTCTCCCATCTCTCTGTGGGCTGTAAGGATGTGCTCCCTCTTCAGAGAGGCCAGTGGCATCCATAAAAAAGCTTGAGCAGAAATTGGAGGAAAGAAATTCTATTGCCAGGAAAGGCATAGGTGCCATCCAGGGGAAGATGGGGCAGCATTTCAGATAAAGTATCAGACTGATAGTTTGGTGAATAGGGACAGCATGTTAACAAAGGGGAAGCCTGCACAAGATCAAAGCCTTGCCTGATACAGGAGATCATTTTCTAGAAGCTAGAAAACCTTCTGCCACTAGAACGTTGGGAAAACCCCTTCCTCCTCTGTGCTTTAGTGGCATCATTTGTTACCAACAGAATCGTGTTCTTCCCCCAATTCTTATGTTGAAGTCTTATCCTTCCACTGTCTAAGAATGTGACTGTATTTGAAGATAGGGCCTTTTAGAAGGTAATGAAGTTGAGTCTGTTAGCATGTGCCCTAACCCAATTTGACTGGCATTCTGCTATGAAGAGGAGGTTAGAACACAGCAGAGAGATACCACAGATGTATGAGCACAGAGGGGCTGCTATGTCGAAGAGGCAGCAAGAAGGCAGACATCTGAAAGCCAAGGAGAGAGTCCTCGGAAGAAACCATACCTACCAACACCTTCATCTTGAGCTTCTGGCTTCTAGAACTGTGAGAAAATAAATTTCTGTTGTTTAAGCCACCTAGTCTATGGTATTTTATTACAGCAGACCTAGAAATATAATATACCCCTAAATACAGAGGAATTGGACTGGATGATAGCTAAGGTTTCATTCATGCACCAAACAATCACTAAGTGCTGATCAGGTTCCAGGTAATGAAGCAATCCTGTGGATGTTATATGTTCTAAGATGACATTCTGCTAGGGACTGAGCAAGGTCCTGGGGTTCCCTAGCTATCGGTCTACTTCAGGGCGTGCCTTTACAACTGACCTCCCAAACCTCCAGAAAGTGTGCTCTCCTATCATTACTTTATCACCTTTCTTTGATGAAGGTTAGGGTCCTAGGAACAGCAAGGCATCCTTTCACCCCATTTATTTTATTTTGGTTAGGGTCGGCACAGTATCTCATCTCACCTGCTCTAGCTCTGAGGTTTTTTCCCGTGGATATGGCCACTGAGAAGATGAAGGGTTCACATACAACCAGTTCCTTTCTCTAACACAAGGGTTACAGAATGTCAGGATCACAAGAGGCAGTACCTATAGGGGAATTACATGATCATTAAGGGAATGATGCTTATAAGAAGCCAAATGGAAGCAATGGAATCCACAGTTGTGCACTAGGGCAGGCGGTTGGGACTATAGGCAGAGATCCCAGGAAGAAGAACAGTCCAGACACAAGTTCTGGAACAAAGTGTTGGGAGCAGAGAGTGATGCACAGGAGTCAGAAGTATTTTCAGGAAAGGCATATAAGTTAGTTGGAGATGAAGGATGGAAAAGGACATCATTAAGGCCACTCCTTCTGGAGCTCAAACTGCTGCTCCTGGGGCACCTTCCACACAAAGTATCATGGGCCCTCTTTAGGGACAGACAGGGGTCCACCATCCACCCCACCAGCCACCCATGTAAGATATGCATCTTATTGGAGGCATCCATGACCTTCATGCTTTTGTACTTAATGGGCAGTAGAGAAGCAACATGCAGGAAATAATGCCTCTTCACAGAGCTAATCCCACATGGATTTCACAGTCAGCCTCCCTGCCACCCTATCTCTAGGGAGAGTGTGCCTGGGCCCAGATAAATTAATAGAGCAGTGGCCACTGGACTGTCATGGCCAGGGTTCCCATTTGCTGTTTTCCATACCAATCTGTCCCCCCACCTCACACTCTATGCCCATACCACTGACAATTGAGCCACTCCTTGGAACAGATATCCACAGTGGACTGTGTCCCTTGCACATCTTTGAACACCATGGATACCAGATACTGTGGAAATAAGGAGGAAGTGACAGGGCTGAGGAAGCTGCATTGCCTCCCTGGGGAATCTGACAAATCTAGGACCATCGTGCTCTCAGTGTTCTCTAGTGAAAACCACCAGGAACACATCTGCAACCAAACAAATTTGGGCTTTTTCATCATTGCATTGATGAAGAATGCACACCATGGAGACCCATTGGGGGAGTCTCTATAAGCGGGTACTAGCGAGGACTTGTAGAATTTGGACTTGAGTTAAATGATTCTGTGGAATGTTCATGGAAGTGGAGATTGGCTCTGGATTGTGTGGTATTAGAAAGTAGAGATAATTTGGGGAAAATGACTAGAATGAACAGTGTGTGATTTCAGAGACTGGGTCATAAAAGTCACTGTGGCTTCCCGCTATTTCTCTCTCTCTCTGTTGCTCTGTCTCTCTCTCTTTCATCTCACCCCTTGGGTCACTGCTCCAAAGAAAGCCATCTGCCATGTTGTGAGAACACTCAGGCAAACTTTGTAGAGGCCTATGTGGCAAGGAACTGAGGCCTCCAGCTAATGACTATGTGAATGAGCTATCTCAGAAGCAGATCTTATAGCTCCAAATAGGCCTTTCTATAACAACCTTGGCCTACATATTGATTGCAAACTTGGAAGAAAACTTGAGCCAGAGTCATTCCTGAATTCTTGCTGACACAAATTATGAGGTAATAGATTTTTTAAAAAAATTTTAAGCCACAATAGTTTGGGGTTATTTGTTACACAGTGATAGTCAACTACTACATTAGCTGAACTGTAAAATGGGAGTGATTATTCTTCACCAACAGAGGCTTATGGAGGTCAAATGAGGGTGTATTCACAGATATTCATTCATTCATTCTCCCTCTCATACACATTCAGGCAAAGATTCTTCCTTAGCAGAGTCTAGAGCTGAAGAGAGCTTCCTGCAACATGTTTCAGAGACCTAGTGCACTCTATGTTAAGAGGGCAGTCAAACAATATTTTAGGTTCACAAGTCACATATTTCAGAATCAAAGTGAGTCTGTGTAATGTTTTTGTTAATAAATATTAATATTTGTTTCATGTTCCTGAATATTTTCCTAAATATTCAGACAGAGATTTGCCTGAAAGGCTTAATTATAACTCTGTCAACTAAAGACAGCTCTACAGCAGCAATCATCTTCAATTTCACAATGAGTTGGAACGATGTATCTTCAGGCAGAAATGTCAATGGCTCACTCTTTCCAGAATTCAAGGCAGAGCACATGGAAATATTAACACTTTTAACAAACCTCATCTAAAACCTTATCATCTAAAATGCTAGTCTTTTGGAGTTCCCATTGTGGCTCAGTGGGTTAAGAACCAGGCTAGAATCCATGAGGATTGGGGTTTGATCCCGGACCTCACTCAGTGGGTTAAAGGATCTGGCGTTGCCATGAGCTGTGGTGTAGGTCACAGAGAGGGCTTGGATCTGGCATTGCTGTGGCTGTGGTGTAGGCTGGCAGCTGCAGCTTTGATTTGATCCCTAGCACGGGACCTTTCATATGCTGCACTTTTGACTCTAAAAAGAGGAGAAAGAAAAAAAATGCTAGGCTATTATTTATTTATTTTACAGCTGCATCAGTGGCATATGGTAGTTCCTGGACCAGGGGTTGAATCAGAGCTGCAGCTGCAGGCCAATGCCACAGCCATGGCAATACGGGGCCTGCAACTCTGGACCCAAGTTGCATCTATAACCTACACTGCAGCTTGCAGTCACATTGTAGCTTGAGGCAACACCAGATCCTTAACCCACTGAGCAAGGCCATGGGTCAAACCTGCATCCTCATGGAAACTGTGTCAGCTTCTTAACCCACTGAGCCCCAACGAGAACATCCAAAATGCTAGGCTTTTATATCACTAGTTTAATTGCACAGCATACTCTTCTCACCTGAGCCTCAAACTCTCAGTTACCGCTTCGTGTGGAACAAGGTGAATGTTAGGACCCACCACCACTGCGGGCTGTGATCTATGAAATGTTTGACAACCAAGGCCTTCCAACAGCTATCTAGATCACCATTAATGTGCCTCCACCTTCACCAAGTGTGAAGTTCCTTGTATCTCTGTCTGTCTCTCCAGCTGTGTTTGTGTGTCTGTAGGGGAGGCATGGGCTGAGCATCTTAGTTGATGCTGAAAGGAGCTTTAGTTTCAGTGCGTGCCCTGAGCAGGCAGCCTGCACACAGGGTGACAAAGCCATGGCTCTTGCTGACTACAAGTCCACTAGGGCCCTGGGTATGAAGTGAACTCCAAACTCATAAGAGGCACTGGGCAGGAAGTGTGTGAAAGTAAAGGCTGTGGGGAAAAGGAACACGCAAGGATGGAGCCATGTCTGCATATCTGTCTGCCTCTGTACAGGGCCCTTCACTCAGAATTTCTCCTCCACACACTGGGAAAATTTCAACCCCCAAGCTTCGGCAGCAGAGACAATGGGGGCTGGAATATTGGCCATAAAGAGAGATGGTGAAGGGGCCCATACTGGGCTCGACCTCCTCAGCTCCTTGGGGATTTCTCTATCCCACAGATTTCTAAAAGGATGGGAACATTTTACATTTTAAGCAAACAATATAAACATTTTAAACTTTAATAAATTCTTCCAAGTGAAACAAATTATAAAAATGTGAAGTAAAATCTCCCAATATGTGAGAAGAGCCTATTTCCCAACACTCTTTCTACCTAAAATTAGTGTATTCTCTACCCCAGCCTTTCAACTTCTGAAAACTTATTTCATGCATTTTCTCAAGTTTTGCATTAGAATCTTTCTTTTCTTTTTTTCTTTTCTTTCTTTCTTTCTTTCTTTCTTTCTTTCTTTCTTTCTTTCTTTCTTTCTTTCTTTCTTTCTTTCTTTCTTTCTTTCTTTCTTTCCTTCCTTCCTTCCTTCCTTCCTTCCTTCCTTCCTTCCTTCCTTCCTTCCTTCTTTCACCTTGCTTCCTCCCTCTCCCTCTCTTTCTTTCTTTTTCTTTTTGCTTTCCTTTTCTTCTTCTCCTTTTTTTTTCTTTTTGCTCTTTAGGGCTGCATCTGCAGCATATGGAAGTTCTCAGGCTAGGGGATGAATTAGAGCTGCAGCTGCTGGCCCACACCACAGCCACAGCAATGCCAGATCCTTAACCCACTGAGTGAGGCCAGAGATTGAACCTGCAACCTCATGGATACTAGTTAGGTTTGTAACCTGCTGAGCCACAACAGGAACTCCTCTGTTGCTCTTAATGATATTTCTAAGTTGATATAATTTTGTCTTTGTACAAAGTTATTTTTATAACAAGGGTATTAACCTTTTGCCGGCAATATATATGGGAATGTTTCTTCCCGTATCTTCTTATTCCTTTGAATTTTTTGTAAGCAAGGTTGTTTCTTTTTAAATTTAAATAATTTTTATGATTAAGAAAATAATGTGGTTCAATGTTTAAAAGTTAATGAAGAGTACTTGAAGGTCACAGAACTCCAGCCTTTGGATGGACCAGTGTTACAGAGCATCTCCAAGCATTGGATGCTCCAAGAGCAGTGAGGCACACTTTAGGCTTTAGGGTAAATTCAGACTTTTAGTCCCTGCTCTCTGTTTTCCTAGTTCTATACTCTGTGGCAAGTGACTAACTGGCTCTTTCACCTCCTTGATTGTTAAGGCAGTGAAAATAATACCTAATTTTGAAAGATCTGACAAGTATTGAAAGAGATCAACTAACATGTTCCATCCATGCTTCTCTGTGGTGACTTTATACCTGTCCCTCAGGTGTCCATCCCCATGTCCATAACTGGGCTTGTTCCTACACACCATGGCTTCTCAGGAGCTAACCACATAATGATTGTAGCTGTGTAAAGGACTGATTATGGTTCCTATTTTCTTATTTATGTTCTCTGTATTTCTAGACTACAGAAAATATTTTATTGTCTTAATTCAAAATCACATTTGTGCCATCTTTGCTCTGACTCCAAGCTTGTAATAGCCACTGGCCTCCTCAGCAGAGTGTGATGATATATCTTTTACAATCTTCATCTTTGACATGATAGGGAAGATGAGATTACTGAGCAGGAGATTTTGTCATACTTTCATTTTACTTATTCTTTCTGCAATTGCAAAAATAACCATTTAGCAAAATTTGTTTCCTTTTGTCAAATAACATTTTTGTTGAAGAAAATTGATAACATGGAGGTCACTGGTTACTAAAGAACTGGTTATAAAGAAAGTTATGTATGTATATGTGTATGAGAGAGAATGTCAATATAAATAAATGTATGTATGTACACACACACTCTCTCTCTTTCCACCACATAAGACATACATACTTTGTGTATGTGTATAACATTTTTCCTAACCAGAAGTATGTTTCCACAATCTTCCCAAACAGAAATATACCACAAAATTACCAGAATTTTATGTCAATTATTTTTGATGATTTCAAACAATAAATTTGCCCCCCAAATAAGTGCAATGGAGAAATATGTGCTTATTATAACAAACTTTCTTGTATCTTTCATGATGCACAGCAAGATGTCCACTCTTGATAATTCAGATTTTATCCTCCAGATATATTTTCATGTGTATAATATTATATAGATAGGTTAACATGAACAAATATACTCTTCCTAAAAAAATTTTTTTTTTGTCTTTTGTTCTTTTAGGGCCGTACTGTGGCATATGGAGTTTCCCAGGCTGGGGGTCTAATCGGAGCTGTTGCTTCCAGCCTACGCTGGAGCCACAGCAACACCAGATCCAAGCCTTGTTTGCGACCTACACCACAGCTCATGGCAACGCTGAATCCTTAACCCACTGAGCAAGGCTCAGTGATAGAGCCTGCAACCTCATGGTTCCTAGTCTGATTCGTTTCCGTTGAGCCATGATGGGAATTCCTACTCTTCCTAAAATATTTGTATCAGAGTATATATACTTTTTTTAATTCACTTTTTATTATTTACCTCATTGTTTTTTGTACTTTAATTTTTATATGTTTAATTGTGATTCATAGTTCTTTTATGAATTATTTCACCGTAGATGTTGAACAACATTCTTTTAGGCTATCAGATATACAGTCGTCCTCGGTATCTGCAGGAGATTGTTCAAGGAGCTCCTGTGGGTACCAAAATAGGCAGATGCTCAAGTCCTAGAGTTGGCCCTCCATATCCGATTTTGCATTTGCAGATTCAACCAACTGTACACAGGTCATGTGGTACTATTTATATTTACTGAAAAAAAAACCTCTGCATGTAAGAGGACCCTTGAGTATAAAACCATGTTGTTCAAGGGTCAATTGTATTCATATGCTAAGAATTTGCTTATAAACATGTTCTAAATATTTTTTTGATAATTCACCTTTCTTTGTATGAGATTTTTCTGAATGTATAGACAAGATCTTTTTAACTTCACCTTAATTTTTCTAAATAAATTTGTAACATGGTTAAAAGTTTTTGTAGGGTCACATAGTTTTTAATTCCCTTGGTATTTACATCATACCCATAAGGTACACAAACAACCCACCCACCCACTTGGTGCTGAAGAAAATGATAGAGATGAAATCCTGCTGTAGGCCTAGAGGCTTGGATAGAGAGCCATAAGGAAAGGTGGTGTATGGGGCCCAAGCAGAAACACAGGAAAAGTGTGACCTCCAAGGAGTGAAGGAAGTTAATATTAGCAGAATTACTTTAAGTCGGAGGTTCTTTCTGTAGTGTCTCCTTTAAGCCAAACAAGCATTCAGATATTATCTCCATTATTCACAAGTGTGTAATTAGGTCTAAAGCTTTTTCATTTGTGTCCTGAAGTCTTCAAGGCATTGAGTACAGAAATCCCTGGTAGTCCTCGTAGCTGATGCAACACTGTCTATTGCTCTTTTTTTCTGTCATGAGTTGTGTAATTTTTACATTAAAAAATCGATGTCTACATTTATACAATTTCTATACTGCCAAAAATAAGTTAAAAGTGTGAAAAGTAAATATTTATAAACAATATTACAAACTTTATGCTAATCCGGTTGACCAAAGAAGACTTTGACTAATCCATAGAGAAGGGGACAAAAGAGATCAACAAATCATTCACCTAAAAAGCAAAGTGTTTCTCCGGTAAACCTGTAGACAGGTGCCAGACCATATTAGCTTAAACATTTTAAATTAGGAGATAGCATAATAAGTGAAAAAGACAATCTGAGAAAATCTTTTTTCATTTCTTTTTAGGGCTGCACCTGTGGCATATGGAGGTTCCTAGGCTAGGGGTTGAATTGGAGCTACAGCTGCCGGCCTACGCCACAGCCACAGCAGTGCAGGATCCAACCGCATCTGTGACCTACACCACAGCTCACAGCAAAGCCAGATCCTTAACCCACTGAGTGAGGCCAGGGGTTAAACCTGCAACCTCATGGTTACTAGTCAGATTGGTTTCCGCTGCACCACAATGGGAACTCCTATGTGATTATAACTTTTAAAAATAATGTACAAACTTACGAAATGTTTTAAAATATTTTAGGTAGTTAAACACATTACCTAAGGAGAAATGCATTTGGAAAGTTTATACCAATCTATTTAACACTGGATATTTGTGAGTCTTGGTGATAGAATCGTATAGATAAAAGACGCATGATGATTTTATTTTCTAAGTATGCATTTATAATGTTTAATATTTTGTAATTAGCCAAATTTGTTGAGATAGACATTTGAAAATATATAATAATAAATGGGCAAAAATTCACGTATATTTGGGGATGTGGAAAAATGTTTGCACTATGCTGTTTTTTTTTAAATTAAGATGACAGCTCTTGACTTGACAGTTTATCTGTGTTCATGTGTGTGTATTTTTGTCTTAACATTTCTATCACCCAAAATGTTTGCAATTCTCCTGCAGATTTCTCTTCAGCTTGTTCAGGGGATGTATTTCTTCTCTAAGGGCATAGAGGCTCAAGAAGAGATTGCTGTTAGGAGATAGAAAGTTCCAGAAAGTTCTGCCTGGTGCCCTTTCCTCACTTTCCCTACCACTTGCAAAATCAGCTGGTCTTCCAGAGTTGCAATTTTGGCTACAACAAAAAGGGAGCGGCATCTATCTACATTGACCACATTTTTTAAAGGAAAAAGGATGACTCCCCCACCACCCCAGTCTTATTTCAGTGATCAAAAAACTCTGTTTCCTATTTCCTTTATGCTTTCCATATCTGTCCCTAGTATTCCCTTTTTGGGATGGGCTGAACTTATTTCCTGTCATGCCGCTATTTTCACATCTTTCTGCAACTTCATCCTTCCTTAAGAAAATCTCATATGTGGCAGCAAGAGTTTATTAAAACTATCTTTGGTGGTATCACGCTCATTCAAAAGCACTCAGCTCCAGTGTCTGCATCTGAATGACTCCTGACAAGCTCCTATACTTCACAAAGCCTCACTCACCTTAGAGGAGGAAAGGACCTGGTGATTCTGCATATCAGAGGATTGATCAGAATACATGAAGGAAGAGAATACAGAGCAGAAGGCACAGGAATACATGAAGGAATACAGAGCATCCCTAGATTTGTAGCTACATGTACCTGGGACACAGACCTCCTGACTCTAGCTAACTGCCCCTGCATGGGCAGCAGGTAACCACTCTCTTGATGTTAATCTGGTGGTAAACTGGGGGAAGGCTGGGTAAGAACTGGGAGTTAAGTCTCCTCTGGATCCTGGGGCTTTCCCTCTATGCCTTTGGGGAAGGAACTTCTTTTGAGGACTCATCTTGCTTATGTGGCCCTGATAAGGTGGTTTGAAGCCTACTCTTGGCTTACTTGACAGCTCCCATCAATTTTCTAAAAACCCATGGCTCCATCCCATAGATTCTCCTCACAAACATCCTATAGAGACATGGTCACTGCCCACATGCCACACTATGGTTAAGTTGGTCACCACGAGGTCTTGGCCATAGGTGGGGTTGTAGGATCCTCCCCACCCTAACCTGCAGGATACACAGTGGACTACTCTTTGACGGATGGTGGTGGTACAAGGGCTCAGGTTGATTGTTTTCCACTCCTCTGGGAATGTGGGCTGAGTGAGTCCTAAGACATCTGTCATGGTTACATGTGATACATGTGATAAACCTCTCTCCTATTGTGCTAATGTAAAACCCTCCCTCAGCTAGAGGGGAAATGCCTGAATCATGTGATGCCTTGAGAATTGCAGAAGTCTAGGCTCACAACCACTCCTTCACAACCTCTGCACTAAGAGACTTGATCAAACTCTAGCATGGCTTCTAATAGCTTAAGGCTATGTCCCTAGGGATAACTCCATTCTCCCCCCCCCCCTTAAGTGCATGCCTGAAAAGGCCCAGTGCTAATAGTAGAATTTACTCTTTGTTCTATCTAAAACTTGGTAGTAGGCAGATAGGCCCCAGTACCCACTCTTTTTTTAAATTTTTATTTATTTTTAATTTTTAATTTTTTCCCACTGTGCAGCATGGGGATCAAGTTATCCTTACATGTATACATTTTTTCCCCCACCCTTTGTTCTGTTGCAATATGAGTATCTAGACATAGTTCTCAATGCTATTCAGCAGGATCTCCTTGTAAATCTATTCTAAGTTGGGTCTGCTAAGCCCAAGCTCCCAATCCCTCCCACTCCCTCCCCCTCCCATCAGGCAGCCACAAGTCTTTTCTCCAAGTCCATGATTTTCTTTTCTGTGGAGATGTTCACCTGTGCTGGATATTAGATTCCAGTTATAAGTGATATCATTTGGTATTTGTCTTTGTCTTTCTGGCTCATTTCACTCAGGATGAGAGTCTCTAGTTCCATCCATGTTGCTGCAAATGGCATGATGTCATTCTTTTTTATGGCTGAGTAGTATTCCATTGTGTATATATACCACACCTTCCGAATCCAATCCTCTGTCGATGGACATTTGGGTTGTTTCCATGTCCTGGCTATTGTGAAGAGTGCTGTAATGAACATGCGGGTGCATGTGTCTCTTTTAAGTAGAGTTTTGTCCAGATATATGCCCAAGATTGGGATTGCGGGGTCATATGGAAGTTCTATGTATAGATTTCTAAGGTATCTCCAAACTGTTTTCCATAGTGGCTGTACCAGTTTACATTCCCACCAACAGTGCAGGAGGGTTCCCTTTTCTCCACACCCTCTCCAGCACTTGTTCTTTGTGGACTTATTAATGATGGCCATTCTGACTGGCGTGAGGTGGTGGTATCTCATGGTAGTTTTAATTTACATTTCTCTTATAATCAGCGATGTTGAGCATGTTTTCATGTGTTTGCTGGCCATCTGTATATCTTCCTTGGAGAACAGTCTATTCAGGTCTTTTGCCCATTTTTCCATTGGTTGATCGGCTTTTTTGCTGTTGGGTTGTATAAGTTGCTTATATATTCTAGAGATTAAGCTCTTGTCAGTTGCATCATTTGAAACTATTTTCTCCCATTCTGAAAGTTGTCTTTTTGTTTTCTTTTTGGTTTCCTTTGCTGTGCAAAAGCTTTTCAGTTTGATGAGGTCCCATGGGTTTATTTTTGCTCTAATTTCTATTGCTTTGGGAGACTGACCTGAGAAAATATTCATGATGTTGATGTCAGAGAGTGTTTTACCTATGTTTTCTTCTAGGAGTTTGATGGTGTCCTGTCTTATATTTAAGTCTTTCAGCCATTCCTGGACAGCTACATGCAAAGCAATGAAATTATAACACACCCTTACACCATACACAAGAATAAACTCTTTTTTTTTAATGGCCACACACAGCATATAGAAGCTCCCAGTCCAGGGACTGAATCTGAGCCTCAGCTGAGACCTGTGCCTCCATTGTGGCAATGCCAGATCCTTAAACCCAATGCCCTAGGCCAGGGATCAAACCTGCACCTCCACAGCCACCTGAGCTGCTGAAGTTGGATTCTTAACACACTTCACTACAGTGACCCCCAGTACCCACACTTAAGGCAGTTAGAAATCTTGCAATTATTACTCCTTTATCTTCCCTTTGAGATGCAAGTGTTTCCTCAAAGATCCAAGAGCCATCTCTTTTAGTGCAAACATTCAGGGACATAGCTCTCTCTTGAGTTCTCAGTCCCCATGGGAGGTTAAGGATCTGACCTCAGCGAGTACCTTGCTTCAATTTATACCTCTGCCTCCTGTCATAAAAATAAGGGATTGTTTCTCTTCTAGATAAGTTCTAATTAACAAATCTAAATCGCTTTCATCACAAGGACTAACCTCTAGATACCCCCTCCCAAACACCATTCAGTGACTTTCCCTTAGCCCACATCCACCTGTAAAAATTCTCCAACCTTCTTCCCATGGATTTGAGTTCAATTCACACTGGACTCACTTCCATATATAGTTGCTGTCTTTATCATTTTTACTAGTGTTTGGCCTTGTTTATCTTTGATACCTCTCAGGATAAAGACTTGTAGTGCTGGGAGGGTCACTGGGTTGGAGAGTTGGAAATCTTGGGATTTATACTTGGGTGGGGGGGCTGAGGAAACACCATTATCTTTGAATCCTTAGATCAACTATTCAAACTATTCAGGGTAAATTGTATTATTCCCATGGAAGTTTCTTTTCTTTTTTTTTCTTTTTTTCTTTTTTCTTTTTTAGTGCCACACCTATGGCATATGGAGGTTCCCAGTCTAGGGGTTGAATCAGAGCTATAGCTGCCAGCCTATGCCACAGCCACAGCAATGTGGGATCTGAGCCATGTTTGTGACCTACACCACAGCTCATGGCAACGCTGGATCCTTAACCCACTGAGCGAGGCAAGGGATTGAACCTGCATCCTCATGGATACTAGTCAAGTTCTTTACCCCTGAGCCAAAACAGGAACTCCATAGTAACATTTTTATTCAAGTATTTTTTCACTTATTAATGTGCTTATAACAATTTGATGTCTTTTCTTTTAGATATTTCTCAATCATGATCTCTTCAAACAATTTGCATTCTTTCTTGGACTCTAATTAAAGTATATTAGAGTTATTTGCCATATCACTTTTAACCCTCACCCACTTTCTTTTGGTACTTTTCATCATTTTGTCTCTCTATGTTTCATTCTGTGTGTTTTCTTCAGACCTATGTTTCATTTTTCTAATTCTTCTTTCAAGTGGGGTATTCACCTTTGATCTTTGAACCACAGCACCAAATATTCAGGGCACATTTTATTATGCTCCTAGACTATTGAAAGGACGGAAGGGTTAGAGATGTAAGGCAAATATTCCCAGGTGACTCAGCATGAAACGGCATAGCACAAACCACATCATAGATTAGACCCTCAGCACAAGTCCTTCCCACTGTGTTTGCTTTCTCCTGGACTGTGGATCCTCCCAATTTCTCATATTCCAGGAAATGAAACTCTAGTGAGGTCTTCCAACATTTTCAGAGCAGTGTGATACTTCTTTTTAGATTATAAAAATCAGTAATTTTGCTTCATTAATCACAATGTTTTCCTAGGACTTTGTTCTGCCATTTGGAACATTGATGTTTTGTTCCAAAATCAGATCACAATGATGAAATTAGTTGATTTCAAAGAAGAGCAAATCCAGGATGTTTTCCCAGGGAAGTATGGCACTGAACACGACAGTTTTGATCTATATCCTTCATGCTACCAGGATCAAGATGGAGACACAGCAATGAGTGATGTCCACATGGGCCCCCGTGTAGTCAGTATGGTTGCAATGTGTCAGCAAGCAGAATAGATAGCCACGTTTTTAACTTTCTCATTCTCCTTTTTCCAACTTGGCAGTCCAAGGAATACTAGAAATTACTTAATTATGGTGGTGGTATCAGTGGAGCAAACATATGTAGAAGAATTTCTTAGTATTCATGGACTCCTTCCTTCTCTCTACTTACCCCAGCCTCTACCCTCCCTCGGAGGTACCCTCACCTGCCTCCTGTCACCACTCTGATGACCACCACCCCCACTCTCAACTCAGCTTTGATCTGGTTCCCTCTTCTCACCTCATGTTTGGAGAGGTCCAGGATCTTGGCTGTGGAGGTCTTTTAAATTCAGACAGTCCATCCATCCATTACAGTTTATTGTTGCTCAGGATCAAGGGTGACAGCATTTAGAGAAGAAGAGTTCGAGTGATGGTTACTGTCTAGGGCCAGAAAGACAGATTTGCACTCTATCCTATCAGTTCCACACCCTACCATAATAACAGCTCTGAGTCTATGGCTTCATCTCAAGAAAACTATTTTCAATGAACCAATATCATTATCAAAACACATCTATGCTATTATTTAGGAGGAATAATTCCCCTAAATAGAGATATATAGAACTGGCAGGATGGAACCTCAGGGAGGGGGGTTGAGATCACAGTGAGTACCTTGGCAAAGTACAGAGAATGTACTGATGAAGCAGGTCAGAACGAGTTGGACTAGTCTCATGTGGAAATGCCAGGAACTTTGCTGGTGGCAAGAAAAATTGAGGATATGTCCTTTTCATTACTAGGAGTTCATATTCTCAATCATCTAAGGACAGGTTCAAATAAGAGATAACACAGAACAGCCTGACTGCAGAAGGACCAGGGGAGATTTTTTAAATGCAGAGGAGGAAACTCCTGCCAAGAAGATGGAGCCCCTTCTCACCAGTACCTCAGTTTGCCTCAAGTTGACAGTATACCAGATGAAGGCCCTAGAGTCTTTGTTGGAGTCAAATATTGAGCCAGGCTTTAATCCATGCAGGAAGATTTCATCCTCTGTCTAAGAGGTGCTCTTTGCCTTATTCCTGAAGGGTCCCCCACCTCCAATCCCACCTCCAAGCCTGACATGGGGTTTCCAGGTTAAGTGTGGAAATTCTATTTACCTGTCATTATGACATTTATTTATCTGGCTGAGTGCCAGGAACTGGGCCCTCCTTTGGAGAAACCAGGGTACTCTGAGTCAAAGAGTCAGAGGTGGGCCACCGCCAGTGAGCAGAGGGCTTCCTGAGGCAGGAGTGGAAGGCAGAGAGCAAGGGTGGTGGAGGAGACAGAAGCACAGGCCTCCCTGGGCTCTTGCCCCTCCCCCATCCACACATCATATCATCCTGTCTGGTCCTTCAGAGGAGCCCTGGGTAGCCTGAGACAGGTATGATTCCTTGGGTAAAGAACCAACTAAGACAGGTGCAGGGGCCATCGGGAGGGAAGACGGCGATCATAAGAGGGGACCAGAGACCCTCAGCCCCATACTGAGCTGGGAACTGACCCTTTACTCCTCCTGGGGAAGGTCTGCCCCCGAGGCTACTCCGTTTCCCATGCCCAGGTCAGACTGAGCTCGTGCAGGTGACAAAGCTTCAACCGGGACCAGTGGGGCCCCAGGTCAACATGTGCATATTTTCCCTTCCTATTCTGGGTGCCTGGGCCATTCCAGGGGCTGCAGCAGGAGAGATTTCTTTCCTCTTTCTTCTGTCTTCTTCCCTCACCCACCCCCACCACCATGGGAGAGCTTCTTCCCCTTCTCTTTGCTTAGCTTTCTGTCCCAGGCTTGTCTCTATGCCCCTGCGTCTCTCTCATCTCTTCCCCTCCCTTCCCTCCCTTTCTGTCTTCATCCCCTCCATTTCCCTCCCTGCCTCCTGAGCCCTGGCTCACTCAGCTCCCTGCCCAAGCATCCTGGGCCATCCCTGGGGGTGTCCTGGTCCTGGCGGAATCCTGGACCCCCAGTGAGGTGGCCAAGCTCCGGGCTCCCACCCCCTTCCCTCTTCTCTCCACAGCCCCACATTATCTTGAGCTGTGGTGTAGGTCACAGATGCGGCTCGGATATGGCGTTGCTGCGGCTGTGGCTGTGGCCAGCTGCTGCAGCTCGGCCTAGAACTCTAGCCTGGCAACTCCCATATGCTATGGGTGCAGCCCTAAAAGAAGTACTACTACTACTACTACTACTACTACTACTACTACTACTACTACTACTACTACTACTACTACTAATAATAATAATAATAAATAAATTTTACTGGAGTATTTTTGACTTATAAAGTTGTGTTAGTTTCAGGTGTTCGGCAAAGTAAATCAATTATACATATACATATGTGCCTGCCTTTTTTAAATTTTTTTTTTTTTGCTTTTTAGGGCTGCACACATGGCATATGGAGATTCCCAGACTAGGGGTCAAACTGGAGCTGTAGTCACTGGCCTACTCCAGAGCCACAGCAACATCAGATCCAAACTGTGTCTGTGACCTACACCACAGCTCATGGCAACAACAGATCCTTAACCCACTGAGAAAGGCCAGGGATCAAACCCACAACTTCATGGTTCCTAGTTGGATTCCTTTCCTCTGTGCCACGACGGGAACTCCTGTGCATTCCTTTTTGGATTATTTTCCCATGTAGATTATTATACAGTATTGAGTAGATTACCCTGTGCTATATCATAGATCCTTGTTACCTATCTATTTTATATATAGTAGTGTGTATGTCAATTCCAATCCCCTAATATATCCTTCCCCCCAGTGTTCCCCTTTAGTAACTATAAATTTAGTTTCCAAATCTTTGAGTCTGTTTATGTTTTTTAAATTCTTTTGTATCATTTTTATTAGATTACTTATATTGTAGATCTTATATGATATTTATTTTTCTTTGACTTATTTCATTTAACTATGATAATTTCTAGATCCATCCATGTTGCTGTAAATGACATTA
Source organism: Phacochoerus africanus (assembly GCF_016906955.1). Classification (NCBI taxonomy): domain Eukaryota; kingdom Metazoa; phylum Chordata; class Mammalia; order Artiodactyla; family Suidae; genus Phacochoerus; species Phacochoerus africanus. The sequence goes on along the minus strand of NC_062560.1, from coordinate 87,814,936 downwards.
TTTCATGCTTTCTATGGCTAAGAAATATTTCATTGTGTATATGTACCACCTCTTCTTTATCCACTTCTCTGTTGATGGACATTTAGGTTGCCTCCATGTCTTGGATATTGTAAACAGTGCTGAAATGAAATTGGGGTGCATGTCAAATCTTTTTGAATTATGATTTTCTCTGGATAGATGCCCAGGAGTGGGATTGCTGGATCATATGGTAGTTTTATATTTACTTTTTAAAGGAACCTCCATATGGTTCTCTATAGTTGTTGCACCAGCTTACATTCCCACCAATAGTTTAGGAGGGTTCCCTTTTCTCCACACCTCCTCTAGCATGTATTGTTTGTAAAACTTTTGATGATAGCCATTCTGACTGGTGTGAGGTTTTGATTTGCATTTCTCTGACAATTTTGATGTTGAACATCTTTTCTGTGCTTCTTGGGCTACCTGCATGTCTTCTTTGGAGAAATTTCTGTTTAGACTTTCTGACCATTTTTTAATTGGGTTATTCATTTTTTTTTTTTTTGGTAAAAAGCTGTATGAGGTGTTTGCATATTTTGGAGATTAATCTCTTACTTACATTGGTGACCCCTATGCCTGCCTTCAAGCCCTTTAAGGTTAGGAAATTTCCCCTTATTCTCAGTCTGCTTAGACCTTTTTTCATGAATGGGTGTTGGATTTTGTCAAATACTTCTTCTGTATCCTTTAATATAATCATTAAGATTGTTTTCCTTAGGCTGTTGGTGTGAGGGATTACATTAATTGATTTTTAAAAGTTGAATCAGCCTTGGATACTTGGAATAAATCCCAAATGGTAAATTATGTATAATTTTTAAAAATATAATGTTAGTTTCTATTTACTAATATTTTGTTGAGGATTTTTGCATCTTTCTTCATGAGAAATAGTGGTCTGTAGATTTCTTTTTTTGTAACATCACTGTCCAGTTTTAGTATTAAGATAATGTTGGCCTCACAGAATGAGTTAGGAAGTACTCCTACTGCTTCTATCTTCTGGAAAGGATCAGAGAATTAGTATAATTTCTTCCATAAATGTGTTGGTGTAATTCACCAATTAAGCCATATGGGCTTGATGCTTTCTGTTTTAGAAAGTAATTATTGATTCAATGTCTTTAACAGGTATAGACTTATAAAGATTGTCTATTTGAAACACATTTTAAGTTTGAAGTGTATAGATTTATGTAGTTGGTTTTTTTTTGGTTTTGTTTTCTGTATTTAACTACTTTATTGAGGTATAATTAACATGCCATACAATTCGTTCAAACAGTGCAATTAAATTGTCCTTAGTATACTCACAGCAACCATCACTACAGTCAATTTTAGAAGTTTTCATCGCTTCAAGAAGAAACACCCCATTTTTTGCCAGGAGTGTCTAAGGGGTCTGATTTCTCCACATCTTCACTAGTGTTTTGCATTATCTGACTTTGATTCCAGCCATTTTAGTGGGATTGAAGGGGTATCTCATTGTGGTTTTGATTTGAATCCCCCAGTGACTAGTGATGTGGAACATTTCATTACCCATTTTTATACCTTCCTTAGCACAATGTCTCTTGAGATCATTTGCCTGTTTTTAAAAAATTAGGTTATCTGGGGGTTTCCCTGGTGGCACAGCAGAAACGAATCTGACTAGGAACCATGAGGTTGCAAGTTCTATCCATGGCCTCACTTGGTGACTTCAGGATCTGGCATTACCATGATCTGTGGGGTAGGTCCCAGATGTGGCTTGGATCTGGCATTGCTGCGGCTGTGGCTGTGGCCAGCACCTGTAGCTCCAATTAGACCCCTAGCCTGGGAACCTCCATATTCCACAGGTGCAGCTCTAAAAAGCAAAAAAAAAAAAAAAAAAAAAAAAAAAAATTAGGTTTCTGTCTTTTCATTACTGGAATGTAAGTGTTCCTTACAAGTGATGGATACAGGTCTCTTCTTACATACATGATTTGCATATAATTCCCTCTATTCTACTGGTGCCCTTTTCTTTTTTTTTTCTTTTTTGCTATGTGCATAACATGTGCAAGTTCCATGGCCGGAGAATGCACCCGAGCCACAGAAACAACCAGAGCCACTGTAGTGACAACACCAGATCCTTAACCCACAGTGCCAAAAGAGAACTCTGAGATTTCACTTTTGATAAAGTCCCTAATGTCTATGTTTTCTTCTTTGAACTTTTGTTGTTGTATCAAAAATTCTTTGAAAAATCCAAGGTCATGAAGATTTACTCCTATATTTTCTTATAAGAATTTTATGGTTTTAGATTTCACATTAAGTTTTTCAATTCATTTGGTGTTAAATTTTGTACATGGTGTGAGATAAAGCTCCAACTCTACTCTTTGTATGTACCTTTATAGTTTTCCCAGCAACATTTGCAGAAAAGGCTATTCAGAAGACAGATGTCATATAGTATCATTTATACATTTACTGAAATCAAAAAATGAAACCAGACTTACTTATTAAGAGTAATCCTTTTCATATTTGACCATTTCTTCAGAGAGAACCAGCTTTCCAATTCAGTCATATAATTTTTTTTTTTTTTTACTTTTCTCTAGGGTCACAGCAGCGGCATATGGAAGTTCCCAGGCTAGGGGTTCAATCGGAGCTACAGCCACGGCAATGCCAGACCCAAGTCACATCTACAAACTACACCACAGCTAATGGCAACTCAGGATCCTGAACCCACTGGGCGAGGCCAGGGATTGAACCCCCATCCTCATGGATACTAGCTGGGTCCATAACCCTCTGAGCCACAACAGGAACTCCCAAAATATAATTGTAAAAATTAATGTCCTGGAAAACTCCAATCCCACTACTCCCCAGTGGTCTCCCTGCATCAGAACACCCTGGACAGAGCAAGGCAAGCAAGCAATGGAAACTCTAAAAGGTGGAGAGAAGACAAACTGGTTAGTGCCCTTGCAACTTGAGCAAGGAAACAGGAACGAGTTCCCTTGGTCTTCTTATTTCCTCCCAAAGGTCCAGATAAGGCACCACTGAAGCCTCCAGCTCAAAACCACCAACACTGACAGACACAAAGCTCTAAGAAAAGTCTATTCCTTTAGCCCAAGGAAAGGGTAATCTAAACACAGGAAACCTGTTTGGCAATAACGCCCCCTTCTCCAGTCAAACACAAACCCCTCCCCCACCCCCTGAGGCTTCAGAAGCCACGGGGGAAGCGAAATTTCCACCCTGCCTCTCTGAAGCAGGTGATGACCATCCAATTTACCTGTCAGGTAGAGTCAGAGGGATCCAGCCACCAACTACACTCAATGTCAATGACACTGAACAAGGCAGTGCGGATAGGGACTAGTAAGCATTCCATTTACCCCCATGCGGCTGTCAGTGGTGGCCAGTGGTAAGCTGCACCTCCACAGCCATCCAGCAGTAATGAGGTGGTGTGAAATGGGACTGGTCAACACTCCACTTTCTCCCTCGCCCCTCTGTGTGCTAAGCCCCACTGAGAGCTGAGCCTCCACCTCCACTCATCATCAGGACAGAAACATGCAGTGGGGGCAGGGATGCCTGGCACTCAGCTCCACCCTTCCTCCCCTTGATGTCTCAGAGGCCAGTGGGAAGCTAGCCAAGCTTCTTGCCCCAGCCCTACGGCCAGCCACAAATTAAATCTGCCATTCCCATCCGCCTTCCTTGGTGTCAGCAGGGCCCAGGGAGGGGGTGGGCGGGAGGAACTGAGCTTAAACCCCCATTCTGAGGCAATAGAGTGTTGTACATTGGTGCCTCTCTGTCACTGCAAAGGTATCCAGGGCTCGGGTGGGAGTTCAGCTACCACAGAAGCAGTGTGAGTCAGTAATCCACATTCTCTAGGGTGGTATCAGAGCAGAAATCTGAACATATGACCCATACCACTCCTTGTTACACCCCAGAATCAGGCAAAAAATACAGATGAAATAGGGCCCAGAGTCTTATAATGTGGTATCCAAGATGCGTAGCATATGATAGAGATCACAGTACCAGGAATCAAGAACTTGACACCTTGAATAATAAAAGACAACCTACAGATGCCAACACTGAGGTCAATGATGTTAGAGTAATGACAAGAATCTCAAGTGACCTTCTTAAAAGTAATTAACAAGAGTTACAAATTCTCTGAAAACAACTGAAAAATAATTGAAAATCCAGCAAAGACAATGGAAGTTTTAAGAGAGAAACAAGTGCAAATTACAGAACTCAAAAATGATGTATCTCTTACTGAAACTGCATAGATCCTGGCAGCGAGTTTTAGGGCAATGGACTGGGCTTCTTCTAGCCTGCTTTCTCTCTAACTATCCACCTACCAATACTAGATTTGGGATTCAGAAGGCAGATGTCATAGAGTATTATTTATACATTTACTGAAATCAAAAAATGAAACCAGACTTTTACTTATTAAGAGTAATCCTTTTCACATTTGACCATTTTTTCAGAGAGAACCAGCTTTCCAATTCAGTCATATGCTGACCGTTTTCCATATTTGATTGGACTATGTTTGTCACGCCAAGCTTTAGAAACAAAGATACATAAAGCACATCTTTCTGGTCTATGTACAAATAGCAGAAATTGCATCCTGTGCCAATTAAAAACAGGAGAAGACTGTTTTCAAAATTCGTTCTGGGGATATGAGAGAAAAGAATTACCCTAAAATTCTCCTTTTCAAATGTTTCTGCTATTCCAGCTTCACCAAGCCATGGTCCACCTAGAGAAATCTCTTAGGTGCATGATCACTGCAGCCCACCCAGTTGCTGTCTGTACAGGTGGCCTGCCTATCGGATGTCTCAATTGTTTTCTGTTCAGGATTCTCTGGGCAGAACCTGACATGAGGCTGGGCTAACGTCTTGTCCTTTGAGGGAGGAATGGACTTTTCATTATCTTTCCCTGGGGTTCTTTAGATTTTTTTTTTTTTTTTGGACAATCTAGGCACTTCAACTCTCCATTGCCCACTAAAAAAGTGACACTGGGTTCAAGGTGAGCTAACTACTTAGACAGTTCTTAAACAACTAGCGGTAACTAGCATTGACAGGGCCTATTATTCCTTTTGCCTGTAGCACAATCAGTCTAAAGCACAGTATAGTTTAAGGTGACTTCTTGGAAATCGCAAAATGTTTTTCAGAACTAGAGACTAGGAAGAACTCTCATGCTCTTGAGGCTCAATTCGGATAATAACATACAGTCAATGATAAATATCCATGATCATGTCTTTGTCAACACTGTCCAGTGTCCTGCTAAACACCGTATATGCGTATATGCGTTATCTGGATGAAACCCAATCAACAGACTTGAGAAGTCACGTCAATTGCCATGTCCTTTTGAAGATGGAGAACGAAATCTTGGAAGAGTTAATGTGCCTGGCCAAGGTCCTGTAGCTACAAAGCAGTAAAGCCATAAAATCAGGGATCCAATCTTCAGATACTTGATCCTGTGAATGGACGTTTGGCACTTGCCATCGGCCTCTACATGGAGTAAAACATGAGCCACTGCAGCGACCAACCTGCGGCACCCCCTGAGCGGGCTCAGGGTGGAGACCAGGAGTGAGACACCCTGTGCTCTAGGAAAACTGGAAGAACAGGCCTTCACATAGTCGGACATTTTTAGGAGGCGATTTTAGGTGCCCAGTTCTTGCATCTCCTCATATCTAGAAAAACACTAAAATCCTTCATGGTGAGGTCTGCTCCTTGGGACTGGTAGTGACCTTCAGGAGATCAGCCACAAACTTTTGTACAATGTGTGGGTGCTGCATGCACCTCCCCCTCCCCTTCATCCTATCCTGATGTTCCCCCTTTTCCTCCTTGGGTGGTACTTCAGCCTGGTCTGTAGTTAAGGATAAAGACTGTCATGGGCATCTGTGAATGTGGTCACCTCCAAAGGTAAGAGCTGGTGAGTCCTACAGGCTGTGAAAACTCAGGATACTGGCCCTGATAGCGGATGTGCATATCAGAGGAATGATTTCAGCCCAGGCCTCTTTTGTTCCTGCTCCCTGTCCTTTGTTGCAAAAACCCCTTTATATTCTAGCTCCTCCCTCACCACCTTGGAGCTGTTTCTCAGGGCTACCTGAGATGCTGTCTCCTGGGTTTAAGTGCTAATTTCACCCCCCAATAAAATGCAACTCTCAACTTTCAGGTTGTGTAATTTTTTTAGTCGACAATGCCATTACCCCAATCTACTGAAAGATGACACAGTACTACACAAATTAAAACAGTCCTGGCCGGTCTACCCCTTTATGTGCAATTAGAGTGTAAGAAAGAAATGTTGAAGAAAGAAAACAGAAAAAAAAAACCAAAACTCAAGGAAAAAAAACCCAAACCACCAAAACCCCATGAAACCTCACAAAAGCTATGATCACATGCTAGATGTCATGAAGTAAAGTAAGAGTTGTCTGATAAGGTGATCAGAGAGGTGACTTTAGTAAGGAAGGTGGCTATAGGGATATCTGGGCGCAGGCTGTTACAGGAAAATACATAATGGATGGGAACATGCTGGGCGAGTCAGTGTTAGAGGAACAAAAGAGGGGCCAGTGTGGCTGGAGAGAAATTCCTTTGAAAAAGATTCGAGTATCCATTGAATCAGGCAATACTATCAGGCCTTGGGATATGTTAAGGAAGAAATAAACCAAGATTCCTGCCCTCCTGTCATTAACATTTTTCCTCTGAGGGAGGCAGACCGTTTAAAAATTGACTAGAATATATTGTATTCCCAAAGGTGGTAAATAACGTGGAAGGGAAAAGGACACAGGAAAAAAGTGGAATCAGAGTCAGGGATAGCATAGGAAAGAACTATATTAAGTGTCCTTGCAATGGACTGGACGGTTATTAGCAGGTGGACGTTTTCTCCGTTCTACTGCTTTTGTCAAATGTCAAGGTAAATGCTATGCTGGCTTGACTGCAGAGGTCAGAACACATTCTTCCTGTCTTTGGCGGGGAGGAGGGGGGTGACCCCTTGTTCAACAGAGCAGAGCCCTGGGGACACTAAAGTCTGAAGGCTTTTCATCATCCAGTGGCCACTGGTATCGAAACTCACACCCCCTGCTGCGGAGCCCATAAACCTCGACCTTAGTTCTGTGGGTTGGAGGGCCGGCCTGGCAGAGATCCTGGCCAAGGAGCGCCCAGGCCACAGGGAGCGGCATCGCACCTGGCCTTCCACCCAAGGAGACCCAGGCCAGTGGGGCTGCGCATGAGCTTAACCCTCTCACCCAGAATCCCCTGTGGACTCGGGTCCTCTGGGCGGGTCTGGAATCTGGCCCCGCCTCCCACTAAGAGATGATTGATGGATGGGGGGGTCATCTGACCTGAGCTGCGCCAATCCAAGTCCTCTTCCTGAAACTTTAACTTTGAGAGGGAACCGTTAGAACGCCAGGCACCGCCAACACGGAGTCTCCATGCCCGTGCGATCGATCGCACTGCGCTGGATCCCACTACTGGGGTCTTGGACCGCTCAGGGTTCTTCCGACCCTTCTTCCAGTTCAGGTAAGTTACATCAGCATTTTTTTCTGTAAAATACGATTCTGTTGGCGGCCTGAAATTTCCAGGGTCAAGGCTTATGGGCTAGGAAGGAAGGCAGTCCACTGGATTGCTCGACGGTCCTCTCTCCTGTCCATCCTCTGTGCTCGCCCGGTCCTTACGTGGGTTCGCCTCCGTTCTGTGGCTAATCCTTTTGTGCTCGCGCTTTAAAATCCCTCCATCAGCCTTTTTCTTCTTAAACAAGTCATATTTCTCCTTTGCATCTTAGTTTCGTTTGTGGTTCCTTTTGCTATCCAAGACTTTAAATTGTAAGTATTGAATTGTGTATATCCCAGACTTTAAATTGTAAGTATTGAAAGCTATATATATTTCTATTTATCTAGCGTTCCATTTCTTTATATGCACAAATGCTTTTCTCATCTGAAGAGCAAATAAATATTCGTCTACATCTTGGAGAGGCCTGCACTTGCATTTCTTATTATGGGCTGTCTAAAAAAGTTTGAAATACTTTTTAATGGATGATGTGGCATGAATGTTCCTCCAACTCCCTATCCATCCTCCTACCCCTATTTCAGTTGTTGAATCTATTTCCTAAACTACTGTGTCATGTATACAATAAACATTCCTTTAACCACTGATTCTTTTTCTTTTTTTCTTTTTCTTTTTTTTTTTTTTTGCTTTTGAAGGCTGCACTTGCAGTGTATGGAAGTTGCCAGGCTAAAGGTTGAATCGGAGATGTAGCTTCCAGACTACACCACAGTGCACTGGCAACACCGGATCCTTAAGCACTGAGTGAGGCCAAGGATTGTACCCGCATCCTCATGGATGCTAGCCGGGTTTGTTACCACTGAGCCACAACAGGAACTCTCAACCACTGATTTTTTTTTTTCCTTCATTTTGCAATTGTTTTAGACTTAATGAAAGCTTGTAGAAATGGTCCCTTCACCCGTATTTCCCTGATGGTAACATCTTCTATGACCTTAGAAAAATGATCAAAACTAGGAAATTAACATTGCTGCAGTATAGTAACAAGTCTACATACTTTATTTGAATTTCACCATCTGTCCCAGTAATGTCCTTTTTCAATTCCAGGATTCCCATTTCGGGTACCGCATTGCATTTGGCCATCATTTCTCCTTGGTCTCCTCCAGGCTGACCGACTTTCTGGGTTTTTCCCAACCCTGACACTTTGGAAGATACCGGTCAGGTACTTTAAAGCGTGTCTGTCGATTTCGGTTTGTCTGATGTTTCTTGTGAGTAGACTGAAAGTTACACGTTTTTGGCAAGAATGCCTGTTTTATTCTCCTCCCCTTCGCCCCTTTTGTGATGGAGAGATTTCCCCTCTAGGGTTGTGGGGGTGGGGGCTGAACACAGGACACCTGACACTGGGCAGATGCTGTCCACAGCTGCTCATTAGTAAGATTTACCCACAGCCTGAGGAAGAAGGACACTGCTCCCCAGGTAGAGCCTCATAGGACTCATGCTCTGGGAAAGGGTGAACAAGCAGGGGCTGGGGCAGGGGTGGGGGCAGTGTGTAGTAACAAGAGCACGAGGTAGCCCTTGGTTCACATAAGAGGATGTGATTGGCTTGTTTGAATAATTCTTTGGGCAGGTGGTGAACTGGGCAAGCACGCACTGCTTAGTTCCCATGATAAGACTGGGAGCACAAAGGGAGGGGAACTTGTGGTTAGTCCATACGAGGCCCTCTAGGTTTTCCCCAGGAGATCAAATCATGGGTGTTATTGTGCCTTAATTCTAGGCCTTATACCACAACACTGCCAAAGTGGTTCTATGACTTTTTCTGAGCATCATGTCAGGGGTACATGATGTCCATCGGTTGCATTAATGATGATATTCATCTTCATCACTTGACTAAGTTAGTGACAGCTCCGTTGCTTCCTTGTAGTGGTACCATTTTCCCCACTTTTAAGTAATGTATATTTTGTGTTGGAAATGCTTGAAGAGTAGGAAAATATCCTACTTCTTTGAATTTTTTCTTTTTTTCTCACAGCCCGCACTTGCAGCATATGGAAGTTCCCTGGGCCAGGGGTCAAATGGAAGCTGCAGCTGTGGCCTACACCACAGCCACAGCAAAGACCAGATCTGAACCACCTCTTGACCTATGTTGCAGCTTGCAGCAACAGTGGATCCTTAACCCACTGAGCCGAGGCCGGGGATGGAACCTGCATTATCTCAGAGGCTGTTTTGGGTCCTTAACCTGCTGAGGCCACAGTAGGAACTCCATTTCTTCTCAGACTTTTATTCATTCCTTTTAGAATCCATCTGTGGATGTTGCCTATAACAATTACATTACTTTATGGTGAATTTCTATTTCCCTTTTCCTGCTACATTTATTCTTTGGAATGCTGAAGAACTGTTTTCCTCCATTTATTTATTTAAGAATTTTCAAATTATTTATAAAACTTATTTCCTAAAATGTATTCCAAGTTTTTGAGTCAAATAATTTATTCAAATTATGTCAGTAGTGACTCATGAAGAACTATGTTATACCATGACTTATTAAATTATATCATTATTTAGTTACTTGAATTGTTCCAGCTTTGATGATTGGGAGCTCTTTATGGTTGGTTCTATGTTCTTTCAAAATGACCCAATCCTTTTTTGTATACTTCCTTGCTGGCATTGTAAGGTGTTCAAGTTCATCATGTTTTTTTTTTTCCCCATCACGGCCATGAAATCCAACCCCTTCTGCAAGGAGCCCTGGTTCCTTTTCTTGAAGAATGACACCTACAAACCGATATCTCAGTGTGTGTTCATTGCTACTGGGGTTTCATTGCTGATAGGCGCTCCCTCTTCTTCTACAAATGTAGGAAATATATTTATTGTTGTAAATCCTAATGCTTACAAATAACTCTGTATTTCTCTACCTACCTACACGTATAGATACTAAAAGCCGGGAACTCATACTGATGCTTTTCCTTTTAATCCATTCTAGCCTTGTCATTTCTTCCCCTGACCTGGCTCTCATTATCTGTATTTCCTTATTTGTGTCTTCCTGATGTGTCCATGAAGTAGTTGCAGAAATCCACCCAATACCCTTGCTAGAAACAGATCGAAGAGCTTGTCTTTGTGTATGATGCTTTATGTCTTAAGCTTCAGAGCATGTAATCAAAGTAGTATTTTCCCAAGTTTCTTATCTCAGCTGTTTTCTTCCTCACCTCTTCAGTGTGGTAAAGGTATTCGTTAGTTAGTTAGTTAGTTTAATTTTGGGGTGTTTGTATTTGAGTTTTCACTCCCCACACACACACCCATCCTAGTTATGTCGTTTATTTAATTTTGAGGTATGTGAAATATTACTGTGATTCAAAGAGTCAGAGCAACACAAAAACATCTGTTCAAATGTCCCTCTTCCCCATCCCTTCTACCCCCTTCCCATTCCCCATTTCTTTTGCTTGCTCCCTCTGTAGATTAACTAGTCTCTTTAGTTTCTGGTTTCACCTTTCCTGTATTTATTTTGCACAAATGAATTGATATTTATATGCCTCTTATATTCCCTTGTCTGCTAAGTGAAAGGCAGCATTTTATAATGCTCCTTTGCGCCTTTCCTTTTTCACTTAACAGCTTTCCAAAAAATAACTCCTTATTTCATAGAAAGCTTCATCGCCCTTTTTTACGGTTGCATTGGACTCCTTTGAAATGGCTGTGTCACTGGCATTGGATGACTCCTTTATGTAGGGGCATTTACGTTGCCTTCAACATTTTGCAATTACAGACAATACTACTGTGAATAATCTTGTCCATAAGTATTTTTGTATTGGTGGAAATATATCTTCAAGTTATATTCCCATCAGTTGGGTTGTTGGGCCAAAAGTTAAGTGCATATATAGTTTTGTTAGGTACTTCCAAATTTCTCTCTGGAAGGGTTGTACTGGTTTTCATTCCCACTAGCAGCTTTATAAGGGTGACGGCCTCACTAACAAGGACTCGTTGCCCTGCCTTTGGGACCTTTGCCACTGACCTCTGTGTGGTAGATGAGAAATGATATTTCAGTGTGGTTTTAGTATGCATTTGTCTGCTCGTCTGGAAGTTTGGCTCATTATATTTTGAGGACTGTTTATATATTTTGTGAATTATCTGTTCAAACTTTCTGCTCATTTTTTATAGACATGTGAGCCCTTTGTCCCTCAATACTTCTGAATTTTATATATACTTGGGGGAGTATTCGTATGTCTATGGGGTATGTGGCAAATACTTTATCCCAGTTTGTCAGTTGCCTTTTGATTTATTTATAATGTATTTGCCATCCCTTTAAAGACATTTTTGTGTAGTCACGTTGATCATTCTTTTCTTTCATTGCCTCTGGAAGTTTGAGCCACAGTTAGAAAGCCTTCTCTACATTGAGGTGAAAGACGAGTTCTGCCATATTTTCTTTAAGTCCTTGTTACGGTTTCATTTTTCATGTTTAGATTCCTAACCCATCGCCAGTTTATTTCCGTGAACGGTGTGCGATATGGATCTGCACTGATTTTCTTTCTTAATGTCTCAGTTGTTCCAGCATCATTTATTCAATGTTCAACTTTGCCCCAATGTTTTTACATGCCCTTTTATCATATATTAAAATTCCACATATAATCAGTGTAATTCTGGGTTTTCTATTCTATACCACTGGGCTATTTGTCTATTCATGTACCAGTACCATATGCTGTAATTCAGAGCCTTTATTTATAGTGTGCTTTAATTTCTGGTATCACTACTTGCCACACACAGGTTTTCTTTTTCACTTACATCCTGGCTGTTCTTGCATGTGTTTTTAAAGATGTTAATTTTTTTGTCCATTTGTCTGACTCCATAAAAATGTTTACTGAGATTTTGATTTCGTTAAATTTATACATGAGTCTAGGGAGAATTGGCATGTTTTTCATGTTGAGTTACTCTTATCCAAGGACATTGAATGTCTTTCTACTTATGCACGTTTTCTTTTATGTCGTTCAGGAGTGTCTGAAAATTTTCCTTCTATAGATGCTCTCATTCCGTTCATTCTCTGCATTTAATCTTTGTTGTAGCTATTGTAACATGGGACTTTCCTTACCAGTGTGTCCTCCAGGGGTGTGTGTGTGTGTGTGTGTTGTGTGTGTGTGTGTGTAGACACAAACACTATTTTTTAACTCAATGCGTTTTATTATGCTTATAGTTGTACAACCATCCTCACAACCCAGTTTTACAGCATTTCCATCCCAGACCCCCAGCCCATCCCTCCCTTCCTCCTCACCCCTGCAGCCTGTCTCCTTTGGTAACCATGTTTTTTCAAAGTCTGTGAGTCAGTATCTGTTCTGCAAAGAAGTTCATTGTATGCTTTTTTTAAGATTCCACATATAAGTCATAGCATATGACATTTGCAGACACAAACACTATTGATTTTTGTATGTAAGTCTATATCCCACTATCTTGCTGATTTCTCTTATTGTTTTTCTGAATTTGTCATTGTTTCTACAGGGCTTTTCAGGTATACTGTACTATCATCTGCACATAGAGGTGGCTTTACTTCTTGTTACTCATTCTTATAAATCTAATTGATTTCTTTAGTCAACTGACTAATCCTTGTAGTTGAAGACTGAATAGGAATGATAAAGTGGGCATACTTTTCTTGTTCCTGACCTTAGTGGAAAACCCCTAGTAGTCTCCCACTGAAAAACTACTGGCATTAGGAATAAATTATATATCTTTTATCATGTTAAGAAAGCGTCTCTGGTCCCTCTTTTCTTGAGCTTTTTCTTTTTTAAACATGGATGGTGTTGAAGTTTCCCAAAGGTTTGTTTGGCATCTATGGTGATAGTCATATGATATTTGTCCTTAATTATATCACTATGGTGAGTGCTATCAATGGAATTCCTAGTATAGAACCAACCTTGTATTAATGGCATAAAAGCCGCTTGATCACAGTATGTTGGTTGCTAGATGTATTGTTGGATGTTTGCTAATATTCTGTTTAGTAGTTTGGTATCTACATGTTAGCTATTAGCATCCTACTTGCTTCCTGAAAGAAGTTAGGGAAGTTTCCTTCCTTTCTAATGTTCTTCCATAACTCCTCAACCTTTGGTACTGTATAACCTTTGATGGTTTACTAGAATTCGCCTGTAAAACTATCTGAGCAAGGTCCTTCTTGAGGGTAATTCCTTAATAACTTTCTCTCATTTCTTCTATAAAAGTGAGCTAATTTAAGCTTTCTAACAGTAGATTCAGAATTTTGGGAATCTGTATTTCTCCAGGAGGTTACCTGTTTCATGTAGATGTTCAAGTTTACTTGCGTAAAGGTTGGCAGAGTAATCTCTTACTGTTTCTGTTTCAATGATTAATTCTCCTTTGTCACTTATTATCTTATCTATCTGTGATTTGTCCTTTTCTTCCTTTATCAAGCAAGCTAGTGGCTTGTCTGTTTTGAAAACCAGGATTTTGCTTTGTTTTTCTATTTTATATCACATTCATTTCTGCTTTTATCTCTCCATTTATTTAGTTGTTTTGTTTTTGTGTAGGTTTTTGTTATTGTTTAGTTTTTGCCTTCTTTTTTTTTTTTTTATGGTCTTTTTTTAGGATCGCACCGAGGCATATGGAGGTTCCCAGGCTAGGGGTCTAATCGGAGCTGTAGCCACCTGCCTACACCAGAGCCACAGCAACAAAGGATCCCAGCTGTGTCTGTGACCTGCACCACAGCTCATGGCAATGGATCCTTAGCCCACTGAGCGAGGCCAGGGATCGAACCCGCAACCTAATGGTTCCTAGTCAGATTTGTCAACCACTGAGCCATGGTGGGAACTCCTGCTGTTGTTTAGTTTTTAAGGCCATCCTTAATTCAGTTATCTTCATTCTTTCATTTTTACTCATGAAAGTGTTTAGTGCTGTGAATTTGTCTCTGATCACTGCTCTCCATGGATCCCATAGATACTGATACATAGTTTTGCATGGCCATTCTTTTAAAAGATTTCTTTATAACTTCAGTTTGCATCTCCTCTTTAAAACATGTTTTTGGGCTGCACTCAGGGCACATGGAAGTTCCTGGGCCGGGGATGGAACTGGTGCCACAGGAGCAACCCAAGCTGCTCCAGTGACAATGCTGGATCCTTAACCCATTGCACCATAAGAGAACTCCTAACTCAACATTTGAAAACAGAAGCCTTAACATTTTTTTCAGCTGGAAAGGCCTTTCCATTTTCAACTTTTGTTGCATTTGGATTAAAGAGGACTGTTTGTAATATTTCTACCTTGTAGAAATGAATGATGCCTCTGCGAGATAATTAGCATCCCAGTTTTGACAGGAACATACTCTCTATTCTCAATATCTATCTATATATTATATTTTGTCTTACTGATTAGCTTTCTGTCAAGTCATTTTGTTTAGATTGTCTGTATCCCACTTCTTTTTTTTAATGCCACTTGATCAGTCTTGTAAGTTTGGTGTGGTAAATCTCCTAATGTAACTGTTCCTTGCTATTTCCTTTACCTAAGTCTCCTTGCTTTTTTGCTATATAAACGTGTTATTTGGTACATAAATATTCCTAATATTTGTATCTTCGTTCTGAGTTTTGGCTTTTATCATTAAGACATATATTTGGTCATGTTTACTATATATCATCCTTTTTGATATATCATCCTGAAACACACTGTTTTCTTCACACTTTACTGTCTAGTCCATGCATTTCCCCCCAGTATTAGATACCACTCACCTACTGCATTATGATAAAAAGTTTGTTCTATTTTCTTCTACTCCTCACACTTCTCTCATTTTTAGTTGCGCAGTTTCTATTGTTTGACAACACAAAACTTTTGTTCATTAGTCTTCTTATGTTCCTCCACCTTGCTTTTGGTATCATAGGTAAAATATTCACCATTAGATTTTTTTTTTAGTGATATTTTCCCTGGCATCACAATCTCTTTATTTATTTTGTTTGTTTTGTTGATGGAGGGAGAAGTCGTGAGTGTTCTGATTTGGTGGTTCTCTTATGTCTTACAAGATCCTTAATTTCCCCCTTTTGTTTCTTTTCCCCATCATTATCCAGTTGCCGGCAGATGCTTCTCTCTTCCGCTTTGCTTTATTCTTCCCTAAAAGATGTATCTTTGAAGGACAGCACTTCTCAATCCTCCCTTGTCCCTTCCAAAGCTCAGATTTTGGAGTCCCTTCCCTCTAGTCTGATCTCTCACATTCTAGGACATCTTTTTGGTCTTTTTAGAATTATTCTGTGCTGAGATATTCTGCTGTAGCTTTCAATCAACTTTAAGGCCTTCACTGTTTTCCTTTCTTCTATAGCTCTTGCAGTTTTCCTTGGTCTGTCTTTTTGCTTGCCAGAAAGCCTTGCAATGGGAGTGTGACAAATCTTGTGCTGGGATTTGATGATGTCTCTCTTTTGCTCACAATTATTTTGAGCTATTGGCAGTCTCCATTTTAAAGTAATGATGAGGCTGTGACTTTTGTGCAGATCTACATTTCCCTTATTGGTTTGTATCCTTTTGAGAGAAATTTTGGGAAGATGGAAGCTAGGTGGTTAATATTGTCTTATGCTAACTTACCTCTGATATTTAATGGCATTTTATCTTATGTAAATGTGTGTGTGCGTATACATGTGTATTAACTACACATGCAAGTCTATTTTCATTCTCTTCCCATGGTAGAGGTCACTTGAGGTGGCCATACAATCCACCGTATACATTTTCAATCCATATTTTGTCCATAGCTCTCCTTGGAAGCAAATAAGAGACCATAGATGGCTTCTCAGAACTTCTAAATATCCTTCCCTCTGAAGCAGGTTTATGAAGATGGATCGACACACCACAGCCACACTCCTGGAAACTGCTGCAAAGAGTCTGCTGAGCAATGAGCTTGCAGCTATCCACGCCCTGGGCGAAATCCCAAGAGACCTCTTTGTTCCATTGTTCAATGCTGCCTTCTTGGGTGGGCATGAGAAGATACTAAAGGCAATTGTGGGGATTTGGCCTTTTCGCTGTCTCCATATTGGGCGACTGAATGCACAAGAGAAATACTATGACAACTTGGAAGCCATGGTCGATGGTCTGCAGATCCTTCCTGCCCAGAAGTCCTCTTCTCGGTAAGACTGTGAACACTGGAGACATAGTGAATGCTCAGGAGGGTACAGTATGCTGAAGCCTGGGACAGGGGAATACCTAACATCTCCACAAAAGTAGCCAATGGTGAATGGTGCAGCTCTCTGCAGAGCTATATTGGTCCAACACTTGTGGTCACCTTTGGGATTTCAGTGTCTTGAAGAGTTGTGTATAGGCTAGAGGTGGTTAAGGACACAATGGATGGATATTCCCCATGAGATGATTACACAGGAGGAGGACACGGGCATTCAGACAGGGAAAGACCAGAGTTGAAGGAGGTATGGGGAGAAAATTGAAAGATGCGAATTTGTGTGGAAAGCATGTCTTGGTGAATGGTTATGAAGTGAAAACTAGGGGTTAAAGTGTTCTGTCCCTGAATTCCCATCATTGACTTTGCTGGGCAATATTGAAATCAGTACCCCCTCATGTGTTATGTCTCCTCCTTTCCTTACAGGGGGCCAAAACTGAGGATCCTGGATTTAAGGCATGACCCAGACTGTGAGACAACATGCTCGGAGATCAGGACCACATTCCCTTTCTGTTTTCAGTCATGCATTTACTCTCAGGACTCTATAGTTAAAACCGAAGAAGCTAAGCATAGGGTCAGGTGCCTTGGGATTGGTAATTCAGAGTCTCAGCCTCAGTCAGCTCAGGAACCCATGGAATTGCTAGTGGACATATCCCTCAATAGCGTCATGAGAACACAGCGGTTCCACTCCTTTCTTTGTAGAAAAGTTCAGCAGAGCTGTGGGTCCTTGCACCTCTGCTGCAGAGATTTGCAAATCAATAAAATGTCTGCCCTTAGAAGAATCCTACAGTTTCTGGATTTGGGGTGCATTGATCACCTAGAAGTGAATCAGGCTTATTTGAGTGAAGTCATCACACTTTTGGCTCAGATGATCCACCTAAACAGCCTTAGTCTATCCAATGTTCCCTTTAAAACTTATAGGAGAAGAAACTTCAGATCTTTCCTCATCTGGCTTAGGAGGCTGGACAACCTCCAGGAGCTCAGCTTGTCTTTCTTCTGCCTTACAGATCAGCTGCACAAACTGCTCAGGTGAGGGGGTGGGGAGGATTGGGGTTCTCATTGTTAAGACCGAGGATTCCATGCTTGGGTATTCCTAAGCTCCTTGTAACCTCTTTCTCTTTCTCCCTCTGCATGGACACTGCTGGGAGTTTGAAAGTAGCCCAGGGGGAGAGATTCCTTATGGTGAGGAGAAGACAAGGTTAGGAAAGGAAGCTGTGCTGACTCATTCATTCCTTGATTCAGTAACTATGGGCAGACACTCTAAGAAGTCTATACACCTATTGGTGGAAAAGACTCAGTCCTTCTCCTATTGGATGTTACAGCTCTCTAGAGAGGAAGGGGAGGCATTCAGATGGAGAACCATTAAGCTGTAGCATGAAGGTACAGGCCCACACCCGGGCCAAAATAAGTTAACACCGCCAGATCGTCTTGCTCCTGTGTTTTCTCCATGGCACAGACCCTGATTGGAGAGCTTGTCCTCTGGGAGCCAGTCAAAGGAAACCCTCCTATGGCTGCTTTCCCAGGCCCATCCTCACCAAGAAGTGAACCAGATCCAACACTGATTATGTCCTATCTACCAAGTGCATGCAATGTTTTCACTTAATCTTTTGCGCAACCCTATAGATTCATTACTGTTGTACACATTTTCAAGATTACAAGCCTGCATCTCAGAGTGGAAAAGTCACTTTCTCAGGGCCACAAATCTATAAAGTCTGGTCCCAGTCCACACTGTTAACTACTGTTGCAAAATCTGGACACAGCTGTTTATTTTAGAGCCTTAGGAACCTATGATTCAGGACCCATTGCCCTCATTCTTCTGAAATAACCTTTCTTTTTTCTCTCAATAGAGTCCTGCCAGGACAGTTGGATACATTGTATCTATCTTTCTGTGGCCTTTCTCTTAGAGATTTCACTGTTCTGTCCCAGAGCTCTCAGGCCACCCACCTGAGGGTATTGAATCTCAGTAACAACCAGATCCCAGAAGTTTCCGAGCCCTTTCAGATTCTGCTGGAGAAGGTCTCAGGCACCTTGCAACACTTGGAGATCAACAATTGTGTGATAACTGATTCTATTCTCTCTGCTGTCCTCCCAGCCCTGAGCCATTGCTCCCACCTCCGTGTCCTTAGCTTTGCCTTCAACCCCATTACAATGTCTGTGCTCCAGAGCCTTCTGCAGCACTTGACAGCCCTGACGAACCTGAAGCATGTGATTTACCCTGTTCCTGTCCATTGCTATGACGAATGGAATTTTCAAGACAGTTTGGACCGCCAGAAACTTGCTGAGGTTCAGGCCCAATTGAAGGTGATGCTGCAGGTGGTCCATCGGGATGACATGAACTGGACCACTTGTTCTGAGTGATTTCCACAGGAAAAGGAGTTGTTTCCACACAGACGTGTGGCCAGTAAAGCATCCCTTGCTTTGCCTGAAGCTCATGTTTGTAGATACACATTTTTCAAGCTGGACTGTTCCGGGAAACCAGGGTTAGGAATATTGGATATGTAACCGACCTCTCCAAAAGAGGAACGTTAAAAATTGAAGAGAGGAATTTGAAAGGTCTTCTTGCTCTCTTGCCCACAGTCTTCTACATCTTCTAGTTACTAACTACAATGCTCAAGTTACTAACCACATTAAGCTAACCGAGTTGTGATACATCATTTCCTTGTCCTCAGCCTTTGGTCCATTGATGGGCACTTGACACAAGTCACATCAATTGAAACTCTCCCTAGATGTGGTAACAGTTGAAACCAATAATTTTACTGACTAGTGATCTGAAAACTGCTTGTATTTCTTTGGGCGTCAGGTTGCTTATGAGAAACTATATTCAAGTAATAGGCAACAAGCAGACTGTGCCCACTACCTACTGGTGTCTTCACCAGCGTGTTACTGCCTGATTTCAGTAACAGGCCCCTGGCTCAGTTATTCCTTATGCCACAGATGTTCACCAAGTATCTGTTGTGATTTAGGTACTGTTCTATTTTCTAAGAAAGACAGAGTCCTTGCTCTCATGTTCCCATGATTTATCAGTTTCTCCACTCTTTCTCAGAGCATTTGGGAAATTATTTATCCCCCCATAAACCAGGCTTTTTTCTGCGTTTTGCCTGACATAGTTTGCTCATACCCTATTTGCCTCTTTATGTTGTTAGACACCTGTGCAGCCCTAGGTTCATGGCTTAAATGTTACCTCCTCAGATGGGTTTTCTGTTATGTCTAGGTTTATTCTGCTCTTGCTCTCTTTTAATGTACCATAGGCATCTCCTCCATAGTACACAGTATTCCATTATGTATTCGTTCCGCCTGCCCTTCCACACTTACCTGACCTTTCACTGTTGCGTATGCTCCATTCTAACCATATGCGTCTCCCAAGCTCTAGAAATTTGACTACTCTCAAATGCGATGCACCCTAAGTGTTAAATGCACACTGTGTATCCAAGGGTTAGTAAGA
Source organism: Phacochoerus africanus (assembly GCF_016906955.1). NCBI lineage: Eukaryota > Metazoa > Chordata > Mammalia > Artiodactyla > Suidae > Phacochoerus > Phacochoerus africanus. Next base: position 87,794,949 of record NC_062560.1, on the reverse strand, counting down.
GAGAGCTAACTGATAATTTACCTGTATTATGCACATATTACAATGATAACATGCTGTATAACAAAGACGGTAAAGATAAAGGAATGTAAATTTAGTTGTGTTATATCATTACATGTTGAAATGATGACGTTGTATGTCAAAGGCTTTGTAAGAAACATGTTAAAATAATTATCTGTTTATATGTTCACATGTCAAAGTGATAAAGCATTTCATTTCAAAGACTTATTGAGAAAACATAATGCAAACTTAATGCATAGATTGTTCCTATTGTTTACATGTTGAAATGGTAACGGAAAATGTCAATGATTTGGTAACCAAAAAAAAAAAAAAAGAATAATAATTAGTTTGTATGTAGTGTTTCCTTGTTGAGATGAATACAGATTGCATTTCATTTTTTATTTTTTTATTAAAGTATACTTCATTTACAATGTTGTGCCAGTTTCTTCTGTACAGCAGACTGACCCCGTCATACATATATATACACATCCTTCTTAAGAGAAAGAGCATAAAAGTAATTAATGACAATTATATTATTAATATGTTGGTATGATAAATCCATTTCAAAGACTCAGTAGGAAATTTTTTTAAGTTATTATTTTTATTGCTTACATGCGAAATGATACACTGAATTTCAAAGACTTAGAGAAACAGTTTCAAAATTAGTAATTGAAAATTATAATTTGTTTTTATTTCCACTTGCTGCTCAGTTCTGACTTAAAAGACAGGTATGTTAAAATATCTAAGTAATGAGGCGTGTATAACACACTGCACTTAAATTCATCAAAGAAAATAAAAATGCAACCGGGCTACCACCATTACCCTGTTGATAACACACTGCACTTGAATTCATCAAAGAAAATAAAAATGCAACAGGGCCACCACCATTACCCTGCCTCCCAAACCCGACAAAGACACTACAAAAAAGGAACATGACAGGTCAATATCTGTGATGACTGTAAATGCAGAAATCCTGAATGAAATATTAGCAAAACAAATCCAAAAATAAAAAGGATCATACATCATGATCAAGTTAGATCTGTTCCAGGGTCATAAGGATGGTTCAGTATTTGCAAATCAATCAGTGTGATACGCCACTTTAACAAAACGAAAGATAAAAATCACATGATTGTCTCTAGAAGCAGGAAAAGCATTTGACACAATTCAACATCCATTCATGATGACAACTCATTAAAGTGTGTCTAGAGGGAACATGTCTCAGCCTAATTAAGGCATTTATGACAAACTCACAACCGAAATCATACCTTTTTAAACTCTTTCTTTTGGTTTTCCTTTTGTTTTCTGTTTGTTTGTTTGTTTTGATGTGACTTGTACTGTACTTTATTGGACAAGAGGACACCAGACCATAGACTCCATGCAGGCAGGGGCTGTTTCTGTTTAGGCTGTGTATAATTATGTGTTTTTACTTTCTGTATTTTCTAATGTTTTGACATCTGGACATCCTTGCTGTCACTGGAGAGACTGCCCCTGTGAAGGCTAGCTATTCCTAGATAGCAGACTCTTGATTTTGAGCCTGCTTTTCTTATGCAGACCAATCTGTACAGAGCTCTACCCCTCATCACCTTGTGTCTGGGTTCTCACAGGGCTCTTACACTCTGGGCCTTTATCCCTTTGCCCTAATCATCTCAACTGCAGGTACCAAAAGACTAGAGAAACCCACCCCCCTTCCTAAGTGGCCACCGAAAATACTCAAACTGGCTCATCTTGAACCTGTTCGATCTGTCTTGCCTTGCCTTGCCTTTCCCTTAGAAACCACAATAAAGAGGAAATTCTAGAGCACTAAGCAAAGGGATAATTAGGAACATGACTGGTGTGGTATTGATAACATGAATGGCATGATTAGAAATTCCTTTGGCAAGACTGGTGGTTCCCAATACTTTGCTGTCTGCAGATTGGAAGAATGACCTAAATGACTTGTCAGAGAGGGAATCATTAAAAATGATTTTGCAGAATAACAAGACATTCAAAGAATTTATGGCTATTTCTACAACAGAGCCCTCGATTGCTCTGTTAGGGTCACAAACACAGACCAGCACAAGTCTAGCAACTCATTTCTTTTGCTGCAGGAGACCAAAGCCTTAGAACTCATTTTCAAAAAGTATTCATCTATCTCTCTTTCTCTTTATCTCTCTATCATCTATCTATCTTCCAGTTTTATGGAAATATAATTGACATATAGCAATGTATTAGATGAAGGTGTATAGCATAATGATGTGAATTACGTACATCGTGAAATGGTTACCAAAATAAATTTAGTGACTATCCCTACCTTATATAGATACAATGATGAAGAAATAGGAAAAAAAAATGTTTGCCTTGCGATGAGAACTCTCGTGATTTACATCCTCAACAACTACCATATAATTCATATAGCAGAGGTAAGTATTTTATCATGTTGTGCATTACATCCCTAGCACTTATTTAAACTATAACTGGAAGTTTATACCTTTTGACTACCTTCTAACTCAGTATCCCTCCCTCCATTTCCTGTTTCTGATAACCACAAACTTTTTTTTTTTTTTGCCTTTTTAAAAAACGATTTTTATTTTTTCCATGGTAGTTGGTTTACAGTGTTCTGTCAACCTCTACGGACAGCAATGTGATCCAGTCACATTATATATATATATATCACATTCTTTTTCTCACATCATCCTCCATCATGTCCCATCATAAGTGACTAGTGATAGGTCCTTGTGCTATAGAGCAGGATCTGGTTGCTTATCCACTCCAAAAGCAATAGTTTGCATTTATTAACCCCGGACTCTCAATACTATATTCCACTCCTTCCCCCTCCCCCTTGGCGACCACAAGTCTGTACTCCAAGTCCATGAGTTTCTTTTGTGTGGAAAGGTTCATTTGTGCCGTATATTAGATTCCAGATATAAGTGGTATCATATGGTATTTTTCTGTCTCTCTCTGACTTGCTTCACTTAGTATGGGGAGTCTCTAGTTCCATCCATGTGGCTGCAAATGGCATTATTTTGTTCTTTTATATGGCTGAGTAGTATTCTGCTGTGTATATATACCACCTCTTCTTAATCCATTCATCTGTTGATGGACATTTAGGTTGTTCCCGTGTCTTGGCTATTGGGAATAGTGCTGCGATGAACATAGGGGTGCATGTATCTTTTTCAAGGAAAATTTTGTCCAGATACAGGCCCAAGAGTGGGACTTCTGGATCATATGATAGTTCTATATTTAGTTTTCTGAGGTGCCTCCATACTGTTTCGCATAGTGCTTTTACCAATTTACACTCCCACCAACAGTGTAAGAGGGTACCCTTTTCTCCAGCATTTATTTGTGGACTTGCTAATGATGGCCATTCTGACAGGTGTGAGGTGGTATCTCATAGTAGTTTTGATTTGCATTTCTCTAATAATTAGTGATGTTGAGGGTTTTTTCATGTGCCTGTTGGCCATCTGTATATCTTCTTTGGTGGTAACCATAAATCTGATCTCTTTTTCTATGAGTTAGTTTGTTTCCACGTTCGCTTTTGAAATGTAAGTGACCTACAACAGTATATGAAGCCCTGGTACACAACCCAGTGACTCGATATTTCTATACCTTTCAAAATGATCACCATGATAATAGGTCTACAAGTCACTTTTTACCATACAAAGATAGGACACGGTTATTGATGATATTTCCCACTCCTGTGCCTCATTTATTTTGGGACTGGAAGTTTGTACCTCTTAATCTCCCTCACCTAGTCCTTTCCTCCCCCTACCCCCCTGCACGATGCTGGCAATCAGTCACCTGTTAGTTCTCTGTAGCTAAGAACTCATTGCGAAGCATACTTCATTAGGAAACTGGAGCTACTACATTACTTCTCACTGAAGCAATCAAGTAGAGTAAGAGTCTCAAGGATAAGGAAGCTTCAGTGTAAAGAGTGCCACTTGCATGAAAAAGCAGCATAAAGCTGGGAAGAGCATCATGCTCACCGAATCGAGGAGAAAGAGCCACATAAGCTACACGATCATAATTTCACTTGAGCCCATTAGTGGGCCAAAGTCCCTATAGGACAACCAAATAGACTGAATTCCAAGGAGGGTCAGGTCTCTCCAGGGAAAGACTGGCTGCATGGACTTCTGGAACAACACAGGAAGAAGGAGCCCTAACCACCTGTGCAAGTGGGGTAGAAGGAATTAACTCACAAGTTCAATGAGTTGTAGAGGTCAAGTGTGGGCTCATTGACAGTAGGAAATCTCTGAGCGTTCCGGACACAAAGGGAGTTCACACTCATTTGCATGCACTTATCCATGGACCTCTACTAGGTGCCCACAAGAAAGACTGGGAACAGGGGAGGAGAACAGAGAGAACCCTCATGAGTGATGTGCACTGGCTGGAGGGGACATCATTGCTGCAGAAAAGCCATGAATCCTCACCCCCGCCCATACCCTTCTCTCAAATGAACCAAAAGCTTTAAGCAAAGTTTATCACCAATAGGTCACACACAGGCAAACAGGCATGCTATGGGAAGGTAGAAGGAAAGAACCCTTACCGTTTCTTAAGGAGAAGGAAAGTGTCTAGGGCTCATCACCCTTTACCAATAACATCAGAGATCTCCCACCACTGAGGAGGTGAAGGCAGGAAACTCTCTCCTGCACAAAATCAATCACTAGTACAAGGCTGAGTTTGGCTGCTGCATGGAGGAAGACAGGAATGATGAAAAGACCCATTCCCAGGAACCTGGCTGCATAAGGCTGCTTAAGACTGAGCTGGGAAGAGATGTCTGCAAGGTGGCAGAGTAGGAGATCCCAGCCTCCTTCTCCCTACAAAAGCAGCCATTAGACAGCTCCCATGAAACAAAATAACTCTGAGAGGACACAGGAGTCTGCTTAAGAAGCTGCAGCAACCTCGTGGAGCAGAAAACCTAGGAAGAACCACCCCAAAAGGGTAGGAAGAACAGTATCATTTTGCTAGCAACATCACGCCTTCCCCTCCGTGCCCCCGCCCCCAGATCAATACTGCTCAGCCTGAAAGGGTTCTCCCTGGACAGAGAGTTTCGCAGTAAAAAGAAGAGAAAGGTGAGGGACCAGCTTCCCCAGCTGTTCAGGCCACTGCAGAATGGACCTGCTTCAGTTTCACCCTCACCCAGATGGCTTGGGAGACAGGAGCCACCCAGGGACAAGAAGAGCAGGGTCTACCAGTATCAGCCACAAAGCAGGAGCCACCATGGTCCCCAGTGTCCTGCTCTTCAGAGAACCCCAGCAGCCTTTGGCACTGAGGACTTTAATAGCCCCCTAGGACCCTGTGGATTTCCCATATCTTTCACCACTGAAGACTGCCCAGTCGTAGTTGTTGCTCATAACAAAATATCAATCATACTTGTAGACCCTAACAACAAACTATCCACAATGGAAATTAAGGCACAATCCTGTTTGCAGTGGCATTAAAAAAAAGAAAACACAAAACACTTAGGAATAAATGTCAAAAGTGGAAGATCTGTACTTTGAAAACTTCAAAGTGTTGATGAAAGAAACTGGGGAAGATGCAAGTAAATGGAAGTACCTCTATGCTGTTAGATTGGAAGAATCACATTGTTTAACTATTTGTTCCACCCAAAGCAATCTACAGAGTCAATGCACTCTGTATCAACATTCCAAAGCCATTTTTTCACAGAAATCAAAATATGCTAGTGTTCATATGGAATCACAGGACCCAAAATCACTTAAGGCATCTTGAGCAAGAAGAACAAAACTGGAATCATCAAAATTTCTGATTAAAAATTCTATTACAAAGCCATAGTATTCAAAATATTATGCCCCTGGCACAAAAACAGACACATAGGCCAGGGGGATAGAATTGACAGCCCAGCAATAAACTCATGCATACACGGTCAGTGAATTTTCAAGAAAGGCACCCAGAATACACAGTCAGGAAAGGATGGTCTCTTCAATAAATAGTGTTGGGAAAACTGGGTATCTCCAGAAGAAAAAAAGGAACAAGATCCTTCTCTTTGACACCATACATAAAAGTCAACCTAAAATGGGTTAAAGACTTAAGCACAAGCCCTCAAACCATACAATTCCTCAAAGAAAGCATATAGGAAGGGTTCCTCAACGGTGGTCTTA